>NC_052623.1:333253241-333878241 GCF_016161935.1 Mauremys reevesii
TGACAGGAGCGGCTCTAGCTATTTCGCCACCCCAAGCATGGCGGCATGCTGCGGGGGGCACTGTGCCAGTCGCTGGTCCCGCGGCTCCGGTGGACCCTCCGCAGGCACGCCTGCGGAAGGTCCACCGGAGCCGCCTGCCGCCCTCCCGGCGACCGGCAGAGCGCCCCCCGCGGCATGCCGCCCCAATCACGCGCTTGGCGTGCTGGGGCCTGGAGCCGCCCCTGCTCCCTGGGGACCCCACTAGAAACACACCAGCTCGATGATGATTCCCCATTTACAAATTACATTCTGAGACCTATTAGCCAGTTTTTAATCTATTTAATGTATGCCATGTTAATTGTATATCATTTTAGTTTTTTAATCAAAACGTTGTGTGGTACCAAGTCAAATGCCTTACAGAAGTCTAAATATATTATGTCAACACTATTCCCTTTATCAACTAATCTTGTAATCTCATAAAAAAAATCAGGTTAGTTTGTCAGTATCCATTTTCCATAAACCCATGTTGATCGGCATTAATTATATTACCCTCTGTGACTAGGGTTGCCAACTTTCTACTCACACAAAACCAAACACCCTTGCTCTGCCCCACCCCTCCTCCGAGGCCCTGCCCCTTGCTCACTCCATCCCCCCCTCCCTCTGTTGCTTGCTTTGCCCACCTTCACTTGCTCATTGTCTCCAGGCTGGAGCAGGGGGTTGGGGTGAGGGAGGGAGTGTGGGCTCTGGCTGGGGGTGCAGGTTCTGGGGTGGGGCCTGAAATGAGGATTCAGGGTGCAGGAGGGGGCTCCAGGCTGAGGCAATAGGTTGGGATGCAGGAGGGGGCTCCGGCTCCAGGGGGTGTGGGCTGTGGTGTGAAGTGCCCTGTAACACATGGGGGGGGCTTGTCTGGGATTTAACCTTGATTGAAAGACGGAGGCTCGAGAAGTGACCTGCATGAAGGCAGGGGATCTGGACACAAGGGAGGAGATGGTATGCTGGCTAGTCAAGCAACAAAAAGAGATACAGAGGACCCAGAAGGCAGAAACTTCTGAGCTGGCAAGCAGAGAATATTGCAGGAGTTTATCAAGGAACTGTTCTCAGGTACAGCAGCAACTCCAGCGGAGGCTGGTGAGTTCCAGTGAAGGAACTGGAAATCAGGTGGTGGGCCAGGGACTATGTAAGATGGCTCCGGGGATGATCCTGATGCCTTTTTCTCACTCTTGAGTGGATAGCTGGATTGGACAAGCGTGCTTGGATGCTACAGCTAGCCTCTTGCCTGACTTTTGAGGTTTAAACTGCTTATATGGCCCTGAGTGATCACCAAGCCAAACAGTATGATATCCTGAAGGCCACGATTCTGGAGAGGGTGGGCCTGTGATCAGAGAAACAGAATAAAAAATTTAGAGCATTCAGATGGAATTGTGGGACACATTCCCAGGCTTTTGTGCAAACATTTTCTGAATAGGCCAGTCGGTGGTTGAGGCCAGATAGGCAGGACACTGACACCACAATGGACTCAGTTATTCGTGAACAGTTTACACAGAGCTTCCCCCAGGCTGCAAGAGTTTGGGTCCAAAGGCATCAGCCGGAATTGCTAGAAGCTGCTGCGGAACTAATGAAGGCGTATGTGGAAGATGCCATTCCATGAAAAAAGCGCCATCCCCCTACAATCAGCAAGGCAGAAAAGAAGGTTCAGATTCATCAAAGCCCAGGAAAGGGATGCTAGAGGCAAACAAGGCTCTTAATGCCTGGTTAGTGGTTTGCTACCAATGTGATGGCAAAGGACATATAAAGGAAAAACTGCCCGTACGTGGGCTGTGGGTTTGCGGAGTTCTGTGGGTTGACACAATGGCAGATTAATGATTTTGCCACCCCTAGGCCCTGAAATAATTGCCACCACCAGCCCCATATTAACTTATTAAACATCAATATTTTCAATATCAACATCAATATTTTCACTTTTTACTTCTCTACTATTTTCAACTATTTTTTCTGTCTCACTGTCGGCACTAACTGATACAACAAAGGAATCTATTTTGTGCATTTTTGCTATCATTTCATTTTCCTTTTCTTTTGTATAGCATTTTTTTAAACCGAGAACCACTTAATAATATGACCGGAAGGAAGAAATTAATATTTAGGATTCTTGCGAGTGTTTACTAAATGGCATCGCGCCGTCATTGGTGGTTTCAGTACGCGCTATGATTGATAGAATCACGGCGTCACTGATGTTGTGATTACAACAATTCCCAATTATCGGTCACATTTTTCTGAATAAATTCTTCCTCCAAGCTGATTTGGCTCATAATTGTTTTCAGCTTTGTGAAATTGGCCCTTTTAAAGCACTAAGTATACATATTGCTGATTTGGACTTTACATTTATAATGTGCAAACATAAATAATCAGTCATCATCACTTGCCCCTAACCTACTTTGATCAGATCTTCTTTATCTGTCAAGATGAGGGCTAATACAGATTTCCCCCATATTGGTTACAACACTTTTTGAGTTAGGAAATTGTCATCTATAATATTTAGAAATTCCAAGGATGTTTTATTATAGTGTGAGACCTTCAGCATATGTTACTCAATTTGAAGTCTCCCATGATCATGCAACTTGATCTCCTACACATTATAGACAGGTGCATAAGAAGCCGGTCATCCTGATCCCAGCTGTGATTTGGTGGTCTGTAGCAGACAACAACTAACAGCTCATCTTGTGTTTTCAGTGTCAGAACCCTGATCCATAAACATTCAAGATAATTGTCTCCCAAGTTATCAGTGACTCAGAAACAAGATAATGCCTTTTGTGACAGAGTGCTCCTCCTCGTCCCCTTTTGCCCACTTGATCCTTCCTAAATAGGTTATAACCATTGATTTTTGACCATCCAATTGTGAAAATCATCCCACCAGGTTTCAGTAATACCAACTAGAGTAGTCAGGAGGACATTAAACTACTAGAAAATGGGGAGGATAAAAAGAGAGAAGATTTGAGCACTCAACACAAAAACTGTGAGGTTGAGAACAGAATTAACCAAAGAACATGTGATATGAACAGAAGAAATTCTTGCATTGCCTATACACCAATGCTAGTAAGCTGGGTAACAAACAAGAGGAATTGCTCATTTATGTTGCCAACTCATCTTATTACAAGTCTCCCAATATCTGGTGTTTTTCTTAAAGCCCCTGCCAGCTCCTGGAGTCAAGTGATTAGTTCATGATTCATATTAAGAGATATATATATATATATACACACACACACACACGAGTATCATGGGATTTTTTCAAGCTTGATGCTCCAACTGATCTGTGATAGGAGGAAGCATGTTTAACAGAGTATGGGCCTGGAAGAGAGGAAGTCTTGGATTTTATTCCTGACTCTACTACTGACTTACTGTCAGTCTTGTGCAAGTCATTTAACCTACTTGCCTCAGTGTTCCTATTTGTAAAATGGGAGTAATAATATTTACTGTACCTTGGTCATAGGGGCTCATTTCTTAATCAATTCATTTTTGAAAAGCTCTTTTAGATCCTTTGGATGGAAGGCATTAAGGCTTATACAAAGCCTAAATAATATTCTAGCTATAATGATTTTGAGTGTGATCATTTCAGGCAGGGGTCCGGTCATTCTTTATTTTATACGAAATTTAGAATAGCTTTGATGCTTAGTAAACAATTAGTAATAGTCCTTCCCTTGCCACCTGCTCTTATTCCTGATTCATAATAATCCCTTTCCTACAACATATTAATCCTTCAGCTTCTGATTTTCAAAGTTAGGTCTGTATAAGAAAGGTGCACAAGTTAAGTAAAGGCACATGCAAATAGCCTGTTACACATCTAGCTGGCTGTGTACACACAAGAACCTGATTTGTATCCATGAATACAGTAACTTCACACCCTCATTTTGAAAGTGGGGGTCTCAAAACACAGAGAACCTTACCACATGCAGCTGCCTAAAACTCAGAATTTCCAGTTCACGAGAAATTTCAGCATTTCGAAATTTGGCTTCATTCAGAATTGATCTGAAACCAGTTTAAGAAATTTTCTCTTGAACAGGACATTAAACAAAAAAATTGTTTCAGAAACAGCAACACACAGTGATCAGAAATGAGATTCGCATCCCAGACCAAAAGCCACGGAGTGAAATTGCTCTTTTCTTCTTCCTTGTGTTAATCCCATCAAATGGGGTCTGGTCTCAAGTTCTCTCTTTGGAATTGATGTAGGGTTTTGGTTCTGTGGAACATTGGTCAATCTTCTATGCGTGGAAAGGACTGTATAATTTGAATGGCCTCCACTTCAGTAGAAGGGAGGCCAGTCTTCTCAGGGACAGGCATTTATTCATTCTATGTAAAGCCACACAGAATACTGATATGTAATATACTTCCTCTTTAATAGTCATGTTCTGTTAACTAGGAATGCTGGTAGGCTACCTCAAACCGTGCCTTAGCCTGGAGATTGCAATTTTTCAACATGTGGGCTTTGCCACTCCTAATTCTGGGTGGGAGTGTTGAATCCCCTCTGCAGGAGAATGCAAGAAGCATACTGCTCTTACTCCTTCGTGTGGCTGCAGGAGCCACTCACAATAGTCCTGGTACTCTGGAAAGCATGGGAACTACTTGCTTCTGTGAATAAAGGGGCAGGGAGGAGGAGTTGGGGAAACATGCTCTTCCCTGCAGTGGCCTACAGAAGGGGACCAGTCCGTTGTGGGTCACAGTCTGCTCCAGCCCAGTGTGCAAGGAGCAGACCTGGGTTCTGTACAGTTTGTGTTTGATGATATGAGTCAGGGCAGATATTGTTCGGTGTATCCTGTGGTGTATAGAAATAGGCTAAGTATCCCTTTTAATAGTTTGTAAGCGCTCTAGTGTTGCTTACTGGTTTCTAGGCATTAAAAGCCATCCAAAACCAGTCAGGGCAGCAGTGTGTGTGTGTGTATCTAGACCATATTATATTGTTGTGTAAGACCAAAAATGACACATCTGTTGCCCTAAATAGCCTTGAGGGGTTGATTTGCTTAAGGGCTGTAGTGAGACTGGGATGGAGCTGCTCCTGGGTGCCTTATTTTTCCCTTGCTGAATGCTCCCTCCAGGTGGCTTCAGGCAATCACTCCTGATTCAGAGGGGATTTTCAGGTGGTTTGCACAGAGATCCGTTCCATCCCCGCTACCTTTCAATAGGAACACTCTGATTACACACATTCCTGCCTCATCCAACCCAGCCTGTGCTGTTGAAACACAGTGTTTGGTTGAAATTAGGGTATAGATGATGGTCGAGAGCCATGGCGGAGGCTTAATCCAGATAATTTTGTGGAGATACCAATAAAATAGGGGAAGCCACCAAAAATTATGGTGAGGAAATCTGCGCCTCTGAGGCATGTGCTCATGTTTGTACTGGAATTCATGGTGCTTGAAAGGCTCCCCATTGTACTGTCACTTGGTTCCTCTGCCCATGGGGGATTGAAACATAGAGATTGGGTTTCCTCCCACCCCATTTCTCACAGTGCTGGTCTCACTAACAAGCCAGCCCTCTAAACCAATTGCAAATTAAAAGCCAGATTCATCAGTATGCTGCGGCTTTTTTGCACTGCTCTAACTGGCTATAAACCCAATTTAATTGGCCAGTATGCTCTGGCTAGTTTGCACTGCTTGTTGTACCCATAAATCTGCCCTTTAAAGTTAAAATTTCAAAAATGATTTAAAGTTGATACTATATATCTTCAAATCTTTAGAAATAATGCATGATAGCATTCTCTTGGGGTGACACCTCTGAGCAACTGTCCCAGACTGAGGTGTCCATAGTGGAGGCTTCGGAACAAATTGATAAATTAAACAGTAATAAGTCCCACACCTTGAATATTGCAATGCAGTCCTGGTTGCGCCTTCTGAAAAAAGATATATTAGAGTTGGAAAAGGTCCAGAGAAGGGCAACAAAAATGATTTGGGGTATGGAAGAACTTCCATATGAGAAGAGATTAAAAAGACTGGGATTGTTCATCTTGGAAAAGGGATGACTGAGGGGGATATGATAGAAGTCTATAAAATCATAAATGATGTGGAGAAAGTGAATAAGAGAGTTATTTACCCCTTCACACAGGGCCGGTGCAAGGATGTTTCGGGCCCTAGGCGAAACTTCCACCTTGCGCCCTCCCCCCCCCCCGCACCCCTGCCCTGAGGCGCCCCCCCCACGACAGCTCCCCCCCCCCCCGTCCGCCCTGAGGCGCCCCCCTTGCGGCAGATCTCCGCCCTGAGGCACCCCCCCCCCTCCAGCTCACCCCTGCTCCATGCACGAGCACCCCGAGCACGCCATGGCTGCTTCACTTCTCCCGCCTCCCAGGCTTCCGGCGCCTAAGCTGATTGGCGCCGCAAGCCTGGGAGGCAGGAGAAGTGAAGCAGCTCACCCCTGCCCCGCCTCCTCCCTGAGCATGCTGTGGCCGCTTCACTTCTCCCACCTCCCAATCAGTTTAGGCGCCGCAAGCCTGGGAGGTGGGAGAAGTGAAGCGGCCATAGAGTGCTTGGGGAGGAGGCGGGGCAGGGATGAGCTGAGGCGGGGAGTTCCCCTGCATGCTGCCCCGCCCCTTTACTTGCTGCAGGCAGCCCTCCCCGCGCTCCCCTGCCTCAGCTCCCTCCGCCTAAATGCCAGTGGTGACCGGGGCGGCCGAAGATCTGGCCACCGTGGTCGCTGCTGAAGGAAATGGCGCCCCCCCAATGCCAGTGCCCTAGGCAACCGCCTAGGTCGCCTAATGGTTGCACCGGCCCTGCCTTCACATAACACAAGAACCAGTAGTCACTCAATGACATTAATAGCAAGCAGGTTGAAAACAAACATAAGGAAGTACTTCTTCACACAACACACAGTCAACCAGTGGAACTTATTGTCAGGGGATGTTGTGAATGTCATAAGTATAACTGGGCTCAAAAAAGAACTAGGTAAGTTCCTGGAGGATCGGTCCACCAGTGGCTATTAGCCAAGGTGGTCAGGCATGGAACCCCATGCTCTTGGTGTCCCTAAGCCTCTAACTGCCAGATATAAAGACTGGATGACAGGAAATGGATCATTTGCTAATTGCCCTGTTCTGTTCATTCCCTCTGAAGCACATAGCATTGGCTGCTGTCAGAAGACAGGATACTGGGCTAGATAGACCAATGGGCCAGTAGAGTCATTCTTATGTTATTAGGTTTTCTTGTTTAGTGTTTGTGTGATATTTTTAAAATACAAGGAAAGCTGTGTTAAAAAAAGAATTAAAGTTGACACTTATAGAGGCAATAAACACATAAAATGTCTTTAAAATCAGTTTAATTTTAATTCAGAACTACAAAGCTGAAAATGTCTTCATCATAGTCACGTTGTTTGGCAGCCTTAATGTTTGGATTTTTTTAAGTCTAAGTTGTAACTTTATATCGGAATTTCTTAGGTTTCTTGTCACTTTCTGAATTTCTTGTCACTCTTAAATAACCAAGTAATCTCAACCTTAACTCTATTTTAATGTACTTTTGTGTCTTGGAATTATAAAAGATTCATTTTAGCTTGAGCTCTGGGTCTTGTATACTATCCCTGTAATGTGTGATGCTCAATAGTTAGATCCTGTCTGGTTCTTCAGTGCCTTCCTTTATTTGTGACACTTCAAGACTTGTGAGTTATCAAATAGGGTTGGTATCCGAATGATGTCATTTAATGACATTTTGTTTCAGGGCATGTTCACAGACACATAGTGATCATGTTTCTTGATGCAATAAGGGGCAATCCAGTCCATCAATGCAGGGACACTTCTGCTTTTGAAAATAGTCCCTAAAATGTACCGGTCTTCATTTTAGAGTCCTAACTGAAAGGATTTGAAGACCAATTGCAGGAAACCTATCACGCCTCAGAATAAGGGTATTTTTTTGCAGATGCTTTCTGTTTCATCTGCCATTGCTACTGTTTTGACAGACCGCGTGTGAAATGACTAAAACCTAAATGTCAACAAGTTCTGCTTCTGCTACAAGTATCACTTCTAGAGACTTTAAGTAATAAAATAATGTAGCATTTCAAGAAAATGCTAGAGTCCTCTAGCAAATCCTTGACCTTGATTGTGCTCCCATAAAACATTTTTATAATTTGTCAAAATAATGAGAATTACAGCTGGTAATAAAAGCAAGAGCAGAACTTGAAGGAGAATGTCCATTTTTATAACCTCCCACATGGTATGCTGTTGAAGATAATGAAAAGAGGGTGTTCCACAGCACATCCTTTGTGCCACTCCAGTTCGTAATAGAATCATAGAATCATAGAATTCAAGATCAGAAGGGACCATTATGATCATCTAGTCTGACCTCCTGCAAGATGCAGGCCACATAAGCCGATCACCCACTCCTTAAGCAGCGACCCTGCCCCATGCTTCGGAGGAAGGCGAAAAACCTCCAGGGCCACTGCCAATCTACCCTGGAGGAAAATTCCTTCCCGACCCCAAATATGGCGGTCAGCTGAACCCCGAGCATGCGGGCAAGACTCTCCAGCCATACCCTCTGGAAAAAGGCTAACAATATCCTATCATTGACCCATTGTACTAATTACCAGTGTGGCACTTAATTGACCTATTGACTAAGCCCGTTATCCTATCATACCATCTCCTCCATAAACTTATCTAGCTTAATCTTAAAGTCATGGAGGTCCTTCGCCCCCACTGTTTCCTTCGGGAGGCTGTTCCAGAATTGCACTCCTCTGATGGTTAGAAACCTTCGTCTAATTTCAAGCCTAAATTTCCTGACTGACAATTTATATCCATTTGTCCTCGTGTCCACATTAGCACTGAGCTGAAATAATTCCTCTCCTTCCCTGGTATTTATCCCTCTGATATATTTAAAGAGTGCAATCATATCTCCTCTTATCCTTCTTTTGGTTAAGGAAAACAAACCGAGCTCCTCAAGTCTCCTTTCATACGACAGGCTTTCCATTCCTCGGATCATTCTAGTGGCCCTTCTTTGTACCCGTTCCAGTTTGAATTCATCCTTCTTAAACATGGGAGACCAAAACTGCACACAATACTCCAAATGAGGTCTTACCAATGCCTTATATAACGGGACTAGCACCTCCTTATCCCTACTAGAAATACCTCGCCTAATGCATCCCAAGACCGCATTAGCGCCACATCACATTGCCTACTCATAGTCATCCTACGATCAACCAGGACTCCTAGGTCCTTCTCCTCCTCCGTTACTTCCAACTGGTGCGTCCCCAGCTTATAACTAAAGCTCTTGTTAGTCATCCCTAAATGCATAACCTTACACTTCTCACTATTGAATTTCATCCTGTTACTAATACTCCAGTTTACAAGGTCATCCAAATCTCCCTGAAGGATATCCCGATCCTTTTCGAATTTGCAATACCTCCCAACTTGGTGTCATCCAAACTTTATCAGCCCACTCCTACTCTTGGTTCCCAGGTCAGCGATAAATAGATTGAATAAAATCGGACCCAAACCGAACCTTGAGGAACTCCACTGGTAACCCCTCCAACCCGACAGTTCCCCTTCAATACGACCCTCTGCAGTCTCCCTTTAACCAGCTCCTTATCCACCTCTGGATTTTCATTTCGATCCCCATCTTTTCCAATTTAACCAGTAATTCCTCATGCGGTACCGTATCAAACGCCTTACTGAAATCAAGATATATTAGATCCACCGCATTTCCCTTGTCTAAAAAATCTGTTACTTTCTCAAAGAAGGAGATCAGGTTGGTTTGGCACAATCTACCTTTCGTAAATCCATGCTGTAATTTGTCCCAGTTGCCATTGGCCTCATGCTCCGTAACCACTCTCTCCTTTAAAATTTTTTCCATGACTTTGCATACTACAGATGGTAAACTAACAGGCCTGTAGTTACCCGGTCTACCAGGTTTTTCCCCTTCTTGAATATAGGAACTATATTAGCTAATCTCCAGTCAAACGGTACAACCCCCGAGTTTAGAGATTTATTAAAAATCATCGCTAACGGGCTTGCAATTTCACTCGCCAATTCCCTTAATATTCAGATAAAATACAGATAAAACAGACCAAAGATCTCGGATGGCAATGATCCTTGGGAGATTAAACATTGTAATTGCTCTTTTTTCAGATTTGTGTTTGACAGATGTTATTTTTTACTTTCCCTAAATCCGTTTTAAAGCCTGACTGTATTTACAACGGGATGAAGAGAGCTCAACTGTCTAACACTCTTTCTCCATTACTGAGACTTCAAATTCTTAATTTATACATGTATCTAACACTCACAGTAGTAATGCTTATGGTTTAGTAGATTCCCTATAGTGGACTGAGTAGGTGTCTCCAAACATTAGTTATTAGAAAGTTTTTTGTCTTCATTTGAAGTCAATCTGGTGGCTATCACCATACTGAATTCTAGAATATGGCAAAATACAACCCTGCCCTTTCAAGTTGCAATTATGAAAATGACATTACAGCATCAGCAATGTTACAGAATTAAAAAAGTGGACACCAGCTGTCAGAAGTAGTGAGCAGTGGAGGGAGAAATGCAGTATAATCTCATAAACCATTTCCTTTCTACCATGGAAAGTGTGGTCTAATGGTAGAGCAGGGGTCTGACGGTCGGGAATTTGCATGCTATTCTCGGTACTTTTTCTGGTAAGCTGACAAAAGTGGAGTCATTTAGAGATAAGAAATATCATCCTTAATTCCATTTTTAGTCACTTTTCAGTGTAGAAATGCACTTTAAAATAGTGTGGGTGGAGGACCTTACCTAATATTGCCTGCAGGAATGCAAATGCAAGTGAATTGTGTGTGCATACTTACTTTGTAGAGATAACAGACCAATGATCAAATGACCAAGGCATTACTCCAACTGACTTCACTGGGGCCAGGATTTCACCCAAAGAACTGAGAGGAGGAACAAATCTCTAGTGCCAATATTCTGCTCCTGTTTCCTTCTATCCCTTAGCTACTTCTAATGGTGATCTCAGCCTTATTCTACTGCCAAAACCAGCCTTACTATTGGGTTCCCTTAGTTATCCCACTTTCTGAGAATGAGGTTAGGACCCGATTGTACAACTGTTGTGTCGCCAAATCTCAAGATTTCCTTTATAACAGTGTTTTGGATGGAGCTGGTCTCAGGAGAAGCTCCAGCCCTCTCTTGTATTTCAGCTCTTCCTGGATGAAACCCCTGTGATTGGCAGTTCTTCCCCAGGAAGCAGGGAAATGGGGAAGGCAGCCAATTAGGGCTGCTTCAGGAGGCAGGTAGGGCTCTCCCCCTTCTGCTGTGAAGCTGATAGGAGTTTTCTGGATAGGTGAGAGGGGAGGACCCAGCAGCTCAAAGCACCTCTGCTCTTTCCTTCCCTACTGTAAAAAATAGGTCAGTCTGCTCTCTGCTCCTCCATCTCCCCTCTACCTCTCTGCAACACCAGGCCTGGGAAAGGGGTGAACAGTTTCTGGAGCTGCCCCTGACACCAGCCTGGGAAGAGGGAGAAGACCCCACAGTAGCTGCCTCCTCAGGCCTGGGAGAGGGAGGGTAAAGAATCCTAGGAGCTGCAGGAGGAGCAGAGGTGTGTCTGGGTGAGCAAAACTGGTGTGGGTGCAGAATTGATGTGGGGGTTAGGAGTGCCTAATTAACTGATATAGGAGCTAGGAGGTGCATCACTAATTGCTGGGTGGGGACAGGCAGACGTGGGGTGGGAAAACACAGAATGAGTTAATTAGAATTATTCAGATTGGGTGAGAAGCTGGAAGCTCTGTATCATCAGGCAACCAGTGGCCACTTCTGCAGTGGGGAATAAAATCACCTTACTCAGTTGAGTTGGGAGACTTGTCAACACTAACTGTGTTTCAAACACACTGCAGGTGTGCAGTGGGAATTCAAAAATCAAAAGGCGGACCCCAAACCCCCACAATAGAATCAATTTTTAAAAATCTCAGGATTTTGGGCCCAGTTGCATGATTTCAAGGGGTCTAATTCATGATTTTTAACTTCTGAGGATTAGGGTGACCAGACGTCCCGATAAAATCAGGACTGTTTTGATATTTAGTTGTTTGTCCCGCATCCCGACCGATGTATGGGCGGGACGCCACTTGTCCTGATATTTTGGCTCGGGGCTGGAGGAGTACACTGGTGAGCATTCACTTGGGGTCCCAGCAGTGCTTATTTGGGGTGGCTCCCAGGAAACGGCGGGCAGCAGGACCCTACGGACCCTAGGCACAGGGGGAGCCGGGGGTGGTCTCTGCGTGCTGCACCTACCACAAGTGCTGGCTCCATCGTGGCCAATGGGAGCTGTGGGCATGGACAGGGTACAATTCCCCCCCTGGCTGCCCCTGACCCTAGGGCGCTGCGTGCTACTAATGCCCCCAAGTAAGTCCCACCCCCACAGCTTCCAGCCAATGGCAGCTGGAGCCAGTGCTTGTGGCAGGCACAGCACTTGGAGTGGAGACCCCACTGGCTGCTGCTGACCTTAGGAGCCAGAGGAACCTGCCAGGTGTTTCCCAGTGGGTAGGAACCATTCCCCAGGTAAGCAGCAGGGCTGCGGCTGGGGCTCTGTGGGGAGCCAGGGCCGTGTGCTTGTGGCTGGGGCCATGTGCCCCCAACCTGCGGCTTGCAGCACGGCTGGAGCAGGGGCCATGTGCGCCCAACCCGTGGCAGGGATGCAGCCAGAGCCAGGGCCCTGTGCCCCTGACCTGCAACTTCCTCAGGCTTTGTATACTCCTTTCCCCATGGCTCCAGTGGGGTGGGGGTGGGAGCGGGGTGAGCCTGTGGCTGCCCCCCCATGTGTCCCGATATTTTGTTCTTGTCATCTGGTCACTTTACTGGGGATGGCAGTACTGCAATGTGTGTATCTGCTTGGCTGTGCACATCTTTCTGTGGGTTTGGATTTCTTAATGAAATGGTAGCTCTTTCCAGGAGAGTGGAAGTGCAGAGTTGTATATGGCGGGGAGGAGTTTAGGAATGAAGTAACTAGGAGGAGAAAAGGAAGTGAAGCATGGAGTAGAATGGAAATCTGGAGATGCTGAGGTAATTGGCACAAGTGCTCATAATGGAACAAATAATGAAGAGGAGGAAGACCTACATTTTGAGTTAGTTTATGTGCATATAAGCAGAGGCTACAGCTAGAGCTGAGCAGGAAATGGATTTCCTGTCCTACGGAAATTTTTGAGACTTCAAAAATGTTCCCCTTTTGCATCTGGACAAAACTGAGACCTTTTGAAATGTTTCAACATGAAACAGAGAGACCTACCCCAGAATAGCCAGTAACCTGGTGGCTAAGGAGCTCAGCTGGGATGCGAGAGACCCAGCTTCCGAGCAGAGACCTGAAACTGGATCTTCCACATCCCTGGAGCATTTCTTAACCACCAGGCTACTGGCTTTTTTGGGAAATGGGGTCTCTCTCTCACTTCCTGCCTTTGACCAGGAATTCCAACCTGGACCTGAAAAACCTTCCTGACTAGTTTCACCGAGGCTGGCACAGTCCCATGAAAAGTGTAGCGCCCCTCTCCACCTGATTACCTCCTTTAATGGCAATCCGCTTACAGGTTCTGATGGACAGGTCTGGGTTCTTTTGGATCCCGCCACCCACTCAGCAGGGTGAATCTTTTTTCTTTTTTGTTATGAAATTATTTGGCGGTGCCTCCACCCCCCTCGCTCCTTCCTGGCAGGGTCACCAGGGCAGCTTGGGTGGAAAATTCTAACTACAGAGGAATCCCCACTTACTTGCCGGATAGTTGGAGACTTCCAAGAAATAACACAACACATAAAAATATATTCAAACACAACAATTTTATTAAACAGGCAACAAATACAACATAACAGGGTGAAACACTATTTTAAATGCCCACACTTAAAATACCCGTGACTTGATGTAACAAGTGTAAAATTAGTGTCCTGTTGGTATGTGTACTTTGCTGGGGCCCTTGATGACCTATAAAATTATCTGCAGTGGTTTAGCAGTGTGGCTGACTGGGTTCAGTACAGCCCAAAGGACCCACAAGTGGGAGGAGATGGTGAATCCCTCCACAGGTGTAATAAGCAGTAGGTTATAAAATCCTCAAACCCTTACTCCCTGGCTTGAGGACACAGTTCAGGGAGTAGAGGGTCCTCAAAACAAATTCCCTGACTGACTAACTAACTAAAGACAGTGCTCTCACGAACTCCATGAATGATCTTCAGGGTTGAGGATGACGCTGGACTCCTTAGTCACTGCAGGTTGGCTGCTGGCTGCTGACAGGGATCCTCCTCAGGCAGGAGTCAGGCTGCGTTGGTCCCAGGATCTCCCCTCATCACAAAGGGGCGCAGGGCTCAAGGTGTAGGTTATACAACTACCCTAACATCCAAACTGTAGCCTCCTCGCCCAGCCCCCAGTCACACACTCTGCAGGCAGCAGCCCTGGACTAGCAGAGCTGACCATGTGAGGACTGGTCTCACCGGGGGAGCTGGAGGTGAACCCAGCCTGGCTGGGGAAATTTCTCAGCAAACGTAACAATTGGGAATCATCCGTGGGGAAGGAAAACCCAGCTGAGGGATCTGCGGTCGGGTCCCTAGAGGCCAGTTCTCAGGGGGAACCTGCCTGCAGGCCTGGGACTCACCAGCTCCCCACACAGCCAGTCCGGCCCTTGCCCTGGCTGGCTCCAGCCTCTCCTCAAAATGGCTTCTCCCCTCTCCTCAACTCCCTGGGAGGGGCATCTCACTCCCTATTGGTTGCTGGGCAGATTCTGAGTTTGCCTTGGCTCCTCCTCCCTGAGCTGCCAGCAGACAGAGCTCCAGGAATCTATGTAATCTCTTTGGGGGTTACAAAAGTTTGATTAATCAGAATTTTCTGACAAAAACATGTAGTCAAAATGATTCCTGACCAATTCTAGCTATAGTATGTATCCTTGTGATCTTACAAAATGTTTTGGGATTTTTTTGTAGCTATTAAGAGGTAAAGAAAAACCCCTAACCATAAAGTGTGTGAACAGCAAAAAGTGTATATTGCCTTTTCTCTATCACGAAAATAGACAAATGTCACTTTATTAATTACCTAGGAATTGTCAATGGGAGGGCAGTAACTGCCTGCAAATCATTAATAATTTTTGGATTATGTGACAATATGAGGTGAAGGAACCTGAAATATGTGCTGTGTTTGAGCAAGAGAATAACATTTAATACAGAAAATGACCGAACAATCAGTCCAAGTACTGTACTTAATTGATCCCATCTGTTATAAGAGGCTTGGTGCCACTAAACCATAGACAGAGCATAGTTTTTGTATATCATGAATACTCAAAATTGTCGAGTGAAATATAATTTGCCTTTCAGACGTGTATCTTATCTTCAGAAACTCTTGACGCTTCTCTCTTATGTTGCCTCTTAAGCAGTGGCTAGCAGATATTTGAGGCCTTCCAGGGTTATTTCTGTTAGGATGAGACATCGGCAGTACAAGTCAGGTGTAATCTTATTTCCAAAAAATGTACATAAAAGTCCTGTTTACTTGAACACAATAAAAACAACAGCAGGCAGTTTCCTCACTCAGAAATCCCCATATCTGCGATTCAAGTGAGATGTAAGCTCAAACCATTTCTGCTTTCCCTCAGAGCCATACTCACAGCTGGTCCAGTCCCTGCTGGCTTGCTCTGGCTCTGACACTTGCAGGCTGCAGTGCAAACCAATGTCCAAGTCCCTGCATCTGCAGCAAGGGAGACCCCTGTTAATCTACCTGAATTAGTTCTGCTTGGACCTGACCTTGCAGTTTAGTGCCTCAGGCAGTCATGTCTATTGTCTGCAGCTGTTTAATTACTCTTTCCATTGAGCTTGAAAATGGGTGCTTGGCACATCCATTGGCTTTAATGAGATCTGGGATTGTCTTTGGATTTAAAACCCACCGAATGGCAGCCACTACCGCTTTTTAGCATAATACGTATTATAAATTGCAAAACTCTGCACAGCCATCGCAGCAAAGAATGCACATCACATTTTCCTTTCCCTAACAAAGATCTAGCCTTATGTTGTAGAGTTTGCACATACAAGTTAGAGCAACAGTGGAAAATGCATGCAAGCAGCAGAGCACACAGAGAAAGGGAGTGTTCCCACGTTGATCCAAGTGTGGGCCAAGGAGAACTCCCAGGTGGTCTGTGGAGTGATGTGCTATTGAAATGAGAGGTGATTGTCCCATCTTATAAAGATTAAATTGCTCATGCATCAGTCTCCAAGCCAATCTTCCTTGTATGCCTGCCAACAACTCTCCATGGTAGGCCTGTACCCCAGAGGGGACAGTCTGGTAATGAGTCTTTCTTTCACGGCCTTTCTTTGATGTAAACGTCAACCCTGATCAGATTTGCTGACAACATTGATATTGAAGTGGAACAGAACTAAACTGCAAAATCACCTGGAAGCGTCAGAACACAGAGGGTTGCAGGCAACATGAGGAGACTTGGTAAAGTCTTATGCCTGGTCTCCACTGGGGGGGGGGGCGGAATCGATCTAAGTTACGCAACTTCAGCTACATGAATAACATAGCTGAAGTCCACATACTTAGGTCTACTAACCGCGGTGTCTTCACTGCAGTAGGTCAACTGCTGACGCTCCCCGCTTGACTCCACCTGCGCTTCTCGCTCCGTATTGACGGGAGAGCTCTCGGCGGTCAATTTATCACGTCTTCACTAGATGTGCTAAATCAACCCCTGCTGGATTGATTGCTCCGGAGGTAAGTGTAGATATGCCCTTACACCTGGAGGGAGGAAACAGCCCAGATTGAAAAAAGAAAAGAGGGGCCCATAATCAAGCAGTGAGATCTGTTCCATTAAAGCAAGTGTTACTTTTTCAGATGACAGCAAGGAAAGAGTGTGCAATTAGGCATGGGAAGGGGAACTGCCTCTTTCTTAAGTGCTCCACAGGTTGAAAATGTTGAGAACCACAGGGCTATTCCATTGTAGCAACAATTTTCAAACATAAAGACACACAGTTCTTGCCTGAAAGAATTTAAGAATCAGTAAGACCAAAGACAGACAAGGGCAGGAGGAATTCAACATAGTGCTGGTGTAATACCAACAGACGGACCATGGCTGTTGGCAGGTGAGATTGTACCTGGGGCCTCTGGAGTTTAGTGCATGAGCCTCTACTGCATGAGCTAAAAGCCATATGGCTGTTAGCTAAGGCTGTAGAGCAAACTCATTAATCTCTCTCTCTCTCTCTCTCTACGTGGTCTCAGTGCCACTAGATGGGACAGAACATCACCCCTAGGAGGTGTGTAGGTTACATTCAGGGGCGGCTCTAGGCACCAGCGGGCTGCGCGCGCGCGGGCGCATCCTGGGGAGGGCGGCGGCCATTTGGCCCGGCTGCTCGGCATGCCTGCGCAGGTCCACACCGGACGGGACGGGGCGGACCTGCCGCCTGCCCGCGGCGCGGGGGTCCGCCCGCTCGCTCGCGCCCGCTCCGCTAGCTCGACCGCGGCGGTGCGCGCCGTCCCGCGCGCCCCGGACCTGCCGGCACGCCGGCAGCAGGCCCGGCCGCAATGCAGCCCCCGCCCCCTGCCGCCGATGAGGGGAGCGGAGGGAGGCGCCGAGGGGCGGCGGGGCGGCGCAGCGCTCCGCGCTGCTTGGGGCAGCCTACTTTGTAGAGCCGCCCCTGGTTACATTGGCATAGTCTGTTGGCTGCTGGCCCACTGCTGTGCTGCAGTGTGACTCCCTCCTCCCATTCCCAAGGGAGACCGAGTGCACAGTGGGAGTAATGCTGTTTTAAGCCGCAGCAGTAGCCTTCTGTAACTGTAGCTGCAGAAGACATGCGGTTGGTGGGGTGGGAAAGTATGCAGGTTAGTGCAGATCCCTCCCCTCCTGCCTGGAATGCCTTTTACTTTGAAATCTCTCTTTCAAATAGTTCTTTTGCTATGGAGGCCTAGCAGAATTTTGGAGGCTTTCACAACAGCTGCCTCATTTGGAGCCTGGTTGCCCGACCTACCGGATCAGTGTGTGGTGATGATGATTGTGTTGGGAGCTCAGGGGAATGAGTAAATAAATGGGGTCTCCTTGACCATCTCTCTCAACTCTGCATTAGTCATGAAGGTCAGAGCTGTTAAAAATATAGTTATGGTTCCCTAACTATGGTTTGTGGAGAGCTGACTGGCCGCATGATGCTGGAATCCTCTCTATTTCCACCTGCTAAATTGTGTTAAAGGCAGCTCAGTCTACCTTAAATGCTTTCCGAATGTAAGCCCTGTGGCCTGAAGCTCTACAGCAGTGTGTCTCAACCTTTTTTGTCCAACCCCCTTAAAAAAAAAAAAATCATCATCCCCACCCCCTGAAAAAATTGTGATTTCCCCCACACACACACACTTTAAGCTCAGGACTTCAGCCCCCTGCACAGCTCAGGGTGTGGAGCTCCAGTAGCCCCGTTCATGGCTGAAATATGTAAATTAGCTTTTCAGGGGAGGAGGGGGCCTGGGGAATGGAGCCCCAGGCAATTGTCTTGATTTGTACCCCCTAACGCCAGTCCTGCTTGCGACCCCCACAAAGCCCCTCTCGCAACTCCCCTGGGGCTCACAACCCCCAGGTTGAAAAACACTGTGCTGGAGGGTAAGGAGCACTCTGCTCCTATCTGTTAATGAATAAGGGAGTGCAGCCACAAAACTACTTCAACTGCATAAGCCATTTACCCAGCACTCCAGAGGGCTAGAAGCTCTCAAAGGGAAGGAACTTTCTATCTTGAACTACTGGTGAACAGAGGGAAGGTACAGAGAGCTCATTTACATAAGAATTCAACCCAGAATTCCTCCAGTGACACTTTGGAAGCCACCATAACTGTTTGCAAACGCAGAATTGGTTGGGTAGTAGAGCTTAACAGAGAATAGAAGGCAATAGAGGATGTATGTATGTTGTTATAGGGTAGGGATTCTGATCAAGGATTTTATATGCTACTGATTTCTCTACAATGAATGCTTTGTGGGGTTGAGAGGACTTTTGCAGAGAGGTGATGCTGATTGAGATGACTCTGAGGATGTGCAATGTAGAGAGGGAAGCCAGTGATGACAGCAGCAGAGCTGAGTGAACTCTGGTAAGACACCTTTCTACCCAGCTACTAAACGAAGCTGAAATATCTATGGCTGGTGTAGGTGGTGAAGCCTCAGAACAGGACCAGGCTGTGTTTCTCAAGGGACTGGAGAAAGGCCTGCCCCAGTGTGTATCAGGACTCTGAGATTGCTACGCAGTGACACCAATCTGTGAGTGGAGTTCAGCAGATGGAGAAGAAGGAAGTGCTGTGGTAACGAGACCGTTGCCTAGTGGATGTTCACCTGGACAGGTGGGGAACTGAGTTAATTGACTCCTGCTAAAGTTATGGTCCAGCCTGTTTAACTTGTCATACATACAGATGGTGTTGCTGTATTTTCCCAAGTAGGTGCTGTTTCTTTTTCTCCTAATAAAATTTCCTTTCTTTTATACACAGACTGGGGCTAACAAGTGGGGAAGTGTTGCCTATGAAGGGCACTGAGGGAAAGTATTTAGTGATCCCAGAAACTCTAGGTGAGGCTCAAGCCAGTGGTTTTTGTTGGTTTTCAGGGGATCTCCGACCCCGAGCATCTGAATCTGGCCCTTGTTGCTGAGGTCAGCCAGCTGGCAGAAGGACTGCACAAATACTAGTAGCTGAAAGCCAGTACAGGTGTGGTAGGTGGGCCAAGTACACCTGTACAGTCTCGCTCATACAACCAATGAAATTGTTGCATGCAAATCAGCTTTAGACTAAGGATGGTGATTGGTTACTTACCTCTGATATCACAGGACTATTGGCATGACATAGCTATATGTCTCACTGCAGTGAAAGCCCATGCTGTCATGTATAATCTGTAAAGTCAAAATGGTTGAGAACTTAAAAATTGAATGGTAACAGACCATGAATAATAATAATAATAATAGGAGATATATCTATCTCCTAGAACTGGAAGGGACCTTGAAAGGTCATCGAGTCCAGCCCCCTGCCTTCACTAGCAGGACCAAGCAGGGCCGCCCAGAGGGAGGGGGCAAAGGGGGCAATTTGCCCCGGGCTCTGCAGGGGCCCCCAAGAGAACAGCTGAGGCTCCCGCCTCCGCCCCTCTCCTGGAGCCCTAGCACATCAAACGGCATCCTCAGACAGCGCCGCAGCGTGTCTCTGCCGGGGCCCCTGAGCCCCGCCCCGCTCAGAGCCGCGTGGCATGGGGGCGGGGCTGGGAGCTCCGGGCTGAGATCAGCTCCATCCGCTCGGCGTGGAGCTCCCAGCCCCGCCCCCTCACCACGCGGCTCAGAGCGGGACGGAGCTCAGGCCCCGCTGCAGCTGTTCAGCGAGGCGCTGAGACTCTGGGCGAGGAGGGAGCCGGGGGTAAGAGGCTGGGGCCGGGGGGGTTGGCTAAGGGGCAGGGAGTCCTGGGGACAGTCAGGGCACAGGGAGGCAGAGGTTGGGGGAGCGGTCAGGGGGCCGGGAATGGGGGGGTTGGATTGTGGGTGTTCTGGGGGGGGTGGATAGGGTCAGGGCCGCCCAGAGGGGGGGCAAGAGGGGCAATTTGCCCCGGGCCCCACAGGGGCCCCCACGAGAGTTTTTCGGGGCCCCTGGAGCGGGGTCCTTCACTCGCTCTGGGGGGCCCGGAAAACTCTCGCAGGGCCGGGTGCAGGATCTTCTTCGCTCCCGGTCTTCGCTGGACCCCCCCCCCCGACTGGCGAATTACCGCCGAAGCGGGACCCACCGCCGACGTGCAGCCCGGTCTTCGGCGGTAATTCGGCGGCGGGGGGCCCTTCCGTTCCAGGACCCGCCGCCGAAGTGCCCCGACGGCCCGCGGCGGGGACACCCCCCCCCTGCCGCCGAATTACCGCCTAAGACCGGGCTGCACTTCGGCGGCGGGTCCCGCTTCGGCGGTAATTCGGCGGCGGGGGGGCCCCCGCCGCGGGTCTTCAGGGCACTTCGGCGGCGGGTCCCGGAACGGAAGGGCCCCCCGCCACCGAAGACCCCGGGCCCCCGGAATCCTCTGGGCGGCCCTGGGACCAAGTATATCCCAATGATAATCGAACCTGGGGATATTCTAAACAAAATCAGCTCTCAACCATGCTTGTAGCTGATGCAATGGGGTTTACCTGCTTTTTAGTCTGAGGCAGTTGTCAAAATCAAGTGTGGCGTTCTTGCTCTTGGGACAAGTGTAGATCTGGCTCTCATGGTGATAGTGATATTTTTCTTGGTTTGGGTGGTGGGGGATTTCAGTTATGCATTTTCTGGCCAAGGCACACAGTGACAGGGCTCTTCATGGGATCTGGCTGTGCATCTCTGCCTCCTGTTCAGATGAAAACAAAGTATGTGTGGAGGGCAGAGATGGAGGCAACAAACCACAAAAATCAAAGCTAGGACCTCCTGATGCCAAAAATAAATTGCCAAAATTGCAATTCTACATGAAATTTTGGGGTCTAGATGTGGGTCAAAGATGGCAGAGGCCCTGATCCTACAATCTGATCTATGCAAATACAATGAGGTTAACGGGTCTCCGTATAGATGGAAGAGTGCATTTGCAAGAATCTGATTGTAGTATCAGAACCATAGTTGTTATCTAGGGTGTATTATCTATTAATATATCATCTTATATAATGAACAGAAGAAATAACTTAACACTTTACTGATATTGGCCTAGATCTGTTTAACAGCCACAGATGTGGAATGCAGGGGCAACTGCAGGCACCAGCGCAGCAAGCACGTGCCTGGGGTGGCAAGTCGTGGGGGGCGGCCTGCCGGTCGCTGTGAGGGCGGCAGTCAGGTCGCCTTAGGTGGCGTTTCTGTGGGAGGTCCGCCAGTCCCGTGGTTTCAGCGGTAATTCGGTGGCGGGTACCGCCACTGAATCCGCATGACTGGGGTGGACCTCCTGCAGAAACGCTGCCGAAGGCCACCTGACTGTTGTGGTTGGGGCAGCAAAAAACATGGAGCCGCCCCTGGTGGAATGGGTGACAGTACAGTCAGCTGTTCATTGGGAGCCTGTTGAATGTACATGTGTGTTTTCCAGGCAATATCAAAAAAGCAGACAAATTATAATAAATAGATTAAGGGATGACATCAGACTTTGTTTGGGTAAGAAGATTGGTTTTATTCCAATAATATATTTTAAAGCAGTTTCTTAACTGCATCTTTTCAGAAAGTGATTTCTCTCTAGGTTTGTTGAAATGCATGATATGACTGGCAAAATAGACATGACATGTAATCCTGGAACAATATCCAACCTAGATGCAGGTCAATGGTTATCCCACATTTGCAGAGCAATTTGGCACATTCCTAATTTAACACAGTAAATCAGACTTGCCTTTCTGTATGCAGGACACAAAGACTAGTCTAGTTCAGCTAAACAGAAATGGTTCTTCACAAAAACAATGACATAATGTATGCACTGGGTGAAGAATGCATAGGAAGAAAGCATACGTGAATATCAATGTTATATGAAAACCCTACAACACAACAGGAAGAGACAATTTAAAAGTCATTAGCAGAAATGAACAGTGTCTATGCAAAAGAATATCAAGGATATTTGTAAAGGCAAATTGGAATGTGAACCAGTTCAATAAAATCAGCTCTGGGAAGTCCTATATTTTTCTGACTGAGGTTATAGCTAGCACTTTAACTAATATGGACAGTTGTTCCTTTTATTTAAAAAATGTTGTGTTTTCATTATACTCACAAGCTGATAAAGGAAATAGAAACTATTTGTCCTCTGTCAACTCTTCTTGGACCTTTCAAACTGTGCTTTGGAACCAGAAGCTTCTCAGTACTGAATGACATCACCTTTGGAATGAAGTAGAGACAATGCTGTCTATTTCAAGGTACATATACATTTAAAAAAACAAAAACAAAAATTGCTGTTGGCAACACTTACAATGTGGTTGTTTTTCAGGGTGATGCAGACTTCATAAAAGAAATTCTTTAAATATCAAATTTATTTGGATCACTTAAGGATTAGAATTGCCCTGGTTTTAGCAGTAATGACTCCATCTCTGACAGGTTCTAGCTGGATAAACCCACCTGCACTGTGTCTCCTAAAGTCCTAAAAATATTTTTTAACCCTAAACCATAGGTGCTGACTTCTGCTGGTGCCGGTGGGTGCTCGACCCCCATCTGCTCCCGGCCCCACCCTGACTCAGCCCCTGCCCCGCCCCCATTCCAGCCCCTTTCCAAAACAGCTGTTTTGCAGTGGCAAGCGCTGGGAGGTAGGCGGAGAAGCGGGGACGTGGTGCACTCAAGGGAGGAGGCAGAGGTGAGGTGAGGTGGGGCAGGGCGGGGAGCTTGGCTGCTGGTGGGTGCAGAGCACCCACTAACTTTTCGCTGTGGGTGCTCCAGCCCCGGAGCACCCATGGAGTCGGCGCCTATGCCCTAAACACTGTTGTCTCTGATGCCTGACTGCAGAAGTCTCCATCCTGCTCCCATGGAAGTTATGCCACTGATTTCAATGAGCACTAGTTTGGATCCAGAGAGAGGGTCAAAAGAACCACTTACCTGAATTAGTGCTACTCATTTGCAGCTTTGGGTTGGGTTCCAACTTAGCTGTGCCAATCACATCCAAACCATTGGCTTTTCATCTCCTACTCTCCTATACATTGACCTCTTCACTCCCTTTAGGACCCCTGTTTCATTGAGCCCGGCCTTTCATCATTTTAGAACGTACTACTTGCTCTAATCTGGCTTTCCTCTGCAGTCAATCCCTCTGTTCTTGCCTTGCAGGGATTCACAGTGTCCTTCAGATTTATTCCACTGGTCCTATGAGCACTGCTAAATTTATCAGCATTCTACTGCACACAGGGTGAAGAAAGGCAATGTCCTTGGTTATCCTTTCTGATCCTACCAGCATTTGGACTCTGCTGAGTGACTGTAAATGTCAAGGCAGGACATCCTGCCTGGGGGGAAAGGGTCTTTCATTCATCCTCTTGAGTCAGTCCCTGACCCTTCCCAAACACACTTCTGGTCAACTCCTGGAATCAGAGTGACATTATGAAAGGAGGTACATGAGGTGTGTGATGTACCCGGTGGGAATGTTGCTGTGAGGTGAGAGCTTATGGGAGGGAACGTTTAAGGGAGTGGAGCAGGAACAGTCTGATCCTGCCAGATCCTTTAAGTAAAATGAAGTAGTTTTCAAAATTATTGTGATGACATAGCTTTATTTTTTTTAGTAGTTTTAGTAAACAAAGCTGTATTTTTGGTTGATGGAAAAAGGGACAATGAGTGAACAGAAGGAGAAACCAGTAGTCTTCTATGTGGGCTGCTCTTTAAAGAAAGGGCAAAATCTGCTTGAAAACATTCTACTTTATTTCCCCTTGCTGTCTCCTTGCCACTCTATAACCACAGGTGATAATGTAGACTCTTCACTTATCCCAGACCCATCAGCTTAAGCTTGCGGAAGGTCTGTGTAATTCAGGTCTTTCAGCAGAGAAGTCATAAGTGGTTGGGAAATGAAACAACTTTCCCTAGATCTAGGAACAGTGGAGTTTCAATGGTCGTTCAATCTCCCAATCTGAGAAGTGGAAAATAGAGCAGAATCCCTGTGTCCTTTGTCAGGGATGTCTATTATTTTTTTAAGTGGACCATCTCTCTAACTAGGAAAATTAGGGACAAGGGAATTAATATTGTGATTAGCCCTGGTCTCAGAGAGTTGCAGTGGCACAGGAGCCAGCAAACAGAGCTGTAAGCAGGGGAGTTTGCAAGGGGAGATTGGGGGGAAGAGTAGGAGAACCAGGCAGAGGAACAGACAGGCTAGTGAAGGGAGTGTGTGGTGTTCTGGCAGTGTTGTGGTGCTTGTTGGGGGTTTGTTTTGCTGTGGGTGGTGGTGTTTTGGTTTGGTTTGTGTTTCCCAGACGAAGAGGACTTAGGTGGGAAGGCTATGACAGATACAGAGGCAGCAGTGGTAGTGACCCAGGCACTGGAAGACACAATGAAGGTGACTGGATGTGGAAGTTGCTGTATGTACATGATCCTGGAGGGGGTACCTGAAAAGACTTTCATCTGCATGAAGTGTTGCCTGATGGAAGAAAAGATCCAAGGATTGGAGATGCAGATGGAAACTCTGAGTTTAGAAGGGGGTTAGAGAAGATGATGGAGCAAAGACATGAGGAGGCTGAAGGGAAACGCTCAAACTTGCAGATGGAAGCAGGACCAAAGAATTCTGAGGGGAGACTGCTGGGTGAGGAAAGTGGACAGTGGAAGCATGTGACTAAGAGAACCAGGCAGAGGAAAAGACAGGCTAGTGAAGGAGAAATAGAGCGCAGGAACAGGTTTGCAGAGTTGGAAAATGAAGAAGGGGCACAGCAGGTGGTCACTGAAGGTGGGAGGACAAGGAAAAAGAGAAGAGCAGCTAGTTCTGTAGGAAGAGGGGAAGAGTCAATGGAGATAACACCACCAAATATGATCCCCACGAGGATACGGGATGGGTTGCGGAGGATTGCAAGGGAGAATAGGAATCAAGAGGACTTTCAGCCAGAGGGAACAGGGGATAGACCGGAGAATCGCACCATCACCAGGAAAAGACAAGTCTAGATGACTGGGGACTCCTTACTGAGAAGAATAGACAGGCATGTAGCCAGAGTTGATCCAGAGAACAGAAGGGTGTGCTGTCTGCCAGGTGCTAAGATACAGGATGTGGACCTGAGGCTGAAGAGGATCCTAAAGGGAGCGGGAAAGAATCCACTGATTGTCCTTCATGTGGGAACAAATGATACGGCTAGATTCTCACTGGAACATATCAAGGGAGACTATGCCAGGCTGGGGAAGACACTTAAGGAAATTGAGGCTCAGGTGATCTTCAGTGGGATTCTGACTATTCCTAGAGAAGGGCAACAAAGCTGTGACAAAATTAGGATGATCAACAGATGGCTCAGGCAGTGGTGCTATAAGGAGGGCTTTGGGATGTATGGCCACTGGGAGGCATTCATGGACAGAGGACTGTTCTCTCAGGATGGACTTCACCTGAGTAGGGAGGGAAATAGACTTTTAGGATGGAGGCTGGCACAACTGATTAAGAGAGCTTTAAATTAGGAATTTGGGGGAGATGGTTGGGAGATGTCCAGGTAATCTCCACGCCAGATTTTAACACTGAGAGGGAAGAAAACGAAGTAAGAAAGGATGCAGCCGTGGGTAGGAGAATGGACTTAAGGAGGAAAGGTAGCGTAGATACCAGTCTAATAGGTGGTACTAGCAGTAGAATGCCTGGGCCTACTAAGGTAAAGAATGTGAGCGAAGCCAAACAGCAAAAACTAAGATGTTTGTACACCAATGTGAGGAGCCTAGGTAACAAAATGGAAGAACTAGAGTTACTGGTGCAGGAAGTGAAACCAGATATTATAGGGATAACAGAAACATGGTGGAATAGTAGTCATGACCGGAGTACAGGTATTGAAGGGTAAGTGCTGTTTAGGAAAGAGAGAAATAAAGGCAAAGATGGTGGAGTAGCATTGTATATCAATGATGAGGTAGACTGTAAAGAAATAAGAAGTGATGGAATGGATAAGTCAGTGTCTGTCAGGGCAAAAATCAGACTGGGGAAGAAAGCTACTTGAGCCTCCCCTGGTGCTTGGGGTGTGCTACAGACTGCCGGGATCTGATTTGGGTATGGATAGAGACCTCTTTAATGTTTTTAATGAAGTAAATACTAATGGGAATTGTGTGATCATGGGAGACTAACTTCCCAGATACAGACTGGAGGACAAGTGCTAGTAATAATAATAGGGCTCAGATTTTCCTGGATGAGATAGCTGATGGATTCCTTCACCAACTAGTTGCTGAACCAACAAGAGGGGATGCCATTTTAGATTTGGTTTTGGTGAGTAGTGAGGACTTCATAGAAGAAATGGTTGTAGGGGACAACCTTGGTTCGAGTGATCATGAGCTAATTCAGTTCAAACTAAATGGAAGGATAAACAAAAATAGATCTGGGACTAGGGTTTTTGATTTCAAAAGGGCTAACTTAAAAAAATAAAGGAAATTAGCTAGGGAAGTGGATTGGACTGAAGAACTTGTGGATCTAAAGGCAGAGGAGGCCTGGAATTACTTCAAGTCAAAGTTGCAGAAACTATCAGAAGCCTGCATCCCAAGAAAGGGGGAAAAATCATAGGCAATTCCCCCTGAATCCTCTGGGCGGCCCTGGTGTAGACAGTGATTTGATACAGTGGGTTGGGCCCTGAAGCTAGGCTGCGGGAAGCTTTGGCGCCTGAGCTCCAGCCTGAGTGCAATGTCTACATAGCTATTTTTTCAGCTCTAGCACAAGTCTGTGGCCCCAGGCTGGGAGGATCCCTCCCAGATGCAGAGTAGACATGCCCAAATGTATAATTTAAAACAAAGGATCTGATTCTCCTTTCATATAAATTAAACACCGGTACAACTTCATTGACAATGAAGCCACTCTTGATTTACAATGATATAAGTAGGAGGAGAATCAGGCACCAAGAAAAGGCAGCACTTTTCATGCAAGCTGTTTTAAAACCAGATATGAGTTAACAAAACATCCTCCCTGCTAGACTTCAAAGGGAATAATATAGAGTTTGCTGACTCTATCAGCTTCTGCTTTTTATCTGGTGGAGGGGAGGCAAATGCTCTCTCAAGAGACAAGCAGCTTTGGTCTTTGCTGCTGCTTGTCATTCTCCACTTTAGTAAAGGGCACATTTCCAGCATGATGGATGTGTAAATCCCCCGTGGGTGTGTCAGTACTGCAACACTGTGCTACTTCTAATCTCAGAGCACCCTGCTCTCAGTGATGGACTTGACAGCCTGTGTGCAAGGCCCAAGGACAGCACTGCAGGACAGTCACAGGAAACTCAAGCGCCTTTTCGGAAGGGGTATTTCTGGTTAAATGACTTCTCAAGATTGTTCTTACTTCCAGTCACTCAAATAAAAATATCACCCTGCCATCTTAATGCAACTCAAACAAAGAAATAATCTGTCTGAGCAGAGACTGAGCCAGACTCTATACATGCAAAGCCTGATGTTGTGGGACCCTCTCCACATAGGGTCCCCTATGCTGACATGAGCTGACTTTGCGTATGTCTTAGTGGGTTATTGGATAACACTGTTCACCTACTCTGAGTAGGTCAGTCAGAAGTACAGCTGCTTGCTGTCAGCCCAGAAAAGAGGGGGAGGAAGGAACTTATATTGACACATTCTACAGCTGCTTCTCTCCCAAAAGAACCAGCTGGGATCTAGGTTTGAATTTAAAACAAATCTTCACAGATCCTCTAAGACCAGCTCTTGCACTGCAGTGGCTGCTCCTATATTTGGTGCACTAGCCTGATGAAAGCTATAGTGTGGGTATGTCTCCTCAAGCTGGGAATCACACCCCCAACTCCAAGTTGTGGCAGACCAGTCAAGAGCCATCACATGGAATGACTGTTCCCTATTCGAACAATGGAGTTTCTAACAGCAGGGCCGTTGACTTTGAATGTCTCTCTACACAGAAACTGACAGGTGGGAGGGCAGAAGCCTGGATCTCTTTCCACGCCCCCCCGCCAGCTTTAAGCACGTGAGAAGATAGGGCACAGAGTCAGTTTTCAAAGGGGTGCTTTTCTAAGCAAGGGACACCATTCTGCTATCAGATGCAAGATGGCTGGTGCAAGGAGGCCAGAAGGGCTGCCCAACCTAAAGACTTAGACCAAACCCAGGACTCTGAGGAGTGGTGAGATCAGAGCAGGGGCATTGCATTCTGGAGTCTGTTGTTTTCCGTAGATGTGTATGCTTTTGTAAGAGTGAAGTGCGTGTGTGTAAGAAATGCCTTTGCTAAGTCTGTGTTCATTGCTTTACTGCCATGTAGTCCCCGAAGGGTGCAACTGGGAAATCAGAACTCCCCAGCCACATGGACTCTGGAGGGAACATGACTAAGCAACTTGATAGGGCTGGTGAGAAAGCAAGAATTCTGTTGCACAAAAAATTGAGGTTTTGAAATTTTGTTTTCATTCTACATCACAAGCCCCCTCCTTCCCCAAAAAAGAGGGAGAGTCCCACCCCAGCATAACCAGTAGCCCAGTTGTTAGGGAATTTAGCTGGGGTGTGGGAGACCCAACTTCAAGTTCCTGCTTTGTCTGATTCAGATCAGGGACTTGGAACCTGGGTCTCTCACAACCCAAGAGAAGGCCCTAACTACCCAGCTATAGAGTCAGTTTTGCTCTCTCTCTCTGGCCCAATGAATATTTATTTATACTAAATGGTATGGCTCCAACAGGAGAGATGAGCGAGAGGGAGTAAGCAGACTGACCCTTTTCTCCACTAAAAGTTTTGGTTTAGATTAATCCAAATTTTTTAGGGGGAAAAAATTATTTGAAAAATTCCTGACTAGCTTTATCCCTGGGATCTTAGGAGTTCAGCAGCACTGGTTCCAGCCTCTAAGATGGCTGGACTGTGGGATCCACTGCCCAAGCAGGGTGTCAGCCATGGGGTTTGCAGCTGGGAGTCACCAGTGAGAGACAGAGCTAAGAATGTGACCAGTCACTGCCCAGACCCACGGGATTTAGAAGCACATGGAATCCAGTGGTTAGATCCAATCACAACAGGCTGGTGTCTGTCTAGACCAGTGGTTCTCAACCTATTTATGATTGTGGGCTGCATATGCAGCTCTCCATGTGTTTTATGTTGGCTGCATCCACACAATATATATGCTATCTGTATGGCCCTGAGGATATCACATGGGCCGCAGCTGTGTGCTGATTGGGCCGCAAGCGGCTTGCAGGCTGCAGGTTGAGAACCACTGGTCTAGACAGCTGGCCAAGGCCAGGTAGTGGCAATGGCACCAATTGGTAACTGACTGGTGCTAGCTAATGTGCCAGCATTTCTGTTCTAAACTCAGTTTTTCAGAGACTTATTAAATGGGCATAAAAACTTACTCCAGGCTGCGACTTGGCATAAAAGGTGTGGGTTTGGAAGTAACATCTGTGTTTTTCCCCACCCCCAAAGTAGTCTGATTATTTTTTTTGAAGTTTTGTGTGATAAAAAGAAACAATAATATTACTGACTTTGAGATGTTTCTCATCTTTGAAAATAATTTTACATGCTTACAAAGGTTTTTTACTTGCTGATGTGCAGCAACCATTATTCCACATAAAATATATTATCTATAACTTATAGCACAGGCTAGAATAAATGCTGAGGGCTGTTATGTTTGTCTGAGACACAGTAGGGTGAGTCTCCATTACCTTAAATCTTGTGTAGTCATTTTCATCCTTCCCAAGTGAGTGTAAAACCCCATCATTCTGATTTGATCGCCTTTTGTACTCACTTTTGCACAAGAGTTAATGAGTACCTGCCCAAGATGCAAGGCAGTGGTTTATCTGGTCCAGTAGCAATGTACAATTCCATGAGAGAATGGGCCCTGATCCTGCAATCAAATCCATATGAGCAGTCCTTACCTCTGTGCAGAGTCCCACTGAAGCCCACTACAAGATCTGCCTGCATGGATCTGATAGCAAAACTGGAGCCTTGCTTTGGTCTCCATTTTTTTTAAAACTTTACAATAGCAACAGCAACCTACCCAAAAAAGTTAAACATCAAATTTCACTTGAGCAGCCCTAACCCAGGAAGTTAAGGAGTCCAAAAAGCCATTAGTTCAGCTGGGACATCTGCAGTAAATATCACAATGCAACACGCCGGATTTAAGAATGATTCACTTCATAAAGTTCCCTCAAAGTTGCTTTGCCAGAAGTCTTGGATGCAGTTAATAAATGTTTCCTGTAACATGTGCACTGTCAATGACTACATTTCCCCAGAACACTCTCAGATAAAAGGAATATACAGCAGAGTGTCTGTTTTTTGCCTTTCTAAGCTGCTTCACTTCCTTTAACCCAATGATAAACTTCTAACTGTTAATAAATCTCACCAGGCCTCTCTTTGGTAGCAGGAAGCTGATGGAATGAACTGTTTCACGGCTTGAGAGTGGGCAACTATTTCCATCTTTCACTCCACAAAGACACGTTGACCATTTTATTCTTGATTTACTTGGTGCGCACGTGACTTAAAAACAGGGATGTGAGGGACCTTATACTCAGCAGGACAGGCTGTCAGCCAGGAAATACATGTATGCTATACTGAACTGGTGGATATGAAAAAGAACCATGGATAAGAGAACAGCTGTCACAGCCTAAATACTGGAATATGTCTGCAGTGTTCTGTTGAACAGCTGGAGCGGCTGTCCATGCATGTGCTGCAGTCACCAGAGCTCTGGAACTCACTAAGGACACAGCTGAATATAGTTTAATAAAGAGCTGTAGTTTAAAGATCTAAACAACATGTGTATTGTGGGTCAGCTGGATCGAGCTCTTCCTGTATGTGTCCTTGCATTTGAAGCCTTTTACCAGTGGGAGACACTCCAATGCTCTTGAATATACAATTTTAAAGACATCGCTCACAATATGCTACACCGTCCTAGCAGGTTGTGACAGAAGGAAGTTACCGATGGCACAGGCTTATTCCTTAATTCAGCACCGGGCTATTTCCAATATCTTTCTGGGAAACATCGCTGATTTTTATCACCAGGAATTCTGTGCAGGAAGTTGATTAACCATTTGTTTGGAATATTAGCAGTGCAGTAATTCAGGCTGAGAATGTGGTGGCAATAGGTCTTGGTGCTTTCTGTTGGGATCTGTTATGTGATTTATGGTTGTTGTTGTTTTTGGTAAACTCCCACTGGGGGGCTTGACCTGAAGTAGCTGGGTGTGTGTATTTGGGGACGATGTGTGATTATATGATGATGCACTATGGAGCCCTACATGTCTCTGCTACTGCTTTGAATCTGGTTGATAGTGACTGAAAGTTGCTCCCACCTGTTGGCCTGTATAACATAAGCTGGTGGTGCCAGTCCAGTCCCTAGTGGACACGTGTCCATGTCACAAAAACTACTCCCGCTATCTGCACGCTTTGTTGGCAATTTCAGGAAAGAGGCTAAGGGCTGAATGAGCCATGGAGATAGAAATAAACTTACACCTTTATAGGTGAGCAGGTTGAAAGCGCCTGGGAAGTAAAGCTCACCCTGCTAGCTCTTCTGTACCTCTTTTGTGATTAAACAAAGGATATCGGTCTCCAGATCTTCCAAGCTGGCATCTTTCACCTGCAGTGAATTATCTTAAATGATCCAACTGGAATCTTGGCTTCCCGTGTTTGGAAAAGATCATCCAAGAGATGATTGCCCAGCTAAAGGAGCCAAAATGCCGTAGATGTACAAAAATTGGACATTTTGCCTGTGTGACTATCCTGACACCCTGCTTTTACTGCTTTTTCCTTTCCAAGGGTCAGGGTGAAACATCACCATCATGTTCACTTGGGTTTTAACTCTGTTTAACCCAGGTATAAATACACAGATGTGCACTGGGCAGGCACTCACTTATTTTCATCAGACATGTCACCCGAACAACATAGCAGAAACTGAGCCCCAGGATGTGTCTAGTGCTGGTGGCAGTCTGTCAAGACATCAGGTGCTGCTCCTGCTGCTGGGGTCAACTTTTTTTGTTTTGTTTGCATAGCTCAAAATCTGTGTATGGATATGGTAGAAAGGGACGGGATGCAGCCATGCCACCATGCAGTTCCTGAAAATTATTTCCCCCGAGGTTTCTCCAGATCTCTAACAGAGTTATGAGTTTCAGCCGACACTCTAACCTCCGAGCTTCATGGTTGCTGTGTTGAGACCTTCACACTTTAAATCTTCTATCACTGCATCTTAACAGGGTCTCCTCTGGGTGATTAAGTGATTCCCAAAGAGTGAGTCTGCAGAGCTCGCAGCCCTTGCCTGCCCTTTTGTATTATCCAGATCATAATTTCTTTCAAACCTCTCTCTACTGAGATGACTATACATTGAGTATCAGAGACCCTTGCTACAGCCAGCATGACTTTAATTTACAAATACACCATAGGGAGTGTACTGAAAGGAATGGGTTTTTTTATGCCATTGTATCTAACCTGTTTGTGTGTGTGTGTGCGTGTGTTGTATAATTTTTCAGTCCTTATCCCATTTTCATTGGTGGCACATGGAACATTCTCAAATCCAATCCTGCACCTCCAGGACCTTTCCTGATTTTTCACTGTGGTGTGATTTAAGAAATTGCACTGGCAGGGGAAGGACAGACTGCAGAAAGTTCTGTGTGACAGAGTCCTGGACAGGAGGGATACCCACACCCACTTCAGAATTTTGATCAGAAAGTGAGAGGAAGGCTACAACACGGAGAAAGGAAATTGTCATTTCCCTCAACTATATGCTGTCCTTTGCTGTCTTCAGCTTTGGTATTCAAATCTTGCATCTACTATTCCCTCCTCCCCTTCCCCCCTCCCGGTAACGCTGTCATTCAATTCCATAAATAAAGATGTTGGAAGCTTGTGCCATTCTCCCTATGCATGTTCTTTATTAGTGAGACACCCACAGTGCTCCTCCTAGTCCTCAGACCTCATCTGAACACTGGCCTGGAGAAATGCACAATTTCAAGGCTGTTCATTTGCCATTTTACTTGCCTGAGAAGTGCTCTAGGCACCCCTGACTGACTTATCTCTTTCCTTGTAACTTCTGTTGATGACCCAGTGGAAGTGCTGAGGAACACCAGTTGATTCTCGCAAATCCATGCATTGGCACACTGCACTGCCATCTTCCAGAAGAATGGAGCCTGGATGCTTTTTCATCTTGGTCTTTGTGTTACCCTTAGACATATGGTACAGTACCTAGCATTTAGGAAATGTCACTCACTGGCAACCTAATACGCCTTCTTAGTACCATTATGGTACAAAAACTAGTGGAAGTATTTGAAAAGGGCTTTCACAAAGGATTACTCTTCATGTTGTAACAAATCCACAGTACCCTTGTCACAATGCTCTGTGCCACAGCCACTCAGAATCTCCTGGCCACAGAGGAGACAGGCCACAGCTTCTCTTGCTCCAGAACCAGAGGCTTCTCACCACACCATCGCTGTAGTGTGGACAGGTCAGGCTCCTTGAGAGTATGTCTCTACACTGCATCTGGGAGTGAGCATCCCAGCTTGGGGTCACAGCCTCTTGCTAGCATGGTAGAAATCACAGTGTAGGCCATGTGGCTTGGGCTCTGAAACTTGGGGGATGGGTGGGTGGGCAGATTTCAGCACCTGAGCTCCAGCTTGAATCGCAATGTCAAAAAACAACTACGTTTACTGTGCTAGGGCGAGCCATGCCAACACAAGTCTGTGGACCCGGGCTGGGAGGCTTGCTCCCAGATGCAGCGTAGACGAACCCTTATAGTCAGCCAGGAGAGGAAGAGCAGGAAAAAACAAGAGTATGTTATATATCAAAGTAGGGCATTGTTAATATTTAAAACCCCATCAAAAGAAAACTATGGTGACTTAGGACAGTTCAGGTACTACAGCCAATCACCCTTTGGGGTTTTGTTCCTCCCTGAATCCTGTCTGAGCTGAGGGCTCAGCGGAACACAGTTCTCATCTAACCTGACTGGCCCAGAGGCTGGAGACTAGCTTTGTGGGGCCCTGGTTGTAATCTATTCTCCCTTACATACATAGATGGGGGCAAGGAGGGGGCACATATAAATAGCACTTGCAAGCCCCCTCACTTAGCTGAAAATGGAATTCGCCTGCAGGTACTTGTGGCTTCTGCTGGAGCCAGAGAAAAATCAGAACAGAGTGTGTGTCTCCTTTCATAATAGAAGGGCAAGAGGCAGGAAGAAATCAGTTGTTACATCTGCACCCAGAAGTGGGTTTCTCCTTCTAGCTTTACCGTTGGGGCGAGATTTCAATTTCAATGAAGAGGCTATAATAAAATCAGAATACCTTTTCTATTGACACTTGAATGAAAAATGTTCCCCTTGGGCATAGCTGTTAGTCTCTATAGCAGTACGGTCTCCCTGTGTCACAAAAGTCAAGCAGTTCAGTTTCCTTTTGGTGATGGGCAGTGGTTCTGTTTTCACTATAACCAGCTCATTTTACACTCATCCCTGTGGCTACCCAGAAACTAGACTGTGTAATTGTTTTCCTCTGTTTGAGCAGTGGTGGTATCCTATATGAGGGTGTTTACTCTCATTCAAAGCTTGTATGCTGAACAGGTATGAATCCAAGAGAAACCCAACAAAGTACACAGGGAAACAGGAGCAAGAGTACCCCAATGCCGGAGACGTGGTATCGTACTCTGAGTGTATAGAGAATGCTAGAAAGGCCCTGTGTGGCTTAACAGCCTAGTGAGCCTCTAGTGGGGAAAGATGGACTTGTGTTACAATTTCCTATCCACTGCCATAGGAGCAGTTGGCACCTTACACACATATGAAAAGGGAAGGTCCCTGGGCCACGAAGCTTTGAGTCTGCGGCATGTGGAATCTTAAGGCATTTGGTGGCTATATGTGTTTACTGCACCTTTCAGAACTGGAACTTCTGGGCAGAAGAAGTTAACAATACTAGTCGGGGGCGGCAGGGAGAGCTGGAGCTGGGGGAGACTGAACCTAGGGGTGGGGTGGGCAGACTGCAGCTTATATAAAGGACCCGTTCACACCTCTACCTCAGTTCATTTTGTTTTTAGTTTATTTCTATCTTTGTTGTTCTGATCAGGGCCAGTGTTGTGTATTTGGTTGTCATGGTTTTTGTTCCTATGGCAACTGAGTTAGATTATTAGGGGATAGCCCAGCTGGTTTCGGCCGGTTGGGTGAGCTCTGTGTCTGTAAAAAAAATAGTTTTTTTTTGTGTTGTGTGTGCTGCCTCATGTTGATTTCTTCCTAACCCTGCGCCCCGATATATAATATAGTGGCTGTGAGTGAGGTGAGTGCTGCTCCTGCTCCAGAGTAAAAAGAAGTAAGAAGTAAAAAGAAAAAACAAACAAAAAAAAAGCTGTGTGCACTGACTGGAAAGTGAAAAAAAAAAAATCATGGCTAGTCTGACTGACCAGGCCAACCTTTTGATGAATATAGGAGCAGTGCATGTGTATACTAGCGTTTTGAGCTTTTTTTTTTTTATTGAAATGATATTAGAGAAGCGAAGAATATTCTTAAGTGTTGTGTGGGCTAAAACCTAAACCTACTCCTGGCTACTTACTACACCCTGTTAAGCCTGAGACTAAATCTTACAGTGACATTTGTGGAAATCCTGGGTCCATTTTTCCCCCCCCACTGGTGATGCTGCTGAAAGATATAGGTTTCCACAAAAGAGACCAAAAGAAAATGAAACAGTTGTACAATTTGTAGCCATTTAAAAAAAAAAGAGAACACAAACAATTTAAAGAAAATGAAAAATGATGCCTGGGTGAGGTTAGTGTGTGTGGCCTACTGTGAAGCTACTATGAAAGTGCCTACTGACAGAGGCTCAGCTACCTTACAGAGAGGCTGTTGCATTGCTCTCTCATGGAGTGTGGCTACAAGGGGCGTGCATCCCATAGGTGTGCAGTGCAAAAAGTGTCACAAGTACAAGAACCACAAACAAAACAGAGCAAGAATGTTTGTGTTGTGTGTAGAGATGTTACCAGGCACCAGAATGCTGGTGGGTGTGTCTGTACCTGGTGTGAACACTGTGGTGAAAAGGGACATTGAAAGAAAAAAAGAAAAAAAAGAAAAAAAGAGGCCTGTGGTCTGGCCCTGCAAAGAGAGAGCAGACCCAGGATGATCAAGGGTGAGGATGATCAAGACCTCATGTGCTCATCGCATTTGTTTTTGCCATGTTGTGTTTGCTTGGGCATGGATATGTTTTGATTGGACCACCTTTTTTGGCATGGCTGGGGATGTGTGCATGCGTCTGGCTGGTCACGCTGCGAGGAGTCTCGCTGGTCTCGAAGCAGTGTAAATTAAAGCAGGCAAACTTTGTCTTCCAGCAAATGTGCTGAAAGGAGAAGCTCACGTTGCTGTGCCTTGTTGTTGTGATGGGCTAGGTAACTAGCCCAATGGAATGGCTGCAGTGTTTGTGCTGTTAACTGACCAGCCTTAATGGTAGGTCTTGGCTTGGGAAGATTCAACTGAACTGGATAGAGAAAGAAACCAGATGACTAAGAAGAAAAGAAGTAACCCCCTATAAGAAGAAATATGCTAAGGAAATATGAGAAATGTTTTGGAAGTGATGGAGGGAAGTATGAAATTGAACATTGTGACATTGAACACATTAAAAATGACAACACACCCAAATGAAAGCCCACCCTGTGTCATATGCCATCAGCCCCCGAGTCCTGTGCTGGTCAACCCCTCAGTCCCAGTCCACCACTCCCACCTCCCACAGTGTTGTCCCACACCCACAGTCCACCCCTGGCTGAGTGTAACCCGCCCACTGCATGACCCTCATCGAGTGCCTCAGGAGGATAAAAGGTGAAAAAAGTTAAGAGATAGTGAGAATTGTGAGAGATAAGGGATATTAAAGTCATAAGATGAAAAGCTGCAAGAGGCTGTGACTCTCTGGTGGCTCACTATTGCTCACTCCCTGCTTGTTGTCTGTGGTGCTCTTTACCCTGTTCGTGGCCTGCTCCAGAGGATGTGGGAGGCTTGCTTTGTGTGATTGTTGTGGGTGCAGTCTGATCTCAGTGGGCTCTGAAGATATCCTGGTCACTAAAGGAATTAGAGAATTACAAAGAAGATAAGAAGACAAAGCTACCAAAGAACAGAAGACAAGCTAAGACAAGTCTGAATTCTTCAAGCTCTCTGTTGAATTCTCATTGATTTTTGAACACATCAAAGCTTCTGTGCAAGGAAAAAGGAAGCAGTTTGAGCCCCAGTGGAAAATGTAAATAAAGCCAAAAGTTCAAGAAACCTAGGACTACTGAACTATAACTATTTCATCATCTTACAGAAAGCCAAACTGTTAAACTGCCAAACTTTTGCATGACAAGGCAGGGCAGAACAAGGCCTGGAAGTGGATGTTGACTTTAACATGATGCATTGCTAATTACTTGCATTTAAAGTTAAAAGATTTTCATTTGCCCTGCACCTCCAATTGGCTACAGCATGCCTGCTCATGGAGTAGGGAGCAGTCTTGCAAGCCTTATTATGCTTTGAGGAGAGGATAGAGAGATTGCTTTATTTGCTTCAACACCTAACTATCTAAGAAACTAACCCCTAATCATGCATTCATCATTAGGGATTTGTTTGTTTTCTGAAGTAGTTTCAGTACCTGTTTGGGCTTCAGTTTGATTCTCATTGACCTCATTGACCTCTTTTGGATTTTTTTTTTTTTAGCACAGACATTTCCCCCATTAGCTGCTAGTCGTATGCAGCGTTGGGCATTGTTACTTTCAGCACACACATCAAAAATCAAATGCCGATGCTCTGCTGCTCTGATGGCTCATCTCAAGGTTTGCACTTTGCGTCATCACATCAGAATCAAGGAAAAACAAAATCATGATTTTACTTTTGAACAAGGCCATAGAAATCCCAGATTACTCACCTAAAAGACAAGTATTGACCCAGTATTGTCCCTGATGTTGGGACCTGGTGGATCTGGAGATGGATCTCAAATCTCCTCTCTGTTCTCCCGACCTTGTGTGTACATACATGTCCAGGAAGGAGGGTTATCTTGTTGGTGGTTGTTGTGAGTTGTGTTGGAGCACTAGACACAGACCACTGAACAGATGACAGAATAGACACTGTGGAATGCCACACAGACAGGAATAAAAAAAAAAAAGGAATTTGCGAGTTTATTTTGGGTGGTGTTGGTTGAACAGTGTTAAGAAGTGTAAAGAAAATGTGTGTCAGATGCTGTGTGTGATGCAGTGGCACCGGCCTGCCCATCCCAGTGGGCAACGAAGGGGCCCCGGGCGTGGGGCATGTGGCCCTTGAAGGACTTGGCTTCATGGTGTGATTGCAAAGTCTCTATAAACATTCTCTATTCTAAATGGTCTCTCTATAATGCAAATCACTACTGCAGAAGTACTCTTCTAAAAACGACAACTCTTCTTAGTCTTTTTTCTCTTTCAGAACAACGGTCTGCGAGAACAACGCTTTTATGAAGCAGGAGTTTCAAAATTTTATGAGCGCAAAAATTTTATCACACAGCTTCAGCACCATATCATCCATCCCAAAATTGATAGCTTGATTGATGCAGCAAGCAAAACACCTTTGACCAATCATCAGCAAGGACAAACACTCCATTCAAAACACCAATCTGGTCTTTTCTCTTTCCTACAGACACACTTTCATGCACTTCATTGGCTTGCTTCTGCTGCATGCTGACACACAGCAAATACACACATGCTGCTGAAACTCAGCAACGAAGACCAAAACAATCAGCACAAGAGAAAAGCACAGAGATTCAAGAGGCACCCAAAGCAAAGAGACAGCACTGGGAGAGCCAGTGCACCTGAGAGCGGGTCAGCAGCTCCAGAGCCTCAAGTCCTGACACAGCCAGTTCACCACAGGGCAAGAGAGACAGAGCTACTGAGACCGACATTGACATCAGACCTGAGTTGCCAGGACAGTTCTGACAGCCACATCTTTGCACTCAGTCACTTCCACCAGCAGTTGACCACTGGACTTCTCATCACTCTGTCAGACTCCTTCACCACATCTGCTCTTTCTGAGCTGTTCTCAGCACACTGCCTGTGACCACCTCCCCACTGCGGTTCCTCAGCCCACCCCCCCTGCGTTGGTGTTCACCCTGACCTCCCCAGAGCCCATAGTCCAGAGACTAGAGTACAACCACTACCGATCCACCACCTCACCGTCCATCCCGAAAGAGATCCTCCACCCAGCCGGGCAGAGGAGGCACTTCCCCCAGGGTTTAGTTCTTTTTAGGAGTGTAGTCTATAGGGGATAGTTTTGTTTTAGGGGTTCTTGGGAATAAATAGTCTGGTAGAAGGTTAGTTGTCTGCTCTCTTCTCTCAAGTCTTTTCTTGGGGATTCTCTTGCCCCAAAGGGAGCTGGCTCTAGGCGTCTGCCCCTGAGGCGTATCCAGCGCCAGGCGCGGCCCGCCAGGGGCAGCGCCCGCGGGTGACTGCGCCCGCCCGCTGGCAGAGGCCGGTGCTGGGCCGGCGGCGGCTCTCGTGCGGGAGGGTGGCAGCGGCTCTGCCTCCGGTCCCCGGCCCTGCCGGCGGCGCCGCCCACGGCTGGCCGAAGCGGCGTGGCGGCGCGGCGGCGGCGGGGTCCCAGCGTGCCCCGCGTGCACCACGCGCACGGGACGGCGCAGTGCGCCACGCTCGACTGGACAGAGCCGGCTGGTTCTGATCTAATTAAAGTCACAGTAGCTAATTAAAAAGGCACATAATGTGTTACTCCTTTTTGACCCGAGTGATTAGCTAATATTTGGGGATCTGGCTGACTGTTTTTGTTAGGAGGAGGAATTCAGTTCGTTTACAAGCAGCGTACCAAGTCCTGTTTCTCTGAACACAGGAGGAATCAAACAACATGGGACAGCTTCTTTGCTCACAGCTCCAAGCTTACTCAGCCCCAAAGCTCTCTTCTTAGCTTTTTCCTCAGGGTCAAGCTACCAAGGCTTCTCTAGCTGTGTGTGGAGGGCTTCTTTGCTCTTTCTCTGTGTCCTGCCTGTTTCTGCTTCTTGTCTCTCTTTACCCCTTCATCCCCACATCTCCACCAATCAATGCTCCAGCCCCTGCATTTGTTATAAGTATCCAGGGAAACTCCTTGGACCACATGATTCAGCTCCTACTCAAGCCTTGCCTTGTGACTGTGATTTGACTATGATTGTTTCTGCTATCTGGTTTCTAAAGAGCTAAAAAATGTCTAGGTTTTGGCTAAAAATTTTCAGGTTGAGGTTTTTCAGTGAGCAGCTGAAAAACTCAGTGGAACCCCTGCATTTTCTGACCAGGTTTGAGAGAGGATTTGGAAGCCAGGTTGTAGAGCGTGTGGTGTCTAGGAAGAGAGAGGCTGTTTCAGGAATGGGGGCAATGTGCGGAAAGTGCAGAGTCCCAGGTGGGCAGAGAAAATGAAGGGAGATCTGGCAAATTGAAGTGTGTGTGTGTGTGAGCAGAGGGGTAGTAGGGGATGTGGGAGGTTGTGGGGAGCCTTGAAGTTGAAAGACACAGAACATTCCTCTGTAGGCATTCTAGAGGGAAGTAGGGGTAGCTGTGAAGAATCCAAGGCAAGGAACCTCGCCTGGGGACTTGTTTCACTGTCAGCTGGTGCCTGGTGTGGCAACAGCACTATGCCTTGATGATACCATGTGATGGCTGTTCTTGGAAGGCAGGATTGGGAAACTAACAATGACAAGAGGAAGTGTGTCTAAAAGGCACTCAAGTCATACAGTAATTTGCTGAGAGGCCACTAGGTGGCATATGAGTTGTAGTGAAAGGTAACAGAGGTAGCTCTTGCTAGAATAAGTGCACTAGAGAAGTTTGCAGTGGCTGCCATGCAATAAAAGTTACAGTGATTCTCTTGGCATGTTAGTTAGCCATTAGATTTGTCACTGTTAGGTGAACTTTCTAGAGCATCACACGATGTCTGGGGTTTATGAAATGAAAAATGAAAAACCAGTCTTTTGAAAGGTGCTGAATCCACAACCTCATTCTTTGGCCAGGCAAGTTTCCCTGCATTGTCCTCCCATCATGCCTCAGCTCTCTTCTTGCAGGACTGCCTCTAGAGGCGACTAGTTCAGTATTCACTGCTGAGATTAGCTCAATGCCTTTTGTGCTCATATTATTTGTCATGTGCACACTTGTCATCTAGAAACACGACTCAGGCCCCCATTCATTTTAGTCACCGACTAGACCAGGGGTCGGCAACCTCTGGCACGCGGCTCGCCAGGGAAGCACCCTGGTGGGCCGGGCCAGTTTGTTTACCTGCCGCGTCCACAGGTTCAGCCGCTCCAGGCCAATGGGGGGCTGCAGGCGGTTTGCCACTCCAGGCTAATGGGGGCTGCGGGAAGCAGTGCGGGCCAAGGGATGTGCTGGCCGCGGCTTCCCGCCGCCGCCATTGGCCTGGAGCGGTGAACCACAGCCAGTGGGAGCTGCAATCAGCCAAACCTGCGGACACGGCAGGTAAACAAACTGGCCCGGCCCGCCAGGGTGCTTACCCTGGCGAGCCACGTGCCAGAGGTTGCCAACTCCTGGACTAGACAGTAACAGCCTTCAGCCACTGCTGACTGGGACTGAACTAGTCACCTAGAAGGGAAAAGCTCGGTCTTTCATTGCCATCCTCACAGCTATTAGTCTTCTCCCTACATACCTTGTGTTTTTGGATTTAACAAGTTGTAAGATTTCAGGCACAGCCAACTGATTATTGACAGTGAATTTTATTTCCATTTGGTGAACTAATGACTAATTCATTAAAGCTTTGGTTATTGAAGCCTGAAAAAGATTTAGCCTATTCCCCATCCTGAGTCTGACTTCACTTACACCGGTGTAATTCAGGAGTAACTCCACTTACATCACTTGAGTTGCCCCAGTGTAGAATCAGTATAACCAACCTCAGAAACACACCCTTCGCTTTTAATCCTTCCCCATGTTTATTGCACCAAATGCGTGTTTCTTATGGCGGTTCAGCTGATAAGGTATATTGTCACTGAGATTTAAAACACAGAATAAATATTTATTTCTATTTGTAAATCAGCTGATGGGCTAATATGTCTGGTGCACACAAAGTGAAAGGAATACTGCATCAAAGGCCATCAGGAGGTATAATTCCCAGCTCAGGTAGAGGTAGGCATGCTAGCTCTGCTCAAGCTAGTATAACGGTGTGACTGCAGCAGCACGGGTGAACTGCGAGTACAATTCCCCACTCCGCTCCCCTGGGTATGTACTTGGGTTGCCCATGCTGCCATGGCCATACTGATATTTTAGGTTCTGGCTCGAGCAGAACTAGTGAATGTATGTCTCCCTGTGCTGGGAATTACAACTCCCAGCTGCTGTGTAGGCAGACCCAACAACATAGAAGTGCTTAGTGTTAAGAGCCAAATTCTGCCCACAATTATATACACCCTCAAACATTTTAATGACCCAAAAGTTGTAAAGGGAGATTTTCAAAGGCCCAGATGGTAAATATGCACCTAACGCCTCCCTCCTACTTAATACATAGAGGAGATGGCAGGGGGAGACTCTAATTTGCACCCCAGTGATCCACTGGTCACAATAGGGAATCTAGACCCAAGTGCGGTTTATTGGTTGTAGTGGAACGTTGCTAGTACAAGAGACCACTGGGAGGTTCTTATCTTTCTTTCCTGCCCTCTAGGTGGGATATGTTATTTGAATGGCTGTAACTTGTGATCTGTACAGATCTGGTGACTTGTTATTTTGTGCACAGCATAATCAAGGCAAGCAGATGTTTCACGAGCAGTGGTCCCACATAGATTTATAAAAGCAGCAATGAGTTAGCAGTTTTGGAAAGGGTTTGGTTGGTTCAGTTTTGCATGCTTCCTTTGCAGTAGCAGTGCTTACAATTTTTTCCTATAAATGAACAGAAATGGCTGCTGTTCTTAATTTCACATAGTTATATGTCAAAACTTCCTTTTCAGTGGTTTCCTTCCCTCTGATGTGTGCAGGCAGTCACATTCGCAATGAAGTTCTGCAATTCAGAAGAGTCTGCAGAAAAGAGCAAAAAGACTAAAAATCCGAACTCCGCTTTAAGTTGCTTTAAAAAAACAAAACTATTTAGCAATTTTTGCTATGCTTCTCCCTTAGTACTAGTCCAGTGGTTTTCAGCCTGCGGTCTGCGGAACCTTGAGGGTCCACAGACTATGTCTAAGATTTCCGAAGGGTTCTGCACCTCTATTTGAAATTTGTTAAGGGTTCGCAAATGAAAAAAGCTTAAAAACCACTGGACTAGCCCATGCTACTAGAACGATGTGCCTGTGTGACCATTGTTGTGAGATGTTGGCTGCATGTGTGTGCTCTCAGCGTGCTGCACTGGCTCAGGCCAGTCAGCCCGTACAGCAGGCTCTGATCGAGCTCCCCAATAAGAACACAAGACTTGGTTTAGTAGCGAAGGCACCCAGCTAGGTTTATTGCCAATGAAGCACGGGCCTAGCTTCCAAGATCAATGTCTAAGGTTACGCTAGCACATGTATGCCCCTAACAATGGACGCAGCTCAGTGAATGGCAGGACTTTCCTTTCCCCCCTAGGCTGGACAAAGACACTCCCTCTGAACAGGGCTGGCTCCAGACCCCAGCGCGCCAAGCGTGCGCTTGGGGTGGCATTTTGCCAGCAGGGCGGCAGGTGGCTCCAGCGGACCTTCCGCAGTCATGCCTGCGGGAGGTCCACCGGAGCCGCGGGACCAGCGGACCTCCCGCAGGCATGACTGCGGAGGGTTCGCTGGTCCCGCGGCTCGGGTGGACCTCCCGCAGGCATGACTGCGGAGGGTTCGCTGGTCCCGCGGCTCGGGTGGACCTCCCGCAGGCATGACTGCGGAAGGTCTGCCGGAGCCGGCTGCTGCCCTTCCAGCGCACCCTGCGCAGGCGCGTCTGCAAGAGGTCCCGCAGAGCCGCGGGACCGGCAGCGCGCCCCCTGCGGCATGTCGCCCTGCTTGGGGCAGCCAAATTTCTAGAGCCGCCCCTGCCTCTGAAGCTCCTTTTCATAACCTGATACAAACAAGTTACGTATTGCCCCTCTGACGTAGCTGGTTACTGCCCCTTTGATGTGGTTTGTTACCACCCTTTACCTTGTACATGTTGGTTCAATTAAAACACCTCTATCCATCACATTGTCATCCTGACCTTATCTCTAACAGGGGGTCAGTATGTCTTTGTATCACCTTCAGGGAGTGTGTTCGTACCATACTTGGTATCAGGTATTCTGGTACCACCCTTCTGGAATGTGTTTGCGTGAGTGTCCTGTGCCCAGCACTCTCAGGAATGTGTGTTTTTTTGCAATATCAGCCCTGTTTTTGCCAGATTCTGTGAACCTGTGTGCAGGCAGAGCCGGACTACTGCTCACGGCCTGTCTCTTGCTAATTTTGCTTTACATTAGCAGGGCTTGACCACTACTTTAGTTCAGGCCTCTTACTGGGCCTTTGATACAAGGCCTCATGTCTCAGGCTCTCTTTCTACTACAACCCCTTGCTTCAGTTGGGGTTATCCATACCTGACACCATTTTTTTGTATTGATTGTTTCAGTAGGACAAAACAATAAAAGAAACTGTTAAAGGACACACACACTTATCTGTGCCAGGGACCCATGCTAGCGGAGTTCTTTCTGGCGCAAAGATGGGGCTCAGTCATGGAAAGCATATAATTAATTTTAGCTATGTGAGTTGACTTGTTGTCCCTGTAAATTCAGTGGGACTATTCACATGCATAATGTTACTTGTGTGCTTGTTTGCAGGATTGGGGTCTTAGGTTGTCCATCTTGATCTCCATCTTTGAGCGCTCTATTTTTGTGTTTTAATAATGGGTTGTAGTAGCTTGTAGTGGTGTCTTTGGTTTTACTGTCTGCTGTCTGGCCACTGGCAGAGCTGAAAAACATATAAAGATGAAATTAATATAAAACCCAGGTATCACAGTTTCCTAGTTGCATACATCCCAGGCTGTGCACCAATTTGGCTATGAATGCCTCTGCCTTAAAGGCCTAAATCAAAACCCAGAGCTGAACTTCAGACTGTTTGACTAAAATCAGAGCAGATTTCAATCTCTAGTATTGGAGAAGACTCCTTCCTTAGAATGCAGGAGGAGGGGCAGAGATATGTACTAGGGTTTGGGCAGACATCTCAGTTGGGAATTTCCTGATTTTGTTTGTTTGTTTTTATTCTTAGCCTTTTGCTGTGGAAATACAAAGCTGTGTACCAACTGCAAGATATACATGAGGAAGTAAGTCTCTCAAATGCTGTGATGAGAACTGTGTGGGAATTGGAATTTCTGTTTTGTGGAAAATTCCATGATTTCAAAAATTATTTTTGTTCTGAATAGAAAAAAAATTCAACATTTCCCATGAATTAATTAATAATTGTTTGTGGTCAATGAAAAACATTTAGATAAACTCAAAGTTTTTTGTTTTGATTTTTGACATTTGTTTATTTTTTTTAAATAAATTTTGCAGTGGATGGTAATTATGAAGTGAAAAACCCAAACTTACCATTTGAAGAATGTTGAAATGGAACAATTAAATCTTACGGAAATGCTTTTTTTCCCAATTTTTTAAAAAACAAAATGTCATTGAAATTGAGATGTCCCCTCAGGAAGTTTTGGTTTTGATGAAATGGCATTTACTGATTTAAAACATTCCATCAGAAAAATGTCAGCCATCTCTAACTGCAATGTTAGTAGCTAATATAAAATCAGTGCCTCTACCTCCCATGCCATCTTTTTTTAGGATAATTCTCTTTAATTTAATGCTTTAAATTCAATCTGCACTGGTGCATGGATGTGCAATTTCCTTTGAAATCTGGCTAGAAACATTTTACCTGCAGTGCTCTCTTTTAGAATCTAGTGCTGTCATAGCAGTAAAATAGCTCTCTTCTCTTTCATCTGTGACCCATATTACAGTAATTTGCATCAAAAAGCACAAACATCTTCTGAAGTAACCGACGATAACACTCACATACATAGCACCTTTTATCTACCTTGGATAAAAGTGTTTTACAAACTCAGTGTGCTGTAGTTGTTTTCATGACTACTATACAGATGGGGAAACTGAGGCACTGAGGTTCAAGGACTTGCCCAAAGTCATTCAGCAAATGAGTGGACAAACTGGAAACAGAATCTGTGAGACCTGACTGCTGGTCCAGTGCACTTAACCATGCTAGCACACTCACTATCTCTAATCAATAACCAAATGGTTAACCTCCTAGAAGGCCTGTTCTTCGGCCCCCTACTGTAAGCTGACTGTGGAAATTCTCATCCAGCACAAACTGTATCAAACCTTTAAAGATTTTTCTGCTTTCCTCAACCCACATGAAATTTATTGGTTCACAGGGCAAATATCATGATACTATTATAAGGGTCTCAAATCACTGTCAACGTAGAACATTGTTCATTTAAAATAAATAAATAAAGGCATTCCAGATCCTAAGCTTGTCCTGAGTCCCTTTGCTACTATCTGAGAGTTTGCAATTGCATTGTCCTAGTTGTGTTTTAAAGTATCCCCTGTCACCGGGCCAAAGATCCACACAAACAATGGGAAATTGGCTGACAGACTATATGGGGAAAACAGTGGAAATACACTAGATACAAAGTATTTGCACAAAGTAAAGAAGGTGAAAAATAGAGAAATAGTTTTTCCCTCTGATTGTTCAGTTCCTGTATTCTCAGCTGTCACAACTTACAGGTAACAATAGCAGGTATAACATTTCCCCACTTGGAAGTGCTCCTTTTTAGGAAGGTGTTATATCATCTCCACAATGAAAGAGGAATAACCTGTTTAAATATAAAACCGCACATACGGTGACTAATATGTCATATTTAAGGCTTGTTTAATAAACAGCAAGTATGAGCTACTCCTGTTTGCATATCATTCTTGCATTTAAATGTAATAATTAGTTCTGTCAGAAAAAGTTGCCTTTTTTGGACTCCCTGTGTTTTAGGAATTGCAGCTGGCAATAGCAGCAATCATAAAGCATAATTAGCAAAGTAGTGGGTTTGATTTTGGAATTAAGCTGCTTGAATGTAAAATTTTCATGGACTGCAAATTAAGGGCAGACAAAAAATTCCAGTGAGTGCTTTATTGGCTTCCTGCTGTACTCCAAAGGGTGATGAGTAGTGACAACTACAGTTCCCATCCATTATTTATCAGCCTTACAGGGCTTTTTCGTTTTGTCCTGTATGTTTATATCATGGCAAGCAGAGTGGAATAATAAAACACCTCTACACGGAGCATGGCAGATGATTTAACATGGCCTGGATCGATCCAAAAGTACGCTGGGCCTTCATCCAGGTACAGGGAACATGGACCACAGAGGGCTGTGCTACGGATGGAAGGGCTTGTCATACTGCTTTCTTTTGGCAGCACCTCATTTTACCTTTCCTCTTTTAATCTACAACATCAGTCTACATTTGAAATTGAAATGCGCAGCTCAGTTGCCCAGCTCTGGTGGGAAGGGTGGGGAAACATGTGACAAACAGCTCTGGTATCCTTCCAAGAGGCACTATAGCAGCTCTGCAAAGTGGCCCATCTAGGACTCATCCAGAATTCTAGGATTGATCCTGGATTATCTTTACAATCATGTGTCTTCCTGCTACACTATCATCCCATTAAAGTCTCATCCTCATGGCAGTGCATCTGTTTGCAGTGTCATAAATGTGGTAGGACACACCATTGACTATTCAGAGGTTTTCTGGTGAATTAATTCTGACCTGGTGTGCCTAGGGTAGTCCTCATTGAAAATGCCAAGGTCAGGGCAGGCTGCAAAAAGGAGAGCAGATGCTCCCAAAACTGGTGGTTAACACTGAAGTTAGACTCACCAACCAGTCACAAACTGTGCTCCTAATCCCCCCACACACTGGTTATCAAGAAGCTAAAAAAGAAATCACACAGCCCCCTTTATTGCATTCCAGTTCTCTGGCTCCCAATCAGTTCCTAGGTCCAGTACAGTGAGAAGTTATTTTAAACTCTGCTCACTATACCAAAATGTTCTTCTGACCCCAAAGGGTCAGCCACATTACCAGGTCAATATTAGTTTGGATCTTACCCAAAATACCACACTGCCAGCCAATCCTTTAGTGTGTAAAACTGAAATTTTATTATAAAGAAAAAAGAAAGAAAAAGAAAGGAGTTGTTAAATGGTCAAGCACTCAGATACACACAGAAACTTCAGAGTCCGTATATCAGGTTTTTAGCAATATTCGTGAGTTTGCTGGCTTGAAAGTCCTTCTGGAACAAATCCACAGCTTGGATGGGTCATTCAGTCCTTTGTTCAGAGCTTTGTTTGTAGAAAAGATACTCCAGATGTAAGAAGCCAGATTTGAGACAAAATGGAGATGATACAGCTGCCCTTTATATTCCTTTTGCCATGTGGCTTGTGCTTCCTATGTCTCAAACATAAGTTTCACAGCACATGGCATGGAAAAGTTTCCTGCCATAGGCAGGCCCCTGCATGGCTTGCTGGCTCATAAGGTGTATCCCCTGACTCCTTTCAATGGGTTCATTGTACAGCTGATGACCCTTGATGGGCCATCAAACAGGCTAGGCCGTGCTGATGCCAGTCTGCCTGGGGGTGTCACCCAGAAACACAGCACAAGTTTTGAAATACAGATATACCATACATATGTATAACTCACAATACAAAGGTGATACAAACATATAAACAAGACCATCATACTTGGCAAATCATAACATTTTCACAGATCACTTACATGGCATATCTGGTCACATTCCTTGCACTTTTATAAGATTGGTATCAACAATATCTCCCATAGTCCATACGGCATCACATTAACCTCTTGCAAAAATTACCTTGCCCAGACAAAACTCAGGCAGGAATTCTAACTCAAAATGGCCTTATCTATACAAGAAAGGTGCTTCATCTTAACTAAATTCATTTCAACATCAGTCTAGTTAAACTGTTGCAAACCCCTTTTACACTGATTTAGACTCATGCTGAACTGATATGAGCAAGAGTTAGATTGACTTAAGTGTCTGCACTTGTACATCAGTTTTATTAAGTTGGTGCTCTTCTCTAGTATAGACTAGGACCCAGCTCATGAAGGAACTTGGGAGTTGCAACACCTGGCTTTTAGGTTCCTAGACAATCACTGCAACAACAATAGGACCCACAAAACCTGGGATGAATGGAAAGAAATAGATGCCTAAGAATGGGATCAACAAAAGCCAGCAGCTACCTGCATTTGTGGGAACCAGTCTCTGTACAGCATGACGTGGCCATGTACTACTTACCATTACCTCATCTTACATTCCGCTGTTACCTTGTCCATTGTAAATGGCTCCCTGGGTGGTCCCCTTTCTTGGAGCTAGTACAGACAGTCTGTTTCCAGCCTGTGGAGCCATTTACCTCCCTAATCCTGTCTCCCAGGAAATGAGTCCTCACCCATGTCCAATTACTCATGTCAAGCCAGGCCTACAGTGCCCCACCAAACAGGCTATAGAGAAAGACCCTCTCTGGCCCAGCAGCTATTTAGGTATTTACACAAAGTGGAATGGCTTCAGCAGGAGAGATTGAAGTGCTTCACTTAGGTGCCTAGGTGACTTTTACTGCAAAACGTTAGGCAACCAGTGAATTTGGGCAGCTATAGGGTTAGGTGGAAACCTATCAGAGGTTTTGTGCTTCCTAAAACAGGGATTTAGGCACCTGAATCTGGGGTTTAGGTGCCTAATTCCCTTTGGACATGGGCCAAGGCCAAAATATTAGGGCCTTATTCACCATTGTCCCACAAGTGGTGTAGTCATTTGCAGCAGTCACAGTGAATGTAACGGCAGGACAGCAGCCTTTATGCTGACTTGGCACTCCCTTTCTGGTGAGGTAAATGAGGGCACAAGGTGCAGGGCAGTAGTGAACTGGACCCAATGACCCTACTACTGAAGGTTTAAAAAAGATAACACTGCTCTCTGTTTGTCTCCATCACAGCTGTTATCAGGCTCTTTGCAATGAAAGTCAAGCTGAGCAGTGGCTAAAGTACATGCTCTGTGAGGAAATCACACAGCCCACTCTGCAAACATAAGTCACTTTCTCCAGCCCTGGAGAAATAAAGTGTGTTAGGCTGGAGACAGGCCCCAGGCAGTTCCAGGGTAAGCAAATGCAAACACTATGGAAGCCAGTGGAGCTGCACCTGATAACACTGAGCCTGAACTGGTCATTGACTTCAGATGACTGGAACTTCAGCAGTTACTCCAGATCCTCAGTGATGTAACTGAGAGCAGGATTTGGCCCAGTACAGGAAAGAGACTAATAGCAATAGAAAGCTGTGCCACTGTGCATTAGGGGGTGACCTATCTGCTCCCTTCCCAATCTCACCATCTTCCCTCCCAGAAGGAGCTGGGAGGTGGTTTATTTTAATAAGTCCCAGAAGCTTTAAGGAAAGTTTGTCTCATGAACACACAGTCAATCTGGGCTACTTTCTGCAGGGGAGGAGTCCCCGGACAAACCCAAGCACTTGGTCTCAAAAATCTGGCCCAGAGCATGGTTCTTTCCTCACAGCCTTGGTGAGCAAAAAGGGTTTCTTCAGAATCTCTCTTATCAGCTTGCAGCTGCCCTGTCCAAGCTGCTTCCCTTGCAGCTTTCCAGCATCCATCCCCTTCTGTCCCCAAGAACTGCTTCAGCTCTCTTTTAAGGAATCAGCTGCTTAAGGTTCCTTCCTTGGACCCAGTGCTTAATTTGTAATGAAAGACGTGCTGGGGCTCAACCAATTAACTGACAGAGCAAGCCCAGAGGTGCCAGGACTCAGCCCTGGCACAAATTAAGCACTGTTTGGGCCAGGTCCATCTCTCTAGTTGGCTCATTTAGGAAGCCTGCTCCAGGCTTGCAGCCTCCTGCAGGGCAGCTCTCACTCCATTGCCCCCACACACTCTGTTACATTGTATATTAGAGCTGGCCAAAACTTGAGATTTCTGATTTATGCAAAATTTCAGGATTGTGAAATTTGGTTTTGGTCCAATCTGGAACAAAAACAAATGTTTTGAAATTTCCCATGGACCATGTCAATTCCAGCCAAGAGCAGCCAGGGATCCCAAGGAAGCCTCACCATGTGGACTGCCACAGGGCCAGGGATCCCAGGGTTTCCAGACTCCCTGGCAAGCTGGCTCCTCGCACTGCCCACTCAGGGGTTGTGCAACACAGGTCTGCAGCAGAGAAGGCTCCTAGAAGCCCCAGGGTTTCCAGGCTCCCAGCTCCACATCAATGGCAAGGTTGTGTTGGACTTGCAAACCCCGGAAGCCTGGTTCTTTGGCAGCCCACCAGGAAACCGGCCTGGTTTCTGATGGAAATTGGATTCAATGAAAGTTGCTGGGATTCTGTAAAATTTCACTGAACCCAAGAGGTTGCCACCAAACATTTCAGGTTTGACAAATTGACATTTTCCAGCTGAATTCTGGTTTGTCAGAAAATTTCCTATCAGCTCTAGTGCATATGAAGAAAGGCTAAAGGCATGAGTGCAGGAGGTTAAATGATAGGAGTAACATGGATGACGTGTAGGCCACTGAAGAAAGTAGGTGCAGATTTCTATTACTGGTACCAGATGGAGTGTGGGCCAAATTCTGACCTGGTATAAGCAGATGCAGCTCTACTGCATCTGTCTGAATTTGACCTATGGCTTGAGGGTACTTGTCACTGCCTTATGGCATAAAGGGTCCTCAAAGCAGCCATGAACTTCCCAGGGAATATTCCTGGCAAGTGGGGTATGCTGTGGTTGGGAGGAGGCACAGCTAGTGCATCACTATGCCCTGGCTATTCCCTGGTTTCTATAAGCTCAGAGGGGCACTAGAGGCTGTATTGTGTTTGCCATACTCCTCGATGCGGTGGAGCTGCACTGCCAAGAAGCTGATGGTAAGGATCTCTCAACTCCCATTCTGTGGCTTGCAATGTGGGACAGGACAACCTAAGGGGTTGCGCATGGAGAGATTTTCCTGACTCCTCCTATACAATCCAGTCACTCTGAAAGTTAAAAATGTAAATAAATGAAAAGGGGTAGATAGGTGTAAGAGTACTCAATAGGCAGCGTGAAATCGAATCTTGCAGGAAGTCTTGTGCAGGTGCTGTTTCACATTATGCCCTGCAGCTGCTAACTGCCTGCCACTACAGGCAAGGAATGAGAATTGGTGGGATCTATTCATTATTACAGGGTTTCAAAATGGATCAGTACCAAGATTTTTAGCACAGATATTTGTGTAACTGATGCGTTACAAGGGAATCAGTGTTTGTTGCTTACACTCTGTAGTGTCTTCTGGGTTTGACTAGACCAGGGGTCAGCAACCTTTCAGAAGTGACGTTCCAAGTCTTCATTTATTCACTCTAATTTAAGGTTTTGCATGCTAGTAATACATTTTAATGTTTTTAGAAGGTCTCTTTCTATAAATCTATAATATATAACTAAACTATTGTTGTAAAGTAAATAAGGTTTTAAAAATGTTTAAAAAGCTTCATTTAAAATTACCGTAAATTAAAATGTAGAGCCCCCCGGCCCAGTGGCCAGGACCCGGGCAGTGAGAGTGCCACTGAAAATCAGCTTGTGCGCTATAGGTTGCCTACCCCTGGACTAGACACTGATTTTTCTTTATTTTTAAAAAACACATTTTTAAATGGAAGCAAACTAGATTTTTATGAGGTTAACCTCAAACAGAGTTATTACAAGTTATTTGAGTATGGCTGGAGTGCAAACAAAATGTGTAGTCAAGCTTCAACAATCAGATTATAGCTTCCTTTTAATCACCAAAGGAATGTGTTTGAGACATGAGCCATCTTAACTGTGATTTACTCATTTATACGGTTTCTCCTTGTAAAAGAAGTTCTGAACATCAGCATGAACAAAGGAGGCTGTAGGGACCCTGTGAGGGGATGGACAAGGGCCCAGTTCTCATCCCTCTTACAAAGCCCCCAGAAGAGCCCTTTGCGTAAGGCATTTCCATGGGGTTCCCCCCTCGCACTCTCCAGCAGGGACCTGCAGTAACACAGTGACTGCTATTGAAGTAGGGGCTGACTATGGACTTTGCAGGCTTCTGTCAAACTTCAAGTTTTTCCTCCCTTTGCATCAGTAGCTTCAAAACAGCATTGCACGGAAGGAGGCCACACAATCTTTGAAAATCCTGACAGAAATATTTCCAAATGCCATATGAATAAGACCTTACTTGAATTGTGGGATGATTGTCAAACAATTGCAGCTGAGTTTCAGGTAAGCTGTGGAAAATTGCAGAAAAGTAATAATGGAATTTATTATTTTTGTGGTAATAAAGTCCGCTATTATTTTTCCACAATTTTCTGCTGTTGGCTATCTGGGGAAGAGAGCAGGAACATGGGGCTGACCACAGGGGCTCCTGCTTTCAGCCCCGGGGAAGCCTGGACTCCCATTATCAGCCCTGTGCACAGCAGGGCTCCTGCTGTTTGAAATTGTGGTGGAAGCCTAATATTGCTGAATCCACAATTTCCACAATATCGCAAGTTAAGTAGGGCCTTACATATGAAGTATTTCACTCCTCAGCCTCTAGACCAGTGTTCTCAACCCATGGCCTGAAGGCAGCTGTGGCCCAGCTCAGCTGTGTGCTAAAGGCCGTTGGCTGCCACTGGCAGACTGTAGGCCCCGCGCAGCTGGCTCCGGAGTCCCGGCGGCATCCTGGCATCTGGCCATCACCTAGCTCTGCCCGGCAGAATCTGGGGTCCTGGTGGGGTCCAGAAAACTGGCTGCCGCCCTGCCCCACACAGCAGAATCCAGAGTCAGGGTCCTGGCTGGCCCCCCCCCCCGGCTCCCTGCAGCTGCCTCCTGGCCCCATGCAGCAGGGTCTGGGGTCCCAGTGGGGTGCAAGGTCCTGGATGCCCCCAGCCATGAGCAGCGTGGTCAAGGTCTAGGCAGCTGGCTGCCACCCGGCCCTGCATAGTGGGGTCCAGGGTCGGGATCCTGACTGTCCCCCAGCCCTGCAAGGCGGGGGGTTAGGGGTCCCCATGCAGTAGGGTCTGGGGTCAAGGTCCATTCCCCCCACCCCACACCAGCTCTCTGTTCCTGGCCCCACTCTGTGGAGGGGTCTCTGGGCAGAGGGCTCTAAGCATAGGGATTTGTGTGTGTGGGGGGGGTGCAGATGGGGGGCACTGTGGTTCTCAACCTGCAGCCCAGCTAACACTTTGTGGGCCCACAGTAATAAATAGGTTGAGAACCACTGCTCTAGACAAACCCCAAGACCTAGTTTGCCCCCTCCTGTGTTAAAAGCCATGGGGAGAGGACTTGTTTTGTGAGGAAATCTCAGTCAGGATTTCCTCCTGGAGATTCCACTGCATTATCCCACTTGGGCGGGTGAGAGGGGGAGGAAGGGATGGAGGTTTTTTGTCCCAAAACATGCCAAACCCCTCTGGGATCTGTGGTAGGCCAGCACTGTCTATGCATAGGCCCTACACTTCTACTGTGGCTCTGTCCATGTTTTCAGGAGCTTCCCCTGCTATGGCTTGTAGTAGGGTTGCCAATTTTGGTTGGACGTATTCCTGGAGGTTTCATGACATGATATAATCTTTAATTAAAAAGATTAATCTTTAATTCCTGAAGACTGCAGGACAATCCTGGCGGGTTGGCCACCTAGCTTGTAGTGTGCAGGGCAGAGAGGCAACCGTGTATAGGGCTGCCATCTTGTGCACAGGCCCTAAACCTTATCCAGGGTAACATCCTAGAGAAAAGGGTGGATACTGCCATATAACTTGCTGCTAGTAGAAGTTGATGATATCCAAAAGTGTGCAGAAAAAAGTGACCTGTCACAATGGTTTGACAAATCTGCCCTGATGGTGTGCTTAGAGGCAGCTTGCCACAGCAGGAAAAGATCATGTTATATCTGATTGAAGCTAGAGCAGTCAAAACCTACCCTGAGGAGGCTGTTCTGCTTTCTGAAGCATTCTCTTGCCCTTGCCAAAAGAACTGGCCCTAGACATGTGTAGGAAAACAAAACTAAGTTAAAAATGCTAGACGCTATGACTCAAACTCCTGAGAGTGAGGGGGTGGGGGAAGGGCTGGTTTCCTAATTCTTTGTATTAAGCAAAAAAAATCAGTAAATGTGTGAATAGTCTTTCATTATTACTGGTGGTTACTGACTTCCACTTTTCATATTCAAGTTCTTCTGAGAATTATGCACTTGTATAATAGCAGGACTGTGTTACACAACTATCTTAGCCTTTCATGGTTTCTGCTGACTTAGCTTGCATGGTGCAATTTGCATTCTGAGTCCTGCAGAGCAAAACTCAAAGTACTAATTAGGTTATGATTAATACTTGTAATCTTGACCAGCAATTAAAGTAACATGCAGCTTAAACTAATTTAGAGTAGTCAACAATATTTACAAGATAAAAGGTTTTAGAAAAAATCAACAAAGTTAAGTCCTATGAATTGATCTCAGTGCAAAGCTCAAAAAGAGCATTGGTGACATGAAGGCAAGAAAGTTTAGAGCAATCTAAAGAGCCATCTGATGAGAATACACAAAAACAGTCAATATCTGATAAAGATGCTATTTGTATTAAACACACTTGTGCTGTACCACACACACAGCTGACTGAAAGCTTTAGAGACTAAATTAATTTTTTACATTCCTTGCTCTGATTAAAGCAGATCTTATTGTAATGAGCCTGAAATAGCCTGTCCCACAACTTGGCCTGTCTCAAAATGTATTTAGTTTATACAGTGCATTCCTTAACTTTTATGGAATTTATTGTAACACTCAGTCTGCTGAAGGAATGATCCATCCATCTATTCTGTTTGTCAGAAACTGGGAATGAGTGACAGGAGATGGATCACTTGATGATTACCTGTTCTGTTCATTCCCTCTGAAGCACCCAACATTGGCCATTGTCGGAAGACAGGATACTGGGCTAGATGGACTATTGGTCTGACCCAATATGGGCATTCTTCTGTTCTTATCCTAAACTAGCTATTGGCCCATATGTGTTTCACAGGTTCCGTCTGGGCTATGGACATAAAGGCTAATTGCATTTCCTATGCAGCAGCCACAGAATGCCTGCAATTAGATTTTCAGAGCTATCTCAGCCTGGTGGTCAGAGTCTCTGACTCTACCTGGTTTAACTATTATAGGACCCACAATGTGCTAGATGCTTTTTACACACACACACACACACACACACACACACACACACACACACACACACACACACACACACACACACACACACACACACACACACACAGCAGAGTCTGGGTAGACAACCTACCAAAGCAAGGGGGCAGTAAAGCCATGTGAATGAGGAATGGAATTGGGCACATGGTCTTTCAGGTCCATGATGTTTTCTTCTCTGTAGCTATCTGAAAAGGGCGGGGATGGTGACCACTGTCCTGAAAGGCGTTAGGAATTGTAGGCTAGCTGGGAAAGGCACAGCTTGAGGAAGAATCTGACGGAGAAGGTGGTGGTGGCATGGTGCGCTGGGTCAGGAAGGAAGTCCCAAGAGAAGGGGACATCAGAGAAGAAGGTGTGGGAGAGAATACCACAGATGGGATGTAGAGTTGGGTAGCTCAACTGGAGCCATAGGAGACAGGAATGGAGCTGTTGTAAATGGGAACCAGGTTGTGTCAGGATTTTCAGGTGAGGACAAGGAGCTGAATTTTAATTTGGTGGGTGAGGAGAAGGCAATGAAGGGATTTGCGCTGGGACTGGTCATGGTCAGAACAGTGGGCAAGAAAGATGGTTGCCATCAGAGACCTCAGGTATTCTAATAGAAAAGGAGGTTCTACTAGGATCTAGCTGGTCAAATGTTTGCTATTGGACACTTCACTGGCTGAGGTATTTCTATACTTTTATCTCTCCGAATATCCATGGGAAGGGAAATGCGGCAAAGGGGCTATTCATGAGCCAGAGATCCAACTCTTGAACCTCAAAATCTATAGTGATCAGGATCTTCTTTCTACAGCATTGCAAGGGGTTTATTTAAAATACTCACAACACTCTCTGCTGAACTGAGCAGTCTGTTGATGTTTGGATCCCTAACCTTCTGGGGCTTTGTACATCCCATAAAGTTGTAGACATTTTGGATGGATGGGGACCCTAGAGAGTTTATTGTTAACTGTCTGGTAAAAATTCCTAGCTGGCTAACATTTGGAAAAGTTTTCTATTTTTTGCATATCCATAAAAAGCCATCATTCTTCTTCTTGTGTCATTTAAGAGCACAGTCATTTCAGCCTTGGCGACCAAGACCAGTCTAGCCAATTCTGTTATAAACCTAAAGGAAAATGCAAAGTCATGTGGAGTCACTGAGGCTTCTATAGGTGATGAACTGTTGATTAAATATTGTGGTTCTGGGTGAGTTACTAAAGTATTGGTTGGTTAACAATAAGCAAGTATCGCAATGTGAGAAATAATGTTTAAGTTAAAAGTTGACTTGAAACAAACCTAGGATTAAAGTAGTAAGATAACACTTCCTGGACTCAATAAAAGGAATTATCCTGTTGGATTCTAATATGTTGGATTTCAGTTTTAAAATCTAACTGGCACTGTGGCAAATTCATATATTGCTGCCCCCCTTTCATGCTTACACTATGGTTCTTCACTTAATGGATCAGTTTCAAATTACATTCTTTCACACTACTAGTTGCCTTCATCAATTCCTATTGAAATCTGAACCCCTGTTGTACCTGTAGTGAGTGAGTGTACCTGTGAGTGAAAGAGAGGTCAAATGTATTCACCATCATCACTGTGCAGTCCCCCCTTTCCTCTTTAAGTTAAATAGAACCATAGAGAGACAAGGTGGGTAAGATAATATTGTTTATTGGACGAAATTCTGCTGGTGAGAGAGAGAAGCTTTAAAGCTTACACAGAGCTCTTCAGGCAGATCTGAAGGAGAGCTCTGGGTAGACTCGAAAGCTCATCTCTCTCACCAGCAGAATTTGGTCCAGTAAAATATATCACCTCACGCACCTTGTCTCTCTAATATCCTGAGACCAACACAGCTGCAACAACACTGCATACAAAAATGGAACCATGTCATTTACCCTAGCAATAAATCATTAGGAAGGTATCTAAAACTGTAGCTGTCTCACAGGGCTTGTTAATAAAGTTATTTATTTTTTAATGCTTGCAGGTGCTTTTCATGCTGTAATGAGTGATTATTATGGATGCTCATTTATTTATCTGAATGCTTTATTCAAAACTGAAGTCTGAACATAGATACACTTCCAGCTTTGAAATGTAATGCATGGTTACAATTTGACCTAGCTCTTTGGTGGATCAATTAGTATGTCAGAATTAATCTATAGTATGTATCTTCAAAGAGGTTAAGATAAGAAAGGAAATGCATACATTAAAAAGTACAATTTGATCCAAACTTTAAGACAAACACTTAAAGGAGTTAGACTAGAACACCATTTGACACAATACCTAAAATTGCAAGATATAGATGGATCTGGTTCACTAATTTTTTTAATTCTTCCTGTGGTAGAGGAGGCTGTAGCAGATTCTCAGCTGCTATACAATGTCATAGCCCCAATGTCTTCAGTGGAGCTATGACCATTTACAACAGCTGAGGATCTGCCCCTAAATGATTGATTAAGCTTTTGGGGAGCAGGGATTGAGTTTTCTTCCCCCTTGCCCTGCACTGAGCACACTGTTACTGCTGAACTAATAATAGAAAATCCTCTTTTTAATCACACCAGCTGAACAGTCCATTGAATAGGGCACTGTTTGTAAATCATACTTCCAATCAGCCAGGCAGAGCCACAGATAGTAACAACATTCATTCAGGTTCCTTAAATTAAATTCCAAGATACAGTGGGGATTGTTTCTTTAAAAAATCCTCCCCTTACAGTTCTCTCTCTGGATTGTGACACGATAGCTCCATTGTTTATATGATGAATTTCTTAGTCTATAAAGATTTTCTTTAAAACCTGTGGGTAGCGTATACTAGTCTGAAGTACGGGCAGGATGACCCTCATGCAAACAAGTAACTGGAACTTACCTGGGGTGTCCAGTGAGCAAGTAGCAGTGACACAGGTTTAGCATAAGAATGCATGAAACCAGAGAACATACTAGAACAAGCCCTGCTAGAAACCTATGGTGAGATGTTGGCCCAGTTGCAGTCTGTGGCAAAACGCCCATTGACAGCACTGGGACAAGGCTTTCCCCCCTCTTCCCTCCCAGTGTGACTCTCTATTCTTAGCTAGTAGGTGCCTGATCCTGCAAAATGCTGAGCAGGGCACGTGGCACATTGTAGGGTCAAGCTCTCCTGCTAATTCAAGAAGTCCTAGGTCCCACATTGCCTGGTCATGGAATTTCCTGAGTTCATAGCGAACTTTTTAGCTTGATTAAACACATGTATAATGCTAGATCTCCCTTTGAGGGGGAAGAGTCAGAGAAATGATTGTGAATAGGACTCTAGAAGGAAGGTGTACTCTTTGCCATCTATTGGTGAACCAGAGGAAGAGACCCAATGAGCAGACCTCATTTGCATGTGCTAGGGTTGGATATTAGGAAAAATTTCCTAACTGTCAGGGTGGTTAAGCACTGGAATAAATTGCCCAGGGAGGTTGTAGAATTTTCATCATTGGAAATTTTTAAGAGCAGGTTAGAAAAACACCTGTCAGGGATGGTCTAGATAATACTTAGTCTTGCCTTGAGTGCAGGGGACTGCACTAGATGACCTCTCAAGGTATCTTCCAATCCTACAATTCTATGATTCTAAGTCTTCAATGTAGGGATAATGAAATGTTGTTATCCTTATTGTGTGACTAAAGGGTAGCAGAACTGTACTGAAGGGGTCACCCTAACCAGTATCACACTCTCCCATCACTGGGTAGAGAGTTGACAGCTGAGGGAGGAGAGAGAAGAGGAATGGTACATTCCATCCCATGCTGAGGACTCTGCGTGAGGGTCCTATTTGTTCTTTGATCCCTCACCTATGTGGCTCCCTGCTGGGGAGTCAATAGAAGTATAATAAAAGAGCTGCCTGACTAGATTTCATTGAGAGCCTTTGTCCCCCTACTAGGGGCAAAAATAACTAGGCTAGGCAGTAGAGCCAGATAGACATGTTGTAGGTAGTTGTCACCACTCTGCAGGTCTTGAATCTGAGTGCATAGGGTTCCCAGTCAACCTGCACTGTCTTGCTCCCAACCAGCAGCTCACTATTAACCAACTGCGCAGGAGAGCATGAAACCTGAAGTTATATCAGGGAGGGCTTCCTGGGCCCTGACTGGAGGAACACTGTGAACTCTGATTGGCCACCAGGGCTTCCTGTTTAAACCCAAAGAGAGGCACAGGAAGTTATCTGCATAACTGGGCTCTACCTGGCTGCTACATTGAACTCTGCCCTGTTGGCTAACTCCTGAACCCTGCTTCTGTGGCTGGTTCCTGCTTTTCTGACCTGTTCCTGATCTTTGCCCCGGTCTTCAAATGTGGTTCTTACCATTGGCTTGACTCCCAGCTCCAACTCCTGTTCCAGCCACCAGACCCAGCTGCCTACATCTTGGCCCTGACAGCAGCAGTGAAAGATGATGAAGAAAAAACACCCCACAGGGTCTGGAGGTGAATCTGGCTGAATGCACTGGGACTTTGCTGCCCTCTGACAATGAACTGTGAGTGGGATGCAGCGAAGGGAAGGGATAAAATGGTGTGCTAAAGGTTCCTTGGACATTCACGCTGGCAAGTGGACAAACTGAGATGAAGGACACTGTGAAGATTCTTTGGGGTAGGTGTTTTATTTATTATTTACACACTGTTGATTGATTGTTGTGTTTTCCCAAATTAACGCTGTGTCCCCTCTTCCATAATACAAGTTGTCTTTGTTGTATACACAGACTCAGTGCATGTGAGTGAGAAGTATTGCCTATTAAGGGTGCTCTGGGGTTTTTTAGTTTTCCCAGGTTTGTTTTGTAATTTTAGGAGGAACCCCTAGATGTTGAACCCAGCCTTTGTGGCTGCTGGCAACACCTGGCAGAAGGGTTACGCTGGGTAAGAGAAGCACAGGGGATGAGTAGTCAGACCAAAAAATCAAAACCCCCAAAACTTTACCATGAGAGTTCACCCCAGATTGTAACGAACATAAAACCTGCTCCCAATGCATGTGAATTACAGCCAGGGCCGGCTCTAGGCACCAGTGCTCCAAGCATGTGCTTGGGGCGGCACTTTCCAAGGGGCGGCACTCTGGCATCTTTTTTTTTTTTTTGGCTTGGGGTGCAAAAAGCTGGGAGCCGGCCCTGAGCAGAGGTGAGCTGCGGTGGTGGGGGGCATGGAGAGGGCCGCTGGAAGTAACCTGGGTGGGGGGGGGCAGAGGAACCGCTCCCCCCCCGCAGCTCAGCTCCGCTCCACTGCCGCCTGGTCCCTCGAGCGCGCCGCCGCTCCGCTTCTTCCCCCTCCCTCCCAGACTTGTGATCTAGGACCTCTTTGAATTGGTTTCTTCTTTGTGAAAGCTCTGTACAAGGGCCAATTAACCAGATGGACTCAGATAGTTAGGAAGAGCAGGGTAAGCTCTCATGTGCTCTCCTCTTCCCTCAAGGGAGTCTGCTCTCTAGGAAGTTTAGCACAATTTAAAAAGAGGGTTAGCCCTTTAAGAAAACAAACACCTACTAGCTCTCTTGCTTGCTGAGGGTGTCTATGGAGATCAATACTGCGGTGGCCCTGGTTCTGCAAGAACTATCCTTGATTCTTTTTTGGCAGCTTGTGCAAAGTTCGGCTCCTCCTCCTCTGGACTTTGGCAGTCCTCCTCCCTTCCTGGAACCATTTGCAGATCTTGGCAAGTTAAGGCTTTCTTTCACAGAGCTCACATTCTAACTTTGCCTGCTTTGTGCAGGAGGTCAGACTAGATGATCATAACAGTCCCTTCTGACCTTAAAGTCTATGAGTCTAACTTTTCTTCTCCTCTGTCTCCGCTCTCCTGCCTCCCTTCCCCCTGTGCATCCTGGGAAATGTAGTTCCTGGACCCAAAGCTGCAGGAACCACAAGGGGACAAACTTACAAACACAAAGTGGAGTAGGTCTCTGCACCTAGCTATATATAATACAAATCAGGGTGTGTTTCAAGATTTGTCATATAGGTTTGAGTGTGGCTACCTCTTATATTTATAGGGGTAAATTTGCATGCAAAGGGTAATATGGATGATCTGTGTAATTATAGGCCTGTCAGCCTGACCTGGGTCCTGGGCAAAATAATGGAATGGCTGATGCACTGCTCAAAGAATTAAAGGAGGGTAATACAATATCAATCAACATGAGCATATAGAAAATAAGATCTTGTCAAACTAACTTGATATCATTTTTTGAGGTTACAAATTTGGTTGATCAAGGTAATAAGGTTGATGTAATATGCTTAGGCTTCTGTAAGACACTTGGCTAGGTACCAAATGACATTTTGTTTAAGAAACTAGAGTGATATAAAATCAACATGGCACACATTAAACGGTTTAAAAACTGGCTGACATATCAAAATGTAATTGTAAATGAGGAATTGTCATTGAGTGGGCTTGTCTAGTGGGATCCGAGAAGGATTGGTTCTTGGACCTACATTTTTTAATATATTTAACAGTGACCTGGAAGAAAACAGAAATCATCACTGGTAATGTTTGCAGATGACACAAATATTGGAGGAGTGGTAAATAATAAAGAGGAAAGGTCATTGATATAGAGCAAACTGGATCACTTGGTAAACTGGGCACAAACAATGTGCATTTCATGACCAAATGAAAGATCACACATTTAGGGACAAACAATGCAGCCCATACTTTCAGGATGGAGGATTCTAGCCTAGGAAGCAGTGACTCTGAAAAAGACTTGGGAGTCATGGTGGATAATGCACTGGGAGCTCAATTTCAGCTTAACTCTCTGGCTAAAAGAATCCAGGCAATTCTTGTAGGCATAAGATGGGGAATATCAAGTAGGAGAAAGGAGGTTATTTTTATCTCTGCTTTAGGCACTAGTGCAACTGCTATTAGAATTCTGTGTCCAGTTCTGGTGTCAACAGTTCAAGAAGGATGTTGAAAAATTAGAGAAGTTTCAGAGAAGAGCTATGAGAGTGATAAAAGGATTGGAAATCATGCCTTTGTGTTCCTGGATTCTCTTGCTATAAGCTATTTAGTTTATCAAAGAGACAGTTAAATGGTGACTTGATCACAGTCTCTAAATACCTACATGGGGAACAGCAATTTGATAATAGAGAACTCTTCAGTCCTACAGATTAATCTACAACACAATCCAGTGACTGGAAGTTGCGACTAGCTAAATTTAGACTAGAAATAAAGTGCACATTTTTAACAGTGAGCAATTAACCATTGAAACAATTTACCAAGAGGTTGTGGTGGATTCTCCATCACTGGCAATTTTTAAATCAAGATTGGATATTTTTCTAAAAGATATGCTCTAGTTCAACCACAGCTATTGGACCTGAAGGAGAAATTAATTCAGGGAAGTCCTATGGCCTGTGTTACGTTAATAGGAGTGTCATATGTAAGGCATGGGAGGTAACTGAGGCACTGGTGAGGCCTCAACTGGAGTACTGTGTCTCATTTTGGGTGCCATACTTTAAGAAAGAGGTGGCCAAATTGGAGAGAATCCAGAGGAGAGCAACGATACTGAGAAAAGGTTTAGAAAACCTGACCTCTGAGGAAAGGTTTAAAAAAAAATGGGCATGTTTAGTTTTGAGAAAAGAAGACTGAGTGGGGGACCTGATAAAAGTCTTCAAATATGTCAAGGACTGTTATAAAGAGCACGGTGATCAATTGTTCTATGTCCACTGATGGTAGGACAAGAAATAATTGAGTTAATCTGCAGCAAGGGAAATTAAGGTTATATATTAGGAAACATTTTCTAACTGTAAGGATAGTTAAGTACTGAAATAGGCTTCCAAGGGAGATTGTGGAATCCCTGTCACATCACTGGAGTTTTTAAAAAACAGGTTAGACAAACATTGGTCAGGAATGACTTAGGTATACTTGGTCCTGCCTCAGCATAGGGGGCTGGATTAGATGACCTCTTGAGGTCCCTCCCCGGCCTACATTTCTAAGATCAGGAGATCAGACAAGACAGCTAATCCCTATGCAACTCTGAAAATCTAATGCTGAGTGCAGAATCTTTCACACACTGCTGGTAAATGTGTGACGGATCAGCAAATATGAAAAAAGGAGCAAATCCTGATTTTAATTAGCACAGCTCATTCTGCTGAAGTACGAGATGGAGTCAGTTCTGGTGGTGTCTGCTGGATGAGGCAAATGCTAATTCTGCTGAACTTTGGTATGTGCCCTATAAAAAGAGTAAAATTCTGTCACCCTTTGAAAAGCATCAAAGGAATTTTAAACCTCATTCCTTTTTTAAAAACATGCTCAAATATCTACAGCTGCATGTGAGCTATCGCTGAGCACACATTGGCTAAAATGTTTGCAGGTAGCGTCACCTGTATTATCAATACCTAACTTGTTGCTTTGTACAGAGCTTTGAGAAGCTGTGCTTAGGGAAGGCACTATATTAAAATCCTAACTTTTTTGCAGTCATGACCCCTAGCTCTCTAATCTGCTATTAACAGCTTCTTAATTAACTGAGAAGGAACTTTCCCGACAATGCAATTTTCTGATTAAGAGCTAGTCATGGCACCATAGATTTGGCAGCCAATGTGAGTGCCTAGGGATGGTTTACAATTCCAGTTGTCAGTTAATAAACTTATTGCTCCAACGAGTCTCATTGGCTACCCCATACAGACATTAATTCTGGCAACCAGTCAATGCCCAATACTTCTAGTTTCCTTGATCCAACCTACAGAGATAAGGGATGATGTTCTTGTCTGATGCTACTGGGAGGAGAAGGTGACTGTTTATTACATTAGTGGAGGATGGATGTAGAAATCTTAGTGTTTACAATTTTTTTCCATGAGTTAGAATCATAGAATATCAGAGTTGGAAGGAACCTCAGGGGGTCATCTAGTCCAACCCCCTGCTCAAAGCAGGAACAATTCCCAACTAAATCATCCCAGCCAGGGCTTTGTCAAGCCTGACCTTAAAAACCTCTAAGGAAGGAGATTCTACCACCTCCCTAGGTAATCCATTCTAGTGCTTCACCACCCTCCTAGTGAAAAAGTTTTTCCTAATATCCAACCTAAACCTCTCCCACTGCAACTTGAGACCATTACTCCTTGTTCTGTCATCTGCTACCACTGAGACCTGTCTAGATCCATCCTCTTTGGAACCCCCTTTCAGGTAGTTGAAAGCAGCTATCAAATCCCCCCTCATTCTTCTCTTCTGCAGACTAAATAATCCCAGTTCCCTCAGCCTCTCCTCATAAGTCATGTGTTCCAGCCTCCTACTTATACAGCCCAAAATGCTGTTAGCCTTCTTGGCAACACAGGCACACTGACTCCTATCCAGCTTCTCGTCTACTGTAACCCCTAGGTCCTTTTCTGCAGAACTGCTTCCTAGCCATTTGGTCCCTAGTCTGTAAGAGTGAATGGGATTCTTCCGTCCTAAGTGCAGGACTCTGCACTTGTCCTTGTTGAACCTCATCAGGTTTCTTATGGCCCAATCTTCTAATTTGTCTAGGTCCCTCTGTATCCTATCCCTACCCTCCAGCATGTCTACCACTCCTCCCAGTTTAGTGACATCTGCAAACTTGCTGAGAGTGCAGTCCACGCCATCCTCCAGATCATTAATGACTGGCTTTAAAGCAGCTTTTCTTGGTCTTCACCAGATAAGACCCTGCATGCCCAGTCAATTGCAGTTTCTGTTGGCCCTTGCATCCTGCATGTGATAGTTTTCCTGCTATCCTCTCAGACTCCACTCTCTGAGTTTAGTTTATGGCTCTGTACAGTCAATCACATCCTTGACATGGTGCAGGACATTTAGTGTCTGTATTGCCCATGCGCTCCAGCACGTTCACCATATTACTAGAACTGCACTTTTTTGTTTAATTGACTTTTCTGAATGCTTTGAACCCTGTGAATCCAGTGCTTGTCAAAGGCACTAAAATGACAGCCCTAGAGTACGGAGGCTTCTAGTTACTAACAAAACAATACAAACAACGAGGAGTCCTTGCAGCACCTTAGAAGCCTGGTCTACACTAGGCGTTTAAACCGGTTTTAGGAGCGTTAAACCGATTTAACGCCACACCCGTCCACACTAAGAGGCCCTTTATGTCGGTATAAAGGGCTCTTTAAACCGGTTTCTGTACTCCTCCCTAACAAGAGGAGTAGCGCTAATATCGGTATTACCATATCGGATTAGGGTTAGTGTGGCCGCAGATCGACGGTATTGGCCTCCGGGCGGTATCCTACAGTGCACCACTGACCGCTCTGGACAGCAATCTGAACTCGGATGCAGTGGCCAGGTAGACAGGAAAAGCCCCGTGAACTTTTGAATATTTCCTGTTTGCCCAGCGTGGAGCTCCGATCAGCACGTGTGGCGATGCAGTTAAAAATCAAAATCAAGAAAGAGCTCCCGCATGGACCATGCGGACGTAATCGCTGTAAGGGCAGGCAAATCTGTTCTATCAGCGCTCCGTTACAGAAGACGAATTAAAAAACATTTTTAAAAAATCTCCAGACAGATGCCATAGCAGGGACTCAGCGCACTGCTGCGTGACAAGCGTAACGGAAAGCCAAGGAATCAAATGGACGCTCATGGACTGGAGGACTCAAGCTATCCCACAGTTCCTGCAGTCTCTCTGAAAAGCATTTGCATTCTTGGCTGAGCTCCAAATGCTTCTAGGGTCAAACACAGTGTCTGCGGTGGGTCAGGGCATAGCTCGGCAATTTACGCACCCCTCCACCCACCCCCAGAAGTGAAAGGGAAAACAATCCTCTCTTGACTCTTTATCTGCAGCATTCAGTAAAGATAGGGTGACATGTAAGACGCGATGCTGCAGCACTGAACACCAACATCCTTGCTCCCCCCCACCGCCATGGGTGGCTGATGGTGCAAAACGACTGGTACCCGTCATCATCATCAGCCTATTGGCACATGGGGCAGTGCAAAAGGGCTGGTAACCATGCTGACTAGCATCCGTCAGGTCGATCAAGGGCGCCTGGCCCTAATTTTTCCTGGTAGATGGTGCAGTATGGCTGATAACCATCGTCATCATAGCAACAGGGGGCTGAGCTCTGTCAGCCCCCACCCTTCATGTGTAAAAAAAAGATTCAATTGCCCCTGGACTAGCAGAGGGATGCTGGGCTCCTCTCCTCCACACTCCTTACTGTCCTGTCTGGACTATCATAGCAGCTGGAGGCTGCCTTCCACTCATTTCTCACTAACAAGTCAGTGTGTCTTATTCCTGCATTCTTTATTACTTCATCACACAAGTGGGGGGACAATGCTACAGTAGCCCAGGAAGGCTGGGGGAAGAACGGAATCAACAGGTGGGGTTGTTGCAGGAGCACCCCCTGTGAATAGCATACAGCTCATAATTTCTGCAGGATCTGACACAGAGCAGCTGTGCTCTCTGATACAGTGGTTCTCTAGTACACTTGCCCATATTCTAGGCAGGACTGATTCTATTTTTAGATACCAAAAAGGAGGGATTGACTCTGGGAGTCATTCCCAATTTTGGCTTTTGCGCCCCTGGCTAAGAGCAGCCAGGGGCACTTATGACAGCAGCAAATGGTGCAAAACGACTGGTAGCCATGATCATCTTTTTACCAATTTATGGATTGGTAGATGGTGCAGTATGGCTGATAACCATCTCTGCTGTCATGCAAAAGCAAAAGCATGCTGCTGTGTAGCGCTGCTGAATCGCCTCCGTCAGCGGCATCTAGTACACATACGGTGACAGTCACAAAAGGCAAAACCGGCTCCATGATTGCCATGCTATGGCATCTGCCAGGGCAATCTAGGGAAAAAAGGCGCGAAATGCTTGTCTGCCGTTGCTTTCCCAGAGGAAGGAGTGACTGACGACATTTACCCAGAACCACCCGTGACAATGATTTTTGCCCCATCAGGCACTGGGATCTCAACCCGGAAATTCCAAGGGGCGGGGGAGGCTGCGGGAACTATGGGATAGCTACAGAATAGCTACCCACAGTGCAACGCTCCAGAAGTCGATGCTAGCCTCGGACCGTGGACGCACACCACCGATTTAATGTGTTTAGTGTGGCCGCGCGCACTCGATTTTATACAATCTGTTTTACAAAACCGGTTTATGCAAATTCGGAATAGTCCCGTAGTGTAGACGTACCAAGAGACTAACAAATTTATGTGGGCATAAGCTTTCGTGGGCTAGAACCCACTTCATCAAATGCATGAAGTGAAAAATACAGGAGCAGGTATGAATACATGAAAGGATGGGGATTGCTTTACCAAGTGTGAGGTCAGTCTAATGAGAGAAATCAATTAACAGCAGGATACCAAGGGAGGAAAATAACTTCTGAAGTGGTAAGAGAGTGGCTCATTACAGACAGTTGACAAGAAGGTGTGAGTAACAGTAGGGAGAAATTAGTACAGTATTGGGAAATTAAGTTTAGGTTTTGTAATCACCCAACCACTCCCAGTCTTTATTCAGGCCTAATCTGATGGTATCCAGTTTGCAAATTAATTCCGGTTCTGCAGTTTCACGTTGGAGTCTGTTTTTGAAGTTTTTTTTGTTGAATTGCCACTTTTAGGTCTGTTATTGAGTGACCAGACAGGTTAAAGTGTTCTCCTACTGGTTTTTGAACGTTATGATTCCTGATGTCGGATTTGTGTCCATTTATTCTTTTGCATAGAGACTGTCCGGTTTGGCCAATGTACAGTCTAATGAAGAACTTGGAAGAATGAACATGTATTGCTACCTTTTAATAGCTTCTCCAAAGACCTGCACATAGCACCGATCCAACACTCATATCAAAAGCTACATTCTTAGATCTTTTAGAGTGGGGGTGTAAATTGAAACCCCAGCCTCTCTGTCACTTGCTGGAATCAATTACTAGCTATTTGGTTCAGTGATCTATAGTCTACACCTCAGGCAATTCTCCCTAAGCCAGCATAAACATGTAGGTGGCAGCATTTTAAAAATGTACTTGAAAACATATAGGTGGCACCTACTTGAAAATTATTAATAGAGTCGTTAATAGGGAGAATCTGACACATGGTCTGGATCTTATAGACTGGGCTTCTATAAAGGACCTGTATCTTTTGCATTACACTAAACTGCCAGCCACCTTTTTCTCTGCATGGTGGAAGCAGGGCTGTTCTTCTTAACTCAGCTGAGTGACCTCAGCCAAGGGGGCCAACCGTTATCAACCTCCTGCATTGTTCTCGGAAAATTCCCACACTGTGGCGCCTCTCCACCCCATTCTTATTCAGCTCAGAGTAACTGTTTCCCAATAATACCACTCTCCCTAGATTATGGTGGAATTATAGAAGATCAGACTGGAAAAAGGTGTCAGAGTAGATAAATTGCATAATTATAGTGTGCGTACCACATAATACATCTGGAGAACATGCTTACACTCACTTCTCAAAAGCAATCTTCAAAGCAGCCACTAAATCCATCCCATGTGGATACCAAGGCCTGGTCTACACTGGTGTGTGTGTGTGTGTGTGTGTGTGTGTGAATATAAGATACGCAAATTTAGCTACGGGAATAGCGTAGCTGAAGTCGACGTATCTTATTTCGACTTACCTCCCATCCTCACAGTGCGGGACCGACGGCTGTGGCTCCCCCCATTGACTCAGCTACCGCTGCTCACCCTGGTGGAGTTCCGGAGTCGACAGGAGCACATTCAGGAATCGATTTATCGTGTCTCGTCTTATTGATCACTACCCGCTAATTCGGCGGGTAGTCTGGGTGTACCCCAAAAGACTTACATACCCTGCTTAGATGAGGAATGTGTCAGTGACCAGAACGTGGACAGTTGTGCCTCATAGTCAGAGCAGGAGTCAGGCACAATAGTCTGAGAGAAGTTGGTTACCGGAAATCTTAGCCCAGGGTCAGAACTGAGTCACGTGTCAGAACCCAGGGTCATAGCTAGAGTCCAGAGCCAGGAGTCTGAGCCCAGCATCAGAACCGAAGTCAGAGGCCAGAGCCAAGGATCAGTGCCAAAGACAAAGGTCAGAAATTGGAGCCAAGTGTCAGAACACAGTTATGTGGGATGAGGCAAGACTGGGTCCAAGGCAGGAGCAGGACTGGAACAAATCAGGTGCTGTCGCAGCCCTGGAGGAATGCTTTGAGTCACCATTGAGCTGCTGCTGGGCTTAAGAGCCAGTCTGCTGACTTCCAGCCAGGCAGATGGCATAGCCAATCCGGTAGCCTACTACAGGCCAGCTGCACTTGTGAGGTTGCCCAGAAGCTGGCTCTGCTGCAGGCCTTGAATCCTGACAGAACGTGCAGAACCTCTGAAGCAGTGTGAAGAATCTGGTACCAAACCACTTTCATTGACAGCCTCAATGTCCATTGCAGGGAAGACTGGGAAAAGGTTACATCAAATATGGACATGCCAAAGTCTAGCAGGAAAGCGTGGCCACTCAGAAAGAAGCTTGGAGCCACACAGAAACCACCTCCTATAAATCAGTGTTAAGTGTCCCTGAACAGCATTGCGCCACAACTAACAATTATGGCAAAAGCCAACAGGGATGAATTCTTTGAGGGAATGGCGCAGATACAGACTGGCCCCACCTTGGAGTGAGGGAGACATCTTCCAGCCTTTCTCTACTGAGGAAATGGATAGAGCACAGAGCTACATGGAAGCAGGAGGAGGATGTAGCCTTGACAAGATTTCACCAGAAATGCTATTCCGTCTTGGTAAGAAGAGCATAAAATGGCTGTCCATTTTTATGTCACATGTCATCCAAGAGAACAAGATACCTAAAAAATGGTGGAAAACTCAGGTGAGAGCTATACCAAAATCAGGAAAGAACCTTTCCCTTTCATGTATCTGCTATCTGATAACACTTCTGAGCTGTGCTCACAAACTTCTGGAGTGACTAATTCTGCAAAGAATCATGCCCACAGTAGAGCAGGCTCTGAGTTATGACCACGCAGGTTTCAGACCTAATAGGAATACTTTTGACCAAGTTCTTGCTCTTACCACCTGTATACAGAAAGGAAAATATAGGGCCTGTGTTTCTTGATTTGATAGTGGCATATAATGCCATCTGGCAAACTGGTCTGTTGGTCAAAATGTCAAAGATGTCATCTCAATGGATTGTTATGGCCACAGAAATGACACCTCAAAACAGACAATTCCAGGTGATGCAAGGAAATCAAATGAGCACATGGAGAATCCAGAAGAAAAGTTGCCCCCAACTTTTTTCAACACACTTATAAATTGTCTGCCTCCAACAGTCTCAAAGCCATGCAAGTATGTGGTTGACATCTGCCCAGCTTCAAGAGACAGATTTCAAAAAGACTGACAATATGAACCAAGATATGGCAGCCATCACAGGCGACTGCAAAAAGGGGTGACTTAAACCCAGGGTGTCAAAGACAGTGTCGTCATGCTTTCCTCTCAATCGCGCGAACGCTTCATGAGAACTCATCATCTTCTTGAATAGAGAATGACTGGTGCATGACCCAAAGCCAGTATATCTAGGAGTAACTCTGGCTCATACACTTACCTATAAGGACAACCTGACAAAAGTAGCTCACAAGATTAAGAGCAGAAATGGCCTCTTAAAGGAGCCCACAGACTCTACTTGGGGAGCTGATATGCAAACACTGCACAGCTTGGTGCTAGCTCTCTGTTCATCTCATACAGGTCTATCAGAAGGACTTTCCAGACTCCATACTGCTGACCCCAAAGCTATTGAATGGCTAAAATGTGCATGTTGTCTGTCTAAGCCCTTTTGCCTTATTTTTTTCACTTGTTTTATCTCCCTACTTTCAAAAAGAGAATGTAATCTTTTCCCAGCATTATTGTACCACATGTGCACTCGCTGGTAATAGGGATGTGCTTATGGCCACAGTTGTGTTGCTTAATATCCTGTTACATTACACACTCAAGACAACGTGTGCATATAAGCACCGTACATTAAAAACAATTAAATGCAGCATCAGTGCTACTAGAGAGACCACAATTCAGCAAATCATTTATGCACATGTTTAAGTAGTTTGCTGAGTTGGGGCCATAGTAAGTTACATTATATAAGTAGCTTGTTTGCACAGCTCCTGTCAGAATGGGATTTAAATACTGCTGTGTCACTCCTTTGGGATAAGTAATGTCTTGTGATATTGTTTCTGAAGGAGATCTTGGAATTAGTACTAACCCTAATTTAATAATATACAAAGTATTAGCCCTAAGCGCCTCACAAGAAATCTCTCTGCAGCTTTTTGCTTAGAACATTCAGGGCTCAGGCTTCTCTCTCTCTCCCCCTCTTTTTGCCCAATGCTGTTCTTTTAGGCTGTTTTTTCCCCCCTACTACAGTGTGGAAGCCATGTATTTGGGTTGTTACTACTTCACGCCAGGGGGTGTGGCAGCACCCCTAGTTCCAGCACCAATGTCTTGAATGGTTTGTTTAGTTTTGTTTTGATTTTAATTAACCAAATTATGCTCTGTACACATTGGGGAAATGTGACATTCACTGAACGTGGATTTGAAAAGAGGTTTGGGAAAAGCTTTCCTGGAACAATCTTCCTCCCTCCCACCCTTGCCTTTTTCTTTGCACTGTAAACAAGGCATACATTCAGTAGGTGCTAGACTCATTTGCATGGTTACTCTCATGCCATGTAAGCCATGGTGTCTTATATTTTATTTTCTGAGGGAAATTTTTCTTATGCCAAACTTGCAATACTTTGAGGGAGTGGTGGGGTGGGATTCTTACTTTATTTACTGGTGACAGTGTTTACTTACACCCAAGTGCACTTACTATGTTTGTCGTCATTTTCTCTGATGGTCTCTCTGCTTTAGGAGATTATGGATATATTTTTGGAGGAAAGAAATGAGATTGTTCAATTAAAAACTATACAGGTTACATTGCTGGGTCCTCCTCAAAACTAAAACCTGCAATTAGTAAAGTCCATTGGTCTAGTGAACACAGCATTCTCTTGTTTTTGCACAGTCCCTTTTATCCCTCTTAACAATGGTGAGAACATAAGAATAGCTGTACTGGGTCAGACCAATGGGCCATCTAGCCCAGTAACCTGTCTTCCAACAGTGACCAATGCCAGGTGCTTCAGAGGGAATGAATAGAACAGGTATCATCAAGTGATCCATCCCCTGTTGCCCATTCCCAGCTTCTGGCAAACAGAGGCTAGGGACACCATCTCTGTCCATCCTGGCTAATAGCCATTGATGGACCCATTCTACATGACCTTATCTAGTTCTTTTTTGAACCCTGTTATAGTCTTCGCCTTCACAACATCTTCTGGCAAGGAGTTCCACAGGTTGACTCTGTGTTGTGTGAAGAAATACTTCCTTTTGTTTGTTTTAAGCCTGCTGCCTATTAATTTCATTTGGTGACCCCTATTTCTTGTATTAGGAAGAGGGGTAAATAACACTTCCTTATTTACTTTCTCCACACCAGTCAAGATTTTATAGACCTCCATCATATCTCCCCGTTTAGTCGTCTCTTTTCCAAGCTGAAAAGTCCCAGTCATATTAATCTCTCCTCATATGGAAGCTGTTTCATACCCTAGTCATTTTTGTTGCCCTTTTCTGTACCTTTTCGAATTCTGATATATCTTTTTTGAGATAGGGCGATCACATCAGCATTGAACTTAATTATCTTGAGTTATTTTTTATCATCTGAAAATTTTGCCACCTTACTGTTCACCCTTGTTTCCAGATCATTTATGGATATGTTGAATATCACAGGTCACAGTACAGATTCTTGGGGAACCCTGCTATTTACCTCTTTCCATTGTGAAAACTGACTGTTTATTCCTACCCTTTGTTTCCTATCTTTTAACCAGTTACTGATCCAGGAGAAGTCCTTCCCTCTTATCCCATGATTACTTACTTTGATTAAGAGCCTTTGGTGAGTGACCTCATCAAAGGCTTTCTGGAAGTCCAAGTACACAACATCCACTGAATTATTCTTGTTCACATATTTGTTGACTGTCTAAAAGAATTTTAATACGGTAGATTGATGAGGCATGATTTACATTTACAAAAGCCATGTTGACTCTTATCCAACACATTGTGTTAATCTATGTGTCTGATAAATCTGTTCTTTACTAGTTTGAGCCAGTTTTGAAATTAGGTTTACTGGCTTATAACTGCCGGGACCACCTCTGGAGCCTTTTTAAAAGTTGGTGTGACATGTGTAGGGCATATGGATCTTGAAAGGTGTGTTGTAGGGAGTACTGATCATCATGGCAGTGGAGATGTGTCTGCAGGTTTTGCATCTGGTGTTATGGCAGTGGCTGGTTCCACTTTGAGTTGATGTGTCCTGCTCTGTGATGATGAGCTGGTGGGGGGTGTAGTTTGCAGGCCAGAAGAGGGGCTTTGTTTTCAGGACGTGATTGTGTAATGATTGAGTATTGTAACTGTTTAATGGTACCCCAGAAGGGTTCCAGTGTGGGGTGTTAGGAGACAAGTAGGAGTATGCTATCAGAGGGTTTTTCCATCCCTGTATTGAAGCAGGTTCTCTTGAGGTATTTAAGTCGCCCGTTCCATGATGTGATCTACTTCTCTAGTGGAGTGTTCTTGTTTGGTGAAGGCAGTTTTAAGTGTATTAAGGTACGTATCCCGGACTTTATCCTCAGAGCATATTCTGTAGTATCTGAGTGCCTAGCTGTAGACAACAGATTTCTTGGTGTGTTTGGAATGTTTACAGGATCTGCGAAGGTAAGTGAGGTGATCTGTGGGTTTCTTATATATAGTTGTCTGCAGGGTTCCATTGTTGAAGCTGATCTTGCTGTCCAGGAAGTTGATGTTGGCGTGGTAGTGTTAATTTTTATTTAATTAACTTCCTAATTTTTGTGTAGTTCCCCTTTTGAAGTTAAATGCTACTGTCGTGAGTTTCTTTGGCATTTGTCCTCTTACAAGGATGTTAAATTTAATTAATTATGGTCACTATTACTGAGCGGTTCAGCCATATTCACCTCTTGGACCAGATCCTGTATTCCACTTAGTACTAAATCAAGAATTGCCTCTCCCTTTGTGGGTTCCAGGACAAGCTGCGCCAAGAAGCAATCATTTCTGGTGTCTAGAAATTTTATCTCTGTGTCCTGTCCTGAGGGGATATATTCTATCAACATGAGGATAGTTGAAATTTCCCATTATTATTGGGTTTTCTGTTTGTGTAGTTTCTCTAATCTCCTTGAGCATTTAATAATCACTGTCACCATCCTGGTCAGTAGTATATTCCCACTGCTATATGCTTATTGTTCAAGCACTGAATTTCTGGTACCATTTGATTCATTCAAGATTTTTACTTTATTTGACTCCGGGCTTGGCTACACTTGAGAGTTACAGTGCTGGTGGTGGCTTTACAGCGCTGCAACTCACTCCCCGTCCACACTGGCAAGGCACATACTTCGCTATATCTCCCTGGCTAAAGCGCTGGTTGTACTCCACCTCGATGAGAGGAATAAAGAGAACAGCGCTGCTCTTGCAGTGCTGGGGTGCCAGTGTAAACAGTGATTAATCTTACTACGCTGTAACTGACCTCCAGAATCTTCCCATAATGCTTTTAAGTAAAGATAACACTTTTTGTTTTGTTGTGATGCCTCTCTTTGTTTTGTTGTGAACTCAAGACTCCTGGAGCTGCTTATCTAAAAAACAAATACAGCTACTGTTTGCTCGAGCAGAGGCAGGCAGGGGGATGAATGTCCACAGCTAGTGTTTGCTTGAGGAGAGAAACAGCGTGGCGGGCGGGGAGGGGCCCATTTCGGAGCAGCTGCTTATCTGGTCTGTGAGGAAAAAAACAAAGAAGGCTATTTGCATTTAGTGAGTGAGAGAGGGGTGGGGGAAGGGGTCGGAACTTGCAAGGCAGGGAGCTGACACAGTGTCAGCTCCAAAAATCCACTCTCTCTGTCTCCCCCACGCTCCCTGTCACACTCTACCCCTCCTCCCTCTTTTGAAAAGCACGTTGCAGCCACTTGAACGCTGGGATAGCTGCCCATAATGCACCACTCCCAACACCGCTGCAAATGCTGCAAATGTGGCCACACTGTAGTGCTGGTAGCTGTCAGTGTGGCCACACTGCAGCGCTTTCCCTACACAGCTGTACAAAGACAGCTTTAACTCCCAGCACTGTACAGCTGCGAGGGCTTGGCTACACTGGAGAGTTGCAGCACTGGTGGTGGCTTTACAGCGCTGCAACTCACTCACCGTCCACACTTGCAAGGCACATACAGCGCTGTATCTCCCTGGCTACAGCGCTGGTTGTACTCCATCTTGACGAGAAGAATAAAGACTATAGCACTGCTGATGCCGTGCTGCTCCACCAGTGTGGCCACCAAAAGCAGTGTTATTGGCATCCAGAGGTATTAGGAGGTATCTCAGAATGCCTGTTCAGCCACTCTGCTCATCAGGGCAGTAGAGTTCGAACTGGCCTCAGGTGACCCGCCCTTTAAATGCCCCGGGAATTTTAAAAATCCCCTTCCTGTTTGCTCAGCCAGGTGTGGAATGCAATCAGTGAGTCTTTCCAGGTGACCATGCCTCCACGCGGTAAACGAGCCCCAGCATGGAGCAATGGCGAGTTGCTGGACCTCATCAGTGTTTGGGGGGAGGAAACTGTGCAGTCCCAGCTGCACTCCAGCTGTAGGAATTACTATACCTATGGGCAGATATCAAGGGCCATGCTGGAAAGGGGCCATGACCGGGACGCGGTGCAGTGCAGGGTTAAAGTGAAGGAGATGCGGAGTGCTGCAAAGCCCGCGAGGGAAACCGCTGCTCCTGTGCTGCCTCCACGACCTGCCATTTTTACAAAGAGCTGGACACAATAACTTGGGGGTGACCCCACCTCCACTCCAAGGACCACGATGGACACTTCAGAGCAGGGGGAGGAGGAAACTGAGAGTGAGGGTACTGGGGTCGGGGGGAGACACCCCGGAGTCCCTGGAGGCATGCAGCCAGGAGCTCTTCTCAAGCCAGGAGAAAGGTAGCCAGTCGCAGCAGCCGGTACTTGGTGGAGGACAAACAGAGGAGTGGGTTCCCGGTAAGCGGCTTTTATTTTCAGGATGGAAATTTTTGGGGAGAGGAGGGAGGGTTAGAGCTGCATTTATGCATGCCTAGATGCGGAACAGCGCATTGATGTGGTCTATCACATCGCGGTAATTGGCCTCGGTAATCTCTTCAAAAGTTTCAGCCAGAGCGTGGGCAATGTGCTTGCGCAAGTTTATTGGGAGAGCCACTGTGGTCCTTGTCCCAGTCAGGCTAACACGTCCGCGCCACTGTGCCGCGAGAGGTGGGGGGACCATTGCAAGACACAGGCAAGCTGCGTATGGGCCAGGGTGGAATCCGCATTGCTGTAGAAGACCCTCCCGCTCTTCCCAGGTGACCCGCAGCAGCGAGATATCTTCCAGGATCAACTCCTGTGGAAAATGTTGGGAGAGTGTTCAGTGTAGGTGCCCCCTGCAGCTATTTGCTTTCCCCAACACACAGAAACCCTGAGGACAGTACAGCCCTGAACCAATCATTCCCCCTTACTGACCATTTCGTGGCTCCCGTGGGTTATGTGCGCTCTCTTTGGTATGGGAAAATTATGCTATTGTGAAGACTGTTAATGTGCCCTCCCTAACTGCGGGGGGAAACGCTGCCTGGTATAAACAATGCTGCCTCTGTTAAGTGTTACATTTTGCCTTTACAAATGCAAAATTGAGATCTCGGCTGTCCATATTATCACCGGCTGAGAGACTACAAAACCTCCGGAAGAAGCCACGAAAAAGCAAAGAAGACATGCTGCAAGAAGTGATGCAGCAACTCTCACAGAGAATCAAAAAGCGCAGGACTGGAGGGAAAGGGAAAGCAGGATCCGCAAGAAAAACGCAGCGCACAGGAAGAAAAGCACGAAGCGGCTGCTAAGCACCCGGGAGCGCCAAGCAGACTCTATCCAGGCGCTCATAGCCATGCAGGCGGAGCACCACCGCGCCCGCCCCCCCCCCACCGCCCTTGTCCCAAAGCTCTTTCCTTGTGCCCCCATGTCAGCTCCACACCCACTTCCCCAGCATCCGGGTTCTTACCACCACCAGCTGCCCCCAACACCTGTACGTTCACCAACCAGCCCTGAGAACTACGACCCTTAACCTCTGCACTCAACCCCCATCACCATGCAGTATAGGCATCCTGAAGTGCAGCAGTCATTGCACAGCACTCCAGACAGGACATATTCAAACCTGTGACTGTACAGTTCCCCACCCCACCCCCCTGACCTTTTAGGTTCCCAAAATGTTGTGTGTCTGTCAATAAAGTAATTTTCTTTTCAATAAATGAATTCTTGGCTTTGAAAACAGTCTTTATTATTGCAGAAAGTTAAAGATACCTTAGCCCAGGAAAGAAACAGGCACTGCAAATCAGCTTAGGAAACACAGATTCCTACTAACGGTGTAGCCACTGCACTTCACTCCCATGCAAGGCACCAAACATTACTGTTGGTTTTCAGCCTCAAATTCCTCCTGCAAGGCATCCCTAATCCTTGCAGCCCTGAGCTGGGCCTCTCTAGTAGCCCTGCTCTCTGGCTGTGCAAATTCAGCCTCCAGGCGTTGAACCTCGGAGGTCCATGCCTGACTGAATCTTTCACCTTTCCCTTCACAAATATTATGGCGGGTACAGCACGCGGATATAACCGCGGGGATGCTGCTTTCCCCCAAGTCCAGCTTCCCATACAGAGATCGCCAGCGCCCCTTTAAACGGCCAAAAGCACACTCCACAGTCATTCGGCACCAGCTCAGCCTGTAGTTGAACCGGTCCTTGCTCCTGTCAAGCTTCCCTGTATATGGTTTCATGAGCCACGGCATTAACGGGTAAGCGGGGTCTCCAAGGATCACAATGAGCATTTTGACGTCCCTTAACGTGATCTTCCGGTCTGGGAAAAAAGTCCTGGCCTGCAGCTTCCTGAACAGGCCAGTGTTCCGAAAGATGCGTGCGTCATGCACCTTTCTGGGCCAGCCTGCGTTAATGTCAATGAAACATCCACGGTGATCCACAATTGCCTGGAGAACCATAGAGAAATACCCCTTCCGATTAACGTACTCGGATTCTCGGTGGGGTGGTGCCAGAATAGGAATATGAGTCCCATCTATCGCCCCTCCACAGTTGGGGAAACCCATTTGTGCAAAGCCATCCACAATGTCCTGCACGTTCCCCAGAGTCACGGTTCTTCTTAGCAGGATGTGATTAATGGCCCTGCAAACTTGCATCAACATGATTCCAACGGTCGACTTTCCCACTCCAAACTGGTTCCCGACCGATCGGTAGCTGTCTGGAGTTGCCAGCTTCCAGACTGCAGTAGCCACCTTCTCCACCGGCAGGGCAGCTCTCAATCTCGTGTCCTTGCACCGCAGGGTGGGGGCGAGCTCCTCACACAGTCCCATGAAAGCGGCTTTTCTCATCCGAAAGTTCTGCAGCCACTGCTCATCATCCCAGACTTCCATGATGATGTGATCCCACCACTCAGTGCTTGTTTCCCGAGCCCAAAAGTGGTGTTCCATGGTGCTGAGCATGTCTGTGAATGCCACAAGCAATTTCCTGTCGTACGCATCACGCGACTCGCTATCATTGTCGGACTCCTCACTGTCACTTTGAATCTTAAGGAGTAGCTCAACTGACAAACGTGATGTGCTGGCGAGACTGGTCAGCATATTCCTCAGCCGTTCGGGCTCCATTTCCTGCAGACTGAAACGGAACACAGAATCGCGCTGCACAGAAACCGTTGAAAGATGCAAGACGGAGCCAAACGTGGATGGAAAAACAGGGATTGCTGGGATGTGAAGCGATGCATCATGGGGCGTTGGGACAGGAAGCAGAATGACCCGCCCCCTTCCCACAACCCACGGCGCCAGAATGGGAAGAGGTGCTCTGTGGGATAGCTGCGCATAATGTACCACTCCCAACACCACTGCAAATGCTGCAAATGTGGCCACACTGCAGCGCTGGTAGCTGTCAGTGTGGCCACACTCCAGCGCTTTCCCTACACAGCTGTACGAAGACAGCTTTAACTCCCAGTGCTGTACAGCTGCAAGTGTAGCCAAACCCCAAGTGTAGCCAAACCCTCCATGTTTTTTCACATATAGTGCCACTCCCCTAGATCTACTCTGTTATTCCTATATATTTTATACTCTGGTATTACTGTGTCCCATTGGTTAACCTCATTTCATCCTTTGAAATGCTTGGCAGTGTGCCAGATGGATTGTGCCAAGCATGTACAGAGATAGAGAGTTAAACTATCTGGAAAACTACCTCTCTACCACAGAACGTGTTTGGCTTAAGGGGGAATGTGCTGGTAATCAAATCTGAGTCACGTTCAGGCACTAAGAGTTTGAATCCAACCCAGGACAGAGATCTGAAATAAAAAAAAAAAAAGGGAGGGGACATCTTGCTCCAATATGCTTCTGTCAAAGGTATTTTTTTAAGTTTGCAGCAATGTAATGAGTACAACAGAATACTGAGATGTTCTGAAACTATTTTTGAAAAGAAAATAAATTACACATGCACATGCTCAGTGGGAGAGGAAGGTAATTGGGGTGGAGAGTAGGTGGGAATAGGGGGAAAGGTGCTTGGGGTGCGGGGAGGTGATTATGGGCAGAGAGATAAATGGGGTGGGTGGGAGAGAGGTTAAAGGGTCAGGTGATGGGGAGGTGAGGGGTGGGACACTGGGAAGGGGGACATGGAGGTAAGTGACAGGTGAGGGAGAATTGAGGCAGGGGCACCTGTCAGCCAGACTGTGCCACACACACGGGAGGGGAATGTAAAAATATCACACAAAATTCACACTTAGTCAAACGTGTAGCCTAGTAGAAAGAGCACTGCCTGGCCCTACTGCTAGCTCTGCCACTGGACTGCTGGGTGACCTTAGGCACATTAACACAAACCTAACTAAGAATTACAACTGCCTAAATGGCCACTAGAGCCTACCAAAAAACATTTCTCTTTGTTTAAAAAACTAGGAAATTAAATGACAGAAAACTTTGTAAATGCCAAGTTAAGGTGGCTGGTGATAGCTCATGCTCTTCTAGAAAATTGAGTTCAGCAAAACTGAAACTTCTGAAAACCAGGAAATACAGAGTTATAGGTAAATGACGACATAACTTAACTCTGCCCACTGAGCAATGCCCCAAAACACCCAGACTCACTCATTGCCTTTTCACTGTAATGGACAGATGATACCTGCACCTGCCCTATGCTCAAACACTGAAGTTACTTGCTCAACAGACCCTATCACATGTAAAATGTAACAATCCCTTCACACTTGCACACAGGATACCACCTAAGCCTATGCTTTCCCCATCCATTGTTAAATCCTCAGACTGCTTTCATATCCCAACTCACCACTGGCAATAGCCCTGGCAAGAAGACCCCAGTGCTGTGCCACTGACACGGCCTGCCCAATTCTGTATTGAAATGATGCAGACTGGAACCTCAGAGAAGACATGCACCTCTTTCCTTTGATCATATACATGGGGCCGGGGGACTCAGACCCAGGGCTCTGGGAGTCTCAGACCCAGGGCTCCTCATATCACAATCACAGCTCTCTGACACTCCTCAGACTAATCCCCATATCACAAACACACCTCTACCAATCTGCCCCACTTCCACCATTCAGTACAGCTACACTTAAAACCACTGAAAGCCATTGGAATGCATGCAAATAATTCCCAGTGGCTCTTGCCAGCTCTGGGGGAGGGGCAGAGTTAAGATTCCTGGCTGGCTTGTTTACCTTACAGAAGTTTGCATTTTTGTGGACTTGATATTCTGGAAGGGTACGAGTTATCACTGCGCAAATGTAACTCTGCATTAACAAAGTTTTTTGCCATTGAATATACATACCCCATATGTAGTGTGAGTTATACCCAACTATCAGAAAAAAGGACAAAGAATGAGCGCTCCTGTTGCTAAATCTTTACCACCTGAGCACTGCTCAATTTAATACCTACTAAAAGGAACAGCTCTGAACAAAAGTAATCCATTTTGGTGCGTGATGTGGTTCTACGCTGAACAGAGAGCCAAAACACTAGTTTACTGAGACAGAATGTACAATTTTCATTAACAGCTGCCTGAGGCATTGCTCTGGTAGATGTTAGAACAGCGATAGTGAGAGCAGGGTTTTGAAATCTATGAAAAATAAGTCTTTTGGAAGATGCTTTTAAAATAAGCAACAATGTGAGCTGTCAGCAATAAAACCATCTCTTCTAAAAAGTGAGTGTCATTGGTAAGGTTTCAGGATATTACCAGCATGCAACCAGTTTCACAAAACGATGGTGGCAAACTCAGCTTTTTGGTTTGGCCGCTTCATGTTTAAAGAGTTAAATGACAGGAAACACCACATGCCCCTTTAGATTTTCCAGCTGTAGCAGTTTATAGTGCGCTGCTCTGATGAGATTATGGGGCTGTACTATAGCTACCACTGTGATAATCAACAATCATCACGTTGCCATGCAGACCTCTATGGTGCAGCCTCCTGGCACTGTCCCAAAAAACCTCAGTAAACCTGGGTATTTGTGACTGGTTGTTTTTGTTGAATATAAAGAGACTATATCCTTCATTTGTAGTGGTTTCTATGCCACTGCAATAGTTCTTAAAAGGCTTCACTGATCTATCTTCTTTACTGTTTGCTCCACTTATTGTATTGAAACAACAGTTCTGCTTTGAGAGGGGTGAAAGGGAGGCACAATCGCTTTAAGAGAAACACGTGTCACTAGACAGAGGCTGGTAGTAAATGTGCCTTAGATCAACATTTAAAAAATCTGCATGTCCCTCACCAAAGGTTCTGTCATGGGAAGGGGAGAACAGAAGGTTTAAGCCCACAGAATAAAGCTGCTAAATCAACTGATTGCATACTATGTTGTGGTACTATTAAATATATCTAGTGAGGCTTTTTATGAAAGCTTGTAATGTTCTGAACTTGATGGTCATTATGAAATATGTATACAGACTGTTGTTATGAACCTATGTATGTATATATTTAGAGAGAGAGAGAAACTGTGCTCTTAAACTGTGGTGCAACTTCAGCTCCACCTCATAGGAGGGCAGTGAGCAAGCAGGTGGGGGGGGGGGCGCCTCCCAACCCAGTTGTTTACACAAAACTGGCTTCAAGGAACTAGCTATAGTCCCATCCAGGAAAGGACATTGGTGGCCCATTAGAGTTAATGGAAAGACTGAGACAACTCAGAACTGAAAGGAACATCCCAGATACCAAACCAGAAAGGAGTTTCCCCACACTGAATAGCCATGAGCCACCGTTGACTAGGGAGGGCAGGAGGAAGAGGAAAAAGCCCTTTAAAAGCAGGGTTGGGACCAGAATTTGGGGCATAGGCGCCAACTTTCCAAAGTGCTGGGGGGTGCTTGACCCCCGGCTCTGTTTCAGGCCCTTCTCCCATTACACCCCTTCCCGCAAGACCCTGCCCCGCCTCTTCCCACCTGTGCCCCACCCCACCTCTTCCTGCCCAGTTCTGCCCCCTGCCCCCGAGCATGCCATGTCCTCACTGCTCCCCATCCCAGCCTCCTGCACTCTGTGAAACAGTTGTTTGCAGGGAGGTATGGAAGTGCTGATCCGCAGTGCCTGTCAGCGGGCAGGAGGCATTGGGGGGAGCTAATGGGGGGCTGCTGATGGGTGCTCAGCACCCACCATTTATTCTCCATGGGGGCTCCAACCCTGGATCACCCACGGAGTCGGCGTCTATGATTTGGGGGACAGTCTCACGGCAGGAGGCTGTCCAGGAATGTGAAGCCTGAGGTTGCATCTTTATTTTCAGTGTAACTTGTACATTTGCTTTCCCTTGCTATTTCATCTTTGCGTCCGTGGGTTTTCTATTAAATAAACTGTTTGTTTATTTTCATCCTAAGTGTGAAAACCATGTGTAGTGTATAAGCTAAAGTAAGCTGGTATCTGGGGGGCTGGTTTCATGTCTTTGGGAGTGAGGAACCAGAGGGGAACAGCCCGAGTGTCTGGGGAGGATGTATTTGGGGAGACCCTGGACTGAAAGGGCTGTTGGTGTCACCCTCCAGAAAGGAATCAGGCTGGTGAGAGCCAGCATGAAACTTTACACTTGTGGGCTGACTACTGGTGTCAGGGATCTGAACTAAAGTCTCCCAGAACCAAGGCACCCAAAGGTTACAGGGCAGGCAGTGCCAGAATTCCTTCCTAGTCAGGATGGACCCCAAAATGTCACAGTGGTCAAGAAGGTGGAAGTCAGAAAATGAATGTTAAGGCACCCTATGGAACCTTAACTCTTTCCCCTTTGAGCCTTTGGTGTCTGCATCATGATACAGACTTTAATACTTGGACTTGAATGAGCTTTGAAGTTGCAGGAATTATTTTACAGCAGGAATCACACTTCCATTTATCACTCTCCACATATTGCAATATGGTTGTGCTGCTTTGGCTCTGCTTCGGGCACTTACAAACCAGCTTTTCAATATTTCTTTATTTCTCCATCTACTTTATGTGGTCTTGTGCTTTATTAACTGCACACCATCCTAACCCCGCACAATAAAGTTATTTTCTTTATAAACTTTGCTGTGGTGTTCATCACTTTGATATATGAGCCCTTCACAAACATTTAATCAATAGTTTTTTCCTTATAACATCGCTGAGAGATCAGGAAGATAAGATAAGTGACTTGCCCAAAATCACACAGGAAGTCTGGGATGACGAGCAGTGGCTGCAGAACTTTCGGATGAGAAAAGCCACTTTCATGGGACTGTGTGAGGAGCTCGCCCCCACCCTGCGGCGCAAGGACACGAGATTGAGAGCTGCCCTACCAGTGGAGAAGCAGGTGGCTATTGCAATCTGGAAGCTGGCAACTCCAGACAGCTACCGATCGGTCGCAAACCAGTTTGGAGTGGGAAAGTCGACCGTTGGAATCGTGTTGATGCAAGTTTGTAGAGCCATTAATCGCATCCTGCTAAGAACCGTGACTCTGGGGAACGTGCAGGACACTGTGGATGGCTTTGCACAAATGGGTTTCCCTAACTGTGGAGGGGCGATAGATGGGACTCATATTCCTATTCTGGAACCACCCCACCTAGCATCCGAGTACATTAATCGGAAGGGGTATTTCTCTATGGTTCTCCAGGAGCTTGTGAATCACTGTGGGCATTTCATTGACATTAACACAGGCTGGCCTGGAAAGGTGTATGATGCACGCATCTTTCGGAACACTGGCCTGTTCAGGAAGCTGCAGGCCGGGACTTTTTTCCCAGACTGGAAGATCACAGTAGGGGACGTTGAAATGCCCATTGTGATCCTTGGAGACCCCGCTTACCCGTTAATGCCTTGGCTCATGAAACCATATACAGGGAAGCTTGACAGAAGCAAGGACCAGTTCAACTACAGGCTGAGCCGGTGCCGAATGACTGTGGAGTGTGCTTTTGGCCGTTTAAAGGGGCGCTGGCGATCTCTGTATGGGAAGCTAGACTTGGGGAAAGCAAACAGTAATGTTTGGTGCCTTGCATGGGAGTGAAGTGCAGTGGCTACAAGTAGGGTAGATGTGTTTTCTAAGCTGATTTGCAGTGTCTGTTTCTTTCCTGGGCTAAGGTATCTTTCAATTTCTGCAATAATAAAGACTATTTTCAAAGCCAAGAATTCATTTACTGAAAAGAAAATTACTTTATTGACAGACACACAACATTTTGGGAACCTAAAAGGGCAGGGGGGTGGGGTGGGGAACTGTACAGTCACAGGTTTTAATATGTCCTGTCTGGAGTGCTGTGCAATGACTGGTGCACTTCAGGATGCCTATACTGCATGGTGATGGGGGTTGAGTGCAGAGGTTAAGGGTCGTAGTTCTCAGGGCTGGTTGGTGAACGTACAGGTGTTGGAGGCAGCTGGTGGTCGTAAGAACCTGGATGCTGGGGAAGCGGGTTTTGAGCTGACATTGGAGCACAAGGGAAAGAGCTTTGGGACGGGGTGGGGCCAGTGCGGTAGTGCTCTGCCTGCATGGCTACGAGCGCCTGGATAGAGTCCGCTTGGCGCGCCAGGATGCTTATCAGCTGCTTTGTGCTTTTCTTCCTGGCCGCTGCATTTTTCTGGCAGATCCTGCTTTCCCTTTCCCTACAGTCCTGCACTTTTTGATTCTCTGTGACAGAGTGATCCATAACTACTTGCAGTATGTCTTCTTTTGCTTTTTCGCGGCTTCTTCCAGAGGTTTTGGAGGCTTTGGGCTGTTGATAACACGGGCAGCCGAGATCTCAAGGTTGCTTGTGGAAAGGCAAAAAAGGCAACACTTAACAGAGGCAGCATTGTTTATATCAGACAGTTATTCCCACACAGTGAAGGAGTTTACAGTCTTCACAATAGCATAATTTTCCCATACCAAAGAGAGCGCACATAACCCACAGGAGCCCCGAAATGGGGAGTAAGGGGGACTGATTGCTTCAGGGCTGTACTGTCCTTGGGGTTTCTGTGTGTTGGGGAAAGCAAATAGCTGCAGGGGGCACCTACACTGAACACTGTCCCAACATTTTCCACAGGAGTTGATCCTGGAAGATATCTCGCTGCTGCGGGTCACCTGGGAAGAGCGGGAGGGTCTTCTACAGCAATGCGGATTCCGCCCTGGCCCATACGCAGCTTGCCTGTGTCTTGCAATGGTCCCCCCACCCCTCGCGGCACAGTGGCGCGGACGCGTTAGCCTGACTGGGACAAGGACCACAGTGGCTCTCCCAATAAACTTGCGCAAGCGCATTGCCCATGCTCTGGCTGAAACTTTTGAAGAGATTACCAAGGCCGATTACCGCGATGTGATAGACCACATCAATGCGCTGTTCCGCATCTAGGCATGCATGCATGCAGCCCTAAAACCCCCTCCTCTCCCGAAACATTTCCATCCTGAAAATAAAAGCCGCTTACCGGGAACCCGCTCCTCTATTTGTCCTCCACCAAGTACCAGCTGCTGCAACTGGCTACCTTCCTCCTGGCTTGAGAAGAACTCCTGGCTGCATGCCTCCAGGGACTCCAGGGTGTCTCCCCCCGACCCCAGTACCCTCACTCTCGGTTTCCTCCTCCCGCCCCTTCTCCCCTCCCCCCCGTTCTGGTGTCCATCGTGGTCCTTGGAGTGGAGGTGGGGTCACCCCCAAGTTATCGCATCCAGCTCTTTGTAAAAACGGCAGGTCGTGGGGGCAGCGCCGGAGCGGTGGTTTCCCTCGCGGGCTTTGCAATAGGCACTCCGCAGCTCCTTCACTTTAACCCTGCACTGCAGCGCATCCCGGTCATGGCCCCTTTCCAGCATGGCCCTTGATATCTGCCCATAGGTATCGTAATTCCTACGGCTGGAGCGCAGCTGGGACTGCACAGCTTCCTCCCCCCAAACACTGATGAGGTCCAGCAACTCGCCATTGCTCCATGCTGGGGCTCGTTTGGCGCGTGGAGGCATGGTCACCTGGAAAGATTCACTGATTGCACTCCACACCTGGCTGAGCAAACAGGAAGGGGATTTTTAAAATTCCCGGGGCATTTAAAGGGTGGGTCACCTGAGGCCAGGGCAGTAGAGTTCGAACTGATGAGCAGAGTGGCTGAACAGGCATTCTGGGATACCTCCTAATACCTCTGGAGGCCAATAACACCACTTTTGGTGGCCACACTGGCGGAGCAGCGCTGCCTCACCAGTGCTGCAGTCGTTATTCCCCAGGCCGAGGTGGAGTACAGCCAGCGCTGTAGCCAGGGAGATACAGCGCTGTATGTGCCTTGCAAGTGTGGACGGTGAGTGAGTTGCAGCGCTGAAAAGCCACCACCAGCGCTGCAACTCTCCAGTGTAGCCAAGGCCTAAGAGGCACTCGGAAAGCAGCATCAGCAGTCAGCCCAGCAGTATTCTTAAGACGAAACTACCTTTTGATTAAATTTCCCTTTGGCAAGTTAACAATCTTAATGTCACACATCCAGCCATTTGTCTCTTGAAAATACACTTCGGCTGTGGCTACACTTAGCACTTCAAAGCTGTCGCAGCGCTGCGCGCGCTGGCGCGCTTGCGCGCGCAGTAGTCAGCCAGCAGCTGGGAGAAAGCTCCGCTCCGCTCCCCCCCCCCCACCCCACCTCCCTGTGGGGAATGGCTGCGCCGCTGCGCGCGGGGGGCGCTGGGGCTTGACCACTGGTGCTGGCTGCAGCACAGTGTGCATTGCTGGTGTGTGTGTGTGTGACCTGCCTGCAAATTTGAAGGGTAAGTGTAGCCAAGCCCTTCCAGTCTAACACTCAGGATTGGAAGCATAGTTTAATAAGTAAGCCATAAGTATTTGGGATTACATTATGATTGTGTGTTGTACCTGCACAAGCAGCAGCAATCTAAGTCCTCTGACTTTTCAAAATCATAGATGTGGGGTATTCTTACCACAAAACTAAAATACATGTGTCTAATCAATCCAGTTGTGTTGTTGGCCTTATTCCTTTCGGGACGCCTCTGAGGGTATGGCTACACTTACGGTTTGCAGCGCTGGTAGTTTGCAGCGCTGGTCATCCAGCTGTGTAGGAGCAGCGCTGGTGTTTGGCCACACTCACTCACAGCAGCGGTGGTGCCACATTTTTGCATTTGCAGCGCCAGCGCGCTGTTGGCTGCTGCATGCGCAGCTATCCATCCAGCATTGGCAAAACAACGCTTTTCAAAAAAGGTGGGGGTGGAGGGTGTACTGGGGAGGAGGAGAAGGAGGAGAGAGAGAGGATTTTTTGTTTGGATGTTAGCTTCCTGAAAAGCAAAAAAAAAAAAAAAAATGTTAGTCTAACTTAGTCTAAATTGCAAAAAAACTGCAACGTCTCTGTAAAGCAAACATTCACTCCCTGCCTCTCATGATCCTCTTCACAGCAGATACAGATAGCTCTGTTTTGCTGTGATCAGTGTTTTTTTTTTTAGATAAGCAGTTCAACGGAGCGATCGATCAGAGTTCAACACAAAAAAAAGAGAGCTAACAAAACAAAAAAAAAAAGTAATTTTAGTAAAAAATTTTCTGGGATATCTCCTATATCCTGGAGCCAATAAAAGCTGGTGTGTGTGTCCACACGATGAGCAGCGCGATCATCACGCGCAATCGCACCACCCCAACCTGACCAGGTGCCAGGCAGCCAGCAGCCAGCGCCGAGTTGCAGCGGATGATGTGCCTTGCAGGTGTGGACAGTTACTAATTGCAGCGCTGGAAAGCCTCTACCAGCGCTGCAACTTGCAAGTGTAGCCAAGCCCTAAGACACACCAAAAGTGAGAGAGCATTGTGGAGAAAAGGAGTGGGTGTGGGAGGGGGAAGCTAAATAACTGGCAGAAGCAGCTGGCAAACAATCCTGCAGCCATAAAATTCCACCTGTTTTGTATGGGTTTCATGCCATGCAGGGTGAATTCCATTAACTATGTGGAAGAGGTGGAATTTCAAGGAAGCAGAAGTATGTGTGGCAGCCAGGCATATGAGAACCGTTTATCAAACTCTCAACAGCTATTCAGATTTTGTCCAAAACAGAGGTACAATCTCAGAGAATTAGGAAGAGAGCCAAAAATGCTGGTAGGAGAAAATGCATTGATCCACTCATAGTCCAGGGTTCCTGCAGAATTTCCACAGGGTGGTCATTTTGAAGAAATAACTATGGCTTGTTATACAGTAGAGACCAATGTTGATTAGAGAAATTAACACATCTGCCCTGGGCACCCATTGATAAAATAATTATTTAAATAGTAGGTGGCCAGATTTCAAGTCTGAGCTCCAAACAATGGGAGCATTAGAGCTTCTCAAAGAAAGATCACCTGACCTTTAATGTGGGCAATACAAAATATTTTCCCCAAATCTTGTTTTTTGAAATCACTGGACTATTTTGGCTGAAATAAAAAAAACCCTCACAAACCTCAGCCAGAGGCAGACACTCAGAATGGAAATCAGCCCAAATGGTTAATGTTTGGTGAAGTAACAAACAACTGTAAACAGGGTCTTATAATGGAAAGTGTCAGGCATCCTTAATTAGCGGTGCCTCCATGCCTGCTACCATGCCTGCCTATAAAAGCAATAAGGAGAGCGCTGAGAGCATAAGCCCTGACTTTTGGTTTTGCCAGTGGGTGCTTTTGCAGAGGTATATGTGTCTGGAGAGAAGGCACCCTGCCAGTTTTGGGGGGAGGCTATTTTCAGTATATTTATATATTTCTTTCATATTCTAGTTATTGAATGTGTCTATCGTTGGTATCTTTACTATTTTAACAATGATTCAGTTGTTATGAACTACATAATTACATTATCATGAATTACAGTATATTAAGATCATTGCAATCACCTACAAGCTGTCTTCACTAACATCCCAGTTTAAAGACATTATGTCTCACGGTAGCTTTCTGGATGAAATTGTCAGCAATCTTATTTACATCTAGGTTCCCTGGTATTGTTTTGATGCACATTAAGGACAGCTATATTATTCAGTTGTGTCTGTCCCATTGATGACTGGAGATAATTTTTAAGTCTTCTGAAACAGGAGAATGAGCATTCCACAGTTCAGGATGATAGAAGCACAATTAGAAGGATTCTTATGAATTTGCAGTGCTCTGGAAACATAGTGCTTCCAGAGTACGGCAAATGACTCCAAGATCTCTTTCTTGATTTAGGCACCATCATTTAAAAAAGCGACAGGAGTCCTGTGGCACCTTATAAACTAACAGACATATTGGAGCATAAGCTTTCATGGGTGAATACCCACTTCGTCAGATGCAACATGTCAGACGTATTCACCCACGAAAGCTTATGCTCTAAATATGTCTGTTAGTCTATAAAGTGCCACAGGACTCTTCGTCACTTTTTACAGATCCAGACTAACACGGCTACCCCTCTGATACTTGGCACCATCATTTTGTATGTATAGTTGGGATGATATTTTGTCATGTGCATTACTTTGCATTTAACATTGAATTTAATCTGCCATTTGGTTGCTAAGTCACCCGGTTTTGTGAGATCCCTTTGTAACTCTTTGCAATCTGTTTTGGACTTAACTGTCTTGAATAATTTTGTATCATCTGCAGACTCTGCCACCTCACTGTTTACCCCAGTTTGCAGATCATTTATGAATATGTTGAACAGCACTGATCCCAGACCAGTACAAGCCTTGGGACACCTCTGTTTACTTCTCTCTATTCTGAAAATGGGCCTACTCTTTGCTTCCTATCTTTTAACTGGAATGCCTGGGAATGCTTTCAGGATCATCTAACAGTTTTTAATTTAATTTAATGAGAAGCCTTTTGTTATCTTAATCACCCTGCCTCTGTTTATAAACAAACTCCCTGCCCCGAGGGCAGAAGTTGTTAGCAGCACAGAACTCATCACATTCCCCACTCAAGCTCTGACTCCTGGGTGCTAAGCACCCACTATTTTTTCTCCCATGAGTGCTTAAGCCCCAGAGCACCCACGGAGTCGGTGCCTATGGCTGAGAGCCACTTAAAAATGCAAGGTATCTTACAAAGGATTTTATTTTTTTCTAGATGTTTGTCAAGTAATACAGGACAAAAGGCAAGAACTGGTACTGAAGAAACAATTTGCAGCTGAAGAAGCTGAATGTGAAGCTGTGGTCTTGTGCTCATCTAAAGCTGCAGTAGTTTGGTCTTGCACTTAAGGCACTGGACTCAGAATCAGAAGATCTGGATACAGTTTCTGGCTCTGCGAGATTTTCTGCCTACCCCTGCTGCAAGTCACTTAATGTCTCTGTGGCTAAATTCCCCATCTAAAAATTGGGGATAATAATAAGCTGTTCACGGTAAGAACTGTCTCTTACTATGTGCATGTACAGTGCCTACCATGATGGGGCCCTGATATTTGTTGAGCTCTCTAGGCACTACTGTAGAACAAATAATAATAGGATTCTGAGCTATACTCAGAACAGCTTGTGAGAAGGGGAGGAGCAAATATGACTTTTGGCATCTTCATAGTCAGAATTTGGGGGCAGTCAGAGATAAGTCTGGTCCGCAGGGTAAATTAGAGTAACTTGAAGACAGCTGGGCATAATTAGAGCAGTCTCTGGTGAAAAGGGATTGATCAATCAGCTGGGAATAAGCAGAGCACAAAGGAACCATGGCTACATCCCTGTAGTGGGGCAGCTGCCCTGCTCCTGGATAACAGGGGTTAAAAGCAGCCAAGCTAGGCTGACTGGGGAAGCAGCCACAGCTGGGGCCATGCCCAATCAGGGCCCAGCTGGCCCTGATAATTGGGCTGAGGGCCAGGAGCTGGAAGAAGTCTCACTCTAGCCCTGGAGTGGGAAGGGCTAGCTGCCTGAGAGGAAGGTTCCAGAAGTAGGGCAGTGTTGGGAAAGAGCAAGAGGAGCTCCAGCCTGGCAAACCCTGTGGCTGCAGGCCTTGGTGAAGGCCTACAAAGGTACCGGGGCTACAGAGGTGCAGCCAGGGAATAGGCAGAGGCAGCTGGTCCTACCCCCTTGCTAATGATGAGTGGCCATTACAGACTGCAGTCTGTCCTAGGGAGAGGGGGCTGGTTGATGACTGCAGTAGCCACTGAGGCAAGGTGGGTTTAGAGGGTTGGGGGTTCTCCTGGGAGGGGAGATCCAGAGTGTGGGGGTGCTACTGGGGCAGAACCCTGAGGTAAAGGGCACGGGGGTCTAGAAGGGACACAGGGCCTGAGGCAGGTGAGCTACTGGCCAGAAGAGGGTGCTCTGAGGCTGCAAAAAAGTGAATTCCTAAGACGACCCTCAGGAGGTGCTGTGTCTCGACCTTGCTACAGTCCCCTACATTGAGAAGTCCTTCCAGTTAAGACACCACTTATTAGATAGTATCATCATATACACAACTACACTTATTCTTTTAAAACAAAAACAGTATCTAAAATTGTAATTTAGAACATTTTCTATACCTGGAGACAATCACAATGCTCCCCAATCTTCCCCACCCCCAAATCATAAAGTGTAGGACTGGAAGGGACCTCAGTAGGTCATCTAGTCCAGTCCCTTGCACTGAAGGCAGAACTACATATTAACTAGACCATCCCTGACAGGTGTTTGTCGAACCTGTTCCTAAAAATCTCCAATGATAGAGATTCCACAACCTCCTTAGGCAATTTGTTCCAATGCTTAACCACCCTGACAGGAAGTTTTTCCTAATGACAATGTCCAACCTAAACCTCCCTCACAGCAATTTAATCCAATTGCTTCTTGTCCTATGCTAAGAGGTTATCAAGAACAATTGTTCACTCTCCTCCTTGTAACAACTTTTTATGTACTTGTAAACTGTTATGTCCCCTCTCAGTCCTCTCTTCTCCAGACTAAACAAACCCAATTTTTTCAATCTTTCCTCATAGGACGTGTTTTCTAGACAGTTAATCATTCTTGTTGCTCTTCTCTAGACTTTTTCCAATTTGTCCACATCTCTACTGAAATTTGGCACCAAGAACTGAACACAATACTCCAGCTGAGGCCTTATCAGCGCAGAACAGACTGGAAGAATTACTTCTCATGTTTTGCTTACAACACTCTGCTGATAAAACTGCACTTTTTTGCAACAGTGTTACACTGTTGACTCATATTTAGCTTGTGATCCACTATGACTTCCAGATCCCTTTCTACAGTACTCGTTCCTAGGCAGTCATTCCCCATTTTGTATGTGTGCGACTGATTGTTACTTCCTAAATGAAGTATTTTGCATTTGTCCTTATTGAATTTCATTCTGTTTACTTAAGACCATTTCTCCAGTTTGTCCAGATCCTTTTGAATTTTAATCCTATCCTCCAAAGCACTTGCAACCCCTCCCATCTTGGTGGTATCTGAAACTCCTTAAGTGTACTCTCTAAGCCATTATCTAAATCAGTGGTTCTAAACTTTTTTTTTCCACAGGCCACTTGAAAATTGCTGAGGGTCTTGGCGGACCACTTAATTATCTTTCCAAATGTTGGTTGTACCATTAGTTAACTACTGTAAAGCACTTTGGATAAAAGTACTATATTAAAAAAAACCTTAATAGTTAATGTTTTTTGTTCTACAAATAGAAGCACACAACTCATATTTTAATATCAGTAATCTCACCTTTCTAATGCAATGGATGTGCTCTCTCACCCGCTGTGGCAGCCCAGCAGCTGGGGATGAGAAGGAGGGGTGTCTCCCTTGCCACAGAGCTGAGGCTGGGTAGGAGGGCTGTCTCTCATCGCAGCCCTGAAGCTGGGGAAAGTCGCCTTTTTCTCTGGCCGCCACAGTCCTGCATGTCCCAAATTTCTCCCACCCCCTCTTCTCATCCCGCTGCCCTCTATTCCCTCCCAAGACCACCACCTCACCTTACATGTGCGTCTTCTCCAGGGTCCAGGCACTTAATTAGTGGAGCCATGCCACTAATTAGGTGAGTGGCCCTTCATTCTCTCGTATGCAGCCGCCCAGGTGTGCACCTTAGAGGGAACTATCCGCGGACCACCTGAATGGAGCTTGCAGACCACAGTTTGAGAAATTCTGCTCTAGAAGAAACTCTCAAAAAAGATTCTTCATATTCATAAGCCCAAGCAAAACATGTTGGAAGCCAGCACCTTAGCAGATAATCCTATGACTTTAGGAATTTTGATGATGAGTGGTTGTGAGATCCATGCCTAGCACACGATGTCAGATAATGCTCTTTGCTTCTGGCTGTAGATTACTTCCTGAGCTTTGTTCTGATTGTTTTTCTATCATTTCTGTTTGTATGGTCTTGTCCCAAATTTTCTGTGAGGCTAAAACTTTTAACACAGACTGAAACCATTGCTATCACCTACAATTGCAGATTAAATCATCTTTGTTTTTTAAGCTATTTATGAAGAGAAGGTCTCTGGGGAAACGACTGTCACATATTATGCATTTGTACAGCACCTAGCACAATGGGGACCCAATCTTGATTTGGTTCTGTAGGCACTACAGTGATACAGACCCTGATCTTGAAAACATGACACACATGGAGTCCCAAAATAATAATTTTTAAGGCTGTTTCTATACTACAAGAATGAGAACTAAAATTTTCTTAAATTAATCTTACATTTTGGGCCAAAACTACTTGACAATGCTTGTCTAAGACGATAAAAGTGCAGGTGCTCTGCCATTTGTTGTGTATGGAAAAAAGGGAATATGTATTATGCAGTTATAAAGGGACAACGAGATGAATCCAGCAGATTGCACAATGGTCAGTATTAGCCAGCTCCACTCTGAGGCACAAAATCTCATATGGCCAAGCGGAAATGCCTTCTACCATGAATCTGTGTATAAAAAGCATTGTGGAGTTTGTGTGCTGTGATTAGTTTGGTTCAGAATCTTGCAAAGATTTAGCACCAAAATCAACACATATTGTCAATTAATCCATCCCTCGCCACTGCAATCTATCTTCCTCTCAACCTCTGACCTCTTCCAGTGCTTAGATGCAGTGCCCAGAAGCCCCACTATACTACAAAATTGAAAGCTATGAAAACTTTCTCAGCTATGAAATGTTGAGCTGGGGTGCGGGGGACAGTGCTGTTGGCAGGTCTCTGCATGTGTGGAAAGCAGCACAGGGAAGTCTCTCAATGCAGCAGGTCTGGTGGACGCTCCCAGCTGCTGCTGCTGAGGGGAGGCAGTGGTGGGTGGGTGCTGGTGGAGGTGCAGCGTAATATCACCCCCATGCAACACATGCACCTGGACTCAGCATGAGGGACTCTAAGCAGCTTCTTAGCCTTCCTGACACACCTGGTAAAGGGTTAGAGGCAAAGCACTGGGAAGGGATGGGGAAGAGGAAGAAAACAGGTCTGAAGTGGAAGGAGAAAAAAGGGAGGGACAATGACAGAGTGAGAGGATGAGCCCTCTGAAGGCATGGGGGTGAGATTGAAAAAAGCAACCCAAACAAAACAACCCCCTACCAAAACAATACAAGTCCACTGCCCATGCTTCTACCACCAGTGAGGATGAGAGAACAAACACGTGACAGATGTTAGTCATATCACTTAATGCGCTAGTGGAACATGCTCACATAATACAGTGGTGAGTGAGTATAGCATAGACTGCAGGGGGTGATGTGGGGCTGTGACAGAGCTCACGGAACCCACAGTGCCCCATTTCTACTTGTCCTGGGGCTGGTTTAAAAGGTATTCCAAAATGTTGCTGCCAAAGTAATCTTCATCTCCTGGCCTCTGGCTACATCACCCTCCTCAGAACTCTTCATTACCTCTTGTTTCTTACCACGTCCTACTCAAGTCCCTTGTTTACAATCATCTTCAAGGCCCAATATAATCTTGTCTCCCCACCCCCTCCACACACAGGGCCGGTGCAACCATTTAAGCGACCGCCTAGGATTTGGGGGGTGGCATTTTCTTAGGCAGCGACCGCGGCTGCTGGATCTTCAGCTGCCCCGGTCGCTGACGGCATTTAGGCGGAGGGAGCTGGGGCAGGGGAGTGCGGGAAGCGCTGCCTGCAGCAAGTAAGGGGTGGGGAGCGGCATGCAGGGGAATTCCTTGCCCCAGCTCACTCCTGCCCCGCTCCTCCCCAAGTACGCCGTCGCTGCTTCACTTCTCCCGCCTCCCAGGCTTGTGGAGCCTAAGCTGATTGGTGCCACAAGCCTGGGAGGCGGGAGAAGTGAAGCGGCGACGGCGTGCTCCGGGAGGAGCTGGGGCAGGGGTGAGCTGGGGTGGGGTGCCTCAGAGTGGGGGTGGGAGCTGCCGCGGGGGTGCCTTGGGGGCAGGGGCTCGGGGACGGGGGAGGGCACAAGGTGGAAGTTTCGCATAGGGCGCAAAACATCCTTGCACTGGCCCTGTCCACACACACAGCTTCTTTTTCTCCTGCTCTCCTTACTTGTTTCCAATGCTCCCTCCAGTCCTCTCCCCTTGCTGCTCCCTTGGGGTCTCTTTCAACAACTCCTATTAAAGTCAATAGGATTGTTCCATTTACTGTAACAGGAGCTGGACTGGTCCCATTGTTTCTTTCTCACACACTCTGCTACACACTTTGTCATGCTGACCTTAGAACTTGGAACAATCTCCACTTCCATCCGCTAAGCCCTTCCCCTCATTCTGAAACCCTGGCTGCTGGCATTCCATCCTTCCTTCTGCTTCCCAGTAGCCTCCCCTTCCTTCCCCACCTGTCAGTTGTTGCCCTGTGTCTTGTCTTGTGAGGTTTTTTTTAGACTGCAAGCTCTTTGGGGACAAGAAAGGTGTTATAACCCGTTTGTAAAGTGCAGTGTATCTGGTGTGACTGTAATGATTTGTAATAATTTGTAAGTGCCTTGAGGCAGGGACTGAGGCAGGTTGGGCTGAACATGTGCACAGCACTTGGATAATAATTACACTCACATTTCATAGCCAGTGATTTCGCACTTTGGGGAAACCACCCACTCAGTGGGCCCGTGGATAAGAATTCTGCATCTCCATCTAATTGACAGGCAAGTGGTTCCTTCCCTCCCTAAAGCTAGTTAATCAGAAGCTGCTGCTGCCACCTCAGTCTCTGCTACCTTTCAGGCTTGGATGACATCCCAAGGATCAAACTGTGATTTTGTGCATGCCAGGAAGAGGAAGTCTAATTTTAGCCTCGAAGACAGTAAAATGTTGAATCAAAAGTTCAGCAGACATGTGTGGATTTTGAAAGGGCATCCCATCAAGACATGAAATGAGATCCAGCAATATTTTTGTTGATTGGGATTTCTCACGGGGGCGGGGGGGGGAGGTGGGGGAGAGGAGTACTACAGATAGTGTAAAACCAGCTACGGCTAAACCATATGGAAGGGAACCATGACAAGGAAATGGGATTACACTAAGTTAAAGGAGATAAGTATTTAAGTATCTTTCTCTCACACACCAGCTGCAGACAAATCTTCGCTCCCACTTAAAGCTATCTGATCATGTGTGGATACTGGAGAATGCTATAAATTGAGGGTTTTTCCTGTGTATGCTGATATCTTCCCATATCAGCATAGCCTGCAGTGTCTGGAAAGCACTAAAAAGTAAATTGTCACAAATTCCCCGTTCCTTTCCTAGTGGGAACATGAAGAAAAGTTATTCTGTGCGTGGTTTCATACATGTATTCCACAGGTGTGCATGTGTCCAGAGCAGGGCTGCCCAGAGGATTCAGGGGGCCTGGGGCAAAGCAATTTCAGGGGGCCCTTCCATTAAAAAAAAGTTGCAATACTATATTCTCATGGGGACCCCTGTGGGGCCCAAGGCCTGGGGCAAATTGCCCCACTTGCCCCTGCCCCCGCCCCCTCCTCTGGGCGGCCCTGGTCCAGAGCATTGAAGCTGGAGAACTTTGCCTAGCAGTAGCTGTAGGGGCAGCACTCGTACCCGGTGGCACTAGTCCCTCCCCTGGTTATGTATGGGCAGTGCCCGGTTCACCAAAAGTCTGTCTCCCTCAGCTGGTATAGCCTTATATATAGAAGTTGCCCATCTCTCTGCTCCTTTTCTCTGAGCCCCATCTGACATTGGTCCCCCAATGTATTGTCTCCAGTGAATGTTTCTGAAGTATGTTTAGCGCTTGTTCCATCTAGCCCCACTTGCTGAGGGAGTCATCCTGCATACAAAACCTGTAGCTTTCCCCTGGCAGGGCCTTATACGTATTATATTTTCATCTTGATACTAAGGCTTGGTCTACACCTAAAATTAGGTTGACCTCATTACACTGCTCAGGGCTGTGAAAATTTTCGTGTCCTGTGCGATATAGTTAGGTCAACCTAACCCCCACTATAGACACAAACAGGTCAACAAAAAAATTCTTCAATTGACCTAGCTACTGCCTCTCAAAGAGGTGGATTACCTATATCAGTGGAAAAACCCCTTATGTCAGTAATGGAAGTGTCTACGCTACAGTGGTAGAGCAGCACAGTAGTATAGACATGGCCTAAGACGGTAGCAATGCTAAATGATCTGTTCAGGGATAGCCATTCATCACACAAGGTTAGCAACAATGAACATAATTTAATAGTGGGCAATTTTTTCTGTTACTGCTAGAACCCAAAGAATTTGGATGAGAGATTGTCAGGACTTAGAATGATCTAGCCCCTGTTCTGTGTGTAATAATGGACCAGATCTTGGGGGCATTACTGGAGAGAAAGATTGAAATCTGATGGAGCACTATTTTTTTTTTGAGTTGCTGTTATTTACTGAAACTTTTGGGTTAGACTCTCTGTTTTTATGCAAATAAAGAAAGCTCTTAGCTCAGACCCAATGTTACTAAAGGATACAGTTGAACAAAGCCAAATAACACTGCAGCTTGTGATTATCATCGTGTGTCAGCATTACCTCTCTTGACCTGAGCAATGAGCCAAAGTTCAGTGCCCTATGGGTTGTTCCCATTAGCAGGAGAAATTGATGATGGGATCAGGTGTCTTTGGTGTAAGCCTGTTTATTTATAGAGAATGTACAAAGTCCTGTTTTCCTGAACACAGCAGGAATCAAACCCCAGGAAACAATCTCTTCCCTTGCAGCTCCAAATCCCTTTTGCCCAGCACTCAGCCCAAATGAACACTCTCTAGGCTTTTCTCAGTGCTTCTTCAGGCTGGGTCTGGCTTTCTGATGCTTTTGTGTGTCTGCGGGGTTTCACTCTCTCATTCGCACACCCCTCTACTCAAAACCATACTCAGCAGAAACCCTCTGCCCACATGTGCCTTTGGGCTCTCTCCTGAATAAATTGGTTCTGAGATAGCTTCCCTCTCCATACAGAACTGTGGTGGATGGACTATATAATGCAATATTTGTTACAAAAGTGTTCCTCTGAGGCAATCCTCAACAGATCTGCTCATCTTGAGTTTGGGGAGTTAAAAATAATGGATGGCAAATGCCGTGGCAGAGCAATGCTTAGAAACACCTCAGGAGCTGAGGTTTAACTGCTGCAGTGCTTATAAACCAGCCAGGGACTCTGTCCTGGGATGGGAGGGAGCCTCGCTCCTGCAGAGCTCAAAAGATCTTCAGGAAGTCTCTCCTGTACTTTCCTGTGGAACTCGAGTTGACAAGGAGGGAGACAAAATTTCACCTCTCCTCACCTCACCTCTTTAAAAGAAATAAGCTCTGCATGATTCATCAAGGGTTTTGTGAGGTCAAAAATGCTTCCTCTCTGTACTGTAACTAACTGGTGTAGTGGAGACACCAGCTGCAGTCCAACAAGTAGCAACATACCTGATTTAAATAAATTGATTCATTTGGACTGCAACTGTCAAGATCAAAAGAAGCCTAAAGCTAATGTTAGTAATGTCAGAATCACTTACAAACATTTGGTTATAAATTGGTCCCGTGATACATGCTGCAGTTAGAGAGTAGTGGCATAAATATGCCAGTAAGGATTATATCTGAGTAAATCATAGGTTTGGCTCATTAACATAGATTTAATTGTAAGTGTGACAGTTTGGGGAATTGGTCTGTATACAATTTATGAAGGTTGATTGTATGAAACAGCTGTAATACTGAATGCCTCAGTGTATGCAGAGTCAATCTCGGGGAGGGATAGCTCAGAGGTTTGAGCATTGGCCTGCTAAACACAGAGTTGTGAGTTCAATCTTTGAGGGGGCCATTTGGGGATTGATCCTGCTTTGAGCAGGGGGTTGGACTAGATGATCTTCTGAGGTCCCTTCCAACCCTAATAATCTATGATTCATGCTCCTCAGACCAGGAACAATGGGGGGGGGGGTTAAACTTTAATGGCTCCCATTCAAGTGGCACCAGTTTAAAACAGTGGGATGGCTGAGGTCTAGGGAAACCAGTTTGACCCAGTTTGTCTGCAGGATTGGGGTTTAGAGCAATGGAATTTCCCAGAAGCAGAACAAAGAGATCCAGTGTTCACAATGGGTCTTAAAATCCACAGAGCCTGAGAGAGACAGATGGAGCTGAGGGAGACTCAAAGATACACAGAAGGCTTAGGCACTGCAGAACTGAGAAAGAGGAAGAGAAGAGCATGCATCCATAGCAGGGGAATCCTGTTTAACTGCTGGACCAGCCAAGGAAGAAGGAAACTGGCTGCCAGGTAGGGTTACCATATTTCAGGTTCCCTAAAAGAGGACACTACTGGATGGGGGGATCTGGGGTGGGGAGGGAGAGCTGGAGGTGAGACAATTGGGAGTGTTGGAGGGGGGTACCTGCAGCAGGGTACTCACTGGTGGTGGGGAGCAGTGTTGTTCCCTGTCACAGTGACAGCTGTCAGTCTGTGCCTCCCTGTAGGACACCTTCCCCAAGGCTGAGAGCCAGGGTCTGGGTGGGTAGGATCCTGTGGCTTGCAGGGGAATTGACCGATGAGCTGTGGATGTGTGGGAGGGACCAATAAGGAAGTGGGCCAATCAGGGCTGCAACATCTCCTCTGCAAAAACCCAGGACATTTGCTGTTATTTGAAAACTCCACCCAGACAGAGAAAAGAGCCCAAGGACAGAGTACTGTTGTTGCTCCCCTCATCCAAGGCCAAGCTGTTGGCCAAGTGTCAGAGGCTATTTCAGGTGACCCAAAAAGTCGGGCCTGTAGACTATGAAGTTCGGTTACCTGGGTGACATCGAAGCTCCCAAGTGTACCTCCTCAACCTCTTAAAGGCCTGGAAGGGCCAAAAGAGCTTTTTGATTTCCCCCATACTCATCTGAACCAGAATTGGGGCCAATAGCATCGAACCCAACTGAGTCAACAACAGTATCCATCAGAGATCTTAGTGGACAGCAACAGAAGAAGCTGTGACAACTAGTCCAGCCTTCCCATCTCATCATCTCATCCCATATCATCTCACCCCAGATGGATGAATATGACTCACCATCACCTAGCCGCGAGTCCAGGGAAGAAGGTGTGAGATCATCATCAGCCACTACCCAGGAAGAGGTGAGGAGTTATCTGGTAAGAGCTCAAGGTGAGGCTAATCCTAAGGGTCATGGAAGACTCTTGCAGTGGGTGGAGAAGCCCCATTGTCCTTATTCCGAAACCTGGTTCTGCATAGACTTCCAGAAAATCAATGTGATCTCACATTTCGATGCCTACCCTATGCCCTGGGTGGATGAACTGCTCAAGTGACTAGGAAATGCCAAGTTTTATCTACCCTGAATCTGATGAAAGAGTACTAGCAGATCCCCCCCAACCTCCCTGGAGAACACAGCCTTCGCCATGCCATTCAGCCTTTTCCAGTTTACAACCATGGCATTTGGACTACATGGGGCTGCGGCGACCATCCAACAGCTTATGAACCAGCGGTTGTGGCCACATGAGCAATACACAGCAGCTTATATTGACGACATAGTGATCTGCAATGCCAGCTGGGAAGATCATCTAAGACACCTCACTGCAGTGCTGCAAGCCTGTGGGGAACTGCAAAACTGTCCAAATGTCACCTAGGACAAAAAGGGTAACGTACTACCTGGCAGGGCCGGCTCCAGACCCCAGCGTGCCAAGCGCGTGCTTGGGGCGGCGTGCCGCGGGAGGGCGGCAGGCGGCTCTGGTGGACCTCCCGCAGGCATGCCTGTGGAGGGTCTGCTGGTCCCGTGGCTCCGGTGGACCTCCCGCAGCCGTGCCTGCGCAGGCATGTCTGCAGGAGGTCCACCGGAGCCGCAGGACCGGCGACCGGCAGAGCGCCCCCCACGGCGTGCCGCCCTGCTTGGGGCAGCACAATTCCTAGAGCCGCCCCAGTACCTGGGATACACAGTGGGGTGGGATTAGTTGTGCCCACTCATGGATAAGATCTAGGCCAGGGGTCTCAAACTCCCAGCCCGTGGGCCATCTGCGGCCCGCGAGCCTCCCCATTGTGGCCCACGGGGCTCCAGCAGTTTTGGGGTTGGGTCTCTCCCTTGGTCTCACCTGCCGCCCCTGGGCGCCCCCCCCCAGGGGCTCCAGCAGCACAGCAGAGCTGAGTAGCGTCTGCCTGCTCACTCCAGTGGCTGCCAGCCCCTCCCTGTGGCCCAGGGGTGGGGTGGGGCTGTGCCCCCGCGTGCTGCCCCTGCCCTGAGCACCCTGAGGCCAATGGGATGCTGCAGGGGTGGTGCCTGGGGGCAGAAGCGCACAGAGGCCCCCTGGCCCACCCCACCTTGGAGCCCCAGGTAAGCGCCACACCCCCAACCTCCCAGAGCCTGTACTCCCATTCCCTCCCCACATAACCCCTCCCACCCCCAAACTCCCTCCCAGAGCCTGCACCCCAATCCCCTATCCCAGACCTTCTCCCCCACCCAAACTCCATCCCAGAGCCTTAGGCAGATGGGGAGTGGAGTTTTTGGGGGGTGGGTTCTGGGTGGCATCAGTGACATTGGCCCGCTGGGAGGATTTGAGGACTGGCACTGGCCCTAAGGTAAATTGAGTTTGAGACCCCGATCTAGGCCCTGAAAGAGTGCCCGACCCTCTCAACCCAGAAGCAGGTAAAGCAGTTTCTCAGGCTGGGTGATTACTATACTTGCTTTGTACTTGCGTTTGCCAGCCTGGCAGCACCCCTCACAGACCTGATGGAAAAACTCCCAGCCCCTGAGGGTACAGTGGTCAAGGGATTGCGAACATGCTTTCCAGATCCTGAAGAATCGATTGAGTTGAGAACCAATCCTATTCCACCCAGACTTCTTAAAGTGGTTTATACTCCAGACCAATGCCTCAGAGCAGTGCTATCCCAGGAGCAGACTGGGAAAGAACACCCAATACTTTACCTAAGTACGAAGTTATTTCCCCATGAAATGAGGTATTTAACAATAGAAAAAGAAGCACTGTTATCTTCTGGGGAACTTGTTCCAACTCATTACGGATCACATGCCCCTTCAATGGATCCACTCCATGAAGGACACTAACACCAGGATTATGAGATGGTACTTCTCTCTCCAGCCCTATGACTTCAACATACTTTACTGCCCGAGCTGAGCCCACACAAATGCTGATTTCTTTTCCTGAGTGGGAGGGGAGGAAGATGAGGGAGGCCCACTGTTAAGCCCTAACTTGAAGGGGAGGGTGTATGACTGGGTGTATCAATCCAACACTGAGCTAACGGGGCCTGACCAATCACTGTGGGCCCAGGAGACTACACCCCTTCACTCCTGCTGCATATGCTCCAGGTGGAGGGAATAGATAAAAGGAGACAGCTCAGCTCAGTTGGGGCTGGCGGAGGAGGAGGAAGGACGTGCACTGCAGGCTCCTGCAGAGGAACTGTCAACTCTCCAGACTGCAAAGGCCCGGGACTATGCTGCAGAGGAACAGTTGACCTCAGAGACTGAGCCTATGTCTACACTACTGGCTAAATGAGCGTTGTTACGATCAATGCAGGGGTGTTGATTTAGCAGGTCTGATGAAGACATGCTAAGGCAATGGGAGAGCACTCTCTCATTGATATCTGTACTCCACAGAAGAGGCAGAAGTTATGTCAATGGTAGAGCATCTCCCGTTGACATAGTATGGTGTAGACCCTGCTATAAGTTGCCCTGTTACGTTGACTTCAGTTACGTAACTGACCTAGTGTAACTTAGATTGATGTACAGCGTTAGTGTAGATCAGCCCTGACAGGGACACTGAGCCACTGCCGGTGAGATGCCCAAGATGGGCTTTATGGTAGGAAGTGACCTAGTGCAGAGGTTCTCAACCTTTTTCTTTTCTTTCGCCCCCCCCCCCCCAACATGCTTTAAAATCTCCCCGGCCCACCGGTGCCACAATACCTGGTTTTCTGCATATAAAAGTCAGGGCCGGCATTAGGGGGTAGCAAGCCGGGCAGCGCTTTGAAGTTTAAGTGTAGCCATAGCCTTTGTGTCCTTTAATGTTTCTTTAACAACTCTGGAAACTTATACCTTGGGAAGAATAGACTGGGGCAGAGTAGGCAGGCTATTATATAAGTGTCCCAAAATCCATTTTTCAGAGTAACACTAGCCCCTCTGGATTGTTATAAAGGGGACAGATCAATTATTCTCCATGTCCACTGAAGACAAGAAGTTATCAGCTACAAGCAAGGGAGATTTAGGTTTGATGTTGGGGTGGGAGGACTTGCTTAACTATCCTCATAGTTTAGAACTGGAATAGGTTTCCAAGGGAGACTGTAGAATCCCTGTCATTGGAGGTTTTTAAGGACAGTTTAGACAAGCCCCTCTTAGGGAGCTGCACAGGTCAGCTGCACCAGAGTACCTCTCAAGATCCCTGCCAACTCTACATTCCCATGACTGTCTCGCTGTCATTGGATTAATTGATCAAACTCAGACTATTTCAGAAATGTTGCCACAAGAGTTAATGTCAAATTTCCCATTCTTAAATATGAAAACTCATTTGTTATGTTCAATAATCAAGCCCTGAGTCACTGTCCATTCAAAATACAGTAACTCCTCACTTAAAGTCATCCCAGTTAACGTTGTTTCGTTAGGTTGCTGATCAATTAGGGAACATGCTCCTTTAAAGTTGTGCAATGCTCCCTTCTAGCATCGTTTGGCAGCTGCCTGCTTTGTCCATTGCTTGCAGGAAGAGCAGCCTGTTGCAGCTAGCTGGTGGGGGCTTGGAACGGAACCAGGGTGGACCGGCAGCCCCCCTCCCCCCATCAGCTCCCCACTCCCCTAAGTTCCCTGTGCTGCAGCCGCCCAGCAGGCTAGCAATTGCAGCTGTCCCTCCCCACACTGCCATGTGCTGCTCCTGCCCTCTGCCTTGGAGCTGCTCCTGGAGCCTCCTGCTTGCTGTGCAGGGGCGGAATGGAAGGGAGGGGGGCTAATGTCAGGGTGTCCCCCTCCTCCCACACCCCACTTACCCCTTCTTCTCCATATAGAGCAGGGTGGGGACACAGAGGGAGAGAGACAGAGAGAGCCTGCGGCAGCAGCTTTGGTCTCAAATTCCTGATCCACTTAAAAAGACAATGCATTTAAGAGTGCGTCAGCTTACTTAAAGGGGCAGTGTGCATCTCTCTCTTTCTCCCACACATAAGGTGTGTGTCTGTCTCTGTCTGCTATGCTGTCTCCTCTTCCTCTCCATTCCTGCTGTCTTGTAGAGAAGCTATATTAACAACAATGTGTTAACCCTTGAGGGCTCAGCCAAGTGCTAGTTCATCATTTAGTAGCAGCAAGGCATTCCCTGGGAAATATCCCACCCTCTAACTTCACCACCTCAACCAAGCTTCACAATCATCATAGCTGTGAACAGTATTAAATTGTTTGTTTAAAACATATACTGTGTGTATATCTATATAATATATAGTTTTTTGTCTGGAGAAAAAAAATTTCCCTGGAACCTATCCCTCACCCCCAATTTACATTAATTTTTATGGGGAAATTGGATTCACTTAATATCATTTGGCTTAAAGTCGCATTTTTCAGGAACATAACTACAATGTTAAGTGAGGAGTTACTGGCTATAGAGGGCATCTTTTTAATCTGAAAAGTTAATGTGAATCAGGGTTTTTTTTTCCAGAAGTATTACCATAACTTGAGAATCACAACGAGTGTAATAAAACAAAAGGTATGGTCACAGTAGTCAGACTTCTTACCAGAAGTTCCCCTCATGATTGAACATAATATCATAATGGCAGAGTCCTCCCTGAAGGTGATGATATCAACACCCATGGGGAGATTGGCACAGGAATCTATATGCCTCATAAATGCCACTTACAATACAGGAAGACGGAAAGGAGAGTATGGAGGTAGAGCCATCAATCCGGTGAGAGAAAGTGGTGTGTGGCGGTATGAAAATGAAGCCTTGGAAAGCATGAGGAGTTGATAATGCAGACCAAGATTAAAGAATTTTGGAGCCCTATGCGCTATGGAAATGGGGACCCCCACTTTAAAGCACCCCTGCCCAGTACTTACCCCATCCCACACAGAATGTTCCTTTCTGCACCCCACACAATGACCCCTAAATGCCTCTTCCACCCCATATATACTCCAACAACCCTCCACCAGCCCCCTCTTATCCTGGTAGCCTACACACACATACCAGCAGCCCTGCCATATCCTAACCTACAACCCAACCTCCCATGCTCACCCCATAGACCATCAACAGCTCATCCACAGACCCTCACCCATTGCCTCTGAGACCTTCCTGACTACTCACACACCCCACAACCTAGCACTCTGCTCCTATCCTGGAGTAGGGCAGTTCATCCCGATCCTGGACACTTAGCTCTACTTGTACCCCTTGCCTGCCCCAAATTCATGCAGCTCTGCACTGCTCAAGTTTCGCCTAGCCACCCTACCATCCCACTTTCCAAAACAGCACACACATGCTAAGTCTCCATTCTGTAATAATTTACATGTATGCTTAACTTTAATCATGTTCATAGCCCCCCTGAAGTCAACAGGACTCCTCCTATGGTTAAGTTTAAGCATATGAGTAAATGTTTGCTGGATCAGAGTCTAGGTTACCATCTAAAACTCATATTCTTTACCTTTATTATGAATGTCAATAGAAACAAAACATAAACTTGGCCTGAATCTCCTCCTGAGTTTGCTGTGTTTCTAGTCTTCTCTCCCTGCTGGACCCTATTTTCCACCTCTCTAGAGAGGGCCTACGACTCCTCTCACATTTGGTTGGGGTTTACCACAATCCACTCACCACTGAATCAGCAGAAATAATTCTGAGTCCCTAGGTGGAGTTCTAGCAACTGAAAACAGAATGACTCTGCAGTACCAACCTGCATCCCTGTGAAGGATTGTAGCTCTTGCCACACTATTACAAAGGCCACTTGCTGAGTGACTGAAGGAGTTTGGCTTTGCAGGTTATGATTTTACTACATGGCAATGGGCATGATGCAGCACTACATGTAAAGCTAAGGTTGCCAGTTTTGGTTGGGCGTATTTATGGAGGTTTCATCATGACATAACCTTTAATTAAAAACTAATCTTTAATTCCTAGAGACTCCAGAACAGTCCTGGAAGGTTGGCAACCTCATGTAAAGTCCTATCCTGCTTCCTGTGAAGGTAGTGGAAAAAAATTCATAATCTTCAATGGGAGCAGGCTCTTTGTCTGATACACCTCTTGGCTCACTTTTAAATCTGGCACAATGGAAAAAAATCAGACATTTCTTTAAACTTATATTGAGATAAATGTTACAGCTCAATGACAGCTAATCAGAATACAATCTGTTCTATAATACTTCACCTCAGTACTGTTCTTGAGAAAACTGATGAAATAGTTCAGACTTTGCCTTTATAAGGTACAATCCTGCAAGGTATTAAGCATCCTGAAGTCAATAGTAGCTCTGGCTGCCAGGGCCGCCCAGAGGATTCCGGTCTTTCCTCTGGGCGGCCCTGACCCTATCCACCCCAGAACACCCACAATCCAAACCCCCATTCCCTGCCCCCCCCAACCTCGGCCCCGACTGTCTCCAGGGCTCCCTGCCCCTAGCCAACCCCAGGCCCCAGCCTCCTCCTCACACGCAGCCTCAGCGCCCGGCTGAACAGCCGCAGCGTGTGGCCTGAGCTCCGTCCGCTCAGAGCCGCGTGGTGAGGTGGGGCTGGGAGCCCGGGCCCAGCGGAGGGAGCAGAGCTCAGGCCGGAGCTCCCAGCCCCGCGCTTGATGTGCTAAGGCTCCAGGAGAGGGGCGGAGGCGGGAGCCTCTGCTGTTCTCTTGGGGGCCCCTGCGGAGCCCGGGGCAAATTGCCCCCTTTGCCCCCCCCTCTGGGCGGCCCTGCTGGCTGCTGAGCATGTATGTGGAGAGACTCAGGACTTTGCAGGACATAACATGCTCCAATACTTTGGGCTAACATAGCTGCAGAGTAAATACAGTTCAAGGCTGCAGTTCATCTGAGGGGCTCCACTGATGTCATAAGCTGAGACTGCAACTCAGATAACTGGCAGATAAAAGCAAAATGCTAATAGTCAGGGCCATGTAGTTTTTTCAATATACTGATGTAGTGTTTTGTTTTTCCTTTAAAACCTTTTCCTGGGTAACATTGGTGGATGTTATAGACCTGATCTATCACAAAATAATGAACACCTTCCATATTACCAGGATGTTAAAACAGTTTCCGTCAGATATCTGATGATTGTCTAGTAGTCCCCAGACTGCTAGTGAATTTTATCTTTGCTTTGGAGGAGTTTCATTTAAGAGAAAATGACAGAGACAAATAACCTTTCACTGAGAAGTACCTCCGGACTTCTGATTTACCATGAGGCCTACTGTATGTTGCCTATGCTAAGCCTCAGGCTGTTGTATTTTTAATTTGGGGGGATAGAGGGGTTCATTTTTGAGGCAAGGAAAGGTACAAATATTTCTAATTGATTTTAAAGAGAAAATGTCAGCTGTGTGAAGCTGTTTAGAAACTTTGGAATTTTAATAGCTGTATGGGAGATGGCTTAGTGGGCAAAGTGCAGGTGAGGCAACCAAAGGCTCATATTAGCTGCAGATTATCACATCTTCTACCTCATCATTACTATTTATTAAGTATTTGTATTATGGTACAATTTAGATGCCCCAAACAGGGTTATGCACCTTATATGCAAAACACACATTTTGTTGATATAGTGTGATGCAAAGCCATTATATCAAAATTCACCAAACCTCCATTTCCACCCTCCCCCTGTTCTGTTCTAAAAAGCCAGTGAAGAAAGGACAGTTTTGTAGTGTGTCCAGAAGATTAACAAATCCAGAGTCTGGCATGAATACATACATTTACATCTAAAGACAAAGGTTGGCTGTCAGACACTGTTCCTAGGAAGTAGAAGGTCAAAGTGACCTCTGATGATGGCTCAGGTTGTAACACTCAGGAGCCCTGCTGAACATCCATAGGCTGGCAGTAATGAAATCTGATTCCTGCTGGTTTGGGTCCTACACAACATAAATAGATAGCCTGGGATATTGAAAGCATGACACTATATGTTGGTAAAATATTAACAACTGAAAAATCTAAATTATTAATTGCATATATTTTAACAATACCAGTAGTATCCAGTATCTAGTCTTTTAGAAATAAAATCTTGTACTGGGCATGGCCTTGCCCTGGCTATTGTATGAACTAAGTCCTGATGTTTCATCTTCATTACAAATCACTTTTTAACAACTTTTTGAGTTATGGTTTAAACAACCATCTACACATTCCTTTTAGATGAACTACATGGGAGACTACACTGTTCAATAAAAAACAACACTCCTTTGTTCACTGAAGAGGACTTAAAATGACATGTCAGGGATTTCTTGTTCATTTCCATGTAAGATGATCTCCTTCTTGCTGAGTTCATGCAAGTGTCTGGGATGCTGTTCTGCAGGAAGTTTGACTGAGAAGGTCATGCTCATGAATACCTCAGAGGTACCTTGGTTGAGAGAATGTAGGCCTAGATCCCCCCAAGACATTTATCTGTCTCTTTAGGCACTTAAGGCCAACATTTAGGTACCACTGACATTTTCAAAACAACCATTATGCAGCCAGCTAACCCTGTAGGTGCCAAACTCCTCTAAGGGTATGGCTACACTGGCGATTTGCAGCGCTGGAAAGCCTCCACCAGCGCTGCAATTAGTAACTGTCCACACCTGCAGGGCACTTCCAGCGCTGCAACTCCCTGGCTGCAGCACTGGCTGTATACCTCACTCGGCATGGGGAATAAGGATTCCAGCGCTGGTGCTGCAGCGCTAGTCATCAAGTGTGGCCACACACCAGCGCTGTTACTGGCCTCCAGGGTATAAGGTGTATCCCAGAATGCTTTTATAAATTACTCTCTTTGTTTTGTTATGCAGCCTCTCTTTGTTTTGTTGTGAATGAGCTCCGATTGGAGCTCCGAACAGAGCTCCTGTTTGCTGTGATCTTCTGTACCTGGCTGTAAACAATCAAATGAGAGGCAGGGAGAGTGAATGAAACAGAACCAATCGGAGCTCCGTTGAACTGCTAATCTAAAACAAACACTGATCACAGCAAACAGGAGCTATCTGTACCTGGCTGTGAACTATCAAATGAGAGGCAGGGGAAACAGCATTGGATGCAGGGTTCCAAACATTTTGTGATTTTTCCAATCTCTCTCTTCCCCGCTCCCTGTCACAGTACACCACAGGGAGTGAGTGAAACAGCGGGGAGTCCGTGTTGGAGGCAGGCTGTATGCAATTAAGAGTTAAGACTAAGGGCTCATGAACATTTTGTGATTTTTCCAATCCAGGAAGCTAACACACAACAGTGTTGGCTCCAAAAATCCACTCTATCTTCCCCGCTCCCTGTCACAGTACACCACTCTCCACCCCCCTTTTGAAAAGCACGTTGTTGCACTTGAATGCTGGGATAGCTGCCCATAATGCAGCACTCCCAACAGCGCTGCTAATACTGCAAATGTGGCCACACACCAGCGCTGGTAGCTGTGAGTGTGGCCACACACCAGCGCTGCTCCTACACAGCTGGATGACCAGCGCTGCAAACCGTAAGTGTAGCCATACCCTAATTGTCTATATTTCTGCAGGTTGGCATTCGCAAAGCTGCCTAGTTCCTATTTGCCACTTCACAGCTAATGAACAGCTCATAGCCCTAGTTCAAGCCTAAGTCCCAGGGGCTCCAAAGCAGGATTCTCACATTAAGTAGGGGGATACCAATCTTGCCAGTGAGGCCTGTGTAACGTTGTGGTCTATATGGGTTTATAAACATATGCTAATGAGTGAATATAATGTAACTGGAATATGCTTCATGCAAAAGGTCTCTTGTACGATATCACTACAAAGCTTATAATCTACTGAATGTGATCATCCTATTTGTATAAATGTACTCATTCACCTGCACATCTACCAATGTGATATATGCCATCACGTGCTAGCAATGTCCCTCTGCCTTGGCCAAACCGGACAGTCTCTACGTAAAAGAATAAATGGACACAAATCAGACGTCAAGAATTATAACATTCAAAAACCAGTCAGAGAACACTTCAGTCTCCCCGGTCACTCAATTACAGACCTAAAAGTCACAATATTACAACAAAAAAACTTCAAAAACAGACTCCAACGAGAGACTGCTGAATTGGAATTAATTTGCAAAATGGACACCATTAAATTAGGCTGGAATAAAGACTGGGAGTGGATGGGTCATTACACAAAGTAAAACTATTTCCCCATGTTTATCCTCTCTCCCTCCCCCCCCACCTCACAACTTCTTGTCAACTGCTGCAAATGGACCATTTTGATTACCACTACAAAAAGTTCTCTCTCCTGCTGGTAATAGCTCACCTTAACTGATCACTCTCGTTAGTGTGTGTATGGTAACACCCATTGTTTCATGTTCTCTGTGTATATATGTATCTTCCTACTGTATTTTCCCCTGCATGCATCTGATGAAGTGGGCTGTAGCCCACGAAAGCTTATGCTCAAATCAATTTGTTAGTCTCTAAGGTGTCACAAGTACTCCTGTTCTTTTCTCTCTTGTATCTGAAACTAGAAATATGAAATATAACTCTGAGGGCCTACTGTAATTATGCAAAGTGTGGGCCATTAATGGTGGGTTGAAATCTTGATGACACCCATTAACCAGGACAATTGTCTGCAGATGGGTGTGTTTTACCTCTAAGTTTTCCTGTATACATGTGTGCTGGCAAGTGGGCAATGAAGTCTTGCAGTGACATGTGATCATGTCACCTGAACTGGAATCTATCTTTAACCTGGTGTCTTTCCATTGAGAAGGAGGGGGTGGGAACCCAGAGAGAGACAAAGGATTCCCGCCTTATGCAAAAGATATATATATATATATAGGGGTGGAACAGAACAAAGGAAGGAGAGGAGCCATCATGAAGAATCCCCTAGCTACCACCTGAGCTGAAACAAGAGCTGTACCAGGGGAAAGAATTGTGCCCAGGCCTGAAAGGTGTCCAGTCTGAGGAAAAAACTTACTGAAGCATCTCTGAGGGTGGGGTTATCTGTATTCAGTTTGATTAGACATAGATTTGCCCGTTTTATTTTATTTTGCTTGGTGACTTACTTTGTTCTGTTACTACTTGTAACCACTTAAATCCTACTTTTTGTATTTAATAAAATCACTTTTTACTTATTAACTCAGAGTATGTATTAATATCTGGGGGAGCAAACAACTGTGCATATCTCTCTATCAGTGTTATAGAGGGCAAACAATTTATGAGTTTACCCTGTATAAGTTCACCAAAATGTACATTTAGGTAATAATGACATCCTAAGATAATGAATAAGTACACCCCATAGTCCTTACACACCCTGTACGGAGTTGATGAGTTCCAGAGACTCATCTAGCTGCCCTACCACAAGGAAGGTCACTGCAACATTGAAATGAGGCTAGAAGAGGTGCTATAGGATGGTGCAGGGCAGGCAGGTTTTGGAATTTGGGGAGTACCGGAAACCTTGGGCAGTTGTGGGCCCTGTCCTATGGAGTATACAGAGGTTAATTTGGGCTGGCACTTTTTCTTAGTGGCTGCCATCTTGTGCTCCACAATATAAGTTTTCTTTAAATAAATAGAATAATTGTCTCTACCCTTTGTGGTTCCAAAGGTAAATTTCAGTGTGAAATAGATGTAAACCAATGGAATGATATCTGCCTGGGTCTGCAGACAGCTCATACCAGGGATATATGGTTCCTATTTATTTCCACAAGGTATTGACTCTGAGGCCTAATAACGGTCATTTAAATTACAGCGTCACTATTTCACTGCTGATCAAAGCACACAAAATAGAGTGATAATCATATTATGGAGGCCTACATAATCTAATGCGAATCTGCACATCTCACTTTGGTGTCACATATGGGTGAAGTATGGACAGTACTTAGAAGGATACCATGTAACAGGCTCTATAAAGCCTGCACTAGCATGGAAGGGGTCAGGGGGCTGTTTTGAGTTGGAGGGGCTCTGCCCCTCCACACCTGCAAATCATGCAAAGACTGGATGTCATTAAAGGAGAGAACTCTACTCAGAACGAGGAAATCCTGGGAAGGGAAAAGGCTGTTTGAGCTTCTCCAGCCCAAAGAGGGGGTTCACAGCCAGAGAAGCCTCTGCCCTCATAGAAGGAGGGTGTGGATCCCCTGGGCTAAAAAGCAGGAAAAGACTCAGAGTTGCACTAGACACCCAGTGAACGCTGGGTCCTCTAAGTAAGAGAGGCCTATATGTTGAAGGGAGCTGCCTACAGCTTTTTCTTTTCCTTTAGGCCTTTTTATAACCTTGTTTACTGACCGTGAGCTGTCATGTTGTTTCACTTGGGACCTCAAAAGGGGAAGAAACAGCCAGGAGGCCTCAAATAGTGGTTCAGGTGCTGGCCCACTAGTAAAACAGATCCCAAGCACCCACTGGGATGGGGATAACTGAACTCACATACATTTGATGATCAGCATTAAAAGTTAATATTGACTTATCAATAGGGTTCAGAGATGAATAGGGAAGGACACATCTGAGTGATTGTTTCAGGCTGACAGATGTACATGTTTGTCAGTAGACAGATGTACAACCAGAACAATGTGAAACTTTCCAGATGAAACTTAAATTCTGCATGGTCTGTGCTGAAATTCTACTCAGATGAGTTTCTGTGTTCCTGCAATATCATTTCTGTGACTATGTAAAGTAAGTCTGGAGCTCTGATATATCTGGATTAGTGACCTGTACAGTGGAGAGAGATTTTAATTGTGCATCTTAGTTTGACTGTCCCTGGACAGCTCACAAGGCACTAGACTGAAAATATTTTTGTGGGATTGACTTTCTACAGTAAGTTGTTAAATTCTACATGCAAAATGCTGATAGGACACTTCTGCTGAATAGAAAATCACTTGTTTGTAGAAACCCCTTGAAAGCAACATGATTCCTAGCCTAATTTGAATCCATTCATTACTGTCAGAGAGAGAGAGAGTTAAAGATACCTATAATGAATAGATTTTAAAATTTCTCACTTGCAAGAGTAAAATGCTAAAAGATTATCCCTGACCAGCCGACCATAAAAAATAGCCAAATAATGTTAGAAACAATTTATATGCATATTTAAACTGAATATAAATAAATAAAAACATAACTTGGTTCCCTGCCTACTTTAGACAGAGATTAAGGCCTTGTCTGTGCTACAGATGCAACTTGATTACATTGTAGCTGTCCCCTAACCAAGTTACAATCCTGATTCCAGTTTGTAGTGTAGGCTGAAGTCTACTTATACCCACAACGGAGGATATGACAGGTAATAATTGACTGAGTGCATTTCTATATCTGAGTAGAGTTCTGTATGTTCCTAGATTCACCTCTCTTCCCCTTTGTAACCATGCTCCCTCCAGTTAGTGCTGCATCAGTTACTAGTATTTAATCTTTGCTTTTTTCCTCAGCAAACTGTAATTTAGCATAATTTCATTTAGCCTGGTCCCATTTTCTTTTAATGCTCCACAGTGTGCTAACATTCCAATATTTCATTACTGATACAGTTTGATTCTTTCACCTAAACTAAATTAAGCCATTATTCAAGCTCTGACATGATGTCAGATACAACTGAGGAGCTAAGAGGGGGGAAGATGCTGAGGATTAAAGATCCTGTCTGAACAAATCAGCATTAATCATACTACTGAAAGCTTTAAAATACATCAACAGAGCCTTATACAGAAAAATGTCTCAACAAGGACAAGTGCAGAGTCCTGCACTTAGGACAGAAGAATCCCATGCACTGCTACAGAGTAGGGACCGAATGGCTGGGCAGCAGTTCTGCAGAAAAGGACCTAGGGGTTACGGTGGACGAAAAGCTGAATATGAGTCAACAGTGTGCCCTTGTTGCCAAGAAGGCTAATGGCATTTTGGGTTGTATAAGTAGGGGCATTTCCAGCAGATCGAGGGATGTGATCATTCCCCTCTATTCAGCACTGGTGAGGCCTCATTTGGAGTACTGTGTCCAGTTTTGGGCCCCACGCTACAAGAAGGATGTGGATAAATTGGAGAGAGTCCAGCGGAGGGCAACAAAAATGATTAGGGGGCTGGAGCACATGACTTATGAGGAGAGGCTGAGGGAACTGAGATTGTTTAGCCTGCAGAAGAGAAGAATGAGGGGGGATTTGATAGCTGCTTTCAACTACCTGAAAGGGGGTTCCAAAGAGGATGGATCTAGACTGTTCTCAGTGGTAGATGACAGAACAAGGAGTAATGGTCTCAAGTTGCAGAGGGGGAGGTTTAGGTTGGACATTAGGAAAAACTTTTTCACTAGTAGGGTGGTGAAGAACTGGAATAGGGAGGTGGTGGAATCTCCTTCCTTAGAGGTTTTTAAGGTCAGGCTTGACAAAGCCCTGGCTGGGATGATTTAGTTGGGTTTGGTCCTGCTTTGAGCAGGGGGTTGGACTAGATGACCTCCTGAGGTCCCTTCCAACCCTGAGATTCTATGATTCTATGTCATTACTTTTTTTTAAAACTGGACACTGCCGGATTTCTGCTCCCCAGTCTTCACTAATTAAACAGCTAGTTTGCAAATTTCCTGCAACTGTGGTTTGAGGCAAAGGATTTTTCTTCAGTCATTAATTTAATTATTAGTAACTCTTGTTTCTGATAATGCCTGCACTATAATATGCATTTTCCAAACACTAAAACAGATACAGCCCCTGCCTGAAAGAGCTGACACTCTAAAAGAAAATAGATGTGCAGGGCAGAGGAAAAAAGAACTGCAAACAAGCCAGGCAATGATTGGCCCCATCCTGATAATACAAAGTTTGAAGGACAGACTACTTTAAAATGATCATATATCAAGTAAAAATGATCCCAAATTACTCTACAACTATACTGTTAGTTACTGAATGCATCACAGTAGAAGTAGGTCTTCAGAAGGGGTTTGAGGTTGCAGTCCAGACCAGCTCAGGAAAGTTATTCCATGCTTGGGGGTGATGTGGCAGAGGGTGCAGAAAAGATCACTAGAAAAGCAGGTAAATGGTATTTGGAGACTGGCATTGTTAGAGGAGCGGGGAGGCATGACAAGGACAGATAAGTAGGAAACTAGGTTCCCTGTAAGCTGTACAGCAGCCTATTTAGCACCACAGAGGCACTCAGGGGACCTGCCATGGCCAGGATGCCTCTCCCCTGGCTCTCATCTAGCCCAGCCCCCAACCTGCTGCAGCCAGGGTGCCCCTACCCCAGCCCCAACTCTGCTGCAGAGCTGCCTGGGCCAGCCCCAGGCACAGCCCTCCTCCAGCCTGGACCTTCTGGGGCTGGGGGAGTGTCACCTATGCTGCAGCCCCAGAGCTGCCACCGCGGGGAGAGGCTCCTCTCTCCGCCAGCCTAGGTACTGCTGTGGGGAGAGAGAGCTGGGCAGAGTCCTCACTCCCCACTGTAGCCCCTGAGCCCCCTCCCACACTCCAAACCTCTCGCCCCACCACACATCCCCTCCATATTGGTGCCCATAACAAAATTCATTCTGCAAAGGCGGGAAAAATTAGAGGGAACACTAGGAAGGTGGCAGAGTTATGCAGTACTGGCTTGAAGATAAGGGCGAGATACTTGAACTTCATGTTGTGGAAGAGGGTGAGCCAGTGAAAGCATTCAAGGCAAGGAGAAAGGTGACTTTATCAAGTGTTATGGACTGGAGGAAAGTGGGTGGGAAACTTCAATGTCAGTTACAGGGGAGAAGGAGAGGATGTCAGAGGTCATGGTGAATTAATCCTACATTCAGCTCATTGATCCTTAAAGGGCAGCCAGCATACAGAGCATTTGCTACACAGGAGGTAAACCAGCAAGCTGGGCCCAGAGGAGTTGGTTGTGGTAGGCTTGTGTGTGCAGAACTCAGCCCGACCGCTCAGGAGAGATGTGGCAGCTGATGCTTCCCCTGGGCAGGGGCGGCTCCAGGCACCAGCGCACGTGCCTGGGGTGGCAAACCGCAGAGGGCGGCCTGCCGGTCACCGTGACGGCACGGTGGCGTTTCTGCAGGAGGTCAGCTGGTTCCGTGGTATTTCGGTGGCGGATAGGCGAAGGCGCGCCACCAAAAGCCGCCTGACTGCTGTGCTTTGGGCGGCAAAATACATAGAGCCGCCCCTGCCCCTGGGGACGGGACACCTCTCCAGACACACCACCCTGCAGTGGCCGCTTGACAGCTCCGGACTAGGAGCACTGTCCCTGGCTGAGGCTCGCTGAGGCTATGGCTACACTTACAAATCTGCAGCGCTGGTAGTTGCAGCGCTGGTCGTCCAGCTGTGCAGGGCCAGCGCTGGTGTGTGGCCACACTCACAGCTACCAGCGCTGCAGTGTGGCCACATTTGTAGCATTTGCAGCGCTGTTGGGAGTGATGAATTATGGGCAGCTATCCCAGCATTCAAGTGGCAGCAACGTGCTTTTCAAAAGAGGGGGGTGTGGGGCAGTGTGACAGGGACGGGGGGGGGGAAGAGAGAAAGAGTGGATTTTTGGAACCGAAACTGGGCAAAATCAGAAAATTTTCCCACCCCCTTACTGTTAACTGCAAACAACCTGCATCCAACATACTCTTTCCCCCCTCTGCCCCCTCCCCCCGTTTCTCTCAAGCAAAGCAAACACTCAACCCCTGCAGGGGTTATCTCATTTCATTGTTGACAGTAGTTACAGATTAATGACAGCAAACAGGAGCTATGTTTGAAGCAGCTCCCGGTGCCGTGCACGGAGCCCGGAGCTCCGAATTGACAACAAAACAAAGAGAGGCTGCATAACAAAACAAAGGGACTAATTTAGTTAAAAGCATTCTGGGATACTCCTTATACCCTGGAGGCCAATAACAGCGCTGGTGAGTGTCCACACTTGATGACCAGCGCTGCAGAACCAGCGCTGCAACCCTTATACCCCAAGCAGACCTGGGTGTACGGCCAGCGCTGCAGCCAGGGAGTTGCAGCGCTGGTTGTGCCCTGCAAGTGTGGACAGGGTGTAATTGCAGCGCTGGAAAGCCTCTACCAGCACTGCAACTTGCAAGTGTAGCCAAGCCCTGAGAGTCATCAGGGGACACGCAGTCTCGATCCCTCGGCAGCCCAGGCGCTAGGGCACTCTCGACGAGGGACCGGGCTACAGGGATGGGCCTAAGCGTCTCCAAACAACTTTCTCCTGCTGCGGCAGCCCTGAGCCCTCTTCATGCGGGGTTCAGGCGGGTCTCCGTGCCGGCCTGCGCGCCCTGCTCACCTTCGGCCAGCCCGGCAGCTAAGCGGGGCTCCCAGCAGCGCCGGGAGCTGGTGCTCCACAGAGCGGGGCTCCCAGCAGCGCTGGCGCCACAGAGGATCCAGGCCCAGCCCTGTTCCAGACCCTCCTTCGCTGCGAAGCGGCTGCCCTCTGGGCCTGGCCTCGCGCCGCGGGCGGGAACCCCGGAGTCCAGCGCACGGGGCTTCCGCGGCGCCTCAGCCAAGGGCGGGGCGAGGCCTGAGCCACTTCCCCGCGTCCGCCGCGGTTCCAAGGAATCGAAAGCAGTGAGCGCTGCACCAGCGCGCATGCGCACATACTCCTTCCCCGCTTGGTCACCAGCTCTCCTGACTGAGCATCTTCCCCTCTCCTGCCGCCCAGCTCCGGGGATCCCAGCCAATAGAAAGAGAGAGTGGAGCGGCCACCCTTGTAACATCACCGCCTCGGCTCCGCCCCCTTCCAACCGCCGGGCGATCGAGTCGCACGACAGAGAACGTGAAGCGCTGTCTCCGCCCCGCTCTCTTCGAGAATGCGTGAGAGGCAGGTCCCGCCCACCTCTCGTGATGTCATAGCCCCACCTCCTCCCGTCGCAGGTCTAATCTAATGGGGGGGCTATGGAGCGGTGGCTCCGCCCCCCAGGGAGGTTCTTGGCAGCGACGGGGGGAGGCGGCGGCGGCACAGCCCGTTTGTGATTGTCCCTGCTCGCGGCGGCAGCGGCGGCTCGTGCTCGGCGAGATGGAACGTGCAGCGGCAGGCGCAGAGTTCAACATCCTGCTCGCCACCGACTCCTACAAGGTACGGGGGCGGCGGGCCTGGCCGGGGTCACCTCTGCGTGCGGGGGCTCGGCCGGCCCATGGCGCGCAGGGCACCGGGCTCCCGACGGTGCCCGGCCAGGGACTAGCGGGGCACGGCGGGGCGGCGCTGCCGCCGCGCACGGCACCGGCCGGACCTGAGGCCACTGCCTGTCGGCTTGGGCAGGCCGCTGCAGAGCGGCGCGGGGCTGGGGCTGGAGGGCAGCTGCCCCCGGGGGGAGGCTGGCGGAGGGTCTCGGTGGTGGCATGAGGCCGGGGTACCCAGCGGAGGGGGTTGGGTTGCCCTCGGGGCTCCCCCTAGCTGCAGGGAGGGCTGGGAGGCTGCCCTGTGGTCCCGGTGGCGGCAGGAGACCGGGGTACCAGTGGAGGGGCTGGGCTAGCGGGCGGGGGGCTGGGCTGGCCCGGGCTGGGCCTGGCAGGGGATCCCCGGGGCGGGGATCGTGCCCCCTTGAAGCGAGAGGGGCGGGGGCTGCCGGGAACTGGAGAGTGGAGGCGAGCTAGAAAGCGAAACCGGCGCCGGGTGACGCTCAGCGCTGGCGGGCATTGGCGCCGCCCGCAGCAGGTTTGTGGGGGCCTGAGGCCCGCGAGGGTCAGGGGTTACGCGGTGCCCGCTGGCTGCGCACGGGCAGTTGCTAAGGGCTCAGCGGCAGCATGTCACTTGGGGCGAGCTAAGAAAAACCTCGCGTGTGGAGAGCGACTAGCCTGGGTACCTAGATGGTGGGACAGCGAAGGGGAGATGCTGCTGCCTGGCCAGGAGCCCGCCTTGTTCTAAAACAATACCCTTGCCAGCTATAAAGGTGGTGGTTTGGGGGATCCCAAAGAAGGAGAAAATTGTAAAACGAATGTTACTGAAACCCCCTTGTTCGCGTTCCTAACAGCTTCTTAAAACAACTGAAAGAATGTTCCATGTCGAGCTTTTCTCATTCTCATTGAGCTCCCCACCCCACCTCCTTTCATTCAACTTTGGACAGTGAGGCTGTGCTGGTTGGCTTCACGTTTGTTTCGTTTCTGGTCGTGATTTCACAATGCTGTAAAGGGAACAACCAATGCTAATACTGGGTGTCAGATTCTCCAGGTAAAACTTCCAAACCTAGCTCCTTAGCTGCTCGCCTTCTACTGGAATGAAAAGGAGTTATGACTAAATAACCCTAATTGGCTTTGAATATCCCAACCTCTTTGCATTTCCCCCCCCAAAATCCAAATTTAGAGTGTGAGTTAGTTAACAGCGCCCTTAAATTTTACTATTATTGCTAGTATGTTTGTAATTTATAACATACTTACTGTGTTGTTTTCTCTAAAGCTTTGTTCAGTCTCACTGTGGAAGTTGCTTGAGAGATGTATTGCTTAGTAAATGCAGGGAAGGGTCTCATTCTAGAGTAGTGAAGAAAAAAGTATTTTTAACTGTTAAACTATGCTTAGACCTGGTCTACGCTAGAAAATTAGATCAGTTTACCAAGTCAGTTAGGGGTTAGGGCTTGTGTGCACTTAAAATACTACAGCTGCACTGCTGCTGCCACAGTGCTTCAGTATAGACATCTACACCCACAGAAGGGGTTCTTCTGTCAGCTTAGGTAATTTACTTCCCTGAGAGATGGTAGCTTGGTTGATGGGAGAATTCTTCCATCAACAGATCACTGTCTACATGGGGACTTAAGTCGGTTTAATTACTCCACTCAGGTGTGGATTTTTTGCATCCCTGATGGATGTAGTTAAACTGATCTAATTTTCTAATGTAAACCAGATCTTAGTGAAACTGCTTTCAAAACTGGTTTAACCCATGTGCGTTACCCTTCTAGGAACTATGTCAATGAATTTACCATGTCTGTTTTGGGGAGGGGAGGGGTGTAAGTAGGGTGATCAGTTGTCCTGATTTTATAGGGACAGTCCTGATATTTGGGGCTTTTTCCTATATAGGTGCCTATTACACCCCACACTCTCCTGATTTTTCATACTTGCAATCTGGGCACTCTAGGTGTAAGTGAACCTTCTAAGTTGGAACCATTTTTGAGGCTAAACACCAGCAGGTCTCAAATACTGCTCTCTAATAAATATAAAATACTGTTCAGAATCTTTGTGGTATGGGTGTAAATTGTGCTGCATGTACTTAAACTCAATCTGTACTAGATGTTTTTTCTTAGGATATGGCTACACTTACGAGTTGCAGCGCTGGTAGTTTGCAGCGCTGGTCATCCAGCTGTGTAGGAACAGCGCTGGTGTGTGGCCACACTCACAGCTACCAGCGCTGGTGTGTGGCCACTTTTGCAGCGCTGTTGGGAGTGATGCATTATGGGCAGCTATCCCAGTGTTCAAGTGGCAGCAACGTGCTTTTCAAATGAGGGGGGTGGGGTGGGGTGGGGCGTAGTGTGACAGGGAGCGGGGGGAGAGAGAGAGAGAGAGTGGATTTTTGGAGCCAACACTGTGTGTTAGCTTCCTGCCTTGAAAAAATCAGAAAATGTTTCTGACCCCTTAGTCTTAACTCTTAATTGCAAACAGCCTGCATCTTCTCTGTCAAGCAAACACTCACTCCCTGCCTGCCTCATTCACAGGGGTTATCTCATTTGATTGATCACAGCAAACAGGAGCTGTGTTGGTTTTTTAGATAAGCAGCTCCGGTAGCAACGAGCCGGAGCTCCGAGTTCACAACAAAACAAAGAGAGTAATTTAGTTAAAAGCATTCTGGGATATCTGCTAATACCCTGGAGGCCAATAACAGCGCTGGTGTGTGTCCACACTTGATGAGCAGTGCTGGATCACCAGCGCTGCAATGCTTATTCCCCATGCAGACCCAGGTGTACGGCCAGCGCTGCAGCCAGGGAGTTGCAGCGCTGGATGTGCCCTGCAGGTGTGGACACTTACTAATTGCAGCGCTGGAAAGCCTCCACCAGCGCTGCAAATCTCAAGTGTAGCCATACCCTTAGATTTCCACTAGTGTAACTCCACTGGTGGTAGCAATAGTAGGAGTGCTGGTATAATAGATCAGTTTGCCAGTGTTTAACTGCTGTGTTGTTTAAAATGCTGCTGACTGCCTGTGCATCATCTATACTATGGATTCCAGTGCAAACTGTCAGAAAAGGCTAGAGTAGGCCTGATACTCCTTAACATAGCTTAAAGCTGGTAGTTTGGACAAAGTTAATACTACAGTTAGTTTTCAGAGTAGCAGCCGTGTTAGTCTGTATCCGCAAAAAGAACAGGAGTACTTGTGGCACCTTAAAGACTAACAAATTTATTTGAGCATGAGCTAAAATAAATTTAGTGTCCTTCATTGTATACTAGATACAATTGGAAACATCTATTTTTTATATGATGTAAGTTTTACTATTTGTTATATGCCTACCTCCTAATAATAAAAAACCTGTAAGAGCTGTTGCACACATATATGTCCTTTACTGTATGGACACCTTATAAAAATGGATGCATAATTCAGCCTCCGAGGGAGACGCCACCTCTGGTTTAAGCTGCTTACTTAGTGTTCCAATCCCAGTGGATGACTTCCAAGCAACCATTGTCAGTGACACATGATTATTTAGCAAAAGCCAGCATGAACAGAATTTATAATCTGTCCTAAATGGGGCAAGACTGTTACTGAACTCATTTCAAGTGGACAGCAGACTCAGCAACTGTCAGCCCTTCCCTCTACCCACCCATGAATTTGAATCTGAGTTTCATTAGCTTTAGTGAATGTAATGTGAAGAGGTTGGGGTGGGGAGAGTGAGAGGGACTTAGTAGCTCTCTCCCCATGTAGGACTTTAAAAATAAGTACTGTGAACTGGACTCAGATCTTTTGGTTAAGGAACACCATGTGAACAATCTGCATGTTTTCACCATTTCCTCTAAAAACATCTCGGTATCTTATACGGTATGGCAGGAAAGTCCTGTTGGGTCACTGGGCCAGTCTATCAAAAATTAAGGGTGGTAGGGTATTAAAAAGCTTCTTTTTGGCATAATTATTCTAGGTAACAATTAACATTTGATGGATGGATTTCAGAGCTTTGCTGCAGGCTAGGCACAGTTTTCTGCAGTGCTGAGTTGCAAGGTCAATTTAGCATTATAATTTGGGCCCCCAGAAATATGCAGCAAGTGTTTCTCATTTTTTGAAGCAGGAAACTGAGTTATCTTGTCCTTTATCCAGACCAATCACAAGATAAATATTTATATAACACTTTACACTGTACGACACTAAAAACAATTTGCAGAAATAAATTAAATGTACTATGTTTCACATAATCACACTCACTGTTTCCTTGCACACCTGCATGTGTTTTGCCTTCCTGCAGTTAATCTAGTATAATATAGTCCAGCTGTGCCTGCCTTATTCTCAGTATTGGGCAACCTGTTGGATGAACTGTGGAGACATGCACTGTGTACAGGGACCAAGATCAAGGCCTGGTCTACACTGCGGGGGGGGGAGGGGAGGGGTCGAACTAAGGTACGCAACTTCAGCTACGCGAATAGTGTAGCTGAAGTCGAACTACCTTAGTTCGAACTACTTACCCGTCCTCACGGCGCGGGATCGAAGTCCGCGGCTCCCCCATCGAGTCCGCCACCGCCGTTCGTGGTGGTGGAGTTCCGGAGTCGACGGGAGCGCGTTTGGAGTTCGATATATCGCGTCTAGATGAGACGCGATATATCGAACTCCGAGAAGTCAATTGCTACCCGGCGGGTAATATGGACGTACCCCAAGAAGGTAGCACATGCAGGCTTATAGGAAAGTGGTTCTTACCTTATATATTTAAAAAAAAAAAAAAGTTATCACTTTTGGCTCTTGTCAGTAATTGCTATATCGCTAAATGAGATGTTTAGTTAATGTTGGGGCATATGTGTCTTGCAGAGTGAAAATGTTCCTTTTTAGTACTTGGTATATCATTGTTAAATAAAGTTTTCAAGGGTTATTATTGTGGTATTACTTTGTAAACATCTCTAAACGAATCCTCAGTGTAGGGGAGAAATCTTAATGTGGCAAACTGAATAAAGAAATTTGTATCTGTGAAAGCCAAAAGCAGTTTCTGAAAACTAAACTTTTTAGTTTGTGCTAAATCATTTGTAATATCTTAAAGGTGAAGATGCATTGTTATGGTTCTACTGTGAAACAACATAGCTGAAAAAGAGAAAAGCTCTTCTGATTTAAAATGCTAGCAGTTTTTAACTAGAGTGTCGCATACTCTGTTGCTTTTTCTAGGCTGACCACAATGTATGGAGCCCCTGGTGTGTGTCCATTCCACCTCTCAAACTCTGTGTGCCTCCCTCTTTCTCCTTTTTATTTCAGGGACTCCCTGCAACTCCCTCTAAAATGTGCCTGGGGCTCTGTGCCCCTTCGTTTTCCCCATGCTCACCATGGTAGGGACTCTGTGTGGCCCTAATTGTCATATGCCAGGGACTGTTATTGGGGGGGCCCACAAAACCCTTGTGTGGCACTCTGTACCTGAAGACAGCATCCTGGAACCCCCATATTCACCACCGTCATATAATTAATATGTTTTGTAAAAAGTATGCCTTGTGAGGTATCATTTTAAAAGTCTTGATCTGTTGAACACTAATAGCCTGTTGGGTTCTATGTATGGTCTTTGGATGTGAAGTTACGGCATTTTGTTGTGTTACTGAAGTATGTTGTGAGGTTGGGAACACCCCCAACTAGCCTTTCACGTACAATAGTGGAGTAGCCAGACCTGCTGAAGGGAATCCACTCTCCCAACAACTGTCTCGGAGAGAGCATGTATAGAATGGAGGCAGTTTGACTCGCCTCATAGCAAAAGATCTTTCCAGCAAGCTGGAAGAAACTATAAAAGAAGGGGAAATGACCTCATGACTCACCCTCACTCCCCCCACAACTCAACACCTGGAAACCTGTCTGGAGGACAAAGACTTTGAACTGGGAGGGTGGTCCTGGGCTGGAAGGCAGTTCCAGCCTGTGCCTTGAAGACTGTAACCTGTTTGTACCATCTATCAGGGTGAGATACTGCTTGATTCAAATCCTGTTTAGTTTATATAACTCAGACTGCAAATTTACTTTTATTTTTTAGGTCTTTGTGCTTTATTATTTGATCTTAATGCTTACTACCCATAATTGCTTAAAATCTATCTTTCTGAAGTTAATAAATCTGTTTAGGTAAAATATCAAACTAGTGTGTTTTGGTTAAAGTTCTCAGGAAATCTCCACTCAGTTTACAAAGGCTAGTGTGTGTCCTCTCCACAATGAGGTAGGAGGTGAACTGGGTAATGAACTTACACTGGTCAGGCAAAGCTGGGGAGCTGAGGGGAATTGGCTTGAGCCTCTCTTTTGTTTGAGTGGCTGGGAGAAGCATTCATGTAACTCAGTTGGGTGTGTCCCTGCCTGTGGATGTCTGTGTAAGTGCAGTACCTGCCAGTGATTTGTAGCTTGCCAACAGCATCTCATTGTGAGAGGGAGACCCCAGGTTGGTGGAACAGTTAGCTCAGCCGTCCTGAGGTTTCACTCTGGGAACTCCTTGGTGGGCAGATTAATGGGGGAAGACAGAACTCTTGACATGGGTGTGTCAGAACCCCCGGAATAGGGATGGGGGTAGGATGAGGACATGGAATGGGATTCCCCCTAGTTTAACATGTTTCTTCAGAGATATATTACCTTGCATTTGGTGACAATGAATTGCATTAGGCCGGGGGTTCTCAAACTGGGGGTTGGGACCCTTCAGGGAATCATGAGGTTACTACAAAGGAGGGAGGGGGGGTCGTGAGCTGTCAGCCTCCACCCCAGACCACACTTTGCCTTCAGCATTTAAAATGGTGTTAAATATATAACAGTGTTTTTAATTTATTGGGGGGGGGTCACACTCAGATGCTTACCATGTGAAAGGGGTCACTAGTACAAAAGTTTGAGAACCACTGCACTAGGCATTGTGCTGCCTGCTCACCTGGCTTTGTTACACCATCTGAAGTTTATCTTCTCTAGTCTTAATTATCCAAAATAAGTTTTGTCATCAGTAAATTTTTCTACCTTGCTGCTTATCTCCTTTTCCAGATTAATATATTAACAGTACTAATTCTTGTACACAACTATGGCCATGTATACACTACAAACTTAGACAAACATAAATTACATTGGCATAAAGCCACTGCAGTTAGTGTATCACTCATGCGTGTGCATAGTTGGCTTCTTGTATCCGTGCTGCGCATGCTCACCAGGATTGCTTGTGTCAGTGTACAATGTGAAACACCAGGAATAGGTATCATAGTGTGCCAATCACCTTCTCTGGAGCATTATCTTTTGGGAAATTTTGACAACGCAGGGTGGGGCAGCACAAATCGTGATTGGGAGCAAGGGGGTCAAATCCCCATAATGCCATCCATATCCCATATTTTTTCTTTCTTTCTTTTTTTTTTTTAAAAGTCCCACCCTGCAGCACTTTTGGTGTCTGACATCTCTGACAGAAGCATGGAGCCTATGTAGATATGCACTATTTTCATAAGCGTTGGAAACACAGGATGCACAATCCTTCGGTATTTGTAGAGCCTTAGGAAGAACAGCACTGGGGGACATGATGATTTCATGGAGGACAGTTTGCTGTGGGACACATAGTGAAAACTAATTCAAGGCTTTTGGTGGCATTCATTGAGCAGCAGAAGATGGTGGAGTGATGCTTCTGGGCGCAAGAAACATGCACTGATTGGTTGGATCACATTACTCATTGTCCCAAACCTACATTATAGTGGGTGCCAAACTTTCAGATGCAGAAGGTCATGTTCCTGCATCTGTGTGCTGAGCTCATGCCAACCCGCCAGCTCGGACACCAGAATGAGAGTTCCGCTGACAGCTGAGAAGTGAATGGTGATTGTATTGTGGAAGCTTGCAGTACCGGCTTGCTGCCAGTCAGTGGGCAATCATTATGGGAAATCCACAATGGGGGCTGTTGTCATGCAAGTATGCGGGGCGTTAGTTGTCATGTGCTGTGTGGGACTGTGACTTGGTAACATGCAGGACATAGTAGATGGCTTTGCAGTAGTGAGGTTCCTGGACTGCAGCAGGGGTGACGGGGGAATAGATGGCATGCATATTCCTATTTTGGCCCCAGTTTATTTTGCCACATAGTACATGAACAGAAGAGGCTAGTTTTGTGTGATTAAACAAATGTTGGTGGATCTCCAGGGACTCTTTGCCAGTATTGTTATGGGTTATCAGTGAAGGTGCATGACATGCATCTTTAAGAACAGAGGCTTGCTTAGAAAGCTGAAGCAGGTCCTTTTTTTTTTTTTCTTTTTTTCCCCCCTGACTAGGGGATTACCACTGGTGAGATTGAAATGCCAATAATGATGCTGGGGAATCCTGCCTACCCCTTGTTCCCCTGGCTTATGAAGGTGTATGCTGGCCACCTTGACAGCACCAAGGAGAAATTCAGCTACCAGCTCAGCAGGTGTGGAATGACAGTTGAATGTGCTTTGGGTGTATTGAAGAGATGCTGGTGGTAGTGTTTACTCACAAGATTGGATCTCAGTGAGAAAAAATATCCCAATGGCTATAGCTTGCTTGTTGTGTCCTGCATAATATCTGTGAGGCAATGGGGGGAATATTGCTGTTGTGGTGGAGGAGAGAGATGAAGTGGCTGTCATCTGAGTTTGAACAGCCAGACACAAGGGCTATTAGAAGAGCTCAACGCAGATCTATGTGGCCGAGGAACGCTTTGAAAGAGCACTTTAACAGTCAGCCACAGTAATGTGGTATGTTTGTGCTCTACCTGGCCCTGAAGTTTCAGGGCCTGGAAGGAATTGTGTGGTACTTGGTGTACACTTACAATTATTAGTGTGTTTGTCACTGATCCTATGAGTGCTGTCACCTTGCACAATAACAAGTAGTTGATGTTTTGAGCAGTGCTAGCCATTCTGCGATGTATCTTCTGAAATAATGAATTAACTTCCAAAAAAAAAATTCATACCAAAACTAAAAAATACAATAAAAACCTCTGAAATAAATGAATGGAACAGAACTTAACAAGGGGAAAGAACATTCATGTCCATTTTAGTCCACTTCGGCTACCATACGCTGATTTGTGAAAGCCACTGTTGGTTTATCTGAAGCTATGGTTGTCCTTATTATCCTCTGGCGTGGAATGGGAAGTATAGAGATGTGGCCCATGATGGCATGTGGAATGTTCAGGGGTGTAGGAAGCTGTTGAAGTGGGGTTCTCCACTGACTGCAACAAGAGGGGAACCTGTGTTTGTTGAACTTGTAGGTCAACAAGAGTCTGCAGCATGTGTGTTTGCTGCTGGAGAAGCCCCATCATGTCCTGGTACATCTCCCTCTCTGATTCCTGCTGTGACTTTTCTCCTGTATGCTTGTTCCTTCTCCATATTGTCTGCAGTATTCACCATCCAGGTCCCTCTGTTCGTGGTTTGGTGTAACGCTGGCTTGCAAGATCTCGGCAAACATCCTCCCGAGTCCTCTTCTTTCTCTTCCTTATCATGGTCAAGTGTTCAAGGCAGCAACAGGAGCAGCTACAGATAAAAAAGAGTTAACTTTTGCTTTCTGTTATTACTATTAATGATAAGGGTCAGAACTCCTTCCCTTGCTCCCCATAAATTTTAAATAAGATATGCTTATGAGAGTTCAGCTTAGGAGCACCTCGATGTTGCACTGCTGTCCAGTCCCATGGTGAGTATGAGCAATTCCTTCCTCAGCCAATCACATGAAGCAGTACAATTTCGGCCTGTTCCCATGGATCTGAGTACATGGAAATGTCACTGAGCACTGGCACTATTTTCCACATGCAGTGGTGATTTTTCTGACTTCTCGCTCCTGAGGGTAACAAAGGCACAAACTGCACAGCTGCTGCTGGCGTCCTGGAGCCACTTGGGCCTGTATGCCGCTAGCTTGTTTACTGCAGTGGTGCCTGCTGAAGTCAGTACAGACTGGCATGGGAAAGTGTCCGATCATGGAGGAAGAAATAAGGCTGCCATCCCTAAAACTTTTGGAGGACTTCAGAATATCTCTGTGAAAGGTTTTTGTTGAGATCTCTCAGGAGGTTACAAGGTACTTCCCTATGTACATAAACAACTTGTTCTGCAAGTCCTATCCCATCCCCCCCACTCCCCAGTCTGGTCTAACCCAACAAGGATATGAAAGGTAGAATTGGCATCCGCTTATTTGTTTTACCACCTTCTCGTATGAGTAAAATAATGAAAAATCTATACCTGTGTCCTGCTAAGGTGGGCGGGGTAGCATCTGTACATTTAAACATAGTAATGAAATATACATTCACACACTTACCCAAGGTTCCTTCCCCTCCAGTCCTGCCAGCTGAAGTTGATGGTTAGACTGTGGTGGAGTCTCAAATAGTCCTAGCTTGCGGCATAGCTGGACCCTGCCAGTTGCATGTGCCCCGTCTTTCTCCTTCTCTTTGCTGTTCACAGAAGGGGTCTTTGACTCTGGCTCCTCCATGGTATCTGTAGTGCTCTGCAGGGTGTTCGTGGAGTCTGTCAAGTATGGCATTTAGCTCTTGTAAAAGCAATAGGCCTGTGGCTCGGCAGCAGATAATCTGTTGGTCTCCCTGGCTTTGTGATATGCTTGCCGGTATTCCTTCTGTTTCATGCTGGTCCCTGTCCTATCCCTTCATTTGCATTTCCCCCTCCCCCCCCAATGTAATTTGATCATAGATGTCAATGTTTTTATGAGTGGATGGTACCTGTGCCTCCATAGTCTCTGGCTCTCCTGGACCTGTGGGGAGAAATATTCCTGTCTACTCCAGGCAGGAGCACATTCTAAAGCATATAACTGGCACAGTTGTTTGAGCCGTTGTATGCAACATGGGAGAGCTAGTAGTTGTGCTCACTGGGCAGTCAGGAAAAGGAATTTCAAAAATACATAGGAGTTTTAAAAGGGATGGGGAATGGCTTCCATCTCCATGACCTTTGAGCAGTGGGATTCACAGTTGTGACCACAGTGGTTTGTGTCAGGCATTCTGGGACAGCTGATGGAGGACTATTAGGGTCACCATAGGTGTCAGCGTCCACACTCATCCTGAGACAACCTCAGTAGTTCTACCTTGGCTCAGTGCTGTTCAGGGAGGTGGTTTTACTGCATTGCTGTAATGGGGCACATACGTCAGCTGGAGACAAAGTTGAGTGTAGACACATGCACAACGAGGTTGATGCAAGTAGACTTACGTTGACGTAACTTTGTAGTTTAGACCAGTGAGGGACTCGTTAATTTCTTTGCCCTAATAAAAATCAGCCATTTATTCTTAACCAGTTTCTAATTCATGGTGGTGTATAACTTCCCACCCCATTGCTACTCTAGTTTCCTTAATAGCCTCTTGTAAGGAACACTGTGAAAGCTTATCTGGAACTTCAAAAACAAAAAACAACCTTTCGGTTCTTTTATTTAGCCATTATTTTGACAATTTAAAAGAATTCTAATCAATTGGAAGAGATACAATGATTTTTCTTCTTACAGAAGCTTGGTTTGTCCCTGTCATCACATTAAATACTAAAATGTAATTCTTAATCATTATTCCGAGCAATTTACATGGTACTGAAGTAAAACTCACTAAATTAACTAACTACTCAGAAAAGCCTGATTTCAAACAATAAACAACAAAAAAAGAGAGGTGATTGTGGGAATTAAAGATGGTCACATTTGCCTCACTTTCCTCCAGTGTTCTAAAAGGTTTTAATTTGGGAAATTGAAGTCTGTGCTCTGTTGAAATCAGTGACAAAATTCTCACTGACTTCAGTGTGACCAGGGTTTCTCTCTGAATATTTTTCTTTAGCAGCTTAGCCACATCATTCTTAAGTCCTTTTGGAACTGTGGTGACTTAGCTTTTAATGTGTTGCTTTGTTCTAGCACCATTCTTACACCTCAATTTCTACCAGTATCCCCTCTTCTTTATATAGAAAGTTAGGTGTCTCCCAGCATGAGATGGGTGAAATTTTCTCAAAGATTTTTTTTCCAAGCTTTTTTTTGGGGGGATGCTCCAAAACTGTTTGTGAATGTATGTCAAATTTGACAAATAGTTTCAGCCAACGAAAAAGCTGGGGAGAAAATTCATTCACAGTGTTTCATTTCTAAGTGATTTAGTTCAAAATTGACCAATTTAAAAAAAAAAAGAGAACCTGAAAATGTCTTGTTTGAAATAAACAACAAAAAAATGTTGAATTTGACCTGACCTGTTTGTTTTTTTAATTTGAAATGAAAACTTAAGTTTTTCAACTAAACAAAACATTTAAGGGAAAAAAATTGGTTTTGTTTGGAATCAAGCCAGAGTTTTTTTTCTGGATTTTTCCATTTGGTCCCTAACCATAAAATCCATTATTACTTCAGATCTACCCCCAGCATCTTTACTTAGTGTCTATGCAATGTCCTTATCCTCCATTTTCCTTAACTGCACCCTTTATACTGTTAGTCCAGCAGGCCTGGCCTGCTGATTCTTGCAGGCTACCTGTGTGGTTTTTTTTGTTTTTTTTTTTAAATGTACTTGGAGATTTTTGTTTACTTCTGTGTCCCTGGCTGCTTGATCTTCAAACTCCTGTAGACCCTATTAGGCTTCCTAATTTTCATCTTATGCTCTACCTGCCCCACAGTTTTTATAGTGGGGGTGCTGAGAGCCACTGAATCAAACTGTAAACCCTGTATAAGATGGAAACCCCTTCAAGCCATGGGGTGCTGCAGCACCCCCAATGCCCTTAGTTCCAGCACTTATGCTACCTGCTGTAGTTTGATGCTCTTGTCTATTGACTTCACTAGAATTGGATCCCCTTTTCTAAAGGATTCCTTTTTGGCTCAAATAACTTCTTAAAACCTTGTCACTTAATCTTACTGGCCTTTCTCCCCTTAGCTTCCTGTTTCCATTTAACAATGAGTTATTAACCATTGGAACAATTTACCAAGGGTCAGGCCTTCCAGCAGAGGACGGGGTGGGGGAAAGGGGTCAATTACCCAGAGGCCTGGCGATTTAAAAGGGCCCAGGTGGATGGGATAGATACCTTTTTTTTTTTTTTTTAAACTTCATTTGATTCTATGCTTTCTTTCACATATAGTGCCACTCCCCACCAGCATGACCTGTTCTGTCCTTCCGATATATTTTGTACCCTGGTATTACTGTATCCCATTGATTATCCTCATTCCACTAAGTTTCTGTAATGCCTATTATACCAATATCCTCATTTAATACGAGGCACTCTAGTTCACCCATCTTATTATTTAGACTTCTAGCATTGGTATAAAAGCACTTTAAAAACGTGTCTCCTTTTACTTGTCTGCCATTACACAATGTAATTGAATGGGACGCTTTTCACTCAGGGTGTGACCTGCATACCTGCAGGCTGCTTATGAGTGGCCCAGGTGGCAGCTACAGCAGCAAGGTATTGTAAGACACCCAAAGTTGCAGAATGTCTTACAATACTCCCTCACTGGTCTGGGTTGCATCCTAAAATGTCATAGTGGTGTAAGCACCGGTGTTAGTTTAGGGGGGGTCTCAAGTATGATGGCTCGGGAACAGTCAAAGAAGGGTTACAGTTTTCTGTTTGCTTATTTGGGGTGAGAGATGGAAAACAGAAGCAGGCACTAGATAAGTAAAGAAACATATGCCAAATACACCAAAAAAACCAGAAGAATTGTGCACTAATTGCTGCCTATTCTATGGTGGAAAAAAGACGGGAATTAAGAAACCTCATGGATTATGACAAAGCCAACGGTGGGCTGGCAGTTTATCAGGATTTATCTGAGGCCTCAGGGTCTACAGCATTGGGAGGAAACAGATCCTGCAGCTAGCAAGGGAGGAGGGTGGCTGGGAGAGCGCAGGCCCTCAAGAGGTATCTGTAGGCCCTCTCTGTAGTCTTGTGAGGTTTGACCCTATGCAGGTAGATATAGAATTTATTGAAGTTGCCAATTAATGGTAAAGTGAATGGTAAAAAATGCATAGGATGGAGATACTCTGGTGCGCAGATCTCTCTGGTCAGGGAAAGTCTGGCTCAAAAGACTGTTACCTGGCCAGGAGGTAGAGCTTCTGGCACTGGGGGAGCATAAAATTCCCATGCCTTTGGCTAAAGTTCATTTGGAATGGGAAGCTTTAAAGGGTGACTTTACTGTGGGTGTGCTGAATAGTATGCCTGTGGAAATGCTTGTAGGAATGATAGTTTGCATATGACTAAGGCTTTTAATGTTGTAACCCATAGTAAAAGGGAATATTGTGCTGAGATTCCAGAGGAAAATGGTAAAATCCCAGAAAATGCTGAGAAGAGAGACGAAGGTGCTTCCTTATACGCTGTCACAGGGGGGCGGGGGGGAATCAGCATATTACCAGATGTGGGAGGGGCTGAGGCCAGCTCTTGCATGGAAGTGGTATGCCCTAGGCAGGGCCAACTTTAGGATGTGCGGGACCCGATTCAAAAGAGCTGCCGCAGAAGATAGTGGCGGCAATTCGGCGGCAGCTCAATCGATTGCCACTGTTTCCAGTGGCACTTAGGCAGAGGGTCCTTTCATACTTTGCGGGGACCCTCTTCCGGACGCTGCGGGGCCTGATTCACGGGGAATCGGGCGAATCAACCTAAAGCTGGCCCTGGCCCTAGGGGTGGGGACGGGAGAAATTGACCTCTGTTTCAGAAGAAGCTGTCCCAGTTGTCAGTTGCCAGCATTTTGAAGATGAACAAAAGGGATACCCCCATTCTAGAGAACATAAGAGGATGTCTCAGAGAGAGACCCCCAGAAAGGGGAAATGGGAAAGATATTTTGAAGAAGGGAGACGCTACAGGGAAGCTCCTATAGGAGAAACCAAAAGCCCTCAAAAACAGTACAAGCAGGTAATTAAGCCTGGCCAGGACTGTGGGGAATTAATGTTTCTAGCATGTGATTTTCCTTTTGCCAATCATTTGAGGGCAAGAGAATCTGAGAGGTTAAAGAAAAATTTCTACTGGCCTGGGATACAGAATGATGAATTATTATTGCAGGTCTTGCGAATTATGACAGAAAAAGGGAAAGACCTTTCAGACAACAGAAAATTTCCATATGCTCCTGGCCTGTGTAAGAACAGGCATTTTATAGGGTAGCAGTGGACATTGTGGGTCCTGTGCCTATCCAAAGGGGAAAGAAATATATCCTGTTGGTAGTGGATTTTGCCATTAGATATCCTGAAGCAGTTGCTCTGACTAACATAGAAGCTGATTCTGTGAGTAAAGTCTGGTTCACTATTTTTAGCAGAGCGGGTTTCCTTAAAGGGATTTTATCTGACTGTGGGTTGTATTTCATGTCTCAGCTATTCAGTGAGCTATGGAAGTTATGTGGGATGAAACAACTAATGGCTGCCCCATATCATCCAGAGGTAAATGGTCTAGTGAAGAGATTCAGTGGAACTCTTCAGTCTGTGCTGGGAATGTACGCAAAGAAGAGTTCAAGACTGGGACGAATTGTTGCATTATTTGCTATTCTCTTACAGAGAGGTACCCCAAGAATCAACTAGGTTCTCCCCCATTTGATCTTCTACATGGAAGGAATGTGAGAGGACCCTTAGATCTCAGACTCCTGGGAACTGGACACTGAGGCAAAAGAAGAGCAGTAATAGAGTATATACAAAGGTTCAGAAAAGAGTTAAGACATGATGGATATTGTTCAAACTAACCTCAGTGACAGGCCAAACAAAAGGTGTGGTATGATTACATATAAATACTCTTTTGAAATAGGAGATTTGGTGTTCATCTTAAGCAATGTGGAAACAATGCAAAATTCTTGGGAAGGATCTTTTGAGGTACCAAGAGAGGTGAATGAAGATGCATATTAAAAAGTCTCATGGTAATGCTGTCCCACAACTAGTATATGTAAACAGACCCAAGGTTGCAGGGCCGGGGTGACACAGCCTCTCACTGATCTGGATTGCACTCTGAAATATCATAGACCCCTGTCAGCCTAACTTCAATACCTAGAGGATAATGGGGAATAGTCAATAAATCATGCCTAGACAACCTAATTTCTGTCTTTGAGAGGGTTAGAAGATTGGGAGGGGGGGGGTGCGGGAAGCTGTGGATGTGGTACCTTGATTTTAGAAAGGCCTTTGACACAGTTCCACATGACATTGTCATAAATCAAATAGGGAAATAAACTGGTTGAACCACTGTACTCATAGTAGTTATCAATGGCTTACTGCCAAACTGGGAGGATGTATCTAGTGAGGTCTGGTACTATTAAAAATTCACATTAATGACATGGTTAATGGAATGGAGAATATGCTTATAAAATATCAGAGGGGTAGCCGCGTTAGTCTGGATCTGTAAAAAGCGACCGAGTCCTGTGGCACCTTATAGACTAACAGAAGTATTGGAGCATCCATCTGATGAAGTGGATATTCATCTACGAAAGCTTATGCTCCAATACTTCTGTTAGTCTATAAGGTGCCACAGGACTCTTTGTCGCTTATAAAATATGTGGCCACACCAAGCTGGGAGAGATTGCTAGCACTTTGAAGAGCAGGATTACAATTCAAAAGGACCTTGACAAATTGGAGAATTGGTCTGAAATCAACAAGACATAATTCAGTAAAGACAAGTGCAAAGTGCTACACTTAAGATGGAAAAATCAAATGTGCCAGTACAAAATGAGGAAGTACTGACTAGGTGAAAACTGCTGGAAAGGATGTGGAGGTTATAATGGATCACAAATTGAATGAGTCAAAAAAGATGCAATTGTGAAAATAGCTTTAATATTCTGGGGTACATTAACAGGAACGTCATGCAAGCCGCAGACTGTAATTGTCCTCTTCTTGGCACTGGTGAGGCCTCAGCTGGAGTATTATCCATTTCTGGGTGCCACTTTAAGAAGGATGTCCAGAAGAGAGCAACAAAAATGATAAAAGTTTTTTTAGAAAACGTGACTTAGGCAGAAAGGCTTAAAAAACTAGTCATCTTTAGTCTTGAGAAAAGATGACAAAGGAGGGATCTGATTAGTCTTCAGATATGTTAAGTGTTATAAAGAGGATGGTGATCAGTTGGTCTCCATGTCCACCAAAGGCAGGACAAGAAGTAATGACCTTAATCTGCAGCATGGGAGATTTTGGTTAGACGTTCAAAATTTTAACTAACCATAAGGATAATTAAGCACTGGAATAGGCTTCCAATGGAGGTCTGTGCAATCCCTGTCATTCAAGGTTTGTAAGAAGAGGTTAGACACAAAGCTGTAATGATTGATTTAGGTATACTTGTGTAATGATGCTGCCCTTGGTGGGACCCAACTGAGAGTGCCAATTCAGGACAAATTACTTAAAACAGGGCAGTTACAGCCCAAGGCTGGGGTTCCTTTGCACACCAAGGCAAACCAAACCAGCCAAACAAAGATGGCTTCGGTTTTACCCCCACTTGCTAACCATAAGTCACACAAGCAATTCCCTTAGACACTCCAGTTTCCCAGTACCACCACCAGTGCCCCTCGTTATGGGGACGAATGTTATGAAAACCAATACCCCAGTAAAAGAAAAAGGTTCTCCTATTACCCAAGGACCAAGCCCGAGACCCAGGTCAATATACAAGTCAGATCTTACCCACAAATCACGCTGTTGCCAATCCTTTAGAATCTAAAATCTAAAGCTTTATTCATAAAAGGAAAAAGATATGAGAGCTAGAATTGATTAAATTGAATCAATTACATACAGTAAAGGCAAAGTTCTTGGTTCAGGCTTGTAGCAGTGATAGAATAAACTGCAGGTTCAAATTAAGTCTCTGAAGTACATCTACAGCTGGGATGGATCATTCAGTCCTTTGTTCAGAGCTTCAGTTTGTAGCAAAGAACCTCCAGAAGTAAGAAGCAGGACTGAAGACAAGATAGGAGTTTTTAGGGCCTTTTTATGCTTTCTGCCCGTAGGAGGACACCTTTGTTCTTATTGTGGAAAATCCCAGCAGCAAGATGGAGTCTGGAGTCCTAGGCAAGTCACATGTCCATGCATGACTCAGTTCTTTACAGGCGGCAGCCATTGCTCACATGCTATCTTGAAATGTTCCCAGGAAGACTTCTCATGTGGATTGGAGTCTTCCAAGGTCCATTGTCAGTTAAGTGTTTCTTTATTGGGTGCTTAATTTGCAAATTCCTTTCTCAAGAAGCTGACCAAATGCTTCACTGAGGCTTCTTAGAATCAAAATACATTGAGATACAAGTACATAGCCAATATTCATAACTTTAACTACAAAAATGATACACACATACAGATAGCATAATCATAATCAGCAAATCATAACCTTTCCGTAGACCCCTCACACGACAACCTTTGTACAATATTTGCCGCAGATATAACAGTGGTTGCAGCAATGATCTATACAGTCACAGTTTGTCAATAACATCACAACTTGATCCTGCCTCAGTGCAGGGGGCTGGACTAGATGACCCTTTGTACCTTCCAGTCCTATATTTTTATGATCTCCCTGGCTACTGTAAACTACGGCCTAATTGTTTAGCAAACAAATTTACAGTATTCTAATTAAGATTTAAAAAAAAAACCACTCTGTTCTAGAACTTGTTACAAAGCTGTTAGGCCAGGCAAAACTGACATCTGTGCTCCCAGAGAAAGTGATTGTTTGAAACAATCGGGGTGGAATTGATTTAAATCATTAGTCAGGAAGACTCGATTTAATCATGGTTTTCTACATAAAAGTGCATTCTTGTTGGTTGTTATAACCTTAATACATATTCTTCACAACTCAGAGGTAGATGTAGGTTTCATTTTTAGAAGGTACACACTATACATTTTTAAACAGTGATTTATTTTGAAAACTTCAGATTAGTTTTACAGCTATATCAGAAAGTGAATGATTGGTTATTTCATTTACCAAAAGTAATTGAAGCAGATATTTAAGAAGTCATTGGGAGGTGAACTATCTCCAATTCAACAGGTTAATCGTTACTGTTTGGAGGATTTTCTTGCCATGCTGTTTTAGGAAGAGAACATCACCAAACAGACATTTAAATTGTTTTATTTAACTAAAACAATGTTAAGTATTCTGGATTTTTTTCTTCAACAGCAAACATAATAATTTAACAAAACAAGCATATGTCCCTCGCTTCTCAAATTTATCTTCAGACTTTTTCTCCTTGTCCAGATCTATTCCGCCCCCAACAATCTTCAATTCATTGAACTTTTTGAAACTTTGGACTTTTAAAGAGAGATAAGGGATTGACTCTGTTTACCCAAATTTGCAGAGACACAATAGAGGTCTGCTATTTCTCACCTCTGTATTTATTTAAAAACATTTTTGCTGTTAACAAGCATGTTACCTCTGGAGAGAGACATCCACAGTTTGAGAATTGCAAAACTAAGCATCTCTGATGGTATCTTCTAGACTGAGCCCTGAGTCCCATTGGGTAGATTGAAAGATTAACCTAAATAATCTATACAGAAGCCTGTGGAACCCCATAAGATTGGATCCCTAATCCATGAACTATTGGAACTCATTTACAAAACTTTTCTTAAACATTACATGAATATATTGTCAAATGCTATAGAACAGGGGTTCTCAAACTGGGAGTTGGGTCCCTTTAGGGGGTCACAAAGTTATTACGTGGGAGGTCGAGTTGTCAGCCTCCACCCCAACCCTGCTTTGCCTCTCACATTTATAATGGTATTAAATATATATATTTAAAAAGTGTTTTTAATTTATGTGGGGGGTCGCACTCAGAGGCTTGCTATGTGAAAGGGGTCACCAGTACAAAAGTTTGAGAACCACTGCAATAGAATTTATAATCCCTATTCCATGATGAGCTCTTTGAGTTATAATATATCTTAATTTAAATTATCTTTCAATAGTTTTTTTCCTCAAAAATCATTTTATCAAAAATCCAATTTAAATAAAAATCTGACTTTTTTAAAAAAATCATTGTTTCCAGGGTGGATAAAAATAAATGTTTAAAAATGATTTGGCTAACTGGTTGTCTACAGCTGAAAATCTTGCCAAACATGACTGCCTATTATTCTCCTTCTCCCTGTCCCAACTGCTGTTGAAACTGGTCACATCGGTAAGACAGTATATTCTAGCATCCGTCACAATAAGGTGCCTATCATGCTAGCTTATGCCAGGTGTCAAACTCATGGGCCTTGTTGGTGCTGGAGAAATTTTCAGTTAACTACAACAGGGTCTGATGCAGGTTTAGTTGAACTTGTGGGAGTTCCAGTGTAAACAAATTGCTGCTGGCCAGATATATATATCTTTGGTGTACACAGAGACAACCATTTTTATCATCTGACCCACCTTCTGTTAACATGTTTGAACCTTGCTAGGCACCAGGAATGATCCTGAATCTGGTTCTGCCTGGGTGTGTCTCAGGGATGTCTTAAAACAACTCTGGAATGGTTAAAAGTGGATGGGCTATGTAGTCTTGAAAGCAGTTTCATTAACAGGCTTAGACTATTGGGTTCCTCTAGATTATGCTAGTGTGGCATTAGCAGGTAGATGACATTAGTTTTTTGTTTTATTTAGCTGCTGCTTAGGGCTGGTTTGCACACGGTTTGAGCTTCAGTTTAACAATCTAGTTTAGTTAAATTGGGTGTTGCATCAGAATCTTTGCTCAAATTGCATGTAGACAAAGTCTAAACTATCACCATGTCCTGGGCTGGTATACCCTTAAGGTAGGCAGGTAAGGGTGTTATAGCCCTGCAGCTGAGTCCTAATGACCACTCTAATCCTCAGGGCTGCATGGACTAGTGGCTAGAGTCTATATGGCAGCTCTCCTCTGCGGGGCCTAGTGGTCAAGGGGAAAATGGGCCACCTCCCAGGGGTGAGTGGTGGCCGGGGTAGAGGGGGACCTGGGCCCTCCCTGCTCCACCCAGGAACCTGATAGCAGTGAATGGATTCCTCACTTGGCCAGCAGGGATCCATACAAAACATGCTGCCTTTGTCCCGGTTTCACCACTGGACCAATATCTAGTTCCCCTGGGCTACTTCCTACCCTATTTTCCAGTGCTGCCATCCACAGGTCTCCTGGGTCTCTGATCATCGGCTGGCGAAGCTCATAATGGCTCCGTCTTCTTTTGGGCTTCTGTGGGCAGGTGGGCATGCTCCTGGGTCTCAGTGTGTTTGACATCTGGGGCTCCAGTGGCTCCCAGGAAGGAGCCTGCAATGTGCATCCTCCTCCTTCATTGATCAGGGCAGACTGAGCTGGGCTGCTCCCTTTTATACTGAGGCTCCAGTTGGAGCATGCCCAGCAGTGGTGAGGAGGTGTGGCTTCCTCTGCCTACAATATGGGGTTAACCCTTCTCATCTAGTGTGGGCTGGTACACCCCATCACACACCACCAGTCTGATTTAACAGTGTGAGGTCATTGAGATGTATTTTCTTTTGAAGGTCCTTGCCTCATTACCTTGCGTTTTTCTATTGAACAGCATAGTTACTTTTGATAATAAAAGTCTGTCATAGGTCATTTTAAATTTGAGTGCTCTATCCCTTTGTATCAATACATCTTCATCCCTAAACAGTCACCTGCAAAATCTCTACCATTTGCAAAATGTATCAAGTTATTCCTCGGTGACAGAATAGTCAACAGTAACTTTTCCCTAAACTGGTCTGTTGGACACATGGTAATTCAGGTGAGATGTTTTCCACATCTCACTCAGTTGTTCTTCTGATTGTAGGGTTTTTTCCCCAATGTGTCTTGCATTTTCTCTTGTCTACCTGGAAATGGAGAAAAGTGATTGTAACATTCTTTTGACATTTTTATAGTCATAAGTGCCATATGATACTGATTTTTATCGCTTTCTTCGTTGTCTGTATCTTTTCTAGTGTTTTTATTCACTAATGTTTGTCATTTTCAAAGCTGTGTTTTCTACTAAACACAACCCCTATATCATTCTTGCTGACTGTCACAATGATGATTTACATTTACTTGTATCATGGTAAAGTCTACAGGCCCTAATGAGATTGAGGTTTTATTATGCTCAATATTGTACAGACCCTTAGTAAGATACAGACCCTACCCCAAGAAGCTTACAGTGGGATAGATGAGACTGAAAGGGTGGGATAAAGGAAGTGGTAGTGTCTTCGTTTTACAGATGAGGAACAGAATGATTTGGAGATTTGCCTAATTTCACTCAGGCAGAGCTTAAAACTGAACCAGATCTCCTGAGATCCAGTTCCACATATTAACCACAAGACCAACCTTCCCCTCTGTTAATTTCTAACGTGTTAATATAGTCTGACTATAATAAACAGTTGGAAAGTATAGCACTTTAAGGCTATGCAGTTCTATTTTTCTGAACACTGAAGTGTGCTAGGCACCTCACAAGGACACATTCTGTACCCTGAAGATCTTTCAATCTTCAAATAAGACAAAGCAAGTGAGAACAACTAACAATGTGAGTTTTAATATGTGAGAGGAAGCATATGTTGCGTATTTCATGCTACCAGGGCCGTCTCCAGGCACCAGCTTATCAAGCAAGTGCTTGGGGTGGCAACTCCGGAGCGGGGCGGCACTTTCAGATATTCGGCGGAGGGTCCCTCACTCCCGCTCGGAGCGAAGGACCTCCCGCTGAATTTCCGCAGATTGCGGCCGAGGCTTTTTTTTTTTTGGGCTGCTTGGGGCGGCAAAACCCCTGCAGCCGGCCCTGCATGCTACAAATATAATGCAAAGATTGCTTACATATTACGTGTCTTAAAATGACAGACGTATATGCCTTGTTCAATTCATTTAAATTATTTCTCAGTACCCAGTGATCAAGATAAGAATTTTAGCCTTAGAAATTTAATTGAACTTGAAATTTGTCAATGACTTTTTAAAATATTTGAGATAATGTAATTGACTATTACATTACACAGCATTTCTCTGTGAAATATAACTCTCTTCAAGGCTTTAAAACTAAATGGAAAGGTTTTCTTTGCGAAGCAGCTTGGTATATATCATCAGGTAAGGGAACATTTTTTCCCAAAGAAACTTGAGAGGGGAAAATCCATTAAACTTGATTGTTTTTTGTGTTTTTTGTTTTTTTTGGAAACTTTAATAGTTTATAGATTTAAACCATCAGTGAAGGATTCTTAATTAATTGGATAACTTTTTTCTTCTTTTTTTCAATCCCCATACATAAAGAACTAATCTGGTTATTATTAATCCTGTCTGACTTCAGCCTGCAAGCTGTAGTTTACACTTCTCGCACCTTGTACTGTGATCACATTGCATATTTCAAGCTAAGCAACGTTGTGCCTATTCAGTATTTCTTTGGGAAACCTCTAAAGAACACTTTCTGTAGATGGAGCAGGAAGTAGTGTTGCCGATTCATTATGACAGTGTTCTCGTTAAGGCTGTATATACACTGCACAGTTTACAGCAACATGACTGTGCTGCTAAAGCCTTGTTGCTGTAAGGCAGGCATTGTAGGCACTCTGTCGTCAGAAGAGAGCTTTCCTGCTGACAAAATAAAACCATCCCCAACGAGGGGCAGTAACTTTGTTGGCGGGAGAGCATCTCCTCCAACAAAGCGCTGTCCACGCCAGGGCTTTTCATCAGTAAAACTTTTGTCAGTCGGGGTGTGGTTTTGGGGTTTTTTGTGTTTTTTTTTTTTTTCCACACCCTGGAGCAACAAAAGTTTTACAGACGAAAGTGTAGTGTAGACACAGAAGCAGCTTGGGATCCTTCAGGTTGCTATACGAAATCTAGGTTATAATAGATATTGGATCAGAGCCCAATATAACTATAGCTAAAATAGTAGGTACAAATACTAAATTTCAGTATGCACACAAACTTAATATCCATCACGTTACGGTGATGTAAACCAACAAAACCAGAAAAATGCCTAATGACGGATCTAATTCTGCAAATTTACGCACACTAGAAAGTTAATCACATGATTAGACCAGTACGCTTCAGTGTGAAACTGTCTGACACAGAATATCAAACATCCACTATCTTGAATAGCCAAACCTGTTAATGGCTCCATGCATCCTCTTTTCTTAAAGATCAAGTAATATAATTTTAGTGATCAAACATACTTGTTTATATATAAACATTAAGTGGAATTAAGAGTTCAATATAACTTAATTTTTTCAAATTCTTCCAATTGTAGCACTTTTTCTTCCATAGAGATGTGATTATGCTTGAAGAATTGCTCAATGAAAGTGGCAATGTCTTTTAATTTGAGAAGTCAGAAAATTCTGTATAGAATTTAAACACATCATTTTCCTTTGGCTGAATCTAAAAAGTCCAGTTGTTTCTGGTTCTGAAATCACAGATGATACACATTCTGCATTTGGAACAATTGTGTTTGATGTTTGAGCCAGCTTATGATCCTTTAGCTGTATTGGTTCTGCAGCACTTTCATTAGTTGAAGTAAATGCAGACATAAAAATATTCCGTTATGCCGTCCATGCTTAAAACTTGGGGTTTGAATTTTCCAAGGCCAAAGATGAATAAAAACTTACATTTTTTACACTCTTTGATTTATTAAACATTCCCTTGCAGCATTGGATACCCAGACACAACGGCATTGTGCTGGTATATGAAAACCAGAAAGTGAAACTGGCCAGTCTAGTTCACTGTCCAAGCTGAGTGAAATGCAAAAAATAGAACAGCATAAGTGATGAAAAGGAAAATTGGATTTTTAAAATCTTTTAATCTACAGTTTTAGTAATACAGGTAAGGGAAAAATTAAATATTTAATCTTGAAAGTGTCAGATACTTATTGTAAAAATAAGCTGGGAAACACTTTTCTAAAAAGATATAATAAAACAAAATACTTAGGAACTATCACTCAAAATCCTTTTAATTTGGAAGTAGTAGCAGGGAAAATATTATGTCTAATATCTTGTTCAAACCTAGAAATCTGTCAGTCTTCATAGAGATATGCAAACACATCTTGCACTTTTCCTCCAATTTTCTGTTCTGAACAGAACAGTGGTGACACGTCTCCTTTCTTACATTTTTTTTCTGCTGTAAAGCGTGTAGGCATATATTAGTGAATGTATGGTGTATAAGTACATATTCTGACAGACAAAAAAATTGTGAAAATTAGCTGATTTCTTATGACATTTAGATGGTAGAATCTGTAAACCAGCCCAAACTTTCCAATTTACACCATTGTATACCCTTCCTATCTCGCATGCAGTTGTGGCTTGTATGTGTAATTTTAAAAGGAATACCAGCTTTGAAAGTTAAAGGCTAAAATGGCCCATCTATGGGAAAGGAAGATATAGTTAGACTTGAAATGTAATAGAGCTGTATAATGTACATGCTAAGAGAGAACGCTAGGTACATTTATAACCATTTGTGTTCAAATGCTCAGCTCCCACTAAACATTCACTATTGGAGTGGAACTCCTAATCCCTGGTCTGTGCCTGAAGATCAGCTTTTATGGAAAGTTTTGAGAAAAATCCCTTTAGTAATTTCAGTGGGAAAATACAACTCTTCCATTGAAGAAGAAAATCAACCCACTTATTTAACACAACTAGCAGCAATAACAGGTTTGAGAGCTGGCATGGACATAAGCAGAGTTAGAAAAATCTACTCCTCTGTTCACCCAGGATAGATGGGAAGCTTTTTTGGGTTAGTGCCGTCAGCTTCTTCAGAATCTGAACTGCTTCAAGAATTGTTTCTAGCCTTATGACTATGATAACCTGCAAATGTGAATTGAGCATAAACCAAAGCAGTGCTAACTTCTCAACAGGCAAACATCTTCCGTTCCACTGCTGCTACCAGGTTTGCAAAGACACAGCAGAACGAAAACTGACCAGTCCTGTCACTTTTCATTGCTGCTATTCAAAACCCAGGTCAGTTTCACTCTGCTGATATAGGGAAACCTACTGTGTGAGTAGAAGCAGAGGTGGGCACTAAAGCTATTCACTAGACAGAAAGATTGAAAAACAGATGGGAGAAGGAGTAAAATAGGTGAAATTGGGTTGAGCAATCAGAAATCTGAGGGAGAGGTAAACTGGTAGAGATCCCCCATCCATCCTTCCAGCTACTAGTATGGATGTAGTGGGGAAATGAGAGAACATTCCTTATTTCTAGCAGCCTGAAAGACAGGGAGTCATTCCAAAGTCACATGTAAAGACGGAACTCTGCTGAAAACTCTAACAAGTCTTGTTCATTTCTGATCTTTTATTGTCTGTCCTGTGGTGATTATACATTTTGAGCTCTTACTGAGGTTTTTCTTAATGTAGGTTACACATTATAAGCAATATCCACCTAATACAAGCAAAGTTTATTCCTACTTTGAATGTCGTGAAAAGAAGACTGAGAACTCCAGATTAAAGAAGGTGAAATATGAGGAAACCGTTTTTTACGGGTTGCAGTACATTCTAAATAAGTACTTAAAAGGTATTTGTCTCATTATTTCAGATAAAACATAAATCTCCATATTTTTCTCCAAACTTCTTGAATTCTGATAGTTGAAGCAGTTTAATTATTTTAACTCTGTGTTGTTTTTTAAAATTTGAAGTCTCATTTTATTCTCGTGACTCTCAAAAATGAGATGTCATCTTTTGTAAAATGATCTTCTACATTCAGTGCCTTCTATTTTTGTTAGGTATCAATGAGATAGTCAGCAAACTAAAAAGAATAACAAGTATTTTTATCTACAAAGATGTTGCCGTGTTTTAGATGAATGGTCATCTGAAACATCAAAACTTGAAAAAGATCAGAGCCAAAGAAAAGTTACCTGGAATCATTAAAAACGATAGCAACACCATTCTCTTTGAGAGTCAGTTAAGATTTGGAGGAAAATAAATTTTATGTTCAAAACTTAAAAAATGTACAATTTGCATTTTCTAATTAGTTATATGCATGTATTAGTAACTTGTGTTTTAGTGTGTTTGCCTTTAAATCTAGTAATGGTCTATAACAGAATTTTAATTGTTGACTGTGGTAGCTAAGTGTGCATTTTTTTTCCAGACCATTTAAAAATGTACATCTTAAAACTTCACATTGCATTATAAACCCATATTTGGAGGTACAATTATTTGGTTTTTGCACTTCAAGTAAATACCATCTATTTTGATTCTTCCTCTCATTCCGGTTTCTGTTATACCAAAAAATCCTTTTCCTACATCATTGTTCAGAGACTGTGCAAATCTTAACCAAGACTCCACCAATTGCCAATCTCCGTTCTTGCCAAATGTTGGCACTCCAATAAAAAAATCATTTGGCAGTCCCATATCATTCACTGTGAACTTCCTCTTTTTGTACCTCCTTGAAATAGGAAAACTGTCCCAAAATAATCACAGCATGATTCAAATCAGTATACTTAGTCTTCAAAATCTCATTCTGGGGTAGGTTGTCAGAGGCTAGTTGACCTTACTATAAAAGCTTCTATAGAGCGCTAAAGAATTACAGGACAATATTAAACTTAATTCATTTTAGCATTTATGGAATGTGCCAGGTTATTAGTCCTGTAGGTTGAAGTCCCCTGTTTAGCACAAAAAGAGTATGACAGAGGCAATATCATTGCAAGCTTCCTCAGAGTGTCCTGCTAAGGTGCCTCAATCCTGTTTTGAAGAGATCATCAATGTGGATGAACATAGCTTAGTATCCACGCTAATTCAGACTTTCGGTGCTTTGCTGAATGTTGACTCCTTCTCTGGGAACAGTGTTGAGGGCATCAACTCATTCCATGTAGATGCTGACCAGCCATCAATTGATAGTGACCTCAAATTATTACAAACCTGAGCTGAATTTGAACTACTGATCTATAAGTGACAGGTCTTCTGTTCCCATACCAATTTTCTTAGCCATCCTGTCTCTCTTACAATACAACTTAAAAGCCAAAAATGATGCTTTTAAGCATAGCATTCGCTATGGCAGGATTGCCCTCCAAAAGCTCTTTGTACTCAAAGTAACTTTTTCATGTCTGGGAGGAGACTTTTTGATAATAAAAGCTTCATCTTTTATTTATTCATAAAGAGCTGCTTAATAATGCTTGGCATTAAAAAATTATTGCATTGTCTGAACTTATTTTTAACTGCTTTTCATTGCAGGCAAAGTGATAACCAAAGAAAAAATCCAGGAAGCCAAAGAGGTGTACAGGGAGCATTTTCAAGATGATGTCTTCAATGAAAAGGGATGGAACTATATTCTTGAGGTAAAAATCTGTGTTTTTTGTATATTTTAATTCAAGGAAATTCTAGGTAAGATTTGTGCATTAGTTACTCCCATCTTTAGGATCATTGCTGTAGTGTGCAAGGACTAGCAGCTGTCACAGAATAATCAAATAATTGTAAATCCATAAAGCCAAGTAGTTTTCATCCTTACAAATACCAGATATGGCTTTCTGGGTAATAGGGATTTACTGCTGCCGTCTCCTGCTAGTATGAGTGGGGGCTTGTTGGCAAATTTCACTATATAATACAACATTTAGTGCCTGGTTATGACATTAAAATCACTTTCTCTAATTAATCATAATTGCTTTTCTTCTAATGCAGAAAGCACTACAACTTTTTGCATGAGTAACTAGTAAATGGAGAAAATACATTTTAATTGGTATATGAAAATCGGGTGTCTAAATTTTGTAGTGCTACTTAAAATAAGTTTTGTTATGAGATATAGAGAACAGTTAGGAATTTTTCTGAGACACACAAATTCCAAAATAACTATCTTTGAAAATGTTATTTTTAGTGTGTAATTTTTTTCAAAGAAATGAGAGCATTTTCTCTTTGTGTGGGCAGATTTGTTCTGTTCTTTCCACTCACTAAAGGTTGCTGCATTGCCAATTTTTATGTTAGACTGAACTATTTCTTCGAAAGCATTGTGTATTCCATTAATGATCATGACTGAGGTATTTGATGGCATGTGACTATGAACATATTGGCATGTCTGGATGTCCTTTAGCAACCAAAATGGACAATAAGAATGGAAATTCTCCACTTTCACAAAGCGTAACATTAGTGACAAGGTAAATCAAACTGTTTTTCTCCATTCTACCATTTACTCCAGAGTGGTGAAGGGGTGGGTGTCTGCCTACTTCTGTTCATAGATCCTTTGAATAAATTACTATGATTTTCCCATATTACTTCTCCTGAAGAGAACCAGAACTTATTTTACTGTTTAATGACCTGGTTTCCTTTTTCCTCTTTAGGTTGTCTCTTTTTATCACCATTTACTCACCAATAAATAATTTAAAGCCTTATTGTTGGATGGTCTTTTCTAGGCTTCTGTCTTGTGAGATTGTAATAGGCATGGTCATCTTTGGTCAGTCTAGTAAACTGGTTCCTTGCTGTATATAAATGTGATAAGGCTCTTAAACAGGAAAGGACTCTGATGATACCTCTAAAACTCTAGTGATTTCTTGGAAATACCTGGATTTCTAGGATGCGTCTCCATGTGAAAGTGCTTCTGAAATTCTGAACGGAAGTGTTTTTTATTAAAAGTTATACTGATTAATCTTTGACAACTGGAGCTGTTGAAGCAGCATTTTGACATTCATTGGGATATCACTGGATAATGTGTTTTGATACTAGCTACAAAACTGCACCATTTTTCTAAAGCAGCACCATTTTGGTACATACGTTCATTTTAACACACTTTTGTACACTTTATGGAAAGACTCCTAAGGCATGTTCATTTGGGTCTACGCAAGCTGCTACTTATCAGTTTAGTTCATTGTGCTATTTCAGTAGCTTATACTAGTTATTTTACAGTTGCTGTCTCATAATTTATTCATTGCAAACAGGCAGCGACGACATATTCCACAGAGTCTTGAATATTTCAAGCATGAAAGTTAATGTTGACAATTGTTTTGAAATTGAAAAAATAAAACTTTGGGAGACTGGATTCCATGGTCAGTGGATAGAGTAGATGATCCTTTTGAGAGCGGTTGTACACTGATTCCCATTTAAAGATATTTTTTCTCTTAAAACAAATGTCTGCACCAAGACATAATCAGACCATTTAAAATATGGATGCCAGCTGGAGTAACTGTCAAGGTAAAACACCACAGAAAATTGAATGGCAAAGATCTGTTAAATGAACACTTCTGTGGACCAAACAAATTATTCTTTTTTTTTTTTTTTTTTTTAAACAGCAGGGTCTCCTTAAATGAGTGTGTTCAAAGAATAACATTGTTAAATATCCTTTAGTGGAACATGGTTATTTATTCATTTTGTGGAATTGGTGCCTTTTTAAATGTATAGGTTTTGGTGCATTTGAGCGGGGGTTTTGTTTTGTTTTTTTTAAATATTCAGTTTATTTCACTGTAAATTCTTTCTTTTTAGCAAATATAAAGCCTGATTTTGCTCCACTGAAGTCAATGGAGGCGGGGCTGGCCAAGCTGGTCCTACACTCTAATGCTGCTATTAATTTCTCTTACAGAAGTATGAAGGGCATCTTCCGATAGAAGTAAAGGCTGTTCCTGAAGGCTCAGTCATTCCCAGAGGAAATGTACTCTTCACAGTAGAAAACATGGATCCAGAGTGCTACTGGCTCACTAACTGGGTTGAGGTCAGTCTTTTAAAAAATTAAGCTTTCATTAAAAATAAAGTATGGGGTCACAATCATTTTACTTGGGTTTAAGGTGAGATCTCTGGAACCAGCTGGTTTCTGTTTTCAAAAGATCTGTCTCTCTTTCTTGAAGCCTGCTGCAGAAGTGCTATGTTGTGATAGGCTTATTTAATAAATAGGGGAAATTCACAACAGTGCTCGTACATGTTGTGGGGATTGGCTTTTGTGTGCATTGGTCTGCAGCTCAGGAAGTTTGACTCCTGCAGTGAGTAGTTGCTTGGCCCACCTCACAATAAAAAGGACTTATTCAATTAAATCTGACTCTTAAGCAAATTATTTTGGACATAGCCAATATTTCTTGCATCACTTCTAAAAATGAGGAACACCTCTTGGAAGAGTGTATGTTAACAGACAGAAGTAGAATTGGGGAATGATGTGATGGTACTCTCCCAATAAGTGGCTTGTGCACACATTGAAACCATTTGCCATACCTAATTTGCTAAGTCTTTGCAGCCCATACAGATTTCCCCTTGGTTTATTGCCAGCAGCCCCAGTTGTGCTTGGCTCATTGCCAAATGGGGATTTTTTGAGTCTTGATCAAGCATATTTCACTTATGTGTACCTGATAACAATGAGTTTTGTTGTTGTAGACTATTCTTGTTCAGTCATGGTATCCAATCACAGTGGCCACAAATTCCAGGGAGCAGAAGAAAATTTTGGCAAAGTATTTGCTAGAGACATCTGGCAGCTTAGAAGGACTGGAGTATAAACTGCATGACTTTGGCTACAGAGGAGTTTCTTCACAAGAGGTAACACTAATTGCCCAATAGCTTGAGAAGTCTAATTCTATTTAAACAAATGTAGCATAGCCAGGAATTTATAGCATTTTGGCACACATACCTTTTGACTATTTCTGACACTGTGGAGTCTCATAATGTTAGGAAAGTCTGGATTATTGGAGCAGTGTGTGTTGGGAGTACTTTCCTGAGAACTTTTTCCTTCTCTTAGTGCCTTCAAGTACAAAATTAAAGAAACTGCAGTTTACTTAAATATCAAGATCTGGAGAGCTTTTCTCTTTATGGAAATTATCTTCTGGATAGTATGAGACTGTGTTTAAACTAAAGACAGGAGAAACTAGAATTAAACAAGAGCTTTGGTGTAACAGAACTAACCCTGTACAATACTTGATAATTAGGCTTCATGATTGGATGATTTAGTTGGGGAGATGGGGATTGGTCCTGCTTTGAGCAGGGGGTTGGACTAGATGACCTCCTGACATCCCAGCCAACCCTGATATTCTATGATTTGGCACTGTAATTTAAAGTGATGTCTCTGTTTCTCAGACAGCAGGAATAGGAGCATCTGCTCACTTGGTAAACTTTAAAGGAACTGATACAGTAGCAGGAATTGCTTTAATTAAAAAGTACTATGGAACGAAAGACCCTGTTCCAGGATATTCTATTCCAGCTGCTGAACACAGGTAAGATTTTTTTTCCCTCCAGTTGTTTGAAACCCTTGCTGAATTTCTTTGTTTCTAGTGTTAACACAACTATTTTTCCATGTCCTTTCTTTGCATGTGGAAATGCTTGCTTCACTCCACATAAGGAGGCAGATAAAACCTCTTCAGTCTTTTTGTGTGGCATGCAGTATGAGTAGATACTAGTCCAGCAGTTAAGGCAGAAGTGAACCTTGCCAGCTGATGCATGTATAATGTACTGATCTATTTTTCAAGAAACTTATTTAGGTTCAAAATGAGAATGTAACTTGGGGGGGTTTTAGTCAAGTTGTAAAGTCATAATTAAAACATCTTGAACATTTGTATTCTCACTGGGCAACAATTTGATACTGGGGCCCAATTCTTTAGCACAGCTCTCTGAAAATGCATGAGAAGTCACAAAAGTTGCCAGTGTCAGCACTCCCAACACAAGACCTCTCCCCCAAGCAGAGGTAGTTAAGGTATAATAAGCTTCCCATCATGTCAGGACCCTGGCTGAAGAATTAGGCCTCTCTATGTGATCAATCCTTGATCTCTACTGACCCCCCACAAGAAGGATGAGAATTGTGACAGTGGTTGTTATATTTTGAACACTCCTTTGAGACTGACACATTCATTTCAAACATCATATCACAGTCGTTAGCTGGTAACTTTCAGCTACTCCTGACCTGTACTGGATTTCGATACAGAGACGAAAGTGTCTGCATTTTATTACCTTGTGCTATCCAGTCTACCCTCTTAAATGGGTAAAAACTTAGCACAATTCCATATTATTCTTAGTGTTTAATGTCATAAATATTCTAAGCTGGTAAACTGGGGTACATGATTCCAGTTTGAAGACTGGATTTACTTTGTATAGTGGTCATCTCTGAGCAGTAAATATCTGTCCAGGTCAGTGTTTCTGGAGCAATCTAAGTATGGGATTTAATGACTAATTGGAAATCTAGAGAACTGTTGTATAAGTTGGTGGAAGTTCAACAGGCTGCCCAGTGCTTTTGACTTTTTTATTTTAGGCTTGGCAGAAGCAACTGTAAATTTAAAGTGTAATTTAAGAAAATATACTAATAGTTGTAATAAATGTTCTGTGCACAGTGATGTTCATTGGCATGGTGATGTTAAAGTCAACAGCTTAAGTAGTCCCAGTTGAGATTCTGTTTGGTAAATGCATATTGCAGCCATTCTCTCCGAGCCGCTAATAAGTTTGAAGAGGCTCATGCAAGCCACTTCTCAAATCGTTCCAAGTTCTCCAGGATTGGAGTGCTGTCAGTGCTGTGCTTGTAGCTGGCACCTGGCTGTGCATGTTCCCATTATTGCCACAGCTCCTCTTGGAAAAGGAACTTCCTTTTTGCATCTCTTTGCTAACATTGCTGAGGGTGCCTGTGAGGGGAGAGAACCACCAGAGTGGATAAGTGCGTCTACTTTTTAAGTGACAGATTTTATGCTACCAAGAGAAGTTTTTACTAACATAATTTTAGTGCCAAGTGCTGCAAACATATAAGCATGTTGCTTAACTTCAAGCACGAGTAGCCTCATTGTAGTCAATAAGACTATTGATGTAAGTAGTTCTGTACCTGGTTAAGTGTTAGAAGTATTTAAGGCCTTGATAGTGCAGAGTTTTACAAAACTGCACAGGTGAAAAATAAGATTCCCATCCAGTATCAGCATTTTAGAAAAAACAACCCAGCATTTATATGTAAATCCCTTCGCCCTGGCATGCATTACACACACCCCCACCCCCCAGCTACGGTGCTCTTGGAGGAGGAGGTGGTGGAGCTGAGCTGCTGCTGAACAGCCAGTCTGTCAGCCTGGAGGAGCTGGTCCTGAGAGGAAGTCAGGTGCACACCCCCTGCTAGCTGAGTACTTGCATGTCATCCACTCCCTAGCAGTAGAGGACTCTGTCCTTACTCCTCCACCTCCTCCCTTGCCCCTCTCTTCCCCACCCCCCTCACCCCAGGCCAGAGTGCTGCTCTCCATTCAACCTGGTTCCATTGTCTTAGGCAGGGGTCCCTAACCCCCGGTCCGCGGCCCGGTACCGGTCCGCGGCCTCTTAGAAACCGGGCCGCGAACCGACCCAGTGGAGCTTCCACAGGCACGACTCCAGCTGAACCCCGGGAGCAGCGGACCTCCCGCAGGCACGACTGCGGAGGGAGCGCTCGTCCCGCGGCTCAGCTGGACCTCCCGCAGGCACGCCTGCGGAGGGTCCGGCAAACAAAACCGGTCCCTGGACCTAAAAAGGTTGGGGACCTCTGGTCTTAGGGATGCCTGTTCCCCACTCTGCTGCCTTCACAAGGGCTCTTCCCTCTTTTGCAGAGAATGGTGAAGTGAGTGAAGGGACAGGACATAGAACCTCAGGCACCACTAGTGGCAAGAGGAATCTGTTCCCTCATAGCCTGTACCCAGTGTTGGGAAACCAGCTTGCAGCCAAATAGAAGGAGATTTTATTTATTCTACCCTATTCTAATCTACAGAATGATTAACCAGCCACCAATTAGGCTTGGTGTCCAGGTTTGGAAATGCAGACAGGCGCCCTCTACAAAGTACTATAGACCTCAGATTGAAGGGGATGGGTGACGTTTGTCGGATCACTGCCTGAGAAGGATAGTAAGATGCTAAGGCGGAACACTTTTGAGAGATTCCCTTGTAAAATTAGCAGCAATACATTGATTGAGCTTCTTTTATAGTTCATATAAACTACTTGAAGATATTTAAAGGACTGGGTCAGTTTGCATTATAGTTGGCTGTAGTTAGAGTACCTTTTACATACAGAAAAATACAAAACATGAGATTTAGCTGGCTCATGAACTTCAGTCTAATGCAGATCTTCAACTGATTTTCCAGTACCATAACCGCTTGGGGGAAAGACCATGAGAAAGATGCTTTTGAACACATAGTGACGCAGTTTTCTTCAGTGCCTGTATCTGTGGTCAGTGACAGCTATGACATCTACAATGCTTGTGAGAAAATATGGGGTGAGGACTTGAGGCATTTAATTGTATCCAGAAGTCCAAAGGCACCGCTGATTATTAGACCAGATTCTGGAAATCCTCTTGACACTGTGTTAAAGGTAATACTTTTGAAATAATTCTTCCAATGTAGAATTTTGAAATGGCTGTCTAACACATTTGGGAAAATTATTGATGAGCTAAAACTATTGCTGCACTAGGGTGTTTCATGTGTGATAGATCCAAAAATGTCCCTCATTAACCTTATCTGAGGAAACTCTGTTCCACATTCCCAATAGCTTGGTTTTTACTAAGCCAGTTACTCAACTACTTAGAGGTCTTAAAGCCATTTTTGGTCCCTTTTAGAACTCTGCAAGATTAGTCAGTGTATTAACTGTTTGAAGAACAGTATATATTATTGTTCTCAGTTGTGATGCAGAAAGATTCAGATGCATCTGAAACAGTGGGTTTTTTACCCACAAAAGCTTATGCCCAAATAAATCTGTTAGTCTTTAAGGTGCCACTGGACTCCTCATTGTTTTTTAGAAAGATTCTGGGATAATACAACATATTAGTGTCTCAGCACTTTCCAATAAGGAGTAAAATAGGAGGCTGACTAAGCATTAATCAAATGCCAAGCTAAAGTGACATTTCTCACCACTTAAGATAAGCCTGAAAATCCAAAGTCACTTAACATTGAAGCAATAAATTACACATGCTGCAGTACAAGGAAAGCTCCAAACCCTGTCAGATTTGCATTTAAACCAGAGACACTTGCTCTTTAACAATCAAAGAGCCACTTCGTCATACAGAACTGTAGAATAAGAACAGCCATACTGGGTCAGACCAAAGGTCCATCTAGCTCAGTATCCTGTCTTCCTACAGTGGCCAATGCCAGGTGCCCCAGAGCGAATGAACAGGTAATCGTCAAGTGATCCATTCCTTGTCGCCCATTCCCAGCTTCTGGCAAACAGAAGCTAGGGACACTATCCTGGCTAATAGGTCCATCAATGGCGATCTTCCATTAATTTATCTAGTTCTTTTTTTGAACCCTGTTATAGTCTTGGCCTTCATAATGTCGTCTGGTAATGAGTTCCACAGGCTCACTGTGCATTGTGTGAAGAAATACTTCCTTTTGTTTGTTTTAAACCTGCTCCCTATTAATTTCATTTGGTGACCTCTAGTTCTTGTGTTATGAGAAGGAGTAAATAACACTTCCTTATATGCTTTCTCCACACCAGTCATGATTTTATAGACCTCAATCATATCCCCCCTTAGCCGTCTCTTTCCAAGCTGAAAAGTCCCAGTCTTAATCTCTCCTCATATGGAAGCCGTTCCATACCCGTAATCATTTTTGTTGCCCTTTTCTACAAACCTTTTCCAATTTCAGTATATCTTTTTTGAGATGGGGCTACCACATCTGCACTTAGTATTCAAGATGTGGGCGTACCATGGATTTACATAGAGGCAATGTATCTTCTGCCTCATTATCTATTCCTTTCTTAATGATTCCCAACATTCTGTTTGCTTTTTTGACTGCTTCTGCACATTGAATGGATGTTTTAGAGAACTATCCACAATGACTCCAAGATCTTTCTTGAGTGGTAACAGCTAATTTAGACCCCATCATTTTATATGTATAGTTACGATTGTTTTCCAGTGTGCATTTATCAACATTGAATTTCATCTGTCATTTTGTTGCCCAGTCACCCAGTTTTGAGAGATCCTTTTGTAGCTCTTTGCTGTCTGCCTGGGACTGAAATACCTTGAGAAGTTGTGTGATCTGCAAAGTTTGCTGCCTCACTGTTTACCCCCTTTTCCAGATCATTTTATGAATTATGTTGAATAGTACTGGACCCAGTACAGACCCCTGGGGGATACCACTATTTACCTCTCTTTCTGAAAACTGACCATTTATTCCTACCCTTTCCGAGCTTTTAATCAGTTACCAGTCCACAAGAGGACCTTCCCTCTTATCCCATGACAGCTTACTTTGCTTAAGAGCCTTTGGTGACGGACCTTGTCAAAGGCTTTCTGAAAATCTAAGTACACTATATCCACTGGATCCCCCTTGTCCACATGCTTGTTAACCCCCTCAAAGAATTCTAGCAGATTGGTGAGGCATGATTTCCTGTTAAAGACCATGGTGACTCTTCCCCCAACAAATTATGTTCATCTATGTATCTGACAATTTTGTTCTTGACTGTAGTTTCAACCAGTTTGCCCGGTACTGAAGTCAGGTTTACCAGTGTCTGTAATTGCTGGGATCACCTCTGGAGCCCTTTTATAAAAATTGGCGTCACATTAGCTATCCTCCAGTCATGTGGTACAGAAGCTGATTGAAATGATAGGTTACAGACAACAGTTAGTAATGCTTCAATTTCATATTTGAGTTCCTTCAGAACTCTTGGGTGAATACCATCTGGTCCTGGTGACTTATTGCTGTTTAATTTATCAATTTGTTCCAAAACCACCTCTGACACCTCAATCTGGGACCGTTCCTCAGATTTGTCACCTAAAAAGAATGGCTCGGGTTTGGGAATCTCCCTCACATTCTCAGCCATGAAGACTGATGCAAAGAATTCATTTAGTTTCTCCACAGTGGCCTTATCATCCTTGAGTGCTCCTTTAGCATCGTGATCGTCCAGTGGCCCCACTAGTTGCTTAGCAGGCTTTCTACTTCTGATATACCTAAAACATTTTTTGCTGTTACTTTGAGTCTTTAGCTAGCTATTCTTCACATTCTTTTTTGGCCTTCCTAACTGTATTTTTACACTTCATTTGCCAGCATTTATGCACCTTTCTATTTTCCTCACTAGGATTTAACTTCCACTTTTTAAAGGATGCCTTTTTGCCTCTCACTGCTTCTTTTAATTTGTTGTTTAGCCACGGTGGCACACTTTTGGTTCTCTTATTATTTTTTTTAATTTGGGGTATACATTTTAAGTTGAACCTCTATTATGGTGTCTTTAAAAAGTTTCCATGCAGCTGGCAGGGATTTCACTTTTGGTGCTGTACTTTTTAATTTCTGTTTCAATAAATTCCTCAATTTTGTGTAGTTCCCCTTTCTGAAATTAAATGCTACAGTGTTGGCTGCTGTGGTTTTTCCCCCACCACAGGGATGTTAAATTTAATTATATTATGGTCACTATTACCAAGGGGTCCAGTTACATTCACCTCTTGGACCAGATCCTTTGCTCCACTTAGGACTAAGTCAGGAATTGCTTCCCCTCTTGTGGGTTACAGGACTAGCTGCTCCAAGAAGCAGTCATTTAAGGAGTCAAGAAACTATCTCTGCCTCCCGTCCTGAGGTGACATGTACCTGGTCAATATGGGGATAGTTGAAATCCCCCATTATTATTTTATTTTAGTAGCCTCTCTCATCTCCCTGAGCATTTCAGTCACTGTATCCTGGTCAGTAATCTATCCCTACTGCTATATTCTTCTTCTTACAGCATGGAATTACTATCCATAGAGATTCTATGATACAGTTTGATTCATTTAAGATTTTTACTTCATTCGATTCTACACTTTCACACATAGTGCCACTCCCCCACCAGCAAGACCTGTTCTGTCCTTCCAATATATTTTGTACCCTGGTATTACTGTGTCCCATTGATTATCCTCATTCCACTGAGTTTCTGTAATGCCTATTATATCAATATCCTCATCTAGTATAAAGCACTCTAGTTCACCCATCTTATGATTTGTATATCGTTTGTATATAAGCACTTTAAAAGCTTGTCACTTTTTAGCTGTCTGCCATTACATGATGTAATTGAATGGGACTTTTTTTTCATTTGACTCTCTCATCAGGTCCTACCTGTATTTTTCATCTTCCATCCTCTCCTCCTTACTAGGACAGAGAATCTCCATTAATAAATCCTCCCCTAAAAGATGTCTCTGTTCAAACCACGTGCTCCTCTGCACCTATCAGCTTTTCCCCAGCGTTTAGTTTAAAAACGGCTCTATGACCTTTTTAATTTTAAGTGCCAGCAATCAGGCTCCACCTATACCTGACTGGAACCAATCCTCCTTGTATAGGCTCCCCCTTTCCCAAAAGTTTCCCCAGTTTTGAATAAATCTAAACCCCTCTTCCCTACACCATTGTCTCATCCATGCATTGAGACCTTGAAGTTCTGCCTGTCTAACTGGCCCTGCGGATGGAACTGGAAGCACTTCAGAGAATGCTACCATGGAGGTCCTGGACTTCAATCTCTTACCTAGCAGCCTACATTTGGCCTTCAGGACCTCTCTCCTATCCTTCCCTATATCATTGGTACCTACATGTACCATGACCACCACCGGCTCCTCCCCAGCACTACACATAAGTCTATCTAGATGCCTCGAGAGATGCGCAACTGTTACACCAGGCAGACAAATCATCATGCGATTCGCCTGGTCATTGCATTATGCCACAAAAAAGTATAAAGCTATTTAGAACAAACACTTGCATGTAGAAAACTTATCATAAAAGCTAACAATACCATTCCATTAGAGTAACTCTCAGTGCTATTACACGTTGGCTATCTACTAGGACAAATACAGATTTAACCTGTCTGGGTACTTTTTTCTCTAGGGCAAGTGCTACGTCACCATAGAGAGATTAAGCAAAGTTCCTTTCTCAGAACCCTGAAAAAAGTCTGTGTGGATCAGGATTTAAATTTTGATTATTGCTAGTTTAAACAGACTTCAGCCAGCAGTCCTTACTCCATGAGGCGTATGGTGCTAACGAATCTGAGAAATGTGAAGGGCACATCCACTGTTCGCATTGTGTAAAGTTTAAAAAAAAAAGTAGTTTTAAAAAAGAGTAATATGCTGGGTTGACCTACTGAGGAGAGTCTAGCTGCCAATTTGTGGTTAAGCAGAAAAATAGGGATTGGGTGTGATTAGTCATCTTTAGCCATGTGAGTATACAGACCCTATTGTCTCCTAAGCCATTTTCTTCTAAACCACCCTCTGCACGATGGCTGGAGTATTGAGTACAGCATGGCTTTGCTCTGAGCCATGTACTCAAAATGCTAACAAAGAATTAATTCTATTAATGGATTTGGTGTTTAACTTTGCTAGAGTGGGAGAAGAGAAACAGAATTGCTTCCATTTTGTTTTCTACAGGTTTTGGAGATTTTAGGAAAGAAGTTTCCTGTTGTAGAAAATGCAAAAGGCTACAAGGTGTTGCCCCCTTATATCAGAGTTATTCAGGGGGATGGTGTGGATATCAACACGCTGCAAGAGGTATGAATTTTTTTAATGTATCTGATGAAATTGGCAGTGTCCTCCTTTAATCTGGAGTCTATTAGAACTAGTCAGATGTTAATGTTTCTTTACTGACCCATTCCTAGCCTTCATTCTGGACACTGCCCACAAACCCTAACATACAAAATTAATTTATTAAAACATGAGGAATAAAAAAACTGCACATAACCCAAAGTACGTCTCTTAATCTCAAGGTTGTAATTTTTTCTCCCTCATCACCTCATTGTTTACTTTAATACCGCCCATGTTAAAACTAATTAGGATTAAACTCAGGGCAAAGATCTATCCTTTTCTTTGTCTCTAGTGTGCCAGTCATGACTTGTGCTATGGCAACAGTAGTAATTAACTAGTTTGAATTGTTAGGTTGTAAATTAAATATGTCTGCATTCAAACTTTCAAGGTATACTTGTGCTTTTTGAAGGAGATATTTTTGAAAGCAAATGCAAGGTGAGGGAGGCGTCTTTAAAAGCCCAGCTAATGAGAATTGAGCAATCCATGTTTTATGCAAAATTATACCACATTAACCTGCTGGTGCCTGATAGATGAATACATAGTTTCTTACTGTTAAAATTAAAAAGTACAATTTCAGTAAGGTAGAAGCCTAAGTTTTTATTACCTCCTGGAAACTCTAGTGACAAACTTGCTACTGTCTAGTGGAAGGAAGTGCAGAGCAGGATTGGTTAATCTTATTTCTGCACTTCATCAGTTACTTGATGTTAAGAGTCAGGCCATCACAGGATTAATGCCTTTTGCTTTGAAAATGAATACCAGCATTTCACAGGGCATTCATCATCTTCACCTTAGTAAATACTGATGCAGTGCTACAAAATAAATTAGGAAATACTCAGTTCAGTGAAACCTCTTAGATATTGCAAGTACACTCAGGAACTCCAGTTCACCAGGTCTGAGCAGCTTTGCATTCTTTTGAATTAAGGACTAGAGAAACTAGACCACAGAAGTGGGAGTAAAGCAGTGGCACACTGGTGGGAGTCATGCATCTGTTCAGTTCGATAAACCATTTGCATGTATAATCTGAGATCCACGAACATGAACCCAAACAACAAAGCTACGAAGGTGTTTACATGTTACTGACAAATCCTCAGAGAGAGGATGATAGTTGGGATATCGAGTAACAAAATCCTTGGTGGGAAGATTGCCTTGTAAAAACAGCTAACAAACTCATGCCATGACAGCCCTAAAAAGCAAATCTGATTTCCTTGGTTTGTTTGATGGAAAGAGTGATTTGACGAGAATAGACTTGCTGTATAATGCACAACTGTGATAACAGCAAGCATGAAATAACTGAATCTGGATATTCTACTCCTGATGGCATTCCATGCCAAATAAATAGAAATTCTGCACACAGTATTTCAAAATTCTGCAAGTTTTATTTGTCAAATACACATGGGGGCTCCAGCATGTCACTGGGAATATAGACCACTGGTGCACAGAGTTAGGATATCGCTCTGCAGCTTCCCTTCCTCCCCCCCGCAAGGACATGGCTCAGCAGTGAGGCTGCACTCAACTCTAACACAGCACAAGGACAGAGCCTGTCCCAGAAACACCCCAGGGCCCTGCCCCTGTGTGCCAGGTACACCAGGTGTGGGAAGGCAGGCTCAGCCCTGCAGGATCTAAGCATGGAGGGGCTTGGTGTGGGTTGAGAGGGTTCTGTGTGGGGCAATCTGGATGCACATGGGCTTGTTGGGGAGTTCTAGGTGCAACAGTAATGGGATTCTGCATGGGGGTCCAGGTGAAGGTGGTGGGGGCTCAGCAGGGCAGTGTCTGGGTGTGTGGGGAATAGAGTTCAGCGGGGGTTTGGGTGTGGGGGGACTCAGTGGGGAGGTCCAGATGCTGGGGGAGTGGGACTCAATGGGGTGTGGGATCCAGGTGTAGCTGGTTGGGGTTCGGTGAGGTGGGGATCCATGTGCAGGTGGCTCGTTGGGGTGGTCCGGGTGCAGGGGGCATGGGGCTCTGGGAGGGGGTGGTTGTTCTGAGTGTGTGTGTGAGGGGAGGGTGAGGCTCGACATGAGGGTCTAGGTATGAGGGGGTCTGGATGCATGGGAGTTGGGTGAATGGGGGAGCAGCTCCTCATACAGTGATCCCTCCCCCTGCAGCTAAGGAGCGATGGGTGAGGAGTTTGCAGAGCTTCCTGCAGCCTAGGGAGAAATCTGGGGATGGGTCTGACTCAGCTCCGGATGCTGTGCTGGGGAAGAGGAAGTCCCATTCTCCCCAGATAGGACTAGCAGCTGAGCCCAGCACAGGGTAGAAGCCACCAACCAGGTCTTCCCCAGTCTCATCCCCTGCTCCACAGTGATTTACCTCTCTGCTGGCTGCCCCAGGCACCCAAAATGTACTGCTGGGGAGGATCACATGACTGCTCTTGTGGCTTCCCTTTGCTTCCCCGTCAGAAAGTTATTTTTCTGTGGAAAAGCAAAGAAATCTGTGGGGGACATGAATTCTGTGCATGCACAATGGTGCAGAATCCCCCCAGGAGTATTCTCTCTTTAATACGTAACTACTGAACACTTGGTAACATTGTCTGATTGTTAAACAGAATTCAGGTGTGAGTTAGAATATATTGGACCATATTTATTCCTGGTTTGACTCCATTGACCTCTGATGGGGCTACACCAGCGATGAATTTGGCCCAGTAAATTCAGAGTCTTTCCAGAAGAAAGCCAGTGAGCTTCTGGTAAGACTTTTCCTTAACCTGACAAAATTCTAGGAGGCAACAATTAGTGTTATACTAGTCTTTAAAATATATATTTATGGGGAAAGGGCGGTGGGACCTTGTTCTTCAGGATATGGAGATTCAGTACTGTTCTGCAAGGTGTAAATAGGACAGGAAAAGTTTTATTTCTAATACCTAATGTGAGAGGAAATGGACACAAGGGATAAGTCTGTATTTGAATTACTTTCTTATTCAGATCCCGAAAATGTAGGATATAAAAATATATGTACTAATTTCCCCCACATGAACCTTTTAGCAGCATAGCATTACCTGCGAGAATAAAAACAGTCATAACACTTGGTATAAGAGAACCAAGTTTATACTTATTTAAAACTGAAAAGGCATTTCTTACTCCTGTTATTTCAATAACCCCAGATCTCCCATGCTGATGTACAGGATATCAATGCTGGGATTGCTTTAAAGAGGTACTTTAAAGTATTTTACACACACAAATGTAGGTTTCATGTAGAATAAAACATTTTTAAATAGTTTTACATTATCTTATCTGTATATACTGTGGCAGAGCTCTGACCTTGCTCCTGTGGGTCCTGCGCTTCTAGGCGGTTTATGCTAGCCTCAGTGGCTCACTGTGATCCTCCACGTAGCCCTTCTCTCTCTAGGGCCAGGGTTACAGTCTACTGAGCCCTTTTCATCATAGGCTGCAAGGAGGTTGGTGAGAGAACTCCCACAGTCTCTGTTCAGCCTCCTGTCCTGACAGGGACCTGACTTCCCCTTCCAGGAGCTGTTCCTGTAGTGGTGGGTTGTGGGGAACCCAGGCCCGCCCTCTACTCCGGGTTCCAGCCCAGGGACCCTACTGGTAGCAGTTGTTGGCAACCAACCTTTCACTGCCAGAGCTGCTACATTTCCCTGGGCCAGTTCCCCACAGCTCTCCTGCTTCTCCCTTCTTCACCCTTACCTTAGGGCTCCTTAAACGATGTTTTAGGGTGTCTTCAGTAACCAGCCCTTCAGCTGCACCTCCGCTCCTCTGCCTGACTGGAGTGAGCCCTTTTTATAGTAACAGCAGGGCCTTAATTAGAGTCAGGTGGTCACATTAACTGAATGGCCTCACCTGACTCTTTACAGGTTAATTAGAGTCAGGTGTTCTCATTAGCCTGGAGCAGCCCCTGCTCTGGTCAGTCAGGGAATAGAAAACTGTTAATCCAGTGGCCAGTATATCTGCCTTCAGCTATTCTGCTGTACCCAACTGGCCTGAGTCTATCACATAACATATTAATAATTACTTTTCTTTTAAACTCTTTGAAAGTTTGTTTTAACTTTAAACATTCCACATCAGTGTTGGAATCTCAAATGTAACTACAGTGTCATGTATCAGGTACAGTACTGTGGTGATGGGCATGCTGTGAAAACGTAGAATGAGAAATTAACTGATCAGTCTAGTTCACGGTTCAAACTAGATGAAACAAAACAAACAAAAAACCAGCAGGAAAAGTGTAAACTGGATTTTTAAAATTCTTTTTTAATAGGAGATACTGGTAGCGCAGGTAAGGAACCTTCTGTTTGACTTCTTATTTTGATGTTTTCACTTTTAAATCATTGCAATCTGCTAACTGCAAAATATACTAGACCTTCCAGAGATTATCTTTGAGCATTCAATTTCCAGCCATCTTTAAATTCTCATACTAGAGAATCCTCTAGTTTGGGATCATGATTGATGGACTAACAATGCCTACAATGGAAATGGTTAGCTAAGCAGTTCCCAAACTGTGGGTCAGGACCCCAGAGTGGAAATGGGGTCACCAGGCATTAGACTTGCTGGGGCCTGGGGATGAAGCCAAAGCCTGAGCCTCACTGCCTGGGGCTGAAGCCCAAAGGCTTCAGCCTTGGGTGGTGGGGCTCAGGTTACAAGCCCCCCAACTGTGGCTGAAGCCCTTGAGCTTGGGCTTTGGCTTTCTGCACCCAGGGTGGTGGGGCTTGGGCGGGCTCAGGCTTCAGCCCCCTCCTGGGACCATATAGTAATTTTTGTTGTCAGAAGGGGGTTGTGTTGCAATGAAGTTTGTTAGCTGGTCAAAATCTGGACACCTGAATTGCTCCCTCTGTATGAGCTGGAAATAACACCACGCCCTCTGTCTTGCCGCCTCCACCACAATGAGAAACTCTTCTGTGTGGCATTGCTCTGGGGAAAGGCTGCAGACCTTTGAGGTTTTTGATGGAAGTAATTCCTTCCTCTTCTTCTACTTGCTGCTGCTCCTCCTCCTTTGGAAGCACCAAATGTGGATCTCAGCAGAAGGGTCAGTAGTAGAATCAGAACTTTGCCATATCGTTAACAAGGGTTATACTATACCCCACACACACAAGGTCTGACCAACCAAGGTCCTTCATGATGGGAGTGTGGATGGGTTGAAGCCAACTTTTCATCCAAAGGTGTTTGTTCATCAGCAGAGATAATCGAGGAATGTGTCCACAGCATAAGAAGGCCCACTGTCCAGGGATGCTAGAAACAGAATGGGGTGAAGCATATGGCTGGATGCTGGCTGAAGGGGACCAACCCTGCAGCTGTGATTTCTTGTCCCACTGTAGTACATGAGTCAAGCAGAGCCCAGTTATGCCACTCTCTGCACTGGTAATGCCTGTTAACCTGGGAGTATCCCCTCAAAATGACTGGTCCTCCCAGGCAGCCTCATGTTCCTGGATGAGATGTTGCTCATGGCCATCTTCTAACAATTTTTTGGAGGTTGTGCTTGAAGGGAGTCTGCACAAACAGCTCTTCTTCCTACCCCATTCCTTGTCTCCTTCAGTTATTCCAGAGGCTCTTGGAGAATCTCCCTCATTCAGACCCAATTGATAACTCTGAATCATTTGTCATCCTCGAGTTCCCCTTCTCCTCTAATCCACCAAAGGAGACTCCCTTCCCGCTCAGACTCCTCTCTAAGAAGTAGTGTCCAAATCAGAATCTCCTAGTCATTGGCCCCAGAGGATATTAAGTTCATTGTTAAAACCAATATGATTTTTAGACATTTAGAAGAGAAGTTTTCAGGATGCTTCAAGAAGATTCCGTTAAATTGAAGTACTACAGGGAGGTCTGACATTCTTTTCTCCTTGTCGGACAAGGACAGTGGAGAAGTGAGTGGCAATTGCACAGTGGAAACTTGCAGTGCCAGGTTGCTACCAGTCAGTCAGTAATCAATTTGGAGTCAGTAAATCCATCATGGGGGCTATTGTCACAGAAGTGTGCAGGACCATTAAGTGCCTCCTATGCAGGACTCTATCCTGCACATTGCAGAGAGTCATAGTAATGGATTTGCAGCAGTGGGGATCCTGAACTGCAGTGGGGTGATAGATGGCATGCATATTCCTATTTTGGCACCAGACCACCTTGCCACAGAGTACATCAAAGAAAGGGCTACTCTTCTATGGTAATGCAAGCACTGGTGGATCACTGAGGATGCTTTACCAATATCACTCTAGGCTGGTCAAGGAGGGTGCATGATTGCTCACATCTTTAATAACACAGGACTGTTCAGAAGGCTGCAAGCAGGGATTTTCTTTCCCAACCAGCAGATTATGATTGGCAATGTTGAAATGCCAGTAGTGATCCTTGGGAACCCAGCCTTCCCTTTGCTCCTCTGGCTCATGAAGCCAGACACCCCAACAGCACCACAAAATACTTTGGTTACCGGCTCAGCAGGTGTAGAATAATAGTTGAATGTGTCTTTGGTCATTTGAAGGGTTGCTGGTGGTGGTTACTCAGAAGATTGGATATTGGTGAGAGAAATATCCCAATGATTATAGCTGCCTACTGTGTGCTGCATAATATATGTGAAGCAGAGGAGAAAAAGTTCTCAACAAGGTGCAAGTGGAGTGGCTGTCTGCTGAATTTGAACAGCCAGGTATAAGGGCTCTTAGAAGAGCTCAATGCAGAGCTATACTGCTAAGGGAGGTGTTGAAATAGCATTTTAATAGCAAGAGGTGTGTGTTGGTGTAATGTGCTCTATCTGGCCCTCCTGTTTGCAGCCCGGTATGAATTGTGTGGTGATAGTTATATATGTAGGAACAGTACCTCTTCTTTCTCCTGCTTGCCTGACTCAGGCATTCTGCAGGTGTGGAGGGGGAGAACCTGAAGGCCACAATGGCAGCAGCTGCAGATAAAACAGAAAGGTACTATTGTTAGTGTATTCATTAGGGAAAGTGAAACTTAAGATGCTGAACACTCCCTTCGCTCCCAAAAAGTTGCAAGCACTGCATTCTCACTTCTGCTTGCGATTGTTTGTGCACTGCTCAGCACCAGCCAGGGTGAGTATGGCCCACCCGGGGAAGGGGAAATGAGGTAATAATAGCTCAGTTGCATGATTCTAGTAGTATAGGGCAATGACACTGAATACTTAGTCTGCAGAAGAGAAGAATGAGGGGGGATTTGATAGCTGCTTTCAACTACCTGAAGAGGATGGATCTAGTCTGTTCTCAGTGGTACCAGATGACAGAACAAGGAGTAATGGTCTCAAGTTGCAGTGGGGGAGGTTTAGGTTGGATATTAGAAAAAACTTTTTCACTGGGAGGGTGGTGAAGCACTAGAATGGGTTACCTAGGGAGGTGGTGGAATCTCCTTCCTTAGATGTTTTTAAGGCCTGCTTGACAAAGCCCTGGCTGGGATGATTTAGTTGGGGATTGGTCCTGCTTTGAGCAGGGGGTTGGACTAGATGACCTTCTGAGGTCCCTTCCAACCCTAATCTTCTATGATACTGGCACTGTTTTCCACAGGCTGTGGTGATTTTAGCTGATTGAGTGTAACAGAAGCAGAGAGAGAGCACAGCTGCTGCTGGTGACCTGATGCTGCCCAGGCCCATATGCTGCTAGCTTGTGCCTGCTGAATTTATCGCTGGATGGTGTGGGAAAATGTCCTACCACAGTGGAAGAAATAAGGCAGCTCTCCCTAGAAATATATGCCAGAGGATTGCAGAGTACCTCCATGAAAGTTTCATCGAGATCTTTCTGGAGGATTTTTGGGACATCCCTATGCATATAGTGCTCTACGTGGACCCCCCTGCCTAAGTCTAAAGGAGAATGAAAAGCAGATAGCAACTCTTTCTTTCTTGATTGTACCATTACCTCTTCTAGCATGAGTAAATTTAATGAGAAGTCAAAAGATGTGTTCTGCTACTTTTTGTGGGGGGTGGCATTCCTGTAATTTTAAAATTAAACTACACGCTTACCCAGAGTTCCTTCCCCTGCATCAGGCTTGCCTGTGCTCAACTGGTGGGACTGGCTGGACTGCGGTGGAATCAAAAACGGATCCTGGCTCGCTGTGCAGCTGGATTCCCCCCCAGTCTACTGTCTCCCATACTCCTCCTCTTCTACCTCCTCTTCCTTGCAGTTCACAGCAGGGGCCTGTGACTTGGACTCCTCTGGGGTATCCATAGTGCTGTTGGAGGTGGGGTCTCTGCAGAGGATAAAATGCAACTCCTTGTGGAAGTGGCAGGTCTGCAGCTCAGTACCAGATCAGTTGTTGGCCTTCTGGTACGCATTGCTACTGCTCCTTGTTGTAGGCCGCCTCCCGCATCCCTAGAGCAATCTACTCATAGATGTCCACGTTTCTATGGCTGGTTCAGAGCTTTGCCTGCACAGCCTCTTCTCCCCACAGGCCCAGCAGATCCAGTGCTTCCTGCCTGTTCCAGCTGCTGGAGGCCAGTAATGGCCGATGTAAGTAACACAGTGTCTACCCTCGCACTGGATCAACCTAAGTACATCAACCTTGGCTCTATGCCTCTCGGGGAGGTGGTGCTATTAAGTCAGTGTAACCGGACACTTATGTCAGTAGTAGCCCAATTTAAGTGAAGACACATGCACAACTAGGTCGACGTATGCTGCCTTGCATCGACCTAGCTTTGTAGCATAGACCAGGCCTGAGATTGGCTGGCAAAGTCTGCCATGATCTGAACGTTATCCCTGGGACAGGGTGTCCCCTTCTTGTACTTCTTGTCCCATCATCCTGCTCAAGCTCTCCTTTAAAGGAGCCTCTGCAGCTCTGCAAACAGTCATGTTCAGTGTCACAGCCTTCAGGCTTCCCTGTCATAGGTAAAGGCCCTGAACAAATCATGCAAGGGGAAAGTTGGGCATGTTAAATATCCTGAAAAGGCTGCTGAAGATCTTGCTGCTTTGGACTGCTAGATCTTTTAGTCTGCCATTCTCCCCTAATTAGAGACACAAGGTGGGTGAGGTAATACCTTTTATTGGACCAACTTCTGTTGGTGAGACAACCGTACACTGAAGTATCAGGAGGTACTTACACCCTTAAATACAAAGTTGTTTAGCATAAGTAGTTAACACACATTTAAACAGTCTATAACCCACTGAATACTGCTTCTCCCCTCCCCCCCCCCACTTCCCTCCTTAATGAGTGTTAACTGGCTACTTCACCTTGAATGGTCCCTTGGAATGTGTGTTAACTAATGCTAAACAACCTGTTTCACCTTGTATTTAGCTGTGACACTTCAAGCATGTTTCCCAGACCTGAAGAAGAGCTCAGTGTAAGCTCGAAAGCGTTTCTCTCACCAATAAAAACTATTAACTCACCCGCCTTGTCTTTCTAATATCCTGGGACCCACATGGCTACAACAACACTGCATATTCTCCCCTAATCTCTTTTCATTTAGCTCTTCCCCTTCCCTTTCTCTGGATGGCCTGGTTGTCACTTCTCATCAGTCAGGACTTCAGGCTAGGGATTGTCTGTGTCAGAGAGTAAATCATTTTAATGTAACAATTTAAATGTAAACTGTCCCTTCATAACAGAAGAATCCTCTCATCTGGGACTTTCGCACTCTGGTTAGTAGTATGTTTATAGGTGGCTCCAAGTACTGGGAGTTTCTTGATCTGGGTTGTGACATTCTTTCCAAGCTCATATAGGGGAGCAGTTCAAGAAAACAGATCTTTGACCAATCAGCTTCTCTGGCCATTGTGGGTAGGGCTAGTACATCAATCATGACTCTGGACTAGAGGATTCTTGTGTTAGGATAAGACATATTTATGGTAAGTTTTTAAATTGTCTGCATTTGCATTTAACTTTTTTTCTGATAACTCTCAGAAAAGATGGTAAAACAGCTGCGTATGCCAAACAAGAATCGCTCAAGAACTTTGGTTGAAGAAGAGGGTAAAACAAATGCTCTACCACTTGAATATCATCCTAGAAATCTCTAATACAACTAATTCTAGGCTGCATATGTTGCTCTATTGCAGTTCTGGGTAGAGGCAAGCAAAGCCCCTCTCTTGGTGTTTGTGGGTGAAATGATCACTTTGTTTCAGAACACATCCTATAACTTGAGCATCTTTGAAATCTCGAATTGGCCCACAGTTTTGGCAACCATCAGAAGGCTCTTGAATGCCACCATGAAGGATTCAGTTTGGGCAAAGAAATAGTATGCTTTAGGGCTCTGTGGCTGGGTGTTGCATTACTGTACTACTCTTGTCTTGGGAAGGGAAGGGATGGTGTTTTATATTGCATGTTACAGTGCAAATAACAGTTCTCCAGCAGTAACATTTCGTAATTATCTCAGACTAAAATATCAATTAAAAATTCAAACAGCATGCCAGGTATTGACAATATTTTACATATATCTTCTTGAACCTGAATGCTAGCTGGCTTAATTGTCTGTAAAAGAGCATCTTTTCAAAATGTGCAATAACAAATTATGGAAAATGGCACTTATCAGCCCATGTCTTAAAATACATTCCTTTATCATTGTTTCTTTTTCTTATCAGATTGTGGAGGGAATGAAGAAGAATAAATGGAGTATTGAAAATGTTTCCTTTGGATCTGGTGGAGCTTTGCTGCAGAAATTAACTAGGGATCTCTTGAATTGTTCCTTCAAATGCAGTTATGTGGTGACCAATGGCCTTGGGGTATGACCTCTAATTTTTTCACTCATTTTATCACATATGAACTCCAAGTTATGGACATCTCAGGAGTGGAGATTGTCCATAACTCTGAAAGGTTCCTAACTCTGAACAAAATGCAGCTCTGGCTCCAGCAGTTCATGCTCCAGGCCAGGTTCTAGATGCAGCTAGGCAGCTTCCTTGCAGGCAACTTCTTTCTGGGGAAGCTTGTCGCCTTCCTGATTGGCCGAGGGAGGGGAGGTGAAGACAACACCCAGGATTTACAGCAGGGGTCGGCAGCCTTTCAGCAGTGGTGTGCCGAGTCTTCATTTAGTCACTCTAATTTAAAGTTTCCTGTGCCGGTAATACATGTTAAGGGTTTTAGAAGGTCTCTTTCTATAAGTCTATAATATATAACTAAACTATTGTTGTATGTAAAGTAAATAAGGTTTTCAAAATGTTTTAAGAAGCTTTTTAAAACTAAATTTAAAATGCAGAGCCCTTGGACCAGTGGCCAGGATTGGGCAGTGTGAGTGCCACTGAAAATCAGCTCGCATGCTGCCTTCGGCACCTGTGCCATAGGTTGCCTACCCCTGGCTTACAGGAAAGCAGTGCAGACCCCAATGCTGCTTCTGCTCCAGCTGCTTTCAGCTGGAAGCAGGGTCTCATATCTTTGCCTGTGAATCACAGCGTCTTCAACTCCTAGCTGTAAGTGGGTGCCTCATTCAAGGTGGTGGGGACGGGGACAGTGAGCTCACATGTGCCCACCTTTAACCTGCAGTACAGTATTTGCTTTTTTTGTTGTTGTCTCCGCTTCTGCCTGATTGGTTACTTCCGGTTTCATGTGGTGTCCGGTTGACCAGTCAGTCTGTAATTCTGGTGTTTGTATTTTTGTGGTTTTACTGTATTTGTATTGCTTCACGTTTCAATCACATGTTAGCACCATCTGCATGATGTGCATGAGCACTCATTTGAATATCTCCTCTTATTCTTACTAACTTCTCACTTCGATTTCCAGGTGAATGTCTTTAAGGATCCAGTAGCAGATCCTAACAAAAGGTCAAAGAAAGGTCGACTCTCTTTACATAGGACACCCAATGGAGATTTTGTTACATTAGAGGAAGGCAAGGGGGATCTTGAAGAATATGGTCATGTATGTATTCTGACTTATCATTTCGCCAGAAGTAGATGACTTCATTCCCAGTGCTAACCCAAACTGAGAGAAAGTAGCTTAGATAGTTAAGCTTGATTTTGAGATTTGTTTTCAGTCTTCTTTATATTCAACCAATAACCTCTACCAAATAATCCCAGAAGCTCCATCTGTAGCAAATTCAGTATGAACAGCATTGTAGTTATCGCTTAGTTTTACTCTCTAGTATTTTCAGTTGGGATTATAGGAAAGGAATGGGAAAAATTGCCTGCCTTTTTCCATATCTGAACAGTCTGATGAAATGTAGAATGGTCTTACAGTGCAGCCTCTGTAATACTCCCTCAATATTTAAATATATTTTGTCCACTGGAGTCTTTTTAAATGGATTTTTAAAAATCCAGTTTCTGGTAAAGAACCCTCTAGAGAGCATGTCCTCATTTATTTCCTTTTTTAAAAATTAAGGTTTTCTGGTATGTTCATAAAAGCCAAGCTGCTGTTCTTGTCCTGTTCTCAAACCATTTTTAGCTCCATTCTGTCTACGATGCCATATCTGCAGTGTGTGGCATTATATACTGTCTCGCTGAGCATAGCCTTCAAAACTGCATTAAAGTTGTCTAAAATTTTAAACTCAACTTTAATTGTGCCATAAACTTTGATTAATCCCTTGACGCTGTACTCTGGAGGCCACAGAATATCTCAGTAAATGCATCTTATTTCACTGATTTCCTCCCCCGCCCCCTTTACAACAAAAATCCAGTGTGTTCTCTTCAAGATGTACCTGGGACATCAATGACCAGTTTTACCGTTAGGATGACTGCAGACCACCTCAGTGAATTGATCTGAATCACTAAGCATTAGCGCACTCCTACTAGATGTTTTGGAGGCAAAAGTAGCTGGGGGGGATGTTTTCAACCTCTCTCAACATAAGGACTCTTCTCATCTTCCCATTTTCAAAATGATCCCATCCCCAGTAGGGTGTTGTACACCTGCGCTGACTTGCACTGACCACTCTTTCTTATCTTCCCACTTTAGCACCCCAGTATCTGCTTTTCCCTTCCTACCTTTTATCTAATTTGAGGGGAAGAGGCAGGATCCAGCTGTAGGGAGAAGTGGGGTACATTAGAAGGCCCACCCTAGCAGAGAGCCTAGGGCTGTTGCTCATACAGCCACATCTCCCCCCCCTCCACACAGACATACACTGTTTCCGGCACATCACATCCCTAGTAGCCCAAAAATAACCAAGGAATTGGCCAGATGCCAAGTAACACCTGAGAATTGCCTAACTTGCTATGGGTTAAATATTACATTATTGATGATTATGCTAATTATGGTTTAGTGTTGAATTTTTAAACGCACTTGGTGTAGGCCTAATTCTGTTCATATTGAAATCTGAGGTAAAACTTCCTTTAACTTCAGAAGGAGAAGAATTAGGCCCGCTCTGAGCACTTAAAAAAAATACTGCCCTTAGATTTCCAGACAAGGATTTATAAACTAGCCTTGCAATGCTTCTTCCAGTTGGTATTTCTCCACTTTTCAGATGTAGGAAAGCAGAAATTAAATGACATGCCCAGAGTGTTGAGCTAAATCTGGGGCAAATCAGAGAGTAAATCCAGCACTCCTGGCTTCTAGCCATTTCATTGCACTGCATGTATTCATAATACTTGAAGAGGATTTAAAAGTTCACTGCCTTTTGGAACGCTGAGTCATGTTCAGATAAACACTAAACAACATTTGGGTGCAAGAGTGAGAACAAGTAGCTGTAGTTGATCAGTAGCAGCAGGCTCAGTAGAGTTGAAGCAGAGGAAGGAGGTGACTTAGTGCATAGGCCAAGAGAATCAGTTTCAAATGTAGAGTGCAGCAAAGAGGGGAGATACAAAGTCAAAAGGATAGGATAGGGGTCGAATGCAGGACGAAACAACTACTGAGAGCTCTGCATTGGCTTGACATTTAAAATGGGCTCCTGAATTTGGTATAGAAGGTATATATGTGGGGGCTGTGATGTGCGTGCTCAGAGAGGAAATACTGGGTTGCTGTGTTTTAAATTGGAGAGCGAGGTGGTGAGAGATGTGTATGCTATCAGCTGTTGCCCAGGCTTTCTGAATTGCCACAGTGCTTGGTTGGCAAAGGAACATCAGATTATTGGACTTTGATTTCTTACTGAGAAAAGGACTTTTTCTTGGAGGGGGAGTGACCATTCTTGCCTTTGCAGTCACTTCACCCAGTAGCCACTTTCTTCTCAATGTTACCCCTACTTCTCTGAGGAAGCAGTTAAGACATGAGTTACCAGACATGTTACACTTGGTGCAGGTGATCACAACAAGCACTAGCACATTTTAAAGAAAACCTTTACAGGCAGTTGTGTACAAATAGTAGGGGCCTTTATAAAGGGATCAAATGTGTGAATTGTCAGCAGCATATGGCAGCTAGCAGGACAGTACAATGGCAGGGCAGTTTTTGGGGAGGAAGAGTCAGGGGAGATTGGAGAAGTCATGCAATCCTTTGGTCTTTTTGGATCCATTAACTGTCTCCAGATAAAGAAGTGGCTGTATACAGAAAATTTCCTAAGTAGTATTTATGCACAGATTTTTAGAATCTTTATTCTCCAGGTTACACTAACATGCCAATGAGGGTAGAGGCAACTATATAACACACCTTCACTGCAGAACAGTTTGTCATAGAAGCTGCCTGATATATCCTGAAGAGGAAGAGAAAGGTGCAGTTATATAGACTTGCCTGTTCGCAAGCAAGGAAGGCACATACATCACTTTTGCCTTTAGATTTCTCAAACATCTATAATTTCTAGGGCTGTTGATTAATCGCGATTAATTGCAGTGTTAAACAATAGAATACCAATTGAAATTTATTAAATATTTTGGATGTTTTTCTACACTTTCATATATATTGTCTTCTGTGTTGTAATTGAAATCAGTGTATTTTTTTTATTACAAATATTTGCACTGTAAAAATGATAAAAGAAATAGTATTTTTCAGTTCACTTCATACAAGTACAGTAGCACAGTCTTTTTGTTGTGAAAGTGCAACTTACAAATGTAGATTTTTTTTTTATATATACTGTACTCAAAAACAAAACAATGTAAAACTTCAGAGCCTACGAGGACACTCAGTCCTACTTCTTGTTTAGCCAATCGCTAAGACAAACCAGTTTGTTTACATTTACAGGACACTTTCTGGTGGCACTGAGAACAGGCATTTGCATGGCACTTTTGTAGGAGGTGGTATATTTTGGTAACACTTTGGGCCCCACAGAGTAACACACTTGTCCGTCCTGGAGGTATCTAGCTTTCAATCATAGGAGGTAGGCCTTCTCACAACACAATTCAGGACCCCCAAAGCTTTGAGTCTGTTCAAAATCAGGCAAAATATGGTCCTCCATCTCTAGCAAGTACAATGGGTAAGGAGGAAAGATTTGCTGCCTACTGTGTTGAAGTGGCTTATTCATTAATGTCAGTAAATGGAAGCTGAATACAAAATACTCACTGCTCCCCAGGCCTGGTTGACTAAAATTGCAGGTCCATGTGATGGCAGCTACACTTGTTCACATTAACACTCTATACAGAGTTGGCTTTTGTTACACTTCTAACTTACAACTTGTGTCTTTGGTGATGCTCGGTTGAAACAAGGATATATGCAAAGGAGATTTCTGCAAGATGCTGCAAACAGCTTTTCCAATAGCTATTCCAGAGGGGAAAAATGTTTTGGTCTCTCTACACACTGAGGGAAGTGAATGTCAGATCGCACCCTTAGTTCTATCATCAGAATTACACTCAGGTGTTGGTCAAGTGAGCTTCACCTTTCCTATTAATTGCTCTAGCAGTGTGTATAAAATATCTTCCCCACTCTTAGTTTATGTGCTTTCCGCAGTGGCCTGGCACAAGAGGTTGATGTCTTAATTTATTTTGAGATTGTGTGTACTAATTCTTTGTATTAGAAATGCTACTACACATGCATAATATGACTGAAATATTTAGAAGATTTTAATAATGTTAGAATGATAGTGTTACAAATAGAAACACAAAAGTTAGTCTCTTAGCAACTAAGGAGCCAATCTCACAAACACTTTATGTGGGTGCTCATTTTTACATATCAGTACATTGATGTCTACAGGGCTGCTACTCATATTATAAAGTTGATCAGTGCATACGTGTTTGCAGGATCATATAGAAGTTTACATCTGACAGTGTAACTAGTATACATGTGTGTTCAGCATCTCTTCTTGAAAGAGATCTTATTTCACATTCACTGAAACAAAGTGGTATCTGTTACAGGATCTCCTTCATACGGTCTTCAAGAACGGAAAGGTAATGAAGTCTTACTCGTTTGACGAAGTAAGGAAAAATGCCAGACTGAAGGACAGTGAACTAGAAGTGGGACCTCATTAAGTTTAATTCCATGTCTCTCTGTGTAATGAGTATGTACTGCATAGCTAACAAGTTTATTGTACAGATCTGTGTGTTTGTGTTTTATGATACATTATAGCCAAATTATTTGTTGGTTTATGGACATACTGCCTTTTTTCTTTCCTTTTTTGCACCAGTCTTTAGAAAAGATGAAATTAGGAAATGGTACTTACAATGTAAAATCTGTTTAATGCTAAAGTGTGCTTTTTAGGGCCCTTCGCCAGTAGTGATTCAATCTGGTATTGATCTTTTCACAAATGAGACAAAGCAGAGAAACATTTTTATATGGAACAGAGTATCACAAAATGGATTTACATAAAATTATCATGCTTACTTTGTTTATATTTAACTTGTATTTTTGTACAAACAAGATTGTGTAAAATATATTTAAAGTTTCAATAATTAAGTCTTTCCAACTTTTCATGATTTTTATGAGCACAGACTTTCAAGAAAATATTTTGGAGGAAAAATCATTGCCTTTTGTCCATTAATCAGCAAATAAAAATGGCCTTAAAGTTTCTTGTGATGTTGTACCATTTGAAGGTTAAATCAGGACTTGTACCTACTTAAGACCCATATTGCTGACCTCACTGTTCCTTATAGTTATCTGTAGTAGTCATTCTACATTAAAGAAAATTACTGTTCTTGCTGGAATCTTTAGGTACTATAAGCGTATAGGCCTTGCTAGCAGTGTATGGTATGTAAATGGAATGCCAAATTTGAAAGAATTCTCTACTGCAACTTCTCTCTTGTCAAGTATAGTCCACTTGGCATATGCACCTCAATATTTTAAGAGTAAAGTTTTTAAGAGATATCCTCTTCCACTACAGAATATACGTGTAAAATACTGATAAATATGGAAGCGGTGTATTTTAAAGTAATTATACTTCTGGGTTTATTTTTCATATATTGTAAGTGACATGACTTTAAAGTGAAATACTGGACTGGGTAGTGCACTTTTTTACTTTTTGTATTTTTTTTCATTGATTTGCCTTTTATCAGACTGGATGTTAAATTGTATAAATATGTTTAACTATTTTTTGTTAAACAACTTTAATAAAATATTATGCTAGACAAACTCCTTTTACGTGAATCCCCCCGGGGGGACATGATACAGAGGGATAATTATGAAAACAAAAGATATGAAAGGTACTTTTTAGTCAGCTGTGCTTGATTTTATTCACTCTCTGCATATGCTTGCTTGAACACCTGCAGGAGGACAAAACTGTCAATGATTTTGTTTGACAAACCATAGCAAGTTTTCAGATGTTTGTATTGTAGGGTGGCTCTTACGAAAAAATGAATCCCTCCTTTTTTTAGAAAAGCAATGGTTTCTGTAAAGTTATCCATGCTAAAGAGTAACTAAGTCACTGATCATTGTACAGGTGTTGTATTTGGTTCTGGCTCTAATGTATTAGCAATTGATGTTATAGGGCAAATGGTTTAGAAGAGATCAAACAATTTAGACCAACCACAGATAATACAAAACATACTTTTATTTGAAGGAAGCTTAAAAAGCCATACTTTATTATTCTTACTGTCACACCAAAAAGGGCCACATCAAAGAACTTGTAATGTTTCCGGGATGTTTCCGGGATATGAAGTTAAAACACTTAAGCCCAGTCGCAATAGTTTGTTTTATTTGTTTAAAAAATGTTTTCACTCTTACTGTATGTGATTATACACTTCAGTGATGTATCGTTTCAAAAAGTAGAGTTTTAAAGTAAGATGATAAACACTGACCTTTCACACCCTGGATCTGCATTCTATTGCTGTTACCCATATTGTTCATATTTGGTCAGGAAAGATTTTAACTCCAGAGATAGGATTAGTAACAGTTAAATAGAATAGAGACTTTCACTCCTCCATATGATCTGTATTAGAGAATTTTATGATGTATGGTATTAAAAAAAAAAAAACAACTGCTTTCATCCTGTACCAATAAAGATTTTGATAACTATTGACTACCCATAACTGATATTTTTGTAATTAAAAGCTGGGGATATGCTATGAAAGCACTGTTTTCTTTTTGTCTGTCATGAAGTACACAAGTGACTGTTTGATATTATATCTAGATTTCAGTTTATTTGGGACTTTTCTATGAATTCCCTAAGCTGTGCATGTCACTTTCAGAAAGTCGTGTCATTCATTTCAAAATAATGTTAGTACTTTAATCACCTGGTGCTAGTCAATCCTCAACTCTTGCCACCAAGTGTTTGGCAGTTGACATCCCAGACACCAAAGGGTTGATAGTGATGTCAGATATAACCTATTACTGTGCTTGAACCTTACAATATCGTAATTCTTCCATACTGAAGCAAACAGCATGTTTGGGTTTGCTTTAAATAATTAGATTTGTAGCCATTGAGATTTTAATTATCCCCATTTAATTAGAGTACAGTGTTTGTATTTAAAAATAGGAATTGGATGTTTTGTGTTAATACTCTAAATAATTTATTTGTAACCAGTATTTAGCATAAGAAGGATTTTATGACTATTTTTTCCTGAGATGCATGGCTATGAAACTGATGCTAAAACTTTTTGTAACAAGATCCATCTTAGAAGTTCTGAGGAGAAAATAGAAAAGTATTTATTGTTTTATTTGCCAAAATTCAAAACGTAAAGTTTAAACCGTTTTTCTAGTTTTACATTCCTCCTTAATTTGTTTAGTGGAGAGTAAATATTCTTCACTTAAATCCTATGTTAAATGTACTCAACATTAAATACAAATGTAATAAAATGGAAATAAAGTTTAGTTCTGGTAGTGAAACACTAATATCCATTTGACTTTGTTTTAAACCTGTGATGTTGGACATCAGATTTCTTTCACGTGCACCCATTGCCAGCAGTTTGGACAGAGTGAAATTGAGGTGCCATGATGATCTTCTATATAGGCTAACCATACAAAGTGAACAGTTTACATAAGTGATACTCAAACTGAGGATCGCAAGCCACAAGTGGCTTTTTAATGCATCTCCTGCAGCTCTTTGCAGAACATCATATTAAAACTGTGATTTTAATTATTAACCGATCAGGATGCTTTTACTATGTTATTAACCAATTGTAATTGATAAAATAATACTTGGTCAGTCATTTTGCTGTGAGGATTGTATATATAATATAAATAAATGAAACAATGAATTTGCAGTACTCTGGCTCTTTTGGGTAATGTTTATACCTGATTTGGCTCGTGAACTGCTGAAGTCTGAGTATCACTTGTTTACATTTATGTATTAGATTTAAAACACATACTGGAAGGAGGTGGGGCGGGTTACATGCATCCCATGTTTGTTATAGGACTTGAGCAAATCCCTACTCTAGCACCTTATTCCACTTATAGTTTTTATATGTACTTGAATCTGGACCACTCTTCCATGGTCTTGATATACAGCTGCCGGAACACTAGGTATAAAAACCCCAAGGGCTTATCACCCTTTATATTTCACACAATTTTGAGTCAAGTGAATGTCTTCTTGGGACTTGACAGTTTTCAGAATAAAGCTGCTGAAAAGCTTGTTCAGAAGCACATTAATCATCCCCATCAAAAATGTAATGTAAATGCTTATGGAGCAAAATGCATATTCCCAGACCCCTAAATTAAATGCGTTAAGTATAATGTTTTCATAAAAATGAAAGAAAATGTCACTTTGGAATCCCCTGTGCCCTACCTGCAGAAGCTTAAAGAACTGATGAGCATGCCCTACGATTACAAGCTCTCTTAATGAGGCTGTACAGAATTTTGAAAAGGGGCAGCCCTGATCTTAGTGACTTCTCTGGCCTACAATAACAGGCTGCTTATTGTTAGACATTTCAGTCTTATGAGCATGGTTTCTCAAAAGAATATATGTGCTATATACTGTAGCTAGGACCACACAGCTGACTGTACAGCCGACTGTCTTGGTAAGCTAGTTAAGCCATCCCATTACAATGCTCCAGGCATCTGATTCCATCATAGTCCCATTTTTTGTGAGTTAAGTTACTTGTTCCCAGATATGTAAAGTGTTCTTTGTGTTGAGTGTCCTCATAGAGTAGCTTGTGATTCACTATATGAAGGAGACTCTCAGAAAACTTCTAACCTAAAATAGCCCTAAAAATGGATGTGCTTTTTCCCCTGCTTCCCCAGCCCTGACATAAAATATAAAATAGTACCTAGATTGAGTTGCTTAAGATAGGAACCTTGTCTATTTGTCAAAGTGTCCATTACATACTATATTAATGATTTAAGAATAATAGTGTCACATGCCTGGGGTATAAATGGTAGCTAAAATCAGCCGAGTCACTCTAGTTCTGATTTATACCCTCCTTTTGGGAGGAGGTAATAAGTGGAGTGGGTCAGTTGAATTAGTCATTAAACCAATTTTAAAGTAAAGCTATAAAGAGCATAATGAATATACAGTTTAAGAATTGAGATGGTTGGCTGGCTTGTTTTTCTAGCCCCTGTGTTTTTATGAGCCCTGCAGAGCCAGAAAGGCTCACGTAAATGTATATACAGTTGCAACAGTGCCTTAAGAACCAAAACTAGACCCCAGAGCCTTCAAATTGCAGCACTTCGTGGCTTCAGTGCTATAGCAACAAGAGCTCACCTCTTCAGTGTATGTCTCAGGTGCATTTTTCCAAGAGAAGCAAGGCTGATGCGAAGGCAGCTATGGAAGCTCCTGCAGAAATGGGATGGCTCAGCTGCTGTTCTCAGCTTGTCCATTGCAAGCCCCTGGCTGCGCTGTTGACAAAAGCAACCAAAGGGCGTCTTCGTTGCCAATTAAGACTTTGAGGAAAACACCAGGCCAGAGACCAACCGTGACGCACGAAAGGGGAGAGCAGAACATAAGAACTTGCGTGACCTTTTACTTCTAGGAAGCACCTGGCTTGTCACTTTGGCCAAGAAGAAGGAAATAAGTGGATCTGGGTAACAGCTTATGACTGTCTAAAGCTGTATGGCCTTCTTACACATGTTTCCTGAAAGATCTCCACCCTATTCCTGTTTCATGTACCCTTGCTTGAGTCCCACATCTGTAGCAACAGGCTCTACCGTTTACAAAGCTGCTAGCATTTCTAGATGCAGAATTGAGTCCATTGTAATGCTAGCTAACAAATAGGTATTGGAATTATTCTCTGTGCAAGGAGACTCCATTCCATGGAGGTGTTTGGGGGTCAGAGATGTATGGATTGTGGGGGGTTATATTTGTGTCATTGCAATGGGGTTAATAACCGGCCCCTTTTTTTGTGTGCCTATTTTCAGATTCTTGCATCTTGTTTAAACTCATTCAGGGTGAACTGCCCGCCTTGTGTGTGGGGAGGGTGAGGGGAGAGGTGTTGCTGACTCCCTTTAACTGGAGCAACAGTTACAGTGTATGTGCGTGAGCTACTCTTGGTTTTCCTGTGACGTTTCCTGGGGGATAGAAAACCTGTATTCAAGTTGTGAAGGTTGCATCTCTATGTAGAGGTCCCATACATTCTTCAGACCTGGAGAACCCCAACAGAGTCCTATAGACCCAAGTCTCCTGCTTGAAGCCTGAAGATCGTCTCCTGAAAGACTGTCCTTGCCCAGAGAAAATGGGTAGAGTCCCTATGAGGGAGACATTGCACTTAAGAGTATCCATATCCACTGTCTCCCAAGGCACATAATGACAGCCTCATTCCTCTTTACAATGAATGTAAATCAGATTTACTGTAATTGCAGTTGTGAGCTCTAAGCATTCTGTTCAGTCAGTTTTCCTCCGCTTACTGATAGCACAGTTAACCTCTGTTGGTGATTTTTAAATGGCCCATCAGCCCCCATGTCTGAGGACCTCAGACACTCTGTTCTTTTTATAATAGATACTCTTCCCTGACAAATAAAGGGGAGAAAAGCATTTCAATTTGCAACAGTCTTCTGTTCAAAGGCACCCTGCGTGGTGCAGCAGATGAGTCCTGAGCGCTTAATGCAGTTAGGCTTCTGTTGAGCTGAAAGGCTTGTTAGATTTAATATACGCTGTTGATCTTTCATTTAAGTATTCAATAGCTGGTTTTTAAATATACTTTTTATTGTCTCCGATCATAGTGTCAAAACTGCTAGTCTCCCATTTGTCAGGATGGTGGAGTTTAGGAATCCAGTCTCTGATCAGTGGGGAAAGCAGCATCTCCTCTCTCTCCTCCAGAAATAATTTAATATTATCCTCCCTTCCTCCCCTCTTCCCCCCCAGCCCTCTTGCCCCAAAAGAAGAATTGGATCTGTTGCTGGTCTCTCTTTGGACCAAACAGAAATGTATGAGTTGGTGTAATTTACACTTTCTAGCCTCTACAATTTGGGTGGGACAGGTTTATTTAATCTAATTTATTCACACCCATTTACTAATGTGTAATTATTTGCATTCCCTTCAGTATCACTGATGGTTTTGGCCCATGAAATCTGAAGTTACTCTGTTCCTGTGCTTCAGTCAAACGTGGAAGGGAGGAGGCAAACATGGCTTGTGCTCCTCATTCCCTAGGTCCTGCCTGCCCCTTTGCTGTAAGCTAGAGCAGCCTCAGAGAAATGGAGTCTGGATGCCCTCTTTGAAGACTTGCTGGTGTAGTTTGGTGCACCCTAGTGAAATGTATAGGACACATTTCATAGCACTGGAGCAACTGGCCCCTGTATGTATACGTCAGGTGGAAAAGCTCTTTTGTTAAATTAGCAGGTAAGAATGCTACATAGACCAAGAAAGCAATTTTTAAACTTTGACTTCATTTTCATGCACTTTCTTCAGGAGTTGCTGTCCCAGTAACAGAAGCATCACTGTTCACCCATCTGTGTGCCCCCAGTGTCCCAGAAATGAACACCCACAAGGCTTATAAGCACTGGAGTATGTTTTTAAAATCCCAAGTGTTTTGGACTATTACCAGGATTTTTATTGTGGAGCTAAAAAGTTGCTATGGGCATGGTGCTTTTTTAACTTTGCTAACTGTTACATTGGATGTTGCCAGATAAATTTGACAATCTATGAAAATATTTTCAGTCTTCCACAAGTGATGGCACTTGAGGAATACAAGAGGAAATATTATGGGAGGGATTTGACGTCTCAGGGGAGGACTGATGAAATATGAAAACTTTCACCTATTAGGTCACCAATTTAAATCTAGAATGTTAAGGTAGTTATTAGAAGTTTTCATGGGACAGCTGTTTAGTTGCCTGTATGAAAGGTGATATGGTCTTGGTCCATTTTATCATGGATGAGTGTTCACACAAACCCATACCACAATTAGCAAAACTTGGAAAATTATCTACTGTCATATCTGGAGGTGGTCCTTCCAGAACATGGATAAGCCATTTTGGCTCGGTGATGTGAGGAAACTTCTGCTGTTACTAACACTATTTCTCTTGCTGATAAATAATATTAGTCTCTAAAATGTCCATTCCCGCTCCCCCTTCCCAAACATTAAATTTTCTTTCTAAAAGTAAGTATTTTCTTTAACGAAGGCTGGGTATGTGTCAGGGAGTTCCAGGTTACAGTTTTCTAGGTTTGCCCCTTGGAAAGAATAGAGCTGAAGTGTTCTTTTCTCCAGGGTGGAAGTTCTCCAGTCTGCAGAAGATGTCACCTTAGTTTAAGCATAAGACAGTGTTGCTTGGTGTAAAATGTGTCAGAACAATTGTTAATTTCCAACTTTTCCAAGAGGATAAATTGGTGGTCTGAAAAACTTTGTGAGTGGGGGAGGGATAGCTCAGTGGTTTGAGCATTGGCCTGCTAAACCCCAGGTTGTGAGTTCAATCCTTGAGGGGGCCACTTAGGGATCTGGGGCAAAAATTGGTCCTGCTAGTGAAGGCAGGGGGCTGGACTCAATGACCTTTCAAGGTCCCTTCCAGTTCTAGGAGATTGGTATATCTCCAATTATTACCTTTATTACTTGTGAGTATGAGAAAAGAGGGCTGAGAGAAGGTCAGGGTGTCTTGAACTAATCACGGCCTTTTCCCTAACATTGGATGTATTCCTGTGCCTTTTACCTCAATTGAACTTGTTGAAGTTTACCCTAAACATTCCCCTAGAATATGTTTGGACCTGCTCAACTGATGTTTTAATGTGTCCACACTAGGAAAAAGGTGGTAATTGGTTAACCCACCCTGATCTAAACTAGACCCATTTTTTTCAAGCCCTCTGTAGGTACTCATTTGTTTTAAAAAAAAGACAGTGCTAAACTGCATTAATAATACCATTCTTCCTGAATATTTTGGTTGCCCCTGAATTAGTTAACCTCTCTCACTGATTAGCCTTCTGAACAATGTTACTTCAGGACAATCATCTGTCTTCGTAGCAGTCATAATTCTCCACGGGGCAAAGAGGAAAGTTGCACTTATGTATAAGATTCTGCAGTCTTTTCTTCTGCAGACAAAAGCAAATGTTTAAGTTAAAATGAAAGAGAGTGCTGACCCCTTGCCTTGCTAAGGGGCAGCTGAATGTGAGAGACTGGAGATACCAAGAGGATTTTGCTGTCTTTATATAAGCTCACTCATCCTCTTTGTGTAAAAATAACTTTTAAAAAATATATGAAAACAATGTTAAATTTACGGCCATTTTAGTACATGACAAAACTTCCCTGAAGACTCCTGCATTCATTTCCTAAGTGGGCACTTCCTAAGTTACAAGATCTGGGCCTGATCCTGCAAACCTTACACAGACACACAATCCCATCAGTTAGTTGGATGCTCGTGTGAGTAAATACGTAAAGGCTGCAGGATTGGGCCTTTTGTGAGCAGGGAAAGTATTAAAATGCTGGCACTGTATGTTAAATAGCTGCTCTCACTGAAGCCAATGGTAAAACTTGTCTTCTTTTGGACCTACAATGATATCAACTCTATTCACAGCAATCGAGACTACCATTGGGACAGTTGTATCTTAAGACAAGTTATGCATATTCAGCTTTTGACCCATTCTTTACAGTAAATATTTAATTATCTCATGTACTGGAACTAATTCCAGAGGTTTTCCTCTGTTACAATGGGTTCCTGCCTACAGGCAGGTTAAGACAACACCCTGCAGTATGCCAAAGGAAATCTACTTTCCAATGAATACAGAAGGTGACTGCACCGTTTGTAATGCTGTTATTCCACTTCAATTGCCCATAATCACAATGCTTATGTGTTAAAAGATAGTTGTGGTGATGTAGAGCATTCAGTGTGACTGTGGCAAAGGTAAGTCTGTCAAGATGTGTATTGACCTAAGACACCTCTGCTGGAATCTGGTATTTTCTTGTACCTGACTTTTCCCTTGGTCACAAGCCTCTTACAATATCCTAGAGTCCTTATGATCCAAGTTTGACTTACCCTTACAAAGATTTTAGAAATCTTTCTTTAAATCAAGAAAACAGAGGATGATGTTGACCATTTGATCTTGCCGTGTTTGACTCTTTTAGTTCTTTGAATGGCAGATGTTGTTGCATTGTGATTAGCACTGCATTTTTGGGGTTGGAGGAGGGAATCTTATAAAATGTCTCATTTAAAATACTGCACAACTCAATATGCTGCCAATCTACACTCACAATCTTGTCTTTCTTTGCATTTGCAGTAGGGCTATATGAATGTTTGTGAACTTCATGATATTTGGTGAACTCCATTAATGTTTCAGGGGCTCTACTTTGTATTATAACCTTCAATTTGGAGTGTGAACATTATGTTGTGTTGCAAAATCCTTTGTCAAAGCAATGTTGAAAAGATGTCAATGGTTATCCACCGCAGCTAATGAAGTTCCTAGTCACCGTGACCTTTCATGCCACTGGTCTTCAACTTCAGCAGCCAAGAGAGTCAGAGTGCTCCTGCACAATGGTCTTCTCACTTTAAACAAAAAACCAACCCTTGGCATTCAGGTATCACTAAGACAGACAGTTCTGTGGCGATAGGTGAGTGCTGAAGTGACAAGTATAACTGAATACCAGGAATCATAGTCATAAACCTGCATGCAGGCGACCTGGGACGCTGGTCGCTCAGACTTGAATCCTGGGCAGCAAGGCTGTTCAGCAACACCCCATGTGACTGAGCAGCCCTTGTTCAGGCCAGCACTGCTCAGCCAAGTAAGGGAAGGGGTTAGAAAAAGTGCCCTAAATATTACCTCCCACCTTTAATCTGGCCAGGTCACTACAACTGGTGGATCATCCACACAGAAGTCGTTCTCTAAAAAAAATCAAGAGCCCTCATGTGGGGTCATGGAACATATGGATCCTAATGGACAGAGCAACCCATCAAGACCAAAAAAATATACATTGTTAATTGCAAGGGACTATGCTAGATCCAGCATTGATATAGCTGCCCTCAGTAAAACCAGACTTGCAAATGAAGGCTCCGTATAGGAACACCTACTTTTGGAAAAGGAAATCAGCAGAGGAAGACCAAATTTATGACAGTGGTTTGCCATTAAAACAGTTTCCTAAAATCACTGAAGGACTTACCTGTGGGCAAAAATGAATGCTGTAGTAAGTGCAGGCCCTGATAAAGGCCCTGTATGAGGCCTGAGGCCTGAACTAAAGTAATGATCAAGACTCTGCTAACATAAAGCAAAGTTAAGCTGTGAGCCAGAGGCCGGCTTGGTTCACAGAAGCTGGCACGAAAAGGGCTGATGCTGCAAAAATACATATTCACCTAGCATACCAAAGGATAAACACAGCATTAGAACATATTATACTGAAACATTCCATAGATAACGAAAGGACAGGCCGACCCATCCCAATGACAGGGGCAAAAGGGTAAAATGGTGGATAGAGTTGTTTTGTTCGAACCAACATGTACAAGGTAGAAGGCGGCACCTTGCTACGTAGAGGGGTTGTAACTTGCTACGTAGAGAGGTTGCACCTCAGTACGTCAGGTGTGATGTGTAACTCGTTTGTATCTGTGTATAAGAATGCATCTCTGGGGAGGTGCCTTTGTCCAGCCAAGGGGGCAGTGGAAACTCCCGCCACTGACTGAGCCGGGTCCATTGCCAAGAGGCACTTTCTCGTAGTATGCCCTGAATTAGGCTAAGAAACCTACAGGGAACTGCCATTGTGTCCGAGGTCGCAATAAACCTAGTCGACGTGACTTTGCATCTTACTGGACTCTGTGGTTATTGGGGGTTCTCGTCGGGTCTGTTGTGTCAGCTATCTGCGCAGAGCTGGGGCAGCACACAGAGGGAACACACACACGCAGCTGAGTGATATCAACATTGGAGAGAGCAGAGCACCATACCGGTACAACTCTGACAATAAATGCCTAATGATTATGACTTCCCACTGGAAATTCACACTTTGTGACTCTTTTCAGGGCTTATGCACCAACCATGAACAGTACAGAAGAAATAAAAGAACTGTTTTGTTCTGATTTGGATGACATAATAAAATCTACAGTGTAGCTTTATCTATAGTTATGGGTGTGACTGTGACGGGTTGGATCACAGAAACCCGCCTGGGCGGTGCTAAAACTACTACTATCCCTGTTTTCCCTGCCAGCTTAGGACTTCAGCACCCTGTCTTGCTGAGCCAGACACTCTTGTCTACTTCAACAAAGATCCAGAGTCTGAATTACCTGTCCCAAAGCTGCAGGTTTACCTGAAAACAGCTCACAGAAGTGTGCTTGTCTTTAGCACCCAGACGCCCAACTCTCAATGGGGTCTAAACCCAAATGAATCCGTTTTACCCTGTATAAAGCTTATACAGGGTAAACTCATAAACTGTTCACCCTCTATAACACTGATAGAGAGAGATGCACAGTTGTTTGCTCCCTCAGGTATTAATACATACTCTGAGTTAATAAGTAAAAAGTGATTTTTATTAAATACAGAAAGTAGGATCTAAATGGTTCCAAGTAGTAACAGACAGAACAAAGTAAATTACCAAGCAAAATAAAATAAAATGTGCAAATCTCTGTCTAATCAAACTAAATACAGATAAGATCCTCACCAGTTCCAGAATGCTCCCTTTTACAGGCTAATCTCCTTTTAGCCTGGGTCCAGCAATCACTCACACCCCCTGTAGTTACTGTCCTTTGTTCTAGTTTCCTTTAAGTATCCTGGGGGGTAGGTGGGGTGGAGAGGCTCCTTCTTTAGCCAGCTGAAGGCCAAATAGAAGGGTCTCTCATGGGTTTAAATAGACTCTCTCTTGTGGGTGGAGACCCCCTTCCTCACTCCTATGCAAAGTCCAGCTCCAAGATGGAGTTCTAGAGTCACCTGGGCAAGTCACATGTCCATGCATGACTCAGTCTTTACAGGCAGAAGCCAATTTCCACATGGTATCGTGTATGTCTCCAGGAAGACTTCTTATGTGGATTGGAGCCTTCCAAGCTCTTTTGTCTGTTAAGTGCTTCCGGACTGAGCACTTAATTTGCACATTCCTTTCCCAAGAAGTGACCAAATGTTCTAACTAAGGCTACTTAGAAATCAAGCAATTATACAGCCAATGTTCATAACTTTGAACACACAAATGGTGCCTGCATCCAACTAGGATGAACATAACCAGTAGATCATAACCTTTACATAGATATGTTACATGGCATATGTAGAAAACCCTATTCTAGTTATATCATGCATACATTTATGAGCACCCCCACCCCATAAAGCCTTATGGGGTACACTGTCACAATGGGTTACTTTAACCAATTACCCACACAATGGTGAGGGTTTACACCTATGTTAATCTGTGAGAGTTCAGCCCCCAAGATTGACTACAGTAGAGAAGTTATCAATAGAAGGGGAATCCAATGGCGCACAACAGAAGATACATCATGGTCTTTCTATAATCATTACTTTTATTAGCCAGCCAATATACACTCACACTCACTATCTATCTATCCTGGCATCTCTCCCCGCCCTCCCACACAGGCATGCAGGTTGGGATACAGCTTTTGTAATGTGTTGCACTGACACCCACTGGGGTTCATACATATTTATGAAGGTTTTAACCCCTTTTCTTTATCTGAACTTCCACACCCCCACTACTATGAGAGTGCTCTGTTTTTCATAGGCTAATTTGTTAGTTCCCTTTATATTCATTATAGTAATAGGAAGTTTCTGACCTTTCACCCCAGCTGCCAACTGTCATCTTGTGGTGTCTACTGATATCTTGTATACATTATTATCCAAACAGCCATTATTTTCAACACATTAGCATATCACAAACATAGACACAAGCTTAGCAGATTTATTAATTTACTTATCTTTATAATATAGCTAATTTATTCTAAGTTCAAAGGACTAATTTGGCTAAACTAAATATCTTACACGCCTGTAGGGTTTGTGTTACACCAAGAATTAATACTTATATTTCATCTTTATATCCTAAAATCTTTTATCCTTGGCTACACCATCCAGTGAAGACAAACTCATATTTCTGGGAGACTTTGGGTATATTTACAGTTAAAACACTATAGTTGCACTTCAGTGTAGACACTACCTATGCCAATGGGTGGGCTTCTCCCATCACCATAGGTAATCCACCTTTCTCTGAGAGGCAGCAGCTGGGCTGACAGAAGAATTCTTCCACTGACCTAGCACAGGCTACGCTGGTGGTTAGGTAGGTATAACTATGTCACGCAGGGGTGTAGATTTTTCACAGCCCTGAGAGACATAGCTATCATAGAATATCAGGGTTGGAAGGGACCTCAGGAGGTCATTTAGTCCAACCCCCTTCTCAAAGCAGAGCCAATCCCCAGACAGATTTTTGCCCCAGATCCCTAAATGGTCCCCTCAAGGATTGAGCTCACAACCCTGGGTTTAGCAGGCCAATGCTCAAACCACTGGGCTATGCCTCCCTATATCAATGTAAGCTCCTAGTGTAGGCCTTGCCTCAAATGCTGGAGTTGGAAAAGACAGTGAGTGGTGGTGTAAGAAAGAACAACGGAGTCAGAAAAGTGAACAGCACTGGTCTTCTACTCAGCAAATGTGATGAACATGAACTCATTATTACCAACACACTCTCCAGGCAAGCCCACAAATACAAAACTCCATGGATGAACCCAACATCGTTGCTTTGGCACCTGATTAACTATATCATTATACGACAAAGAGACATCAAGATCACCAGAGTAATGTGAAGAGCAAAGTGTTGGACTGACTACAGGATGATCAGAGCCATTTTCTGTTTACATGTTGATACTCCTCAGCAAAACAATGCTGAACAGTGTAAACCAAAATTGAATATAGTGAAGTTGAGACATCCATTTCATAAACAGAAATTAAGGGAAAACTTAAAGGAAAAATTTGATAGCATTACATCATCACCCTAGTAATGCATTTGAAAAGTAGAATATATTCCAAGCAGTCATCTTTCAAGTCTCTGAATAATCTAAGGCTCAGACCACACTACAAAGTTAGGATGATGCTAGTCACCTTGTGGTGATCTATTTGTACATGTGTCTACACTCAAATTTGTCTCCTGCCAGAGTATGCACCCCATTATGGTGATGCAGTAAAATCACCTCCCCAAATGGGGTTGAACTGTGCTGACCTGCTGACGTTGACACAGTGCGAGTGTAGACACTGCATAATCTATGTCGACCCTAACATCCCTTCAGCAGCTGTCCCACAATGCCACATTCCCTGCAACTGTGATTTCTCTGGCCACAATTGCGAACTCCACTGCCCAGGCGCACAGACACCGGAAGCCATCTCCTCTGTCTTAAAAAACCCTGCATGTTTTTGAAATGTCTTTTCCTGATTGACTTGATGAGCACACCTAGCAGCACTCCCTGGTTGTGTACAACTGCCCATGCTAGCTCCACACACTCACTGCATGTGTGAGGGTGTTTGAGACACCCAGAGTTAGCAACAGTGACCAGTCGCTACCTGTCCCAGACCCAGGCCTAGAAGCACAGGGGAATCCAGCAGTTAGGCCCACTCATAACAGACTGGTGTCTGGCCAGAGAATGAGATGGGGCCAATTGTGACAAGCTGTGCAAAAGTTTTGTATGGAGCCTCCCTCCCCCACATCAGGTGTACTGTCACAGTTGGGCTGCTTCTCTTTGCGTATCCTTAACCCCATCCCTTAACCTCCGCATCCATCCAGGCAGTTCATTATTTGCTCTCTCCCACCCCCTGAGCAAGTTGTGTAGGCCACAAACCTACCAAAACAACAGCCTATCTTGTGTGGAAGAGTGTCTATTTGGTATCCTCCTAAAGAATAATGAGGGCCACCTAGCCCCATATAAGATGTGCTCAGCAGAAACTGGGGCACCCATTCTATATGGAGCCATGTCCTATTTATTTTACTTTGGCAACACTTGTAAATAAAAAAGTCTGAACTTTATTGAAATGGACAGCCACCCTCTGCATTCAGCTGGGAGCAGGGAGGGCTGCAGTCCACATCCCAGCCTCTCCCCAGCACCCCATTTAAGAAAAGGAATATGTTTAGGCTGAGTACCTGGGAGAGAGATCCATCTGACTGGTGCATAACCTCTCAGAGGGTGCTGGAAGCTATCTGGCAGCTAGGGAATGTAAAGCTGCAGTGGACAACTCTGCCCAAGAATGGTCTACAGGGAGGACAACTGCTCTGGACTAATGTCGTTTCCTGCCCTAGTTTGTGACAGCCAGAGGGAAGATGGCAGCAAGAATATATGCAGTGCCATAGTCAGCAAACAGTAATGAGGAGGCCTCATTGGTTTGCCCAGCTCCTAAGAGCCTGGAGCTCCATTATATGAATCGATCAAATGTCTATTTGGTGAGGGAAAGCAGAAGATGGCTATAGTGGGCCTATTTCTCATTTCCACTGAAATCTCTTTACACTGCTCTGGCAATGTTGATAGGGATGTAAATATAATCCCTTAAAATGGATGTAAATATAATCAGTATTGCCAGCTCCAAATGTTCAAAAACCATGAGGCAGGCTCACCAAAAATCATGAGATTGGCTTTAAAAGCATGCCATTGTGTAAAAGTAATAGATTTGGAGTTCTTTTTATTTGCCTTCTGCTTTTTGGGCAGCTAGGGTGTGCTGGCATCACATTTTTGAAGCTTTCTCCACAGCCACAAGGGTGAGAAACTGACTTTTTCTTTAAGAATGACAGCTGCAATCATCACATATCCACTTGACTCCAGGAGCTGGGGCTTTAAGGAAAACAATAATTACCATGAGACACATAACAAAATCATGAGAGCTGGAAACATTGCAATAACGCACACACATATTAAGGCCCCATATGTTGCCAGAGTGGTCTAAAGCGTTCTTCGTGTAAATGAGAATCAGGTCCAGTGACCTCTTGGTTGTCTGTGGCCTAGTTGCAGGCTCAATACCCCATCTGCACCCACATGTGCTAATATATTATATGAAGCCAATTGGAAGAGCAGGCTGAGCTAGACGTTCTGAATAATAATCACTACCAATTTAGGCCCTTTACTTTCCTCTCACCCATCGGGTGCCCATTGACACCTTCAGAATCTGCCGCACCCTCAGTCCCTACAGTGCTGTCCATCTTGAACTTCCCCACCTATTATCTTCTCTGTGGGTCAAATCTTCACCCTTCTACCCACGCACTCCCTCCTATATCCTTGTTCTGGTGGCTCATGAGGATGCCAGATAAAGGTAGGGACATCCTGGCTGGGTAGAAAAGTAGCATATGATGCTGGCTAGGCAGGGAGAAGGTGGTCAGGACACGTAACTGTTGAGCAGGTTATGGTAGGGGATGTACAAACACGTAGGAAGAGACACAATCATTCAGCTAAGCCCTGAGATAGGTAAAAGTAAATCAAGCTTTCAAGGTAGCATTAGAATTCCACTCCACAAGTAGTGTACTCATGTTACACTTTCACAGGGATCACTTGTTACCAAACTTAATCAGTTTTCTGCCAATGCAGCAGTAAACATTAATGGAGTTGGGCCCTTTCTACCTCCTACTTCTATATTTTTTAATAGATTATTTCTGCTGTGCTGCATTACGTGGGGTGCTGAGTGTGTACTTTCAGATAAATTGCCTATGTAAATGTGTTGCATTCCTGCATACTTCAATTTCGCACACTTCTAAAAAAGATTTCTTTTCTTTTACAACAGTTTTTCTCATAGATTGACAATAAGTGATACAGAACTGAATACAAACTATGTCACCACCACTGGCTTAATGAAGGGAAAATTAATTTCACAACTGGCAGAAACTAGGAATCTCATCATATAAACCAGCAGGCCAGAGCGTTTGTAACTAAACCCTTCACAATATTTTTAGCAACTGATCTATGAGATCATTTTGCTATTTTCTGTTGTTTGTGACTCAAAGTGTTCCAAAAGAACCATCCTGAGTTGGAAAGAAATATGCACTGCAGGCTTCCAGCCTAGGCATGACTAGAGGCCAAGCACACATGCATTATACTCCTTTCCTGAGCCATGTTATCCTGTGCTATTCTATTGATAAAATCAGAGCATCAGCAATAGCTATAGAAGAGGCTGCCTATTGTTCTTCTGAGACAACTAGAGAGCAGATGCCAGCAATAAGGAAGATGGAAAGCAGAAAAAGGTTATAGAATTTATAGACTATCAGGGTTGGAAGGGACCTCAGGAGGTCATCTAGTCCAACCCCCTGCTCAAAGCAGGACCAATCCCCAGACAGATTTTTGCCCCAGAGCCCTAAGTGGCCCCCTCAAGGATTGCACTCATGATGCTGGGTTTAGCAGGCCAATGCTCAAACCACTGACCCATAGGCATGCGCAGCACATTTCATTAGGGTGTGCATCCAGGGAATTTTTTTTTTTTTAAAGGTGAACATCATAAAGTTTGGGGTATGGGAGGGAGTGCGAGGTGTGGGAGGGGGTGCAGTGTGCAGGAAGGGGCTCAGGGCAAGGGATTGGGGCAGAGGAGGGCTGCAGGGTGTATGAAGGGTCTCAGGGCAGGGGGTTGGGGTGCAAGAGGGGTGCGAGGTGCAGGTAGGGAGCTTAAGGTAGGGGGTTGGGGTGCAGGAGAGGTTCAGAGTGTGACAAGGGAGGTGGGGTGCAGGCAGGGGGCTCAAGGCAGGGAGTTGGGGTGCAGGGTGCAGGCAGGGGGCTCAGGGCAGGGAGTTGGGGTGCAGGAAGGGTGTGGCAGGGGGCTCAGGGCAGGGAGTTGGGGTGCAGGAAGGGTGTGGGGTGCAGGCAGGGGGCTCAGGGCAGGGGGCTCAGGGCAGGGAGTTGGGATGCAGGAGGGGTGAAGCAAGGGGCTCAGAACAGGGAGTTGGGGTGCAGGAGGGGTGCAGCAAGGGGCTCAAGGCAGGGAGTTGGGGTGCAGGAAGGGTGCAAGGTGCAGGCAGGGGGCTCTGGGCAGGGAGGTGGGGTGCAGGACGGGTGTGGGGTGCAGGCAGGGGGCTCGGGGCAGGGGGTTGGGGGTACAGGCAGGGGGCTCAGGGCAGGGAGTTGGGGTGCAGGAGGGGTGCAGCAAGGGGCTCAGGGCAGGGAGTTGGCGGGCGGGGTGCAGGAGGGGTTTGGGCTCCGGTCTGGCACTGCTTACCTGCAGCGGTGCACTCCCTGCAGGCCTGCCCTGGCCCCATGCTGCGCTGCTCACCACGTTCCTGCACGGCCCCAGGGGGAGGGCACAGGGCTCCGCGTGCTGCTCTTGCTGTGCCTCCAGGAACCTCCCCCGAAGCTCTCATTGGCCACGGTTCCCCATTCCCAGCCAATGGGAGCTGCAGGGGGCGGTGCCTGGAGCAATGTATGGAGCCCTCTGCCCACTCCCCGCCCCCGGGGCCCTAGGGACGTGGTGCCGGCCGCTTCTGAGAGCAGCGCGGGGCCTGCGGCACCACGGGGAGCAAATCCCGTGGGCCAGATCCAAAGCCCTGAGGGGCCAGATCCAGCCCGCGGGCATTAGGGTGTGTCTGGGCACACCCTGTGCTCACGCCTATGCACTGAGCTATCCCTCCCCCCATCTTTCCTGCCCTCAAATCAATGTTCCTATCACAGCTAGTTTACTGGGCTTGGTTTATGGGGCGCTAGACCATACAGTATGTGGTGGGAATATAAATGAATTTGTTGCACCGTAATAGTCAAGAGACAGTGAGTATGATCTTCAGCGCTTACAGGGCATTTTTGGAAGAGGGACCACAGCTATGGAACGCACTACAGCTTGAGCTCATGCTGAGTCCAAGTGTATTTCCACATTTACAGCAAGGTGGAATGCTCACCTCTTTGGCATTTCCTAATTGGCTATGACATAAGTTGCCCTGCCTAGGCTCTCTTGGAAGCTGGCTGCTGGGATCTGACTACTTGAATGGAGTGGCTGTAACTGTCAGAGAGGAAGGGAGCTCTCCCATTTAGTGGGATAACAGTGTGGCTGAGTTTTGTAGGGTGGGTAACAAACCTAAAGAGCCCAGCACGTTTATATTCATTTTAGGAGATTTAGAATTGTTAGTGTATACAGCTGCATCACACAGTGAAATGTTTAGTGATAGTCAGACTGGTGAACAAAACGTTCCTACTCCACATGAGCAGAGATAGGGGGATATCAGCATTCTAAAATGGCATAGTGCGGGGGGGTTTGCAAACTTCATTGCACCTTGACCCCCTTCTGACAACAAACCTATAGCTTTCATTTAAGACCTCACATAACTTTCTTTGGTTAACCCCTGTGCCAGCTGGCATTAAGGCATTCTGGATCACAATTCTGTCTGGCCTTTTAGACTTGCATGACTAGCATGACTAAATACCAGTATAAATAATTCATTCAATGATGTGAGAAGCTTCTCAGCCTCTGACTACTTTGCTTTGGCAATGATCCCATGGTGCTAAATCACAATCTGTATACTTTGCTTGTCTGGGAATTTTACTTTCTGTTTGTACAGAACAATGGGGCCCTGATCCTGGCTGATACCTCTGGGCACTCCTGTAATATAAACAAAGAACAATAATAATTAATTGGAGAGCAGTTCAGCAGAGGTTGTATCTATCTATAAAAGCCTAGGGCTTTCCTCAGCTGGTTTAACATGTTAAAAACCACAATTTGCCTTCTCTACACTAGGATTTTAACTCATGGCACATGGCAAACAATAGTAACTAACTCTCAATGCTAAAAATGTGTCACTTAGTTTAAGTTTGAATTTTTCTAGCATCATCTTCCAGCCATGGGATCTTGTTAAGCCTTTGTCTGCTAGATTAAGGACTTCTCTCTAGTATCAGATATCTTCTCTCTGGCCTGGTCTACACTAGTCTGTTATTTTGGAATTAGCCAAGTTAATTCGAAAAAAAAAAGATTCTGTCCACATGACCAAACTGGCTTTTTCGATTTAAAGGGCTCTTTAAATCGATTTCTGTACTCCACCTCAGCAAGTGGAGTAGCACTTAAATTGAGATTGCAATCCCGGTTTAAAGGTATTGTGGCCACAATTCAACTTTATTGGCCTCCAGGAGCTATCCCAGAATGCTCCCTTGTGACCGCTCTGGACAACACTCTCAACTCCAATGCACTAGCCAGGTGGGCAGGAAAAGCCCCGGGAACTTTTGAATTTAATTTCCTGTTTGGTCACCATCAGCACAGGTGACCGTCAGCACAGTCCACCATCACAAGAGATCACGCAGTCCTGGATTCGCAGACGAGCTCCAGCATGGTCCGAACGGGAGGTACTGGATCTCATCGCATGTTGGGGAGACGAGTCTGTTATGGTAGAACTATGTTCCAAAAAAATGAATGCAAATACGTACACTAAAGTCTCCAGGGCCATGATGGAAAGAGGCTACACCAGGGACACAGAGCAGTGTTGTACAAAAATCAAGGAGCTCAGGCAAGCACACCAAAAAGCCAGGGAGGCAAACAGGCTCTCTGGATCACAGCCCCATACATTCCGCGTCTACTGTGAGCTCCATGCAATTATGGGGGGGTGACGCCACCACTACCCCACCACTGTCCGTGGACACCTGCAAAGGGGGAGTTGCATGGAGTGAGGAGGAAGAGTCATTGGAGAATGAAGAGGAGGACAGTGCACAGGCGGCAAGTGGGGAATCCGTTTCCCCCCCTAGCCAGGAACTATACTTAATGCTGGAGCCAATAGCCCCCTACTCCCAATGCAGCCTTCCCAGATCATGACCCTGGAGAAGGTACTTCTGGTGAGTGAAAGCCTGATCGGAGCCACGCAGTGGTGGGGGGACCCAGCCACACTGGGCTGTTTGTGTATAGTTTAAAGGGCTCATCTCTGCTCAGAGCCATGCGGTGGATGGGGTTGTTGTGTGAAGTGATCATCCCAGACAGCCCACAGGCCCTCCTTTATGGCAAACCCACCAGGCATTGCTTGCTATGGGAAAGGGGTCCCAGCAGTTTGAAAGCATTGAAATGTATGTAATTAATTAATTTAATATTAATAATTGGAGATATACCAATCTCCTAGAGCTGGAAGGGACCTTGAAAGGTCATTGAGTTGAGTCCAGCCCCCTGCCTATTTTTGCCCTAGATCCCTAAGTGGCTTCCTTAAGGATTGAACTCATAACCCTGGGTTTAGCAGGCCAATGCTCAAACCACTGAGCTATCCGTCCCCCCCTTCTGTAGAAGAAGCAGAACCCCACATACCCCTACGGGCTGCCTGCAAGCTGAATTCTGTTGCCCTGCTGTGTGTGATGGCTTACTCATACCAAAGTGTCCCCTTTGTTCTCTGAAATGTATATTTTAAAATACTACCCTCCCTTTTTCTCCTCCCACAGGTGCAAATGTTTCAACGCAGCCCCTATCTACTCTGTCCCAGAGGCTGGTCCAGATTAGCAGGCGGAATAAACAAACTCGGGAAGACATGTTCGCCGAGCTCATGCAGTCCTCCCGCACTGATAGGGCCCAGCTGAATGTGTGGAGGCAAACAATTGCAGAGTCCCGTAAAGCATTACAGGAATATGAACAGAGGAGGGACGCGTGCAATGAGAGCAGGCAGGATGCTATGGTCAAGCTCATGGGGGAGCAAACTGACATGCTCCGCTGTATGATGGATTTAGTGAGGGAAAGGCAGCAAGACCACAGACTTCCGCTGCAGCCCGTGTATAACCGCCCACCCTCCTCCCCAAGTTCCATAGCCTCCTCACCCAGATGCCCAAGAACACGAGTAGGGAGGCTACAGGGACCCATACACTCAACCCCAGAGGATCACCCAAGCAGCAGAAAGCTGGCATATGTGAACTTTTTATTTGGTTTCTCAACTTGTCCTTCCCTCCTCCTCCACCCCCCTAACCCAACCCCCCACCCCCAGTCTGCCTTCTGATTTCTCTCAATGTGTTGTGCAACAAATAATAAAGAACAGTTTTAAAACAATATAGACTTTATTTCCTTTCATATATATAGGGGGCAGGTAACTTCAAGAGAAACAAACACAACTGTCACACCATACCCTGGCCAGTCATGAAACTGGCTTTCAAAGCTTCTCTGATGCGCAGCACTTCCTGGTGTGCTCTTCTAATTGCCCCGGTGTCTGGCTGCGCGTAATCGGCCACCAGGCGAGTTGCATCAACCTCCCACTCCACCATAAATGTCTCCCCCTTACTCTCACAGAGATTGTGGAGCACACAACAAGCAGCAATTACAATTGGAATATTGGTTGTGCTGAGATCTAACCGAGTCAGTAAACTGCGTCAGCGTGCTTTCAAACGTCCAAAAGCACATTCTACCACCATTCTGCACTTGCTCAGCTTATAAATGAACTGCACCGTCTGCAGGCAGAATGGCATCTGCCGTAGCTTTCACGGAGGGAGGAGCGACTGATGACACACACCCAGAAACACCCGCGAGAATGTTTTTGCCCCATCAGGCACTGGGAGCTTAACCCACAATTTCAATGGACGGCAGAGACTGTGGGAACTGTGGGATAGCTACCACAGTGCACCGCTCCGACATTCGATGCTAGCCTCAGTACTGTGGACACACTCCGCCAAATTCATGCGCTTTAATGGGGACACACAACACCGAATGTATAAAATCACTTCCGAAAATTCGAATAAAATAAGTTTGAATTAATTTTGTTCTGTAGACGTACCCTCTGTGTATTACTGCTGAACCATGATCCAGTTGTTTCATAACCCAATTGAGCTCCTTCAATCTCCCATTGTAAGGAGTTTTTCAGAGCTTGAATTATTCTTGTAAAGCTTCACAGAACCATCTTCTGTTTTTCAACATCGTTTTAAAAATGTGGCCATCTGAACTGGACATAGTATTTTAACTCTTGTTCTCCAGTGTCATGTATACTTCTCTACTTCTATTCAGTATTCCCCTGTTTATATATCCAAGGATTGTGCTAGCCCCCTTCCCCAAAGTATCACACTGGGAGCATATGTTTAGTTGGTTATCTCCCATGACCCTTAAGTCCTTTCCAGGGACACTGTTTTCCAGAATACAGTTCTACTTTGAAAATTTATTTACTCTGAAAATTAACTATAAAATGGGGGCGGGGAGAGAAGAGACACATCAATAACTTTACATACCAATAACTGAGTTAAAGGTAAGCTTCAATTCATTAAAATGAACTCATACCCCATGGTACGTCTGATACAGAGTCTAACCTCTTATTTCCAGAGAGAGCAACTTTATTTGACAGATTGTTAGATAAACTATAACACGCCAGTAACCCTTTATAAGCAGTACAGTATAAAGCCTCATAAGAATCTTGAGCTGAAGTACAATTTTAAAAATCAAATGGATCTGGTTTACTCACCATTCAGAGATTTATACTTTTCAGAGCATTGGTTTGACCAGCACAATGCATGATGAGCCTTCCAGTTATGGTATTTTTAAATTGATTAGGTACTGTTTGTACAGTGCTTTGAAGGCATAAAGTTTTACAAAAGCGCTCAGTATTTTTACCAGGGAAAAAAGGTGAGGGTTTGTTTTGTTTTGTTTTGTTTTAATTTCTAGTGGCAGGAGAAAGGTGGTAGGGAAGGACTAAACTGTTTTCTCTCCAGGGAAACTAAACTGAAATTTTGGGTGCTATAATAGTTGCTATAAAATAATTTAGACAGTGAATAGCACTGATAAGGAATTTTCTAACTAACCTATTTTTTACCAAAAATCAAATCAAATCATGATTTATCAAAAACAAAACTGTTGGGGGAAAAGGATCATTTTGACAAATCTCTCAATTCTTAAAAAAAATGTTTTTGAAGAAAATGTTTCAAAATTGTTAAAATATTCCATTTTGACATTTTTAAATGAAAAGTTAATTTTTTGCTTTTAAACAACTATATATTTAGAAACTTTAATTCATTTACATTTTAAAAGGTTAAATAGAAAAATGGTTGAAATCAAAATGAAACATTTTGAAATTATCAAAATAAAATGTTTTAATTGACCTAATCTAAATGTTTTTTTGTTTGCTTTGAAGTATTAGTTGGTGAAATTTTTTGAAAGTTTGTCTTTTGGGCCCAATTTGGGACAAGAAAAAGTTTCAAAATCTCAAATGCTCATGGGATGGGAAAACTGTTTCCCATCCAGCTCTAGCAGTGAGGTTGTAACAGGGCCAGTATTTAGTAGATGGTACATCTTCATCTATGTGTTCCAGAATAGAGTGGCAAATTATGCCTTAATACCGGTAGTTATTTATTCCTGTAGATGTCTTCAGCAAAATAGACCTGATTATCTGATTCTTGCTTGGTTTAAACAGTTTATGATTACGATCAGTCATTGTGGAAAGGCATGAATCTTCACTGTCTTTTGGGGGAAGTAATGTCTGCATAATAGCTTCCCCATAAGACATGTGTATGATGGGGTGCCTGCCCCACACTGGGCTCTAAGTGGTTAATAGAGACCTTGGAAGGCTGTGCAGGAGGCAGCCAATCAGAGAGGGGTTGCAAGGTGTAGCCAATCACAGCTGGGCTGGCCGATATAAGAAGAGCTGCACAGCAATACTGCTTCAGTTGCTCCTTGGAGCTTGAGGAGGGAGGTAGACTGGCTGTCTAGCAGGTTGAAGGCAGTGAGTATCCTGGACAGAGCAGTGCTGCAGGCAGAGACCCAGGGAGCTAAAGGTAGCTCTTTGCAGGCTACAGGGATCTGCAGGCTGAGGCAAGGGCAAAGAGGGTTCTGGGGTCATGGGAAAGTGATCTAGGAAAATCTACTGAGAAGGCAGAGGAGGTGCTGCAAGCAGTGGCCATCTTACAGGGTCCCTGGGATGGGACCTTGAATAGTAGGTGGGCCTGGGTCTTCCACCCTTCTTGCCACTGAGGAAGTGGCTGAACTAAGGAACTGTGACATTTCCCCCCTCCCCTCCAGCCCAGAAGGGGGGAGCACAGAGTGTGGCACAGCCTGGGGGCTGTGTCACTGAAGAGAACACTGTGGTCCTGGGAGTGATGTGGGTCCCAGAGCAGAAATGATAGTGGCAGTGCACCACCAGAAGAGGGTGCACTGGCAAGAAGAGCTAATTCCCATGACAACTGGCAGGAGGTGCCAGAGTGGTGAGTTCCACCCTGTCACAATGTGATAGACATAGTTATTCATATATAACTAGAAATAGTGAAGTAAATGACATAGATGTGACTAGTTGTCTACCACAACTAGAAATAGTGAAATACAATTACAATGAGTGGAAAATCTCATTTTCAACTCATCTTGGGGTGTGTGGTGGCTGGGTTTTTCTTGTTTTTTTTTTTTTCTCCCCTCACATTTTAATGTGTAGCACAGATGATCTTGTATCTTCTTGGAGCCTAAATCCAACAGGGCTTTTTCATTTGTTTTCAGATTTTCTAAATATTCTTATCTTGCTCTGGAAACTTCTCCAATTTTCTCACACTTCAGTGCTTCTGAATTCACTTTTTAATTAGAATTAAATCAGCAGCTGTTTGAAGTTTCCATCTAAATGTGTTTGCTAATAAAAAGCAAGATTTCAAAGTGACACATGAATTACTATTAAACTCTGCTGCTTCCAGAAAACAGTGGACAATCCAAAAAGCCCAATTCTTCTGGTGAATAAAGGCTACTAAGGTAGGCCACTCCTGCTACTGAAGTCAGCCTAAGCAGGGGATGTTCTGGATTGAACAATTTGTGTAACAGTGGCTAGACCTAGGCATGCTCTTTAAAGAGCCAGAACAGCCTGATACAATTAAATTTTAAAATGAGGGGAGGAGGAAAGCAATAAAAATAGGAGAGGAAAGGTTTAGCCACCACCTCTTTTTTTACTCCATTTTCCTGCCCTTTACTATGAACTGACTTTCACATCAGAAAAACACACACCAACACTTACAGTGAACTAATATTGAAAACTGGTTTTTTGTTTCTCTGTTTTTTCTAAAATACCAAAGGATTCCTCTTGTAATAAGGCTCTTCAGAGCTGGCAAAGTTAAGCCACTAATGCATGTATCAGCTGATTGATCACACTTGCCTTTGGTCTTGCACTTTACAGCATACTTAAGATATGAATCAATGGCTCATTAAAGCACCCTTTCTTGTATCTTATGGCCACAAAGACAATGACTCTCATTTACCTTTCATCCCCTATCAGAAGTTATAACAGAGCAGATTGTATGCAGGTGGGCCCTTCTATTCAAATTCATAAGTAACAAACTAATGTGCTGGGGTTTTGGCTGTTGGAGAAAACACTAAATGGTCCATCTCCTCTTCCTCCCCCCCCTGCATAAGACTTCCTTTTGTTATTGAGAGCTGCTGATTGTTCTCCTCTGGCTGAAAGAACAACAAAAAACATTTTAAAACTAGAGAGACAAGGTGGGTGAGATCTGAACCAATTTCTGTTGGTGAGAGTGACAAGCTTTCAAGCTTACACACAACTGTTCTTCAGGTCTGGGAAACATGTTTACTACAACACTGCATATTTTAAAACTAGCCAGCCAGTGTATAATCAATGCAACCCTGCCCTGGATCGGTTCTCTGGATGGATCAAGAGACTTATTTATTTGAAATCAGAAAACACACAAATTTCTCTCTCTCCTATTTGATCAGTTCTAGGCTGCCCTTGCAGACAGAATTATGTTTGGGCCTTTGACTGGAATTTATGGCTTCTCTTTAGAAAAGAACTGTTTGGGTTTTTTTCACCCTTCTAACCTGGCACAAAGTATAAAAGAATGTTGGGCCAGCCCCTCAGCTGACATAATGGTCCAGAGGCTCAGCTGCTGTCACTTTATGTTTAAAAACATCTAATAAAGCTAGTGTGTAGGAAAGGTCTGCAGGCTTTCCTGCATCTCAAACACATAATTGGAATGTCAAAATCACAAATGGAATACAGGGAGCTGAAAACGGCCACTAAATTACGCTGTAAAATAACATCAAGGCTCCCCTCAAGCCCAGTGGGAGATCTGAGCTGGCTCTACTGTTTATTTTAATATCTAAAGGGCCACAGCGTTACCACTATATTTAAAAAATATTAAAACAAACCATGGAACCAACAAGAAATGTGCCAAGGTAAACAATCCAAACTATGTGGTATTGCTTCCTGCTTTCCTTTTATTATTTGTCAGAAGGTACTTACTCTACACATATACATTCTTATGCTATTCTACGTAGGTTCTGTATCGCCCTCATCGGTGTAGTGTCTGAGCATGTCATGAAGCACTTAATGTGTTGTATAAATAATACTTAGAACTTGCTTAGTGTTTTTTATCCATAGATCCATGCAGTTTCTGCATATTTGTTCAGGGATTTCCCTTATTCAGTGTTGCTAACCCTTGTGACTTTTATTGTGAATCTTGCAATATTTGGTGTTTTTTCTGAAAAGAACCATTACATACCTTCTAGTCACTGTGGTTCTGTGAGATGTTGTCATCTGTGTGGACCCCACTCTAGGTGTGCATATGCCTCATGCAGGAGCTCAGAATGTTGTGAGTAGCCGTGTTTTTGGGGACACACCAATGCAGAGCGTGTCCTTGTGCCTCCACTCTGAGGGTGTAAAGGCAGGACAGACACAACTGCCCTCCAGTTCCCTCACTAATGCTGAACTCTGGGAAGTGGGAATGGAGGGCAGGTTGTGGGATCCACACTTCAGGTGACAGACAATCCGTGTTCAAGTAAGATAACCAGGACTGCTCAGTCCCATCTTCCAGAGAACTGTGATTGCAATACCACTGTCCTGAAGCTAGCATCTGACCTTGCAACTAGATTACAAGCATTGTGTTTAACAAAAGTCACTGGTATACTCCAGTATAACTGCCTGGCATATTTGTAAAATAGAAACATTACTGAAACTGACACAGCTTGCACTCTTCTGAAGTGAGCTTCCCCATTTGGGGGAAGAGGTGCATCAGCCATCTGGTAGGAAAGTCGAATGTGCTGTGTGATCTGTTCAGGTATTCTCTGGGAGGTTTGACACAAGCCTCTCCATATGTAGAATGAGGGGGTTTTTTGTTTGTTTTTTGAGGGGGGGGGATCCAAAACCTTCTTAGGAGTAAACTCTTCTCCCTGTGAAACATTGTGTAACAGGGATCAGCCATATGAGCTTGAAGCTCACTAAGCCTCCTGGCTGATGCAATGGCAACTACGAAGACTGTATTAAAAGTAAGGTGGTACAAGCAGAACTCTGCAAGAGGCTTGAATCAGAACTCCATGAGGTTCACCAGGACAATGGTTAGGACCCACACAGGGTTCCTTAACTGGTAGGTAAGCATGAAACAGACTCTTCAGAAATCAAGATAGCCTAGGATGTGAAAAAATTGAGCAGGAGTGTGTGTATGAGAGAGAGACATGCTGATGAAATAAATGCTAGATGAAATTTGATGGAGTTGATAGTCCAGACTATTAAATGTAGAGGTTATTTCAGGATCTGTGGTATGGGAGCCTCCACTGGGTTGACTGCATTGGATTCACCCATATTGAAAATCTTTTTGCACTTGGAGCAATAAATCTTCCTCTTGGAAAGCATCCTGTGTTATAGGAGAAGTTCTCACACCTGATGTGAGAACTCTTTGTTGGTAGCACTCAAATAGCTAATATTCAGGCTTTCAGATGCAGTGACTTAAGTCTGAATGAAGTATCTGATCTCAGTTCTTTGATTTTACGTCTGGACAGTCTGGAAGTGAAATGAGAAGCTATATGGACATCTGGAGAAGGTCAAAATTTTCTGATAATACAGAGCTATTAACAGAATTGACCAGAGGATAACCATTCTGTTTCACGGAATTTTTTGGGTTTCTAAATTTATTTTCATTCCACACTGGAACAAAAACAAAAGTATTGGCTTGGGGTACTTGGACCCCAAGGCTGAAATGACAGCTCTGCCTGATTCAGAGGGGTTATTTACAGCTCATGTTCTAGGACCACATCATGTGTAGTGTTAGTTGCTTTGTGATAACTAACCAGGGCCGTCTCCAGGGGTTTGGCCGCCCCAAGCAGCCAAAAAAAAAAAAAAAGGCACGATTGCGATCTGGAATCTGAGGAGGTATATGAATTTGTTCAGTGTCCTCAGATCTAGGATAGGACAAAGACCCCTCTCTTTTTGGGGAAAAGGAAATACTGGGAATAGAAACCTCTTACCTTGAACTCTGAGGTAGTTTCTCTATGACTCCTAAATAAAATAGAGAGGCCACTTATTTTTTCAGGTGGCTCCTGTGAGAAGGGGAAGAGGAGGAGAGGAAAGGGTAGGGTAGGTAGTGGATAGAGAATTGGAAGGGGGGGGAGGGGGGGACTACGCTCTATAACCATCCTGTCAATGTGGATGGCAGACCAACTCTGGTGGAAAGGGGCAAGGCAGCTTCTGAAGGAGGTGTTTGGTTCTGGAAAGGCTCTGCTGTTGCTCTCAACAGTCCCATCAAACCTGCTGTCTCAGATCAGGTGCAGAATGGGTTACCGATGAGGCTGATAGGTCCCTAATAGAGTACCTAGACTTTTCCTAAAAGGGTAATCAGGGTATCTACTTTGAGAGTGTGTGTGTGTGTGTGTATATATATGTGTGTGTGTGTGTGTGTATGTATGTATGTATGTATATATGTATGTATGTATGTATATTCCCAGAAAATGTTATGTGGTGCTAGAGTTCTTGAAGGTATGCAATTAATCATAAAAACATAGGGCTGGAAGAGACTTTGAGAATTCATCTAGGCCTTTCCCCACATTGAGGTAGTAAACCTAGACCATCCCTGATAAATATTTGTCTAGCCTGTTCTTAGAAGCCTCCTATGACAGGGATTCCACAACCTCCCTTCGAAGCCCTATTGAAGTATTTAACTATATAATTTAAAAAAACTTTTTTGTAATATCTAACCATGATGGGGTAGACTAGGCCCAGAGACCCCTGTTGGAGGCTTCAGGGTCCTGCCACACTCATCCCAGGAAAGGAGCAGTGGAGTTAAGTCCTCCAAGCAGCCTAGAGTGGCTGCAGGAAAAGCAGCCAATCAGGGCCCAGGAGGGCCATATAAAAAGGAGCTGCAGTGCTAGAGATAGGTAGTTTCTTGCAGGAGCCTAAGGAGTGTTCCTGGCTGTCCAAAAGGAACTGTAGCACATAGACAGCTCAGTGCTGTTAAGGACGGGGGGAATGAGAGAGAGCTCCTGTCTGGCTGCTGGGCCTGAACACAAGAGTCCTGAGGTAAGGGTGAAGCACTGGTGAAGGCTGGGGCCATGGGGAAGTGGCCCAGGGAACTGAAAGCAGTTTCATTAAAGGGACATGGTGGTGCATGGCAATCATTCTTAGGAACCCTGGGCTGGGACCCAGAATAGTGGATGGGCCCAAGTTTCCTCCCTCCCCTCTCCTCCCCCCAGCAGGCCACTGGGGAAGTGCCCTACAATTGGACAGCTGTTAAACCCCCAGAAGGGCTCTGAACTACATAATGGCCCATTTGGAGAGCTGGGGACAGAAGGGCCCAGAGAGGGTAAAACCATTGCCTCCAAGCAGAAATCCCTGGGGGTCTGACCTGATACAAGGGCTGGGACAGTTTAAAGACTGCAGACACACCCAACCAAAATGGGGTGCTCATGAGAGGTGAGTGCCACACTGATACACTAACCTAAATCTCCTTTGCTGCAGATTCAGCTGATTACCTCTTGTCCTACCTTCCATGGATATGAAGAACAATTGATCACTGTCTCTTTATAGCAGTCCTTAACATATTTGAAGATCATCCATTCATTCACTGAACAGCTCCATCTCATTAAATGGCAGTTCTTCTATAATGCATTGCATTTCTTTAGGGTTGCCCAAAACTTGCAGCCACGAGGTGGGTAACAGTCATGGCCATGGAACTATCAGCTGTGACAAAGGAATCCATGGCCATCTGCAGGAATGTTTTGGACACCAAATGGCCGCCTTATATTATGTTCCTCCCTGGTGTCTTGCAGGACTGCATCCAGCAACGGTGACACTTTGTCCCATGTGAGGAAACTATACTTAACAAAGAGGGCTTATTAGTTTGAAATGCCAGGAGGCAGAAGAATATACCTTTCTTCCAAAGAGGCCTAATTTTGTGGGGCCCCCTCTCTTTTTTTGGGACACTCTCTGCTGATTTAGAATTTGTACAGGTGCAAACAGGGATGCTGGGTTGGGATGATCATAAAAGTGCTCAAATCCCTTCTGTGGGACTGGATACTTCTCGACACTCTTGGCTGTAGGAAGAATAGTGACAGGTGTTTGCCATAGCACTTTTGCAGGGTGAAGATTTCTATCATTTATAGGGAGGGTTATCCAGGCTGAAGCTGAGGAACTCGGAATGTCAAAGTTTTTTGAAATTTTTCTTGAATTACTGAAGTCTCAGTATTCAGGTTCTTTGCAATTCTAGCCAGTAGCTCCTGGAATGTTTTGAAATCATCCAGTGCTGGTACCAGAGCTGGGGTCACAGCCTCCTCTTGGGATGATGGTTTCTTAGCAGCCTCATCTTCTTTTGCTCCTTCATGTGCTGCTCTGTCTTGTGCTCAACTCACTAGTGTGGGTAGTCTGGCTAGAGATGCTGATAGGGAGCGGGATCTCTTCTGCTTCCTTGACAGGTGTAAAGGGGATAGACTGCTGGAGGCATGGGAGGTGATACCCAAAAAGCCCAATAGGGCCAGGGGAGCATGTTGTACTGGTAGGGCTGTCCTGTTTGTGGGTGACTAGCCCACGGCCATGTGTGTCAGGCTTGTGATGGAGCTCTAAATGAGGAGCCTCTGGTATTTTACATAGGGTCCCTTCCTGATCTTAAGGAAGCTGTTTCCATACTCAATGCTGGTGAGAAGATGTACCACAGTGACGATGAGTAAAAGTATATCTCCCTGAGGGGTCGTGCTGGGGCGTAACGTGATGTTGGTAGTGGGATGATGGCGTGCACTAGGCCGACAAAGATCTTGGTGCTGAGAGAGTCTGGTGGAGATGCAGACTCCTCTGCCAGTATATACCCTGATGAACTCTGATCAGTGCATACATCAGGATTTGTATTGCTGGCATCACGGTGAGTGCTTTGCCAGCACCAACCTTGCTGCTGAGCCTGTACCACCAGCCCTTGATATGGTAGTGGGTTTGTCTCTAGAGGAGAGGTGTTTTGAACTTAGGAGAAACACATAGGGCTTGGCTACACTTACGGTTTGCAGCGCTGGTCATCCAGCTGTGTAGGAGCAGCGCTGGTGTGTGGCCACACTCACAGCTACCAGCGCTGGTGTGTGGTCACATTTGCAACATTTGCAACGCTGTTGGGAGTGCTGCATTATGGGCAGCTATCCCAGCATTCAAGTGGCCGCAACGTGCTTTTCAAAAGAGGGGGGTGGGGTGGGGTCTAGTGTGACAGGGAGCGGGGGGAAAGAGAGAGGGGATTTTTGGAGCCAACACTGTGTGTTTAGCTTCCTGCATTGAAAAATCAGAACATGTTTCCGACCCCTTAGTCTTAACTCTTAATTGCAAACAGCCTGCCTCCAACACGGACTCCCCGCTGTTTCACTCACTCCCTGTGGTGTACTGTGACAGGGAGCGGGGAAGAGAGAGAGAGTGGATTTTTGGAGCCAACAGTTTAGCTTCCTGGATTGAAAAATCACAAAATGTTCGCAAACCCTGGGTCTTAATTGCAAACAGCCTGCCTCCAATGCTGTTTCTCTGTCAAGCAAACATTCATTCCCTGCCTCTCATTTGATCGTTCACAGCCAGGTACAGATAGCTCCTGTTTGCTGTGATCAGTGTTTGTTTTTAGATAAGCAGTTCAACGGAGCTCCGATCGGAGTTCACAACAAAACAAAGAGAGGCTGCATAACAAAACAAAGAGAGTAATTTAGTTAAAAGCTTTCTGGGATATCTCCTTATTCCCTGGAGGCCAATAAAAGCGCTGGTGTGTGTCCACACTTGATGAGCAGCACTGGATCACCAGCGCTGCAATCGCTACACCCCAACCTGGCCAGGTGTACAGCCAGCGCTGCAGCCAGGGAGTTGCAGCGCTGGATGTGCCTTGCAGGTGTGGACGGTTACTAATTGCAGCGCTGGAAAGCTTCTACCAGCGCTGCAACTTGCAAGTGTAGCCAAGCCCTTAAAAACATGGCTCCAGATACCACTACCTGTGTTCCAAATGTCCCTGACTCTCAGGACCAGGGTTGTCAATGGCAGAGCCTTCAGTTTCAAGTCCTTCTTTTATGTCAGTTTTTGTTTTTTTTCTCTCTGTGCCAGACCTCAACACAGCAGTGGGGGGATCTCACTGAAGATGACTTCTTGGGCATATTTCTCCTTATGGTGGGAAGTGACTGTAATCAATTAATCTAAGAGATGGAGTTTGAGATAAGAACTTGTCAATTCATGAGTCTGGGAGAAGAACAAGCAGCAGATGGAGTACCAATCAATATGTGTCTCTGAGACAAACCAAGCATTGACTGTGGCCATCAGTGAGTAGAATAAGGCTGCTGCAGCATGGACAGGGTCTGAAGCTGGAGCAATTAGTCTTCCATGAGGGATGATAGTGGCCCAGAGTACCTAATAGTGCTGTACCAGGATTGGTTGTTTATCTTTTAATGGTCCAAATTGATCAACAGGTTTGAATAGGATTCTCTAAATGTAGGTAAACAATTGTTAATTAACAATAGGAAATGCTAAGGGCTAGCAGGTCAGGCACTGCTGTTGCAGCTTGCTGCCATGGGCAGTAAAAGGGAACTGACCGAAAGTTGCTGCTGTCTTGCTTATGCCCTCATAATGGAGGCACAGAGACAGGTTCTGTGCTGGTGCAGCCCCAATTGACAGGGCTATTCAAAACATACCAAGCTCATGCACAAGGCACATGTATGTCTAGAGTGGGATCCACACTAACACCTGCTCAAAGAAGCAGCTCCAGCTTCTGGAATCTTTGATTATGTGAGACTCTCAGCTATCATTTAAAAAAAAAAAAAAAGACTCTAAAAATTGTTCCTAACCCTTCTGGAGAATCTGACCCAATGCATCCTGGAGGCTCAAAAATGAAAAGCAAATAAACAGAACTCCCAATTTTAATTTTAATTTTTAAAACTTTCATGGTTAAATAATCTGATGATTTTTGAATATTTTGGATTGGCAGTATTGCTCATTATGGTGAACATTCTATAAATAACAAAGAATTATTCTCTCACTTAGACTGGTGTAAATCAGGAGTAACATTACTGAAGCACATCGAGTGGCATTACTGTAAGTAAGAAGGGAATCAGGCCCCTTGTATCACTCTTTTCTCTGTCTCTGTCAACAGCTCATAATCAATAATGAACTGTTTATGCCCATAGCAATTCCCTTCTTTTATATGTTTTAAAGAGAGTGTGAGAACTAGGGCTGTTGACTGATCACAGTTAACTCATGCAATTAACTCAAAAAATTAATCGCACTGTTAAACAGTAGAATGCCAACTGAAATTTATTAAATATTTTGGATGTTTTTCTACATTTTCAAATATATTGATTTCTATTACAACACAGAATACCAAGTGTACAGAGCTCACTTGATAGTATTTTTATTACAAATATTTGCACTTCAAAAATGATTTTTAAAAATTTCAATTCACCTCATACAAGTACAGTGGTGCAATCTCTTTATTGTGAAAGTGTAACGTACAAATGTAGATATTTTTGTTACATAACTGCACCCAAAAACAAAACAATGTAAAACTTTAGAGCCTACAAGTCCACTCAGTCCTACTTCTTGTTCAGTCAATCACTAAGACAAACAAATTTGTTTACGGTTATGGGAGATAATGCTGCCCGCTTATTTACAATGTCACCTGAAAGTGAAAACAGGCATTCATGTGGCACTTTTGTAGCTGGCGTTGCAAGGTGTTTATGTGCCAGATATGCTAAACATTCATATGCCCCTTCATGCTTCCACCACCATTCCAGAGGACATGTTTCCATGCTGATGATGCTTGTTAAAAAATGTGTTCATTAAATTTGTGACTGAACTCTTGGGAGTGTGACACATAGCTAGAAAGGGTTAAACATCCTGCAAAATGAATAACCCTCGGAAGACCTGGGAGATAATGTTTGAGTATTTACATATGTATGAGTAGGGTGGACAATGTAATCAACAGTCCCTGTCTATGCTGTAGTCTGATAATTCAGAGGTCAAAAGAACATCCTATCATGTAAATGAATTGTAAACATGGGATATCTCAGTATTCATCTTTCTTTGAAATGTACTATGAATGGTGGAGGAACAAGCAAATGGCTTTATGTTAATTCATATAGTTAAGTACCAGTGATGGCCCTCCTTCAAAGTTATCCTAATTACTTTTTGTTCCCTGAGGAATTCCAACTTTTCAGAAGACACAAAATTGTATAAAAGATCTTTGGGTCCTGATTCTGTCATCTCAGATCTGCTTAGATTTCATCAAGGGTAGTTTGAGTTGCAAGACTGAGGTCCCAGTTATGCTGATATGCCCTGAAATTTGAGATTTGGTCATTGGTCTATGACCTATGAACTGGATTCTAAAGGAACTCTTTGCAACTACAAAGCTCATCATTTCTGCTGTGAATCTGAACCTCAATGAATTGAGCTCGTATCTGTATGTATATTAATCTTTTAACCATAGTGTCTCTCTCTTTTTTTTTAAATAAATTTTAGTTTAGTTAATAACTGGCTGTAGTGCATATTTAGGTAAGATCTAAAACATTCATTAACCTGGGAGGTAATATGTCTTATCCTTTTGGGATTGGTAGAACCTTTTCTTTTCTGTAAATCTTATTTCCTCATATAAATTTTCATCATATTTGATATGGGTACCTGAATGGAGGCCTGAGGCTGGATCACTTTATGGGAACTGTGTTGTTTGGACTTCTGAGTAACCAGTGAGGTAATAAAGAAGCTGTCTTATGCTGGCTTGATAAATCTAAGTATTGCAATATCCACCAGCTTTATGGGGACTGTCTGCCCCATTCTTTGCAGTTCACTCTAATTGAGTGACCACAGCTGGCTCCCCACTAGGAGCCCGGTCACAGGGAGAATTGTATATCTCTTGTTCTGTTTTTACCTGCATTCTGCCATATATTTCATGTTATAGCAGTCTCGGATGATGACCCAGCACATGTTCATTTTAAGAACACTTTCACAGCAGATTTGATAAAACACAAAAAAAGGTACCAATGTGAGATTTCTAAAAATAGCTACAGCATTGGACCTAATGTGTAAGAATCTGAAGTGCCTTCCAACATCTGAGAGGGACGAGGTGTGGAGCATGCTTTCAGAAGTCTTAAAAGAGCAGCACTCTGATGGGGAAACTACAGAACCCGAACCATCACAAAAAAAAAATCAACCTTCTGCTGGTGGCATCTGACTCATGATGATGAAAATGAACATGCATCGGTCTGCTCTGCTTTCAATCGTTATTGAGCAGAACCCATCATCAGCATGATGGATGTCCTCTGGAATGGTGGTTGAGGCATAAAGGGACATATGAATCTTTAGTGCATCTGGCACATAAATATCTTGCAACGCCGGCTACAACAGTACCATGCAAACACCTGTTCTCACTTTCAGGTGACATTGTAAACAAAAAGTGGGCAGCATTATCTCCTGCAAATTGTAACCAAACTTGTTTGTCTGAGCAATTGGCTGAGGTAGGACTGAGTGGACTTGGTTTTACATTATTTTATTTTTGAATGCAGTTATTTTTTGGTACATAATTCTACATTTGTAAGTTCAACTTTCATTATAAAGAGATTGCACTACAGTACTTGTATTAGGTGAATTGAAAAATACTATCTTTTGTTTTTTACATTGCAAATATTTGTAATTAAAAATATAAAGTGAGCACTATATACTTTGTATTCCGTATTTTTTTTAAATCACACAACAGCCCTAGTAATAACTTGTGTCTGTAGCAAAACAAGCTGAAATGTTTGCAGATATAACAAAAAAAATTCCCATTAACAATAACTGGAAATATTACTATGGCAAAACAGCATCTGGAAACAAAACCACTGCTTGGTGTAAACAAGGCTATTGAGTTGTTTTGGTGGGGAACATTGATATGCCTCTGCAGTCAAATGCTACAAGACACTAAGCAAACTTTTCCTGCTTCTGATTTTGTTCAAAAGTTAAAAGTTGCTTAGATTATTAGTGAAAGGTTTGACTAAACATGAAGCTTGTTTCTAAAACCCAATGAGAGTACACCAAAACAAACAAGTGCTCCACCCCTGCCCAGAGGATAATTTTAGTGTTTATCCCGTATGAGGCTATATCTTTCACTGAGTACACAGAAAGATCATGAAGAGAAACTAAAACTGAGCCAACTCCAGTACCAGAAAATATCAGGTTTTCCAAAATTTCCTGCCAAAAGTAGTTTTGTCCATCAGTGGACTAACTTTCTGGAAGGCACCACGGGATTTAAGAATCCAAGCAGTTGCTGTTAAGTGACTGAACTATGAATCTCCGTCTTAAGAGCACTGGAAACAAAACTAAGTATTGATGGAAAATCCCTACTAGTTTCTTTCTTAGTTGATTTTTTCTATTCAGAACTCTGCATTTTGTCGATAAGAAGCTAGACATTTTTAGGGCTTGATTCTCCAGAGCCTGGCACCTTGTGTAGCTATTTACACTTGTGCAAAGTGATTGTAAAATGTTACCCTTCAGAGTGAAATAAAGGATGAAGCTGAAGCTATTTTCAGTGAGTTCACATTTTTTCTGACAACCAGAAGAGGCTCCAATATCAACATTGTTGTTTCAAAAGTATAAGGAAATAAGTGATTTCCTGTTAGAACGTGTTTCCATTGCTCTGCACTTTGTGCTATACTGTAACTACTCACTAAGCTCCACCCTGAGCGGTAACTCTTTTCCCAATCATACCATGCCACAGGAAAACCAATGGTCAAGAGAGGACAGAAGCGGAGGAGGAGGAAAATTCCACAAGATGCTCTCCTGGAGTTCCCACTTCCCTCTAAATTATTCCCCAGAGGGTCAGGGTTTATTCTGGAGCCCTGGACCTGCAGAAGGTCCTCATGAGATCCAAGGCTGGAAAACAGTGCTGAGAAGGTGATTTCTCAAGCTTGTGTACACATCGGAGGGGTATGAGTCATGCACTGTGATTTTCTGTGCCTGCAAGTCTAGAGCATACCATTTTTTAAGCATAGACAAAACTGCATTGATGACTGATTCAGAGTCCTGTATCACAACAGAGCTCCTCCTGAAGGATGATTCAAGCAAGCTTCCATGGGAGGGCCAGTTCAAGCAAATGAAATAGAAATGGGGTGCAGCAGAGCATCTGTTACTCTGATTTCCTCAAGGTGCATAAGTTAATATCTGCTGAGTGTGTTAGTTACAGGGCCGGCTCCAGGCACCAGCTTATCAAGCAGGTGCTTGGGGCAGCAACTCCGGAGAGGGGCGGCACTTTCACGTATTCCGCGGCAATTTGGCAGAGGATCCCTCACTCCTGCTCGGAGCGAAGGACCTCCTGCTGAATTGCCGCAGATCGCAATCGTGCCTTTTTTTTTGGCTCCTTGGGGCGGCCAAACCCCTGGAGACGGCCCTGGTTAGTTATCACAAAGCAACTAACACTACACATGATGTGGTCCTAGAACATAAGCTGTAAATAACCCCTTTAGCAAGGCTACATTTTAGTCACTGGTATTTTTAGTAAAAGTCATGGACAGGTCACAGGCTGTAAACAAAAATTCACAGGCCTGTGACTTGTCTATGCCTTTTACTAAAAATATCCACCTTGACTAAAACTTGGGCAGGGGCCTTGGGTGCTCTGGCAGGTGGTGGTCCAGGGGCATTGCGAGTGCTGGGGGAGGTGGCCCGGGACCCCTGCTGGTATGGGGAGAGGCCAGGCCATGCGGCCCAGGACCCCTGCTGGTGCTGGGGGAGGGGTTGGCAGGGCTTCCTACCCGGCTCCACATCCTTGCAGCTCCTAGGCAGCGGAGACAGTCAGGGGCTCTGCTGCTCCCATCACAAACACCGGCTGCTGTAGCTCCCATTGGCCACCTAGGAGCTGCAGGGGAGCCCCCCACCCTGAGGTAAGTGCCCTCCACACTCCCCAGTTCTCTGCCCCTCGTCCTGAGCCCCCTCCCACACACCAAAACTGCTGCTGTTGGCCCTGGGGCTGCCTGCCCCAGCCACTGCAGAAGTCATGGAGGTCACGGAAAGTCACAGAATCCATGACCTCTGTGACAGACTCACAGCTTTACCCATTAGTATTTCAATCTATCGGGGTGGGGTGGGGTCCCCAAGCACCTTGACTGAAGTCACCCAGCCACTCTTGGTGGCTACAGAAATTGGGTTTGCTACTGTTCAGTTCATTCTTTAACTTTTTTTAATGAGACTTAAATATCTCCCAGTTTTGACCCATCTCTGTTCTCAGATACCCTTGCCCACCAGGTCTGGCTTCATTCTTATATATTAGAATAAAGCATCACCAACATCGAGGTGTCTTACAGGCAAGTATGAAGACAAGGTCCCTACCCCAGAAAAGCTTACACGCTAAACAGAGGCCAGCAATATAATTTTCTGCACAGCCTTCACCCAGGGATTGCTCCGTGTCCTCTGATAATGAAAAACAACTGCCCTGGCTGCCTGCTTATTTATTTACTAGCATTAGGGCAGGCTCACTGAGTTGCTTACCCTTTGCACTCCCTTTCCCAGGTCTTATAAGGCAAACGGGCTGTGTCATGTCCCAGAAGAAGTGGAATTTGCTTGCAGGCCATGTCTTGCATGCTGCCTTAAACATATGCATCCATCACTTTTTAAATAAACACCAGAATGTAAAAAACATACCACTGCCCATTGCATGCAAAGCTCGCAGCCATCAACAGCCACCTTTTGGAAGAACTGAAAGTAAAAATCAATGTGCCCTTGCACCAGTTCAAACAGGATAGAATTTGACCTTCTGTACAATGAAACAACTCTTGCAGAAACAAGTCACTAATGACTTTGCAGTGCCACAGGGCAGTTGTGGAGACCACTGTCTATCTGAACCCTTGCTCTGCAAAGTTCCATGGAAAATCCTTTGTACTGCCAGCCTGAGACCAGTGCCTGTGTTTGGTTCTGCTTTCTCAGCCTCGCTGCAGTGGTTGGCTGTTCTGAATTCACCTTGAATGGATTTCATACCTGTGCAGAGGGTCAGCACAAGACCTTTAGCATTGGTATAAGGCTACATCTGCACTACAGCAGCATAGCTCTGGTGCCATAGTTACACAAGTGTAAACCTGTAGAGAAGATGCAGCCTATAGTGACCAGAAGGGGTTTTCTGCCACTATAGAAACACCACCTTCCTGAGCAACGGTAGCTAGGTTGACTGAATCATTCTTCTTCGACCTGGCTGCACCTACATCAGGAGCTAGGTCAGCATAGCTACAGAGCTCAGGGCTGTGGATTTTTCATACCCTGAACACCATAGCTATATCGACCTGAATTTTAGGTGTAGACCAGGCCTAAGTCTCAAGTAATACCTACACATCACTGGTGTAGGTCTTGTGCTGGCGCTCTGCACAAGGGTGCATGCCACCTTCTGTGTGCTCCTCCACCTCATCTGGGACCTTTTCCATTATCTCTGGGGAATCAGTCATTACAGGGTTGAGCTTCCATAGGCAATCGCTGCAGTGTTGCCAACTCTGGATCATATCTCTCATGATATGTGGTGGTCTTCTCAAAGCCCCAGCTCCTGGTGTCATGGGATTATGTGAAGATATCCACTTTCATTAAAAGAGAAAAGTACATTTTTTTGTTTTCTAGTCCTTGTGGCTGCAAAGAAAAGCTTTAAAATGTGAACCCCAAAGGCTCAACAACCAGAAAGCAAATAAAAGGAACCTGAAACTTATTTTTAAAATCTCATGATGGGGGTTTGGGGGGGAGAAGGTTGGCTCTTGACTCTGTGAATGTCTGTGCTTAGCACTTCTGCAGTGGGATGATTGAACAGTAAGAGAAGGTGGTACTCTTGGCCCTTGCTCTTTCCTTCTTCCTTGCCTCCTCCCCTTCCTTTTTCCTCTAATTCTCTGGGATTTTGTTTACTCGTCTGTATGTCTATCAATTTATAGATGCTACTGGAGGAGCATGTTGTTGACCGGTCATATGTGGTTGGAATCCTGGAGATTTTTCCAGTGTTACAAAATGTTTTCCTTGCATCTGCCAAAGCTGACAGCCACTGAATGTGTGCCAAGTATGCAGAGTTCCTCTGAGAGAGGAATGTCAGGGTTCTGTAAGTGTGAAAGAAGACGGCACATTCAGTGCCAGTAGGAAAGAACTTTGGGCAGGCCCGTAGCATGTGACATAGAGATTGTTACTTTTTCATCCTAGAGGCATTGACTGAGAGGAGCAATTTTTGCCTGCAGAAATCTCCATCACAAGTGTTTGAGCCTCACATTTAAATGAGAATCTTAAAAGTAACAAGGAAGAATGTGGAAAGAATGGCATTTTCATACAGAAATTATGGCCCAGATTCTGAGGTCCAGCTGACCTGTGTTCAGTGCAGGACTGAGGGGAGAGGACAAAGGTGGCTTTATGCCAACTTTGCAGAGCTAGTCAAACCAGAGCAGTCTTAGGGCTCCTCTATGTTGCACCTGGCTGCTTGTGACCCCAAGGGGCTGTTCCAGTAGCTGAAGGATGGCCAGAGCATGGATATGTTTTGGCTATAGCCACTGTTCTCCGGGAATGCTGCTGGGGCCAGAAGGGGGTGGTGAAGAATTGCTATTCCAGCTCTGTGTCACCTGGGGAAATCCTTTGGAGGTCAATCAAAACTGGTTCCATGGCCCCTTTGCACTGCTGATCTGGCCAATTGTGTTTTAATTATGTGTAGCACCTGGATTCTGTGGTAATGGGCACATGAGAGCTAATGCTTATCACAGCACTTCTTCATCCAGGGATCTCAAAGCACTTTACAGAAGTAAGTATCACTATCCCCATTGTACAAAGAGGAAACTAAGGTGCAGACATTTGCTCACAATTGCACTGCAAGTCAATGGCAGAACCAGTAACTACAGAGGAGCCAGTAGCAAGACTTCCCTTCCAAGCCCTGCTTTCTATTCCCTGCTATCTTTTTACTGGAACAAATGCTTTGTTTGTGCAGTATGATAAATAGCTAATGAAATGGTTTGCACACTGGGATGCTTATAGGAAGTTTTATTCTGAGAAGTTGGACAGCATTGCATTAAAGATGTTTATTTGCTACTTACTCTAAAATCACGTGTACCAAATCTCTACCTCATAGCTTACACCAGGGTTTCTCAAACTGGGGTCACCGCTTGTGTAGGAAAAGCACCTGACGGGCCGGGCCAGTTTGTTTACCTGCCCCGTCCACACATCCAGCTGATCGCGGCTCCCAGTGGCTGTGGATCGCTGCTCCAGGCCAATGGGAGCTGCTGGAAGCGGCACAGGCCAAGGGACATACTGGCTGCCGCTTCCAACAGCCCCCATTGGCCCGGAGCAGCGATCCATGGCCACTGGGAGCCGCGATCAGCCGAACCAGCGGACGGAGCAGGTAAACAAACCCCTATTTTGAGAAACCCTGGCTTACACTATGTGGCCTCCGGGTTCTCATTGGTGAGGAGTTTTTGGAACCCCAACCATCCCACTCAGAGGCAGTTTTTTGATCCTCATGAATGGAGCAGTTTTAACTCATTGGAGATTTTCATGGCTAGAATTATTTCAGAATTTTCATCTTTATGGACTGCAGCCATAGAATAGGAAAGGATCAGGCAGACAAGACAGCTTCATTAGCCTGGGAAGTGTCCTGCCTGTTTGCTACTATTAGCTCTTTCTGGAGGACACCAACGTTCTCCAGTATCACAGAATGGGGTGGGGGGGCGGGGGGGAGGCTCTATATCTCACAGGAACACTCTACACCCCCATGTTCATCTTTATAAAATGATTGTGTGGCATCTAATGCAAAGTTTGTCATGTTGGGTGTTTTCGGAAGGCTCATAATGCACTGAGCATGGTTGTTATAGTGATGTTATAATAACGTACAATAATGTTATAGTAAGATTATAGGTTATAATTTCATGTATATAGTTATGCGGCTGAAAATGTATCCTCATGGCTTAAAGCAAGCCCATGCAAAAACTCTCCAAGAACAGAGAGGCAGTTCACACCTCATCAGGGCATGGATGGGACCAGCCCAGCCTCACAGGAACAATGGACAGTGGCTTAGGCAGCAATAAAAGAATCTGTTAGACACTCAAGGGAGTCACCCCCTTCCTTTGGGCAGTTTGGGACTGTGATGAGGTAATGCTCACCTGACTCTGAAGGGCAAAGCCAAGAGGAAAGAAAGGACATGTTAAAAGGGAGAGACATTTTGCCATGCTCGCTCTCTTCCACCTACATCTAGAGACACCACCACCAAGCGACAGAAGCACTGATCAAAGGGGAGAGCCTGACTGAAAAGTAACCAGCCTGTGGTGAGAAGCATCTAAATTTGCAAGGACATTGAAAGTGTTAAGATCAGCTTAGAATACATTTTGCTTTTATTTCATTTGACCAAATCTGACTTGTTATGCTTTGACTTATAATCACTTAAAATCTATCTTTATAGTTAATAAATTGTTTGTTCTACCTGAAGCGGTGTGTTTGGTTTGAAGTGTGTCAGAGACGCCTCTTGGGATAAGAAGCCTGTTACATATCAGTTTCTTAGTTAAATTGATGAACTTATATAAGCTTGCAACGTCCAGCGGGCATAACTGGACACTGCAGGACAGAGGTTCTCAGGATTGTGTCTGGCACCGGAGATATTGGCTAGTGTCATTTGCTTGCAAGTAGTTGGGAGCAGCTTACATGCCAGAGGCTGTGCATGAACAGCCCAGGAGTGGGGGTTCTCATAGCAGAGCAGGGTAAGACTGGCTCCTAAAGTCAAGGATTGGAGTGGCCTAGCAGATCACTGGTCCAGACAACACCAGATGGGAACGTCTCAGCAGGGAATTCCCTGGGAAGAAGGGGGAGGGGGAAGAGGGATGAGAGTATAAAGGTTGGAGAAGTGAATCTGATGGGCAGAGTTGGGCCATGAGAAGAAAGGAGGAAGTGGAGAAAAAAGGGTTGACTGGAGAGGGAAACCCAGACTTGTTAGGACTGACAGGCCTAATTAGGCTCCCTGAGTGGCTGAAGAGCCCAGTAAGAATAATTGAGGTAGAGCGTAAGGAGAAGGTCCTGTGGAACACTGACCCTTTCCCTTCTCTCCTTGCTGCATCAAAGAGATGCCCCTATCTGGAAGGCCTTATAGAGTGAAGAGTCCATTTTACCCAGGCCTGCTTTGTCCTGTTGTGGCTCAAGCTACCTGCTGGGGCCTGAGGGAGTGTAAACATTTTCAAAAAAATTAGAAATTAAGATTCTCAGACACAAAGATTGGTTAAGCTGGAGTCATTTCTGCACAAAAAAACTTCCAGGAACATTGTACTTATTATTATTTAACCCAAGCATTAGAGGCTCTGGGCCTGCCTGGCAGGCAGCAGGGTGGAAGATTTTTCTCTCTGCAATATTGCTTGCTTGTTTCAGTTTCCTGCCAGGTTCCTTTCCCAAACTAACGAGTTTAAGTAGCTTTGTTTGCTCCATTTTGTCAAAGTTTTCATTTTCTTCCCACAACATGGAAAAGGAGTGTGACCCATAGGAGTGCTGGTAAATAACTGATTTCTATTTCCTGGCTCTGATCACATGATGTGGGTCACATTTAAAAAGGTTTTACCCAGTCACATGGCAAGGGTCAATATCCATTTACTTCCCTGTCTACTGTTACACACATCAGGGGCTGAAGCAATCCGGAAGGGAAGTCATTAGCCTATATCTGCCAAAAGTACAGTTTGTGCTTTCTGTATCAAGTTGCACTTCTCAAAACCCTTGGTTTGTATCCAAAACTGAAAGTACTCTTTCATTTTGAAGTCTAGACAGGATCTCCTGAACTGTTGTCATGTGGTAGCACTTGTGCTTTATAGCTGTATTCAAATCTCTTAGGTCTACACAATTTATAGGGAGTTTTTTATCTCAGTTGTTTTTTTTCCCCTGGTGATTATATCTTGAACCCACTTGGATATCTGAATTTTCTCAATAATAAAAACAACAAATAATAACATATGGAGATATTCCTATCTCACAGAGCTGGAAGGGACCTTGGAAGGTCATTGAGTCCAGTCCCCTGCCTTCACTAGCAGGTACCAAGTACTGTCACTGACAGATTCCCTCCCCTGGTCTCTAAGGATTGAACTCACAGCCCTGGGTTTAGCAGGCCGATGTTCAAACCACTGAGCTATCCCTGCTCCCCAAAAACACCTAATTTGTTCTTTCTAGTTCAGCTTTTGATTTATTTGTTAGTACTATTGGGACTTTAATTTTTGCAAACTAGATCTATATATTATACTATCTTCAGTGCATCCCATTCCTGTAAACACTTCATCAGATTCTTTAAGAATACTCGGTGCATCCTGTTCTGTAGACAAACTATACATCCATTGATCATCTGCATTTCTTCAACCCAAGTACGTGAAACCTAATTTCCCACTATTTTAAACTCTTCAGTAAGGTATTTGTGCTGTTTCAGAGATTGATCTTTGTTTCTTGACTCGGCCTCATGACATTGGTTAGAATTCTAAAACGTTATAACTGTTACATGGCAGAAGTCAGTATCCACTGTTTCCAGTGGTTATTGTTACACGGATAAATTTAGTTGTAGAGCTGGTCATATTATTCATTGTGAATATTAGTTACTAAAGTCCAATATACAGCCAACATCCACTATCGTGTGTGTGTATGTTTATCTGTATGTATGTATATAAAAGCAGGATCTGAATGAGTTCTCCCCTGACAGTTAGCTGGGAGAGGGAGAGACTTCAGGAGCAAACTGTATTTACATGAATACATCTCCTCTGCCAAGATATCCAGCAGATAGAGCTGTGTTGCTCAAAGCTTTAGCTGGTGTTGAGTTACAAATCACTTTAGTACTGAATACAGGGGTAGTGAAATTCTGTCATCAATGTTGTCTTTATTGTATGAATAAAGGGGAGCAGAACTGCGCTTAACCTATCCCAAATGAAGGGGTCACCCTCAGATGAAAGGTACTCGTTAAGCCAGGGGCATGAATGCCAGAGCCCTGTGAAAGTAAGAGGGGTGGGGACAGGTGTCCCAGCCAAGCAGTGTGGACTCTCCCGAAGGGTCCACAGTCTGGTTTAACCTGTTCCTCCCTACTGTTCAAAGGTAGAGCTAAATAGGCTTCAGTACGAGCCTTTTGTTATGTCAAATACTCAGGAAGAGCTGAAATCACTTGTGGTGGGGCAGTGTTTCTGCCCAGCTGAAAATCACTCAGAGACTGACCTAGAGAGGTCATAGGAGAGAGGCAGGTGGCAACAGAAGGTAACTGATGGACAGCCAGCCAAAGTGGCAAGCAGTTGGCTGGCAAGGTGGCTACCCACAGCAAGTGCTCAGATGGCAAAGCAAGCTAGGTGCCTTCTTCCTCGTGTGGGAGGTGAACTCACACAGATGCACTTTTGAACCCTGGGTCATCACTGACCAAGGACAACCACTGTGAGTGGGGTATGGTGAGGGAGCAGAGAGGGGCACAGTACAGGAGCTTTTGGTTGTAGAACTCAAGAACATGAGGCAGAAGACTCTGCCCCATGTACTCTTGGGGTGGGCGTTCTGCTCACAGTTTTAGGTTTATGAATTCTGCTTGTGGCATTTTCCCTAATTAACTGACTTCCTTCCTTTCACATTAAAAGTTTCTTTTCTACACTCAGACTCTGTGCTTGCAAGAGAGGAAGTATTGCCTCTCAGAGGCACCTTGGGGTGGTGAGTAATTTCCCCAGGTTACTGGTGGGGGCTTGAGCCACTTCTGCTTTGTATCATTGAAAAAGAACCCCCAGCTATTGAACCCGGCCCTGCTTGCCGCTGGCTCCACCTGGCAGAGTTACATACAACTTGATCATCCTCAAAACCTTCCAGCTTTTTAAAATCAGGAATATGTCATTTCAGATTCAGGATACTTCTCTACACTTCTGTCACAAACTGAAGTGTTTTAAAAATATCATTGTGTGTTTTAAAATATTAGGCTTAGCATATTCCGGCCTCTGTTGCCAACACCATTTCAAGACTATCTGAAATACACATGCTATTTATACCCTCAGGTTGATGGGGTTGGTTTGTTGTTGTTGTTGTTGACATAACATTCAGTATTTAGATATTGTTTCAAGATAATTGGTCTTGAGCCCTAAAATGTTCTTCTTTTTTAAGACCAATAATGTGTTAAGAATGTTTTCATATGGTAGTAATAGTCCTGTTTGCTCTGGGATATCTTGGTTTATTTTATGCCTCTGTGTCACATACTGTTTTGAAATCATGCAAAACAGAGACTACTATGCCAAAGTCAATAATATTACTCATAGCATAGCAAACAACATGACTTCATATTGATGCCATTAATCCATCCTTAGTCAACTGTGGGGTTATCTATGATCTCAGAAAAGACAAACTAATGAATTCAACTCAGCTGTATAATGAAATTATAAATAAACTGCCAACAGATTTGATTTGAAATGCAGGGAATGTTCATAGCAATATCAGCCCAATGCATAAAGTGGATGCTAATTTTTTTTTTTCCAACCACCTGGATCGTATAAAGGTGCTTGGAGATGTTGGTGGCTTGGGATATGCAGGTGGTCAGACTACATGACCTGGTGGCTGCTTCTGGTCTTAAACACTATGACTCTAAATACATTAAAATGCAGATGCTTTCAAGCTTTCCTAGCCCAAAAAGCTAGTACATTATGGGAGGATATTTGAGGCCTGAAAGCTGTATTTGTGAGTCAAATAAAAGTTATATAAGTGTCTCAATCTGTCTTATTGTGTGTGCACAGCACTTCGTACTAGGGAATAACAGGCTTGGATGGTGCTTTTATGAACTACTGTAATACAAATAATTAATATCTACTTTGTATGAAGTTGCAAACGAAAAAGTATTATGCAGGACCAAATGAACAGATACAACATGTGCTACCCATAGTGCATTTTAGAAACAGAGGGACACATCTAAAGTTTCTTAGGACCAAGCAATAGAATAATTGAAGTACTGATTTCAAGAGCTAAATAGAGACCAATTCTAAAAAACAAGCATATTTTAAACAAGCTTCTATTAAACTGCAATCTCCAGCCAGACCACCTCTGCCTGTAATCTTACAAACTAAGCAGAGTTATTAGACTTGATCAGTACTTGGATGGGAAAACCCAAGGGTGCTGGTGGTATTTAAGGAGGTGGTACTCTTCTTTCTGACTCAATACTGATCCTCAATGTAATCTCTGGGGGAATGTTGTGATCTCCAGGTGCTGCCTTTTATATGAGAGGTAAAATAGAGTCTGACTGTTGTAGTTCTTAATGATCCCAGGCTCTTTATGTAAGAATAGTGTTCTTAGCCCTGAAGTGCAGACCAAATGCCAATCTGCCATCCTGAGTTCCCCCTGTGCTTGGAGAAAGATACCGGATTCCCCTTCACTCCCCTGGATATGAGTCGACAGTGTGCCCTTGTTGCCAAGAAGGCTAACGGAATTTTGGGCTGTATAAGTAGAGGCATTGCCAGCAGTTCGAGGGACATGACCATTCCCCTCTATTCGACATTGGGGAGGCCTCATCTGGAGTACTGTGTCCAGTTTTGGGTCCCGCACTACGAGAAGGATGTGGAGAAATTGGAAAGAGTCCAGCGGAGGGCAACAAAAATGATTAGGGGGCTGGAGCACATGACTTATGAGGAGAGGCTGAGGGAACTGGGATTGTTTAGTCTGCAGAAGAGAAGAATGAGGGGGGATATGATAGCTGCTTTCAACTACCTGAAAGGGGGCTCCAAAGAGGATGGATCTAGACTGTTCTCAGTGGTACCAGATGACAGAACAAGGAGTAATGGTCTCAAGTTGCAGTGTGGGAGGTTTAGGTTGGATATTAGGAAAAACTTTTTCACTAGTAGGGTGGTGAAGCACTGGAATGGATTATCTAGGGAGGTGAGAGAATCTCCTTCCTTAGAGGTTTTTAAGGTCAGGCTTGACAAAGCCCTGGCTGGGATGATTTAGTTGGGGATTGGTCCTGCTTTGAGCAGGGGATTGGACTCGATGACCTCCTGAGATCCCTTCCAACCCTGATATTTTATGATTCTATGATTCACTTTGTGCCCTAAATTCTTGTTTAATGTTGTTCTGCAGAACAGGCATTTTTCTCCCCCATTGCAGGCAGGGAGAATGCTGGATCAGGCAACATATCTGATTTGGGTTTGGTTTGGGGTTTTTTGCTTTGTGTCTGTCTCTCTACCAGGGGCGGCTCTACCGTTTTGGCCGCCCCAAGCAGTCATGCGCGGGAGGCGCCCCGGAGCCGCGGGAGCAGCGGACCTCCCGCGGGCATGACTGCGGAGGGTCCGCTGGTCCCGCGTGGCTCAGCTGGACCCCCCGCGGCTGCGGACGGTTCGCGGATCCCGCGGCTCCGCTTGAGCTGCCGCAGTCATGCCTGCGGGAGGTCCAGCCGAGCCGCGGGACGAGCGCCCCCTCCGCAGTCATGCCTGCGGCAGGTCCGGTCCTCCCTGGGCTCCGGTGGACCTCCCGCAGGCATGACTGCGGCAGATCCGCCGGCGCAGCCTGCCGCCCCCTAGATTTGGCCGCCCTAGGCACCAGCTTGTTTTGCTGGTGCCTAGAGCCGCCCCTGCTCTCTACCCTTTCAGCTGGGCTGAGGAGACAGATGCAAGTTGGGCCATGGAAACAAGGAAAGGTAGCAGAAACAAAGAATAAAGGGCCTGAAGATATAAAATTGGTCAAACTGTTGTTAAGTGTAGCAAACATTTTCTAAGTGAGGAAAAAAGGAGGCAGGACTTTATGGAGAATTATAACAAGGCAGTGGAAGTTCAGGGTCTCTACCTGTAGTCTCTCTCACTGCTCTGCCTCTTCTCTGTACTTAGCGGAAAGAGGACCCTCAGATCAGTTACTGGACAAGCAAACATGCTATTAGGAGATGTTGCCATGTACATCCTCCACATGCAGATAACAGATTACTTTCAAAATTTGAAGTGTGATTATTTTTCAGAGATTGTTGCCAGACAACATAGGAAAACTTGAAGGGAGGAGTTAATGAACATCTATAATTCATTACAAAAGGAAAATAGGAGTTCCTTAACTCAGTGGTGGTGGTAGTCACCTGCAAGCCATGCAACTGCAGGGAGTCCCAAAGCAGCAAAGGGCCCCTGAAAGCCAGCTAGGTGTCAGCTGCTCCATCCTGGTTAGTGCTACCCAGGGTTCAAAATGTCGTCTCCTCACAGTGTGACCTTGCATACATCATATATGTGAGTTCACTAGTAGGGGCCCCAGAATTGAGCTTTGCAGGCCCCTCCACCCCCAGGACAAACCTCACCGTTGCCTTAAATACGATATTCTTTACTAAAGATACAAATTATTTACACCTGGCAGGCAGGAAGCAGGCAGCTGGTGCAAGCCTGGGATGCAGCGACAGCTGTCAGTCAGTGCCTCTCTGAGGGACCCCTGGCAGTCAGTACCTCCCTGGTCAGGAAACAGACTAACTGGGGCTCTTTCTGAGCTGCAGCTTGTCTGCTCTGCAAAAACTCTGGACATTGCCTGTTGTTCTTAAAATCCCCCTGGACAGAGAAAGAAGGCTAAAAAAAGATGCTGTGTAGGCCGGGGAAACCCTGGATGTATGGTAATTCTAAATATGGTAGCAAAAAACCATTCTGATGTGCTTTTCAGCTGCACATGGAGAGGCAAGAGATCATGGATTAGGGAAGTGGTCGTTTTTCTCTATTTTGAATTTATGAGTCTGCCTCTAGAATACTGCATGCAGTTCTGGGTATCTCAATACCAGATCTCAACCACTTGGAAGAACTTCAGGGAAGAACAACAAAATGAATGAAGGGCTGAAAATGTTGATTTTAAAGAAATCTTAAACTATCTTAACTATGCCCTTGTTAGCTAAATGACAGTTAGGAGGGGAGAGGGATAGGATAAGGGAGAGGAATTGTTTAGTGGGGTCCACCTAGAAGTTTTGGGATGAAAATGAGTGAAGGAAAATTTCCTAGCAGGGAGGTCTATTAGAATATGGACTAGGCTTTCAAAGCAAGTGATAGAAGCCCCATTGCTCGAGTCATTTAAACTAGACTAAGACTTTATATTCAGCATACATTCAGAACAACCCTGCATTGGCCTGGGGCAGGGGATGAACAAAATGGCCAAATAGATCTCCCATCTCTACTTTTTATATTTCTGCTTAACTCATTAAACATAATGGCCATTTAGCTTTAATATTCCAGAGCAGGGGTAGGCAACCTATGGCACGTGTGCCAAAGGCGGCATGCGAGCTGATTTTCAGTTGCACTCACACAGTCCGGGTCCTGGCCACCAGGGGGCTCTGCATTTTAATTTAATTTTAAATGAAGCTTCTTAAACATTTTAAAAACCTTATTTACTTTACATACAACAATAGTTTAGGTATGTATTATAGACTTATAGAAAGAGACCTTCTAAAAACGTTAAAATGAATTACTGGCAAGCGAAGCCTTAAATTACAGTGAATAAATGAAGACTTGGCACAGCACTTCTGAAAGGTTGCCAACCCCTGTTCCAGAGGGTCTGAGTTCTCAGCAGTGCATCTCCAGGATTTTTTGTTTATAGGCTTAATGTGTGATGTAACCACAAGAGGGCATAGATAACCTTCCATAGGAAAGGTCTGTCAGTCTCAGCTACTGTTTAGCTAACTGAAGGTTTATGAAGGGGTCAGAAGCTATAGGTTGGAATGTGATAAATTCTTAGATGTGAATGGACATTCAGATTCTACATCAGTCGATTAGTACTTTTTCTGTTTTTTTGTGGGGGAGGGGAGGAGGTTGCTTGTAAAGAGGCAAAACCTGCTTCTGCCCTCCAGGCACAGTTGACAACTTTCACATGCCCGACTTTCATAGTAAGCCAAAAATCAAGCTAGTCCCATGTCAAAACAAGGCCAAAACAAGCCAATCCCTAAGAACCCCAACACCCTATGTGACTAGATCCCCCCCCCCGGCGTGCAGTCTGGGACTGTGGTGGGCCTACTGTGCACCCCTGAACCTCTCCCCCTCTTACCCCTGCTTGCCCCTGTAACCCCTGCTTGCTGGGAGCTGATAAAAAAAAAAAAAAAGCTACAAGCCAAACAAGCAACAAGCTAAAAACTAGCCAACAAGCCAATTAAGCCAAAAACAAGCCCAATTTCTGTGTTCCCCCCCCCCCCACAGGTTTGGCATGTCTGCCTACAGGTTGTCTTTACAGCCTTTACAGAATATACAGGCTGCAACATAGTTCCATAACATGGTAATGAATATAATTTGGTCCCATCTAAACAGGCAAGACCAAATGGAGTTATTGTTACACAGTTATGGCATTATTGTGTTGATTTGCTGTGTGGATGGCTCCAAAGAGACTTTCAGGTTTCTGTTTTGGGTTTGTTCCTATAGGGCTAACTTTATCCGTGGTTTAACTCGATTGATTTTGTTATGGGGGTAATTATAGACAAGGACTGTCCTCCATGCTCTACACTGCCTTTCCCCAGAATGAGAGTCAAGGTCTCAGTCCTTATCTTAAAGGTGCTCAATGGCCTCGCCCCAGCAGATCTAAAAAATCAGCTGAAGCTCTGGGCTGAAGACCGTGGTTGACAACGCTGATCCTCAGCCCTAATGGAACTTTCTACCATAAGGGTATAGCTTGTTTATGTAGGAAACTTGAACTTCATCAGGGGCCAGTCTGGGACTGTAGAAAGGGCTCCCTGAGGAACTAAGGAACATCACAACCCTCAGCACCTTCTGCTCCAAGTGCAATGTACACTTCTCTAACCTTGCCTGCTCTAACAAAAACCCAGAGCATCATGTGCCTAAAAAAAAAAGAAAAAGAAAAAAAATTCTACCAGAACAAAATCCTACGTAGCACATACACTTCTGCCCTGGGGAGAGGATGAGAGGAAGAACAAACCATTTGTGACCAATGTTAGTCATATTGCTTAATATGCAGTGGTGTTGGAGTCATGTCAGTCCCAGGATAGTAGAGAGACAAGGTGGGTGAAGTAATATTTTTTGGACCAACTTCTGTTGGTGAGAGAAAGACAAGCTTTTGAGCTACAGAAATCTGACACCTGAAGAAGAACTCGGTGTAGCTCAAAAGCTTGTCTCTCTCTCACCAACAGAAGTTGGTCCAATAATAGACATTACCTCACTCACCTTGTTTCTCTAATATTGTTTAACACAAAACTGGAAGGCAGTCAGATACTACTATAATGAGGGCAGTAAAAGAATCAAAATGGAATGTAATAGAGGTGACAGTACAATACACTAAAATTTTGAAATTTCTGCCAATATTACCAACCAACAACAAATGAAGCCTGCTCTATACATATTCATTCCTGTGCTGTGCTAATTAGAATATAAGAACGGCCATCCTGGGTCAGACCGAAGGTCCACCTAGCTCAGTATCCTGTCTTCCAACAGTGACCAATGCCAGGTGCCCCAGAGGGAATGAACAGAACAGGTAATCATCAAGTGATCCATCCCCTGTCACTCATTCCCAGCTTCTGGCAAACAGAGGGTATGGACACCATCCCTGCCTATCCTGGCTAATAGCCATTGATGGACCTATCCTCTGTGAATTTATCCAGCTCTCTTTTGAACCCTATTATAGTCTTGGCTTTCACAACATCCTCTGGCAGAGTTCCACAGGGTTGACTGTGCATTGTGTGAAGAAATACGTCCTTTTGTTTGTTTTAAACCTGTTGCCTATTAATTTCGTTTGGTGACCCCCTAGTTCTTGTGTTACGAGAAGGAGTAAATAACACTTCCTTATATACTTTCTCCACATCAGTCATGATTTTACAGACCTCTATCATATCCCCCCTTAGTTGTCTCTTTTCCAAACTGAAAAGTCCCCGTCTTGTTAATCTCTTCTCATATGGAAGCCGTTCCATACGCCTAATCCTTTTTGTTGCCCTTTTCTGATCCTTTTCCAATTCCAATATATCTTTTTTGAGATGGGGCGACCACATCTGCATGCAGTATGCAATTAGACAATGGCTGGAGTAAGTTGCCCTACTGCATTGCTTCACTGCAATTATCATAATGCATGAAAATACCCATATTTGATGTATTCCATCATTTAAATTAATAGTGACTGATATGGCCACTTTCCAGAGGCTGGTTTTAATAATTTAGGTATGCGAGTGCTTAATTTGTGCCAGAGTTTGCCAGGGCTGAGCCCAGGCACTTCTAGTTCATAGCCCCAGCATCTCTGGGCGTGGCCCCTCAATTATGAAAGTAAAAAACTTGCTTGAGCCCCAGCACCTCTTGCACTACAAATTAAGCACCGAGGCACATCTATTAACAACACTCTTCCTGGGGCTTACCTTTACGCTTAATTTTGGGCTTACCCAAATGCTTCAGCTAGTTCAAAATGAGCAGGACAGACTGAGAAGAACATGTTACACCAGTGCTCTATACTGGCTGCTAACTGTAATTCAAGGTCCTGGTCGCAAACTAAAAGGATTTTAGGTGTTTGGGTCCCCATTATCTCAGAGGTTGAGATATGTTTTTGAAGGGAGCATTTTGGCAATCTGTCTCATAAGGGTGAGGAACAGGGCTTTCTTAGTAGCAGATCCTTGCTTTGGGAACTGACTTCCACTAAATATCTGAGCCTGAACCCAGCAAACTTTACAGCACTCTGTAAGATGAATCTCTTTGTCTAGGCTTTTCAATAAATGCAGTTCTATTAATAGTATCTACATCACCAATTAGGTTTCCTAATTTAGGTTTCTGTACAAAATCGTGTTGCTTATGCTGAAGACATAGAGTATATGTTGCCAAAATACCTCCAGGGGTAGAATGTAGGATTAGCAGAGGAAAGATCTTTTTTAAAAGTCACAGGGAGGTATCCCATGTGGATTGTGAGGACATATTAGTTAGCACATTCTTTTCTGCTGGAGGCACCAGGCAGAGAGGTGTGCAACCAAAGTTTTTGTAAGCAGAGCTGAAGACAAATGCAAAGGAGCCATTCTTCACCTGGGAGCTTTGTCTACAATAGCATTTTTCTTAAAATTTCCCAAGGGTGGGAATATCTACAGCATTGCTTTAATAACAACACTGGCATGCCAGGAATTAAACCAGCTCCAACAGAACTTTATAGATACTAACAGAAGAGTAATACAACTACAATATCAAGCCTCACTTGCATTTCATGTCAAATGATACTACTCTATTCATTTTATGAGCTGTAGTGTAGGCACGTATCTCTCAAGGATAAGTGTATCAAGTGATGACACAGGGATAAATTATGTGACTTCATATACTATGTTGTGTGTGAGAGAGAGTCATTATGCTCATTGGCACAAGTGAGCGTGAATGAGAAGGTGCCAGACGAGGAAAAAAGTGAGGAGGCTGCCAGGCTGGGCAGCTATTTTTGTAAAGCAGGCAGAGAAAAAAACATCTTCGTGGCTTCAGGCTTGGACTACTTCCAGGACCCAGTAGCAGCACACAGACCGCACAAGCTCTGCATCCTCTCCTTGCATATGAGAAGAAACTCAGGTGTCCCTGGTGCCAGCTCCTGCAGCAGTCCAAACCTGTGCCTGTGTAATGATTGGTTCTTCCTCCCTGCCTCCTGGCCTGGCAACCTCCCCTTCTCCTTCCCTCCCTGGCTGGATCCTTGTGCCTTTGCATGATAGAAACACATCAGTCATACCCCCAGAAGCAGGTAGGGTGGCCACCTCTGACATACAAAAAACTAGGACTTCCAGCGTTATTCTGAACCTATAAAAATGGACATTGGCAGTTGGTACCAAGCACCCTTACAGATTTCCCAATACAGTTACCTCAGAAAAGGGACAATTCTGGGAAAAACAGAAGCATGGGATTTCAAACTCAAGGAAGTGTTGAGCATTGCATAGGCTACATTTGAGGGGGATTATGTTAAGGATTATCATAATTTTTGCCATTATTCTTCATAACTGTACATTTATTCTTCAGCAGAAGCTGAAGTTATAAAATTTTCTCATAAAGAATTGCCCTTTTAAAAAATGGCTGCCGTCTTCCATTGTTCTCAAAGGGATTGAAGCCACAGGCTGTTCTCAGTTAAGATGGTTACCACCTCCATTCACCATTTCCTCACAGAGTTCTTCTCCATCTCCTGACACTACAAGGGGCCACTGTCTTCCCTGAGGGCAGCTTGACTTCACTCCCATAGGAGAAAAGATGACATCTCCTCCTGAGGGCAGCCTGTGGCCTCAGTCCCACTGAGAACAATGAGAGATCATGGCCATTATGAAAAAGGACAGTGCTTCACGAGCTTCTCTGAAGATTTTAAATCTTCAGCCTCTGATGAAGAATAACCTTCAGTTACAAAATCTAACAGCAAAAAATTACCATTAACTAAAAAAACTAAACAATTCTTCAAATGTAGCCTATGCAGAAGATTTCAGTGGGTTTTTGATAAACTTCCCATTTAATTAGTCTGCATTATTCTATTACAGAGATCATTCAAGGCCAAATCAAAGTGTGGCTTAAGGTGCTAAATTTCTTAGAGGGCTCATTTTAAATCAATTTTAATTTATAAATTAACAGATTTACTTGGAAATACTCAAAAGAGTAGGTGCTGTAAATGTGTGGAGAATAACCTGTATTTTTTCACCTATTACAAAGAGGTTGAATCCCACTTCAAGTGGAAAACTCAATTCACCCTTATATATGGAGCTGCAACTTATGCCTCCATAACAATAATACACACTTCATCTCCCCAGAAGCATAGGATTGCAACTCCTCTATTTCCAGTCAGCAATCAGGTAGTTAGCTTCTTGCATGTGTCCTCCTTAAGTTGGAGAAGGCAAGGGACAGGGCATTGGAACATTTACCCAGTGGACTGTCCCAGCATGACTGCCTCTCCCCTCCACCCCACTTTTTGATCCATAACCAACACAATCCAAATCTTTTGCTTATGGTGGGTCATGGGATGATTTTCTTCAGCTATTTTATGACTGAATAAAGCTTCTGAACCACCAGCCTTCACACCCATAGGGAGCCCCCTAAACCAGCAGTTCTCACACAGTCACTGGGATCCAGCTGGAGTCCAGGTAAGGGAAAGAAGAAGTAGCTTGTTGCCTGCAACTCCCTTCTATAGCTGTGGCTACAGTGGCCATTGCCTTTGCCCTTATTCCACTCCTGCCACCCTTCATCCAATCTGAGAGGGCTGTTCACTTTGTCCACAAGGTTTGGCCCTGAGACAGGGCTCAGATGGGGCTGATCAGATGGGGCTGTAACGGAGCTGTCTTTGTCACCCCTTGTAGTAGTGGCAGTTTTCAACCCCTGGAGCTGAATACTGTGCAGGGAGAAAGGGAGGGGAGGGAAGGGAGAAACCTCCCCACCCCAGGAATACCAGTGTCCCCTTCACTCCACAAGCCACCCATCCCAGGAGAACCAGCCCCACCTCAGGCCAGCAGCCTTTCTCACCCCCATTCACTTAGGGCTGCATCTGACAAGCTCCAACCTCCCCCAGAGTTTGTCTGACAACTCTTACAATGGCTGTGACCCTAACTCTACCATCCTTTGGATATGTCAACGCTGCCTCAAGTGACAGCAGAGCCCTCATGCCCACAGAAGGGCCCTAACTGGCAGTGGGATCCTTGCATGCACCCTGATGCCCTAACCCTTTAAGCAACAGTGAGGATCTCCCCACCCGAGTGTGCCCCTAGGCAACTCTCAGCCAGGTAAGTAGAAGCCTTGGAATAGGGAGGCAACACTAGCACTGGGCGGGGCCAGCTGCAGCTGCCACTCACCCAGCCCCATTGTGAGGTGACAGTTGGGGTGTGGCTGGGCGGGGCCTGGTCAGGCAGGCCCTATAGGGACCAGCAGAGGGCCCCTCTCTGGCTGCCAGCAGTGGGTGGTTTATGTGTGGGCTGCTTAAGCCAGGGGGTTCCTTGCAGGCCTCGTTGTCTGTCTCTCCCCTCTTCACAATGCTTGGCCTTCAAATCAACCTCAGCCCGCTGCTGGAGCCGCTTGGCTTCATTAAGGTCCTTGAGTGGGTGAGTCTGGGGTAGGGGGAGCTGGGGGGATGGTTTTACTTAGAGCAGCTGAGCCATAAGGGAGTGAAAGACCAAGAGCCTTCACCTCAGGGCTCCCCATTCCCCTTGTAGGTTTCAAACTCCCCGGCTGGGCTTGTAGGGTAACAGCAGCCTCTTCTGTGGGGTAGGGATGTTGATGAGGCCAAGTGCTTGCGGGTGTGGGCTTGGGCATGGCTTGGTTGGTGAAGGGTCTCCTGGCTCTCCAAGTTAGTAGTTACTCTAAGAACTAGCTAAATCTCTTATTAGCCACTAAAAGTATTTTCACCACAAAGTAACTTCTTAGCTGGTATTTGGGACAGAGCTGTGCCTGCCTCACCAGTTTAAAGACAAACTGGTATAACTGCAGAATATTTGTGCTGCTGGGGTGTCTGTGTGGTGGGTCTTCCTTTTGTAGGGGTGGGGAAGGGGAAACAAGAACTATTGACTAAGATCCCTGTAGTAACTGCTTCCTGTCAGTGGAAGCCTTGGGCCTGTGTTTTTGTTGTTGTTTTGGGCAGTGGAGGTTGGGAGGGGAATGTTAATAAATAATGTTCTAAGCCCAGCTAGTTTTCCACTGACTTGAAGTTGGAGTTGTGGGGGGCTGGTATCTCTGAAGCAGGCCCTGTTTCTCTGGGTAATTGCCATGTGTCTTGCTATTTCACTGATGCAAATTAACAAAGGCAGTGGAAGGTAAAAATAACTCAATTTTAAAAGCAGGCCTCTCTAGGTGTTACAAATGCCTTGGATTATTGAAACTAAAACTAACAACTTGTTTTACTTTTTTGCACTCACCAACTTTAAAGAAAATAAAGAGAGTGAGGAAAAATAAGGACTATTAGTTTTCACTTTGGGGTTAAAGTTAGTTTCATGTTTTTCTTTAGACTTTAGGGGAGTGCTTAAATCCAAACCACCTCTCTTTCAAGTGAAAAGAGAGTAATTCTGGTTAAATGAATGACTGCACTAATTGTAGAAAAATGCTGTGGCAATGACCATACTTGTTTGAATCAGAACGTAGTTACTGGAGCACTATGCACTAACTTTCTTACTTGGGAATGTTGAAATCATTTAATGGGAATGTGAATAAATAGTGTTTTCCCATTTTGGACTGTACTAGATTTCATATAGTCTGAGAGCATTAATATATTGTTTCAATTTCTATAGATTTTTTCCATCTTTGTTTTTGCCAGCTGTGGAGTTTATAAAGGTACAACTACAATTTTAGTTTCTTGTAAAGGTGTTGTGAACAAAACGGTTACAGCTGCTTTTGCTTATCCGTTCAGGTGAGCCTATTCTTTTACTTCCTTGCTGTCATCACCACTGCCCACTAATTTTATTGGGTTCACTTGTTTCCTCCATATTATAGTGGCTATCTACCTTTTTTTTTTTTTTTTTAGTGCATATCTTATTCTAATTCAAACATCCTGCAATGTGTGGTCTGTTTTTGTGAAATCAGGGAACTAACTACTGAAAGCATGTTTGTCTCCATCTCTCTGCAGGTTATGTGGATGGGACGAGATTATATTGCCAAATTGATATATACACCTTCCTGATGACTGTCATGAGCTAACAGCATGTACTTTAGCAGTGCATGAATCATTAGAACTATCTATAGACTTTATTAAAAAAAAAAAGTTATCCTTCATGTTATCTCAATATTAAAGTATTGCTGATTCTTTAAACAGAATTTTAAGGGAATTCTAAAATCTTTAACAGATGCTTTCTATTGAAAAATTCTACTTCCATTGAGAGATCCAATTTAGACTTTTTTCCTTTAGGTATAGCATTTTGCTTAAGTATTGAATAGGAAATCTCACCTGGCATTGTGTGCCCCAGCACCTGATTTCTATATGAATATGGTCAATTAAGCTTGGTAGTTGCCCATAACAAATTGCAGCAAAGACAGAACAATATTTCTGTGGGAATAGGAGAGGGAGACCAAAAAACATGATTGGAATCCCAGCAAGGTTGGGAGACAAATAGGGAAAGAAGAGTGAAGTTTCCTCCTCCTTCCCAGTATCCAGAAGGAGTCCTAATAAACATAGGCCTCGATCCTGTAAACTGCTCGACAGGTATCGAGGGCTGTAGCTGTGCAGAGCAGGCTGTGGGATTGGAGCTTTAGCAGATGCTGATGGCTAGTGAAGGCTAGTATAAAAGATGCAAGGCTCCCTGCCCCAAATCAACATCCAGAGGTGGCATCCCTTTGAGGGGGCACATCTATTGTGCTGTCCATTCAGTAACCCACGAGGGTTGAGTTGAATCCCTCAGTGGAACTGTTGGGGAGCCTAAACACTTGCATTTACCTACAGCTAATGATGTAGCCCCCTGGCTGGCAAGCTCTCCTCTAACTGTTTTAGCTTAGGCTGGCAAACTTAAATTAAGTACAGTTAAATTAGGCTTATATCCAAATCCGAGTGGTTTAAACCTCAACTTTCAGGTTCTGAGTTAGTCTTCATTTGTAACTTATACTACGCTGTTGAATACGTCTTGTGGCAAAATCTAAGTCTTTAAGGTGGGGCAGGGGTGTATAGAGAGAGAATATTATGCAACTTGATTTGCTGGTCAATTTATTCATCTAAAGAATGCCTTATGCAGTGGGAGTGCTGATAGCATTTTATGAGAACAATACCAAGATACTGAGGTTTTCATTTGTGCAACAAAGTCTTGCTATGGAAAATGCACTGTTATTTTTTTTTCCTCCTCCCCCCCCCCCCCCCAGGTTGAATACAGCTGTGTTTAGTGCACCAGATCCAACACGATGCAGTGGCACTTGGACTGACTTTCACCTTGTGGGCAACTTCTCCTCTTCTGCACAGTTCTTTGTTACTTTTGCAGTCTTGGTATTCCTTTACTGTATTGCTGCCCTTGTACTATATGTTGGGTACATGCACCTGTATCAGAACACCAGCAAAATCCCATTGATTGTAAGTAACTAACAGTAAGCTATTTTAGTCTTTTTTGTTTTGTGTTTTTTAAAACCACTGAAAGGAAAAATGATTTCTGCTCAGCACAGACATGTTTAAATAATCATTTAAACTTAAATTGTCAAGTGGTACAGTGTGGAATGGTTTAAAATCACTTGGGTTTATTAAGCATCACTGATTTTTAAAAAAGAATCAAGTTAGTTACTTCTTTGTAAAATTAAGTTGAAAACTGTTGCCACTACAACTGTAGATTAAAATATAAATGAACTAAATTTATAAATGGTATACCATTTACTGGAAGGGGTTCTTTATTAAACGTAACAAAAAATGTAAGTGAAAAGGAAAACCGAAGTTTAAGGCACAGATCCTGCAAACTCTCTAACTGGTGTGTAACTTACTCACATGAATTCTTCTGACTTCAGTGGGGCTGCTCATGCTAAAAGCCAAGTATGTGCATAAATGTTAGATTTAGCCTCATAGTGGCAGAAAATATTACTTCAAAACAAAATAGACTTTTTTATAACTTTTTAGTGCTGCAACTAAATCAATGATGCTACTATGAATTTGGTACAGAAACAGGCAAACACAAAGACTAATGTTTGGTTTGTAAAGATTTGTTTTGGAGGAGGGTGTTTGGTTCGTGGTGGGGTTTTTTGGGGGGCGGGGGGGGAGGGAGGTAGATAAGTTACTTGGATGTCTTGTTTTAACATGCCTAATAACACAGGTTGCACTGACTTCAAACTGCAAATCTGGACAAAGGAGCATAGCCTGGTCAAAGCACTTCAGATTTCTTGACTTGAAGTTCAATATATTGAAAGGAGTTGTTGGCTGCAGACCAACTTTATTGCTTATCAATCTTGTCTATATTTATCACAGTAAGGACATTAGTGTGGCCCTGGACTTGTTTTGTTTCAGTACAGGTAAACACTTTTTAATAAGAGAACTTCTAATTTGAAATTCTAACAACTGGGAGACATGTAAAGAACTTCCACTCTACCTTCTCTTTTCCATTTTACAGTCTTTAAATTGCTAAAGAACTAACATGTAAATAAAAACTTAAGTCAATTTTAGTTTTAAATTTTATTCTCCTCCTCTAACTGAAATTTTCTGACAGTCAGCTGTAATCATGAATAGGCATCAAATACTTTACCAGATTGGGAATCTTACTACAAGTATGGCTCACAGAAAACAGGCTTTCCTCTTGATTGCTCCAGATTAAATGACTGGGAATATAGGACCTTTAATTCTGCAATTGAGTCCACAATGGTGGCTGGCTGGAGACAATGGGACTTTGTGGTTTCCAAAGTTCACATGTACAATCAGATTGCGGAATGAAGGCCAAGTCTGCAGTGTGAAATGAGTGCAATACGTTTGACGCTTACGTTTTAAGTGTGCTTGTGAAGGTCATCTTATCTTTGATCTTTGCAGCGTGGCTATAATCAGACTTTTGGGTTTGGGATCTTGCTGCTTAAAATAGCAAAACTAGTAAAGTAATACTTAATTTAAAGGGTCACAGTCAACTTAGATCTCATTTAAATATGACAATATTTCCCCTACTAGTGTTACTTTTAACACCCAACACTACAGAAAAATTTTGGGCAACTTGACAGCTCTCTGGATATTGTCAATTATGCAGTTTCCTTTGTGCAGGCTTTTTCACACTACAATGAGACATGCTTTTTTTGTTTTGTTTTGTTAAAGGCAGTAAGATTTAGGGGTCAGATATACCACCTAAAACATGGATGTTAAATTAAAATTAGAAATAGTTTTAATTTTTACTACCCAAACTTAAGGCGTCATTTGGACAAATTGGAAACTGTGAGACACAGTGTGTGTCTCCCAGGCCACCAAGTCCTATCTGTAAAGGAAGGCCTTGTGGCTAAGTGCTAAACTAGAAAGAGCTATCGTTAAATGGCAAACCTCCCCAACTACCTCCATATGTGAATGCAATTTTAACAGTATAAAAACACTTCTATAGGTATAGCTTATTCCATTTTGGGAAGTGGGGGGGGGGGGGAAGCTAGATCAGTATAAGGCACCTTTTAAAATCAGTAGCATTGTGCTAGTGCTTAAACCAGTATAACTGCATTACTGTGTTTAAAATAAATAAATAAAAAAATTATACCCCTAATTGACATGCTGTTATAAAATCTTCTAGTGGGTCAGGCCTGGGACTTGGCTTGGAACCCAGATATCAGCTTTTCTGTAGGCTTTCTGTGTGACCTTAGGCAAGACACTTAGTAACACTCTTCCTGCCTCATGGGGATTTTGTGAAGATAGTCACTAATGTATAGAGAATTCTCTGAATAGTTCAGAGTCTACATATTGGACAACTTAAACTGTGGCACTTCAAACATCAGAATGACATTTTTTCAGCTCTGTGTGCCAAGCGATCTAATATTAAAGATATCAGTACTGCGTTCTCAAGCACAAACTGATTCTCCTGAGCCTCTGTGCCAGTTCTGAGTAGGGGTGAACGTTTAGGATAACTTATCACACCAAACTGTACCTAACATTCTGCCCATGTTTTAAATAACTTTTCTGGAGTGCGGGCCTCCAAATTAGAGAGAAGTGGACTCATCCTATCTGGACTGTTGACAAATTGTATAGTTAATTGACTAGATTTAGTTAGTTCATTATGAAATATACTTGAGACACCAAATAACCAGTATCAGTCATTTATTAATGTGGTAGGTACAGGAAAAATGTTGTATACAGCACCAATCTCCCCAAGCAATCCCATGCGGCAATGTTACATTCACCTTATGTAAAAGGTGTGCTCCCCAGGTTGCACATTTCAGCTGGTGGTTTTTGACTCTAAGTTACACACTTCTTTACACGTCACTAAAATCCAACCCATCAGTTTGTTCCAGTTCCCTAACTTGTTTTGTTCCTTATCTTTCTTTTGGATACTAGCATTTCAGGCACTAATCTGTGAAGGTATTTCCTTCCCTAACCTGCACTAAGACACAATGAATGTATCTTGATTTTTTTGTCTGCTTATTCCAAATGCTTGCTTCAGCAAATGCAAGGTGTTAATGGATACTTGGCATAAGTGAACAGGATTATGGTATAGGAAGTTTATGCATTAAGCACCAACATTAAGCACACTCATATGGTGTGGATAATGCATGCTGTATTGTAATATTTTTAGCCAGCATATTTTAGTCAATAGTTGCTAAGTTAGATGCGTGTAGACAGTACTGGTTCTGTAACTTGTATTGTGTTCACAAAGAAAACTAGTATCTGAGACTGCCTAACTAAAATGGCTTAATATGTTTGCACAGCTAAGTCAATAGCTGCAGACCTGAAGAAGAGCTGTTGAGCTCAAAAGTTTCTTTCACCAACAAAGTTGGTCCACTAAAGATATTACCTCACTCACTGTCTAATAGCTACATATGCAATGTTGTATCTTGACTGCAAGCAGGGGCGGCTCCAGTGGACCTCCCGCAGGCGTGCCTGTGGAGAGTCCGCTGGACCCTCTGCAGGTCTGAGCGCCCCCCGTGCTTGGCGTGCTGGGGTCTGGAGCCGCCCCTGACTGCAAGTCTGAAAAGTGGAAAAAATTTAACTGGAAAGTGTTTAATTCTGTTGTGGAAGTGGTAATTGACTGACAGTTATCTTTTGTTACAGGACTTGGTTATTACTGTCATGGTTGCTTTTCTGTGGCTGGTCAGCACTTCAGCCTGGGCTAAGGCACTTACTGATATAAAAATATCCACCGGTCCCAGCATTGTTCAGGAAATTGCATCTTGCAAATTACCAGGATCAACTTGTTTGTTTGCCTCTGTTACCGGCATGGGAACTCTGAATATGTCTGTGGTACGTATGTCAAGACTTATAGCATCCTTACCTTGCTTGTATTGCACCTGAACTTGCAATACACACTTGATGGTATTCTCTGTAGTGCCCGTTTTTAGTTTTACTGAAATTCCATCATGGGTCACCAGTCACGTATGCTTTTCCTCCTAAGGCAAAGCACTCCAAGGCGGATTAAGGTTTCCTAGGGCCCTGGGCCAGAGCAAGTGGGGAGGGGGGCCTCCCTACCCCTTCCACCTGTGATTCCACCCCTATTCAGCACTCATTCCACCCCCTCCACATATGACCTCGCCCATGGCCCCCACCCCTTTGTGCCCATTCCACCCCCAAACTGCAGTCCCAAGACCAGAGAAGCTCTGTCCCCCCTGCTGTGGCCCCAGGCTATGGCAGGTAGTGAGAGCTCCAGTCCTGGGGCTGAAGTGGGGGTCCCTGTTCTGGGGCTTCCCTTGCTCCCCGCCCCAGCTTCTGCTGGGGATGGGAGGGCACTAGGGGCTTTCCCTGCCTCCACACCTGGCCTGGCCACCAGGGAATGGGGTTGGGGGAGCAGGATTGGGAATGTGGGGATTTCCCCACCTGCCTAGGGCTTTGGTGTCCCCCAGGAGGCAGAGGCCCCTGGGCACAGGCAGCGGAGACCTAGTGACTAATCTGGTTAGTGCTTTCAGCAACAAAGTAACAATTGTTTCCTCTTAAACTGTTCTTGGCAAAGCTGCGTAATTTAACTTGCAGAAAGATGGCTTTAAAGGTAATTTGGGAATCTCTCTTCCAGGCACCTTTCTCTTAGCCACTCTCAGCGAGTGCGAAGAAGCCCCCAAGTGGATTTATTTTTTTAAGTTCATGTGTGGTGTCTCCAGTAGGAGTAAACTAGATATTGCCCGACTTCTATATCTAGGTGTCGAACCTGGCCTTTGTAGAAACTGTTACAAACTTCTCCACATACCCCCAAAACAAAGACTTAAGGAAAGCTCTTTTTAGGGCCTGGGAATTGCACAGTATTCTTGTGGTGATGGATAACAAGCTTCTCTCCCTTTATTAAAGTATAAGGAGTGTGACCAGGAGTACATTGTATGAAACGGTAAGAATCTGGGTTCAAAAGGATCTTGCACTTGCTCACTAGGCCAGTGGAGATCTGGTATGCATTAAGGGATTAAGCATGTGCAGTTTCCATTCACTGAATGGAGGAACTGCATAACTCCTTGCATATTGGTGACAGTGGTCCTACATCTCTATAATGAGCATCCTCATTAGCCATTACACTCACTGCTAACTCATGGAGCAATCAGCCTACTAATGAGTAGATTCCTGTGGAAAGAGGATCAATTAACTTAATATTTAAAACACTTTGCAGGTTTAAATCTCTAAAGGAGTGTTGCAAGCAAACAGTTTGCTTGCAACACGTTTCAAATTCGTGCTCCACAAGAGTTTAATACTATTACTATACATAATCTTTTTTTTAACCTCCCCAGGTTTTTGGATTACTTAACATGATTCTGTGGGGAGGAAATGTTTGGTTCGTATACAAGGAGACCAGCTTGCATAACCCATCAAACTCAACTCCCCAAAGCTCAGGCATCTATCCACCAACAGGAATATAATTATTAAGCTGCTGATGATACTTCGTAAAGAGCATCCATTTTTGCATCCTACTGCCAACAACTTGGAGTCACTGCAATTTATTTTTGTAGTAACAAATAGTTTAAACAAATTAGTGGGTAAACTTCTGCTTTGTACTTAAAGCATGTCTCACATAGAAATATGGATGTAAATTTTCAAGTGTCTTACAGTGAAATATATTATGACTCTAAAATGAGTGCAGTTTCTTCATTTAAAAATAACAAATTGTTCAGACCCTCCTAAGTATCTTGGCAAATACTCCCCCCCACCCCCTCCCCACACCCCTACCTTTTCAGGAAATGGTTCTAGTTAACATTAGTGGGAAGAAACTGATTTGGATTCTGGATTGTGACTGACTGATTTCACAATTGAAAAGACTTAGCTTAGGATTTTTGGAATTCCAATATTAAATTCCTCATTCAGAGGTTACATACTAATAACTTTGCACAGATAAGCTTTCTAAACAAATTTAGTCATATCTGGTAGCATGATTCTGGTATCATTCTGTAATTTTCTTGTAGATTGTTGGGGAGGAGGAATCTAGTATAGACACTTAAGTGTCTATCTGTAAGTACAACATTAGACACACGTTGGGTGTTTACATATTCACTGTAACTACTTCATAATTTGGGACAATCTCCAAAAACACTTAGTAAAGCTGCAAATCAAACTTCTGTGGCATAATTTAAGAACAGAATTGTTAAGATATTAGGTTGGGTGGGGGTGTTTAAGTGCATCTGAGCTACAAAGCATTGTTGTAAGTTTGAGAGATACTGTAGACACTAAAGCTCACCCTATCAGTAAACGTATTGTTTTTGATTCATGGAAATGAGTCCAAGCAGAACAACGGGAGGTGCATAGGACTGTTATCTACCTAGTGACACAACAGCCGGAGATGTCTGCCTTAATATGTACAGGTCTTAGTTACACTTGTTTAATAATCAAATCTTGATCCTGGTAAATAGACAATCTTCTCATGAGAGATGTATGTATTCAGACACATCTGACTTACTGTTACTTCATTTATTTCTCCATGTGAATTGTCCAACAAAGTCGTCTGTCATGGTTTCTGCGAACTTAATAGATATTTAAACAGTTAGTGGGGCTATACACTCCAAACAGCAAATATTTCTATAAGCTTTCTTCCTTTTAAAGCCAGGACAGGTTTAATAGTACGTACATCTGTTGATCTTCAGTGTCTTGCCTAAATTGTCTCTTTCCATCTGTAAAGACTTTAAAACAAACAAAAAAAGTTTACTGTTGCAAGAACAGTCTCTCTAATAAACATGGATTGCTGTAACTTAGTCTATGTACTCTTTTTTTTTTTCTTACTTGCTTCTGTGAGCAGACTTCCCTCACAATTCTACCTCTAGCTCTGTATAGGAGGAAGCTGCCTGATGGAATGTAGCAGTAAGAGCAGAACGTTGGCCAATGCAGGATAGGGTAGCGTGGTTGGATGGAGAGAGCTAAGTGGTAGACTTTGTATCCTTAATGTTCTTTTAAGCTAATGCTATTTTATATATTACACACACAACTCTGCTAATGAAAGTTTCTTGCCTAAATCATAAGGCAGCAAGTGTCAAACTAAAGTATAGGTAGTGCTCAGTTCATGCTATAAAAATGCCCTGTGCAGTCTGAAAATCATATGGAAAAAAGTGTCCTAAAATGCCCCTCCCCTCTCTTCATGAGCCTATATACACTTTGCCCCACACACATGCATAATCTATTCAGCCCTCATCCTCTCTCTCCGAGGAACCTGAGCTACTACATGGGCCCTGCAAAGCAGTGGGGATTTGGGGCAAAAATCAGTACTTGGGCCTGCTAGTGAAGGCAGGGGGCTGGACTCGATGACCTTTCGAGGTCCCTTCCAGTTCTAGGAGATAGATCTATCTCCTATTATTATTATTACTGGCTCTGGTAAGTTTACATGAGTGGAATTTATTTCTTAGTGAGCACTGAGAGCAGGGGTCCGTTAGCTGCACACACTAGCACATTGTTTGTAATACTGCTGCACCTACAGACAGTTTGAAGTCACCAGGACCCACCCATTTCAGACTTCACAGGTTAAAAGCCATGCTTTCACTTTCACCTGGAGGCCAGGACAGATGGTGGGGAATAAAGTGGACAAACTACTGTCTGCTTCAGCTGGAGTTTGCGGATGGGCTTGAACAACAGTCCTGCATGGCACAGTAATCCCATGCAGAGGTGATGGATCATTATGCTAAGGTTTAGGTCCAAAAGTTACAACCATCTAGTTCGGTACACATAATAAAAGGTCACCTTGGTCACTACCACTGTTACCTGGCCATTGCCATTGTGGTGATATATAAATACATGGCAAATTTATGTGAAAATGTGTATATTACAGCATACTCTTGGATGCTTATATAGTGTTAGGTACAGCTTGGAGTATCTTTACTGGAATTAAAAGCTCACAGCCAAATATTTGATTATAAATATAATGGGACAATAGTTTCAGTGCTCTAACTTCAGGAGGCCCCAAGAGCTCCTTGGAGGTACGATTTCTGTGCTGTTGGGCTTCTCCTTCCTCATCTCACCCCTTCCACAACTTAATTTTCCATGTCCAATACTAAATCTAGCGCCAGCTCCATTCTCCCCAAGCCTGGTTCCATTCCCGATCATTATTCACTCTTTGATATTTCACAGATGATAGTCCTACCTAAACCATTTTATATATAGGAGAATGTGAATGAAAGCTTGGGCAGAGCATAAAGGAAATCATTTTAGCAACACAGTTGTGGCTCTTTGATTCACTAAAAGAAAGCTATTCAATGGTCATAGTTATTTTCCTGAATACAACTATTTATTGGCTGCAGAAAACCCTAGGCAGACACTTCTCTAAATCAAACTGGGCCACGTTTGAAGTAATCAAGCACTCCTACAGTCAAGTAACCTAAGCCAAAGGAGAACGAGTCCTGTGGCACCTTATAGACTAACAGATGTATTAGAGCATGAGCTTTCGTGGGGGAATACCCACTTGGTCGGATGCTTGACTTTTCAACAGTTATTATTCATTCAGGTTCACTGCCAAAGTTCAGTTCTATCACCACCTTTTCTATATATACCCATTAAATGTTTGCAGGTTAAATATCCTTTTTCAACTTTAACCCAAGATCTCTATTTTTATATATTTATATTTTAAAATCTCCCTTAACAAAGCCTAACACCAATGGAAAAGTTGTCATGAATTTACCTTAAAAAGATTCCAAGGGGAACTTTTTAAAAACAAACATTCCCCTGACATCTTTACACCTTAAGCAGTGCAGTAGTCTGCTGGTAAATGAGAATTTACTTCCATATTTTTTGGTTAAACTGATAGATATGCACAAAGGAAACAAAGTATAAACAGTGAAAAGTGAAGTCAAATTTTTAAATTCATTGTTTTTACCCCAACTGTGTCCCTGTAAATTTAATCCTCAACATTTACCCAGCAAGGCCCCAAACCTGCAAACACTTATACGTGTGCTTAACTTGACCATAGTGAATAGTCCTGTTGAAATCAATGTTCACGATAATGCTAATCAGCATGATTACAGGACTGGTCACAAGGAAGTAGGATTTATTAAATTAGTGCATGCAGCATTGGCATTTTGGAAATAACCTGCAGGTGGAATTAAGCTGAGTGTTGTCCAGTGTTGATTCTTTCACTGAGGAAATATGGGAAAGAAACTTGCTGTACCTCTGTTTTAAAATGCTTCCCTAAAGAGTCACTACTGTTGTTTATTGTCAGTAGCACCCACCATTAGGTTAGCACTTTTCAAATATAAGGGAAGGCATGTTCTAAAGAGTTTGCATGCTGAAAGATGGACAGACAAAAAAGTAGAGGAAAAGGTTTAAATTATTTATTTTTTGTAAAATAAATAGATTTTCACTAAGTGCCCACAACCTAGCCTTAATTAGTGGGTTGTGACAAAGTGAAATATTGTTCTTTGGCCTCAAACATTAACTGCTAAATACAAATGCACATTGTCAAGGAATCCCAGGCACCAAGTAATTCAACTGCCTAAGTTGCTTATTTTATTTTTAAGAAAACCAGTTCATTTTTAAACTAATTACTTCAGGACACAAGAAGTTTTATACAACTAAATGTCAATAGGTCGCAGCTCTCACAGATTTTGACTCTGGGCTGTAATGAAGTCTGCTCAGTGTGACATTTATTCCAGGGTAAATAAGACAAGTTTTAACAGAGGCTCTTATGTAACAGGGGTAAGTGGATCTGAGTCACTCTCTCCTTCCTAGAATAAACATCAGCTGCTTAGCTTTCAATGGCTTTCTCTTCCCCTTGCAGAGGGGAGTGGCTGAGGCACAATGCTGCTTGCACTGGCCTCTCTGGTGGAGTCCTGCAAATTGAGGAGGAAGAATTCAAGGCATCATGCCACAGTAGCAGTGAGCCTCTGGAGGGTTGCTGGATGGAAAAGGAGCTGCCCTCATTGGCCCAGGAAGCTCACAGGTGGTGGGAAGCCAGTCCTTGTCATTTTGCCTTTGAAGTTACATCACCTTTGTGCTGGCAGCTGTGAAATGTTTGTGTGTCTTGTTTACGCACTTGTAAAAAGGACCCTCCACTGGCTGAATAGCTTTTTTTCTGACTGCACAAGAAGCACTGGAACTAACAGGAAATGTATAGAGGGCCTGATTGTATCATTCTGACAGAACAAAAGAGCTGGAAAGCTGCCAGATCTCTCTAGGTGAGATTCTCTCAGCATAGGGTATCTCCAGCCGGCAGCAATTTCTCCAGCATCTGTCAGGGTAGGGAGGCTTCTCTTTTAAAAAAACAAACAAACAAACAAGGAGTCTGGTGGCACCTTAAAGACTAACAGATTTATTTGGGCATAAGCTTTCGTGAGTAAAAAACCCACTTCTTCAGATGCATGGAGTGAAAATTACAGATGCGGGCATTATATAATGACACATGAAGAGAAGGGAGTTACCTTTTTTTTTTTTTTTTTTTTTTTTTTGGTCAGGAGTGTGAAAATCCTCTTGCTCATCACTTCTGTTCCAGCTTCCTCTAGTGAATCATCATATTAGGGAATTAATGCTTATTAAGCACCTTTAAAAGAGTGAAACAGAAGATCTGAGGTATGAAAACACTTTGGAAGAAAGGGAGATTGGGATGACAATTGTAGAGGGGAAAAAAAGAAACTCCATGGTCATTCATTAAAGATCTGGGAAAGGATGGATAGTCTTATGAATGGTATCACCTGTTTAGGAAAGGGAGCCGTCTGTGGTTTAGAATGTTCATACTATTGATCTGAGAGCTGGGCCTGTCCCAAAATGATTAAAAATTCATCTGTGCTACTAATGGATTCCCAGAAAAGATCCCTGGGCCTGCTTCAGTTGTGGGGCCAGTAAATCCTGTGTCTGTAAATTGCTGGCTAAGATTTTTGCCACCATGCTGCAGGCAGTGTTGCAACAGCTTGGCCAAGGAGATTTGGCAAGGTCAAGTTACCAGTTGCCATTTCAAGGAAGTTCCTGAATGGAATCCAATGGGATAACTGTGGAGCGGCTCCCAGCATTAGTCAGACCCCTCAACTCAGATATATAGCAGGAAATTCCAAAACACCCAGCAAAGGGCTTGTGTTAATAGCAGTTATTTATTTAGACCTATTCTGAGTGGTGTTTCATGACATAGTGGTAAAATCATCTGAGCTTGGTCTACACATGCACTTCTACTGTTACTACTACCAGTGAAGTTGCAGTGGTGGGAGATTTCCTAAGAAAGGCTAGTGTAGATACAGCTGGGGAGGCACTGTACATGCTCATCTCCTAATGCCTTGCTCGTGTTGGAGATTGTGACTCGTCTCCTGGATGGGAAACCCTGAGAGGGTGCAACCTCTTTCTCGCCTGCCCCTAGACTCAATCAGGCTTCTGCTGCCAGGGAACTCAGCCTTGCTGCGCTGCACTACACTGCCTGTGGGTGCACAGTGACCCAGGATTTGGCGCCTGACCCAGCAGCAGAATCCTGCGAAACTGAAAAGAGAATATATCCCTTGGGGAGGTATTAAGAGAAATCACTGCTGCCTCCACTAATGAGTGAGTCTAAGCAAAGCTGTTATTTCCCAGTTAGGCATTCTGCTATTCCACTGAGTTTATTCTCTACTTCATTTCTTGTGTCAATATTTAGTCTGAGTTCATTTCTAGCAGTTTTGCATGGCCCTGTATAACCTAAAACAGATTAGTTATTGCCACATGTAAGGACAGTCCTTAGTATTAATCATTGTTAAATATTAACCTGAATCATGACAATGATTCAGGAAAACGTTTACACAGGAGCATTGTGTCCTCATTGTTAGGTGTTCTGTTGTGGAGGCGGTGTGCAGGTTCCTTCAAGTCTCAAAACCAACACTAGGGAATAGGTGACACCTTTCTTCAAGTATGTTTCAATGTCATTGGTAAAGTATACACACACACACGTATGTGTTCCAATGGTTATAACAGGAAACTAGGAGTCAAGACTTCTGAGTTCTATTCTGAAATAGCAAGTTTCTTTCAGTTCATTGGATGGGGTGCAAGTTCCAAAGGGTTTGCCAGAACTCATGAGGGCTCTTCCTACCCAGAAGTTTTGCTATACATCACAGGTTTCGTTATGAAATCCATCCAGAGCCAGAAAACACTGCTTTAAAACCTTTGTGCTCATCTGGGGACAACAAAAGGCTTTGTTTTTAATTTCAACAACAGGATTATGGAACCCAAAAGAGTTGTACACTAAACTTGGCTAGTTGCATTTCCATTTCAAACCCCAAATTAGAAGAGCATCGCATGGGCTGCAGTTTTTTGAAAGAGTCCTCCAGTCAGGGCCTCTGACCCCTTTTAAGACTGCTCTGATGTGTAACAAAGAGGGATCTCCTGCTGCAAGAGAGAAACAAAATCAGTACATTCCAGAAGAACCCATTTTCTGTAGAAAGGGGGCATCACACACATCCCCAGGTACAGGAGGCTTGGGTAGAAATGGGCCGAGACAGAGCCTGATTCACTGTTCCCCTGCACCTGGTGTGGTCACCTGGGTCTAAATCAGAACAGCAAAATTGTACTCTCTCTGTGTACTGGTGTAGATGACTGCACAAGGAACAGGGCAACCGCCAATTGCTTTTGCAACTTTTATGGCTCGTGTTGATTACATTGCACACGGTCTCTGTATCTGCCAGGATAAATGGCTTCTCTTCTTTTTTTATATTATAGTTTGCATCTGTAAGATTCTAAAAATTCCCTATATAGTTGCTGGTGCTTTTTGTTATGACCAAGGAAGATCTGCGGGATCGTTGTAAGCCACCACTCATCCCCCCACAGCTTCAAAAGCAGAACATTTCCTTCTGTTGTAGATCAGTGGAAACCACTCATACGTTGCTTTGTTGAGCAGATGCACCAGGCTGCATAAAGATGATTTTGTCATTAAATATTAAGTGCCAGATCCTCAGCTAGTGTCAATTGGCATGGCTCCACTGATGGATTGATGCCTGCTGAAAATCTGGCCTTAAATATTCTAGTGCTAGCAAAGCATGAAACTGGGAAAGCAGTAAAGGAAACATACCAAGTAGTTGGAAAAAACCCATATTGTCTGATGCTGTGCAGTGTCTCCTTTGTCTATAAGCTTGCTTTGAATAAGAGTGTTTCATCAGGAACATCCTTATTAGACCAGACATTCTGGTTTAGCTCCATCAGAAGAAATATTATGCATGGAACTCCCTGCCTGAGCAAATCTGATAGGCCCCTGACTATTGGATTTGTGCAAATCTGATAGGCAGCTTAGTTATCTGAGCTGTACAAAAAGATGCTGTTATGACTTCAAATTAAAATGGTCATGTTCTTGCACAAACATCTATTATAATGTTGTACAACAGCAGCTACAGAGTTCAGAAGGACCAGCGTTGGCTTAGGAAATTGCACAGATATGAAGTAGTTAATAGTCTCACTGGACTAAGACATATTTTGCATCATGAAAACAGCATGTTATTAAACTGCACGTTTCACTTTAACGCATATCAAACTAGATAAGGGGAAGAATTCCCTGAAAGAAAACGTAAAGTTCTGAGAAGAGATAAGGAAGTAATACACTAATAATGGATTCAATGCAGACCCACAGAGATGAGCCCCTTTGAACTCTGGAAAAGTTCAGGTCTGAACTCCTGATTATGTTTCCAGTAGTGTCCACAGTGCGATAGGTACTTTCAAGACACATCTAACCACAGTGGGGAGCAAAGTATCCTCCTCCTATTAATTGATCTGGTGTTTGAATAGCCCGTAGCACAATGGGGGTCATTGTCCATGACTGAGGCACCTTGGCATTATGATAATACAAATAATAACAATAACTCCTGAGAGGAACTCCTATAAGTGCAGGAGATCATTGCTGTTGATGCCCACCAACACATGATCCTTATTTACCTAATAAGGAAGAGGCAGGTATGAGCCAATAGTACAGTTTTGTGCATTTAATCTGAATTTTTAAAATGTATAACTTCCCTGCAGCTGTCTGCTTTCTAGCATGTGGGCTAATTACCTCCTCAGCTGTAGGTAGTTGCAGGGCCTCTGCAAACAGAGTGGATTCTGTGGCTTTTTTCTTCCATAGACCTTGAACCAAATGCAACGGTGTCCCCCACCATGTGCAGATATTTACAGTGATTGTAAAGTGGCTGCAGTATGTTACCAAAGCAGAATGGCAGCGTTTACAGCCACATTTCATCAGCGTAAACGACTGTGTGAGGTACAGCGCTATGGAAAATCAAGCCCCTTGTCTGTAATATGGCTGACATCATGTGTAATGCTCTACTGCTACAGAGAGTTAAAAGATACATAATCTGCTAGGCAACAAGGTAAGACTCTGCAGAATTAATTAAGATTGAGTTCTTGCTGAAGGATGTGGAGCTGCTTTCCTATTTTGCTGAGTGGATAAGTTTATACTGTTAGTTGTGGAGAGAAACTGGAATGCCCCAGTATTGTTATTCCCTTTCCTGATTCAACAATAGTGCATGATCCTCCCACAATCAAGTGATGTCGCTATTAATTCAGCCCAGGCTGTGTGGGAAATCTCTGAGCATATCTGCCTTTGCTCCAGCTTGTTTCTGGCACTGTATGGATGAGTGCCCACCCACATGTGCAGATATTCCTATATCTATATTAATGTAGTGAGACTCCCTTTCAGTGCTCTTATTTCTCTCTCTCTCTCACTCACACACACACAATTATATCTATCACGTCAGATGAAATCTTATTTCTTAACAAAGATTTATTAATACAGTGTAAGCTGCTGCCAGGTTTCTTCTCCTCTGGAACTAAGGATGTTGTCAAGTGGCTAAATTTACCCAGCAAAGCTAAGAGTTGCTGCTGAAGGTAAAACTGTATTTCCATACATTAGGGTGGCATTGAAACAATTTTAAATTCTGAGAAGCTGATTCACTGCAGCAGTGGCCATGCACCTTGTGCACTCACACCAGTGCAAATCAAGTGTAAAACGCACTCATTCAGATTTGGTAACATTTTACACATACTTTGCACTAGTGTAAGTGGCTGCACAAGGTTGCAGGGCAATAGTGAATTAGGCCCTAAATCACTGTGTCCCCACATTCCTGGAATAAGAACAAGAGCTGCCTGGCAAGGTGACTTAGGGCTTGATCCAAAGCCCTTAATGGAAAGACTCCCATTACCTTCAGTGAACTCGGGATCTGGACATAGATCATCCGAGTAAGGATTTTTATTTACCAGAATTTTAATTAACTAATTCTATGTAAAATGTCTGAGAAACTGATGGCCCTTTAAGAGGGTTACTGTGCACTTTGTTCCCCTTGCAGTGCCACAAACTGAAGTCAAGTGATGGGGATATGGGCTTTTCTCCATGCATGCTGGAAGGATGATGTTTATTGTATTAGATTTTGAAGTGTGTAATATTTGACTATTCCTAAACAAAAGGGGTCAATATTAAAAGACAGGAAAGATGTACAGTCTGTAGGAAGAAGGAATGCGTAGTAAGGTTAGATCTTATGGTGACTAGCGCTCTAGAAATATCACAGACAGCTAAGGTCTGGGTCTCAACTATCTTTATCTTGCTTAGGTTATGTCTACACTAGACCTTTTGTCAGTTTTCTTCCTGCGGTGGGGAAAACACCACAGCAGCCCAAAACTGTAGCATTTAATTTCAGAAAGGGGGACTACACAAAAATGAGGAAGTTAGTTAAACAGACATTAAAAGGTACAGCGCCAAAAGTGAAATCTCTGCAAGCCACATGGAAACTTTTTAAAGACACCATAATAAAGGCTCAACTTAAATGTATACCCCAAATTAAAAAACATAGTAAGAATAAAAAAAATGCCACTGCGGCTAAACAACAAAGTAAAAGAAGCAGTGAGAGGCAAAAAGGCATCCTTTAAAAAGTGGAAGTTAAATCCTAGTGAGGAAAACAGAAAGGAGCATAAACTCTGGCAAATGAAGTGCAAAAATATAATTAGGAAGGCCAAAAAAGAATTTGAAGAACAGCTAGACAAAGACTCAAAAAGTAATAGCAAAAATTTTAAGTATATCAGAAGCAGAAAGCCTGCTAAACAACCCGTGGGGCCACTGGATGATTGAGATGCTAAAGGAGCACTCAAGGATGATAAGGCCATTGTGGAGAAACTAAATGAATTGTTTGCATTGGTCTTCCTGGCTGACTGTGTGTGTGTGTGTGTGTGTGTGTGTGTGTGTGTGTGTGTGTGTGTATATATATATATATATATATATATATGTGCACACCTATCTCATAGAGCTGGAAGGGATCCTGACAGGTCATCAAGTCCAGCCCCCTGCCTTCACTAGCAGGATCAAGTACTGATTTTGCCCCAGATTGCTAAGTAGCTCCCTCAAGGAGGGCACTCACAACCCTGGCTTCAGCAGACAAATGCTCCAACCACTGAGCTATCCCTTCTCTGCAAGGCTGTGAGGGAGATTCTCAAACCTGAGCCATACTTTTTAGGTGACAAATCTGAGGAAAGGTCCCAGATTGAGGTGTCATTAGAGGAGGTTTTGGAACAAATTGATAAATTAAACAGCAATAAGTCACCAGGACTAGATGGTATTCACCCAAGAGTTCTGAAGGAACTCAAATATGAAATTGAAGCACTACTAACTGTTGTCAGTAACCTATCATTTAAATCAGCTTCTGTACCACATGACTGGAGGATAGCTAATGTGACACCAATTTTTATAAAGGGCTCCAGAGGTGATACCAGCAATTACAGACACCGGTAAACCTGACTTGAGTATCAGGCAAATTGTTCTTGACTATAGTTTCAACCAAAATTGTCAGACGCATGGATGAACATAATTTGTTGGGGAAGAGTCAACATGTTTTTTGTAAAGGGAAATCATGCCTCACCAATCTGCTAGAATTCTTTGAGGGGGTCAACAAGCATGTGGACGAGGGGAATCCAGTGGATATAGTGTAATTAGACTTTCAGAAAGTCTTTGACAAGGTCCCTCACCAAAGGCTCTTAAGCAAAGTAAGCTGTCATGGGATAAGAGGGAAGGTTCTCTCATGGATTGGTAACTGGTTAAAAGATAGGAAAGGGTAGGAATAAATGGTCAGTTTTCAGAATGGAGAGAGTTAAATTGTGGTGTCCCCCCAAGGGTCTGTACTGGGCCCAGTCCTATTCAACATATTCATAACTACTCAAGATAGTTAAGTCCCAGGCAGACTGCAAAGAGCTACAAAAGGATCTTTCAAAACTAGGTGACTGGCCAACAAAATGGCAGATGAAATTCAATGTTGATTAATGCACATTGGAAAACATCCCAACTATTCATATAAAATGATGAGGTCTAAATTAGCTGTTACCACTCGAGAGAGAGAGATCTTGAAGTCATAATGGATAGTTCTCTGAAAACTTCCACTCAATGTGCAGCAGCAGTCAAAAAAGCGAACACAATGGGGAGGCTAGCAGGGGGAGGGATAGCTCAGTGGTTTGAGCATTGGCCTGCTAAACCCAGGGTTGTGAGCTCAATCCTTGAGGGGGCCACTTAGGGATCTGGGGCAAAAATTGGTCCTGCTAGTGAAGGCAGGGGGCTAGACTCAATGACCTTTCAAGGTCCCTTCCAGTTCTAGGAGATTGGTATATCTCCCTTTATTACCTTAATGTTGGGAATCATTAAGAAAGGGATAGCTAATAAGACTGAAAATATCATGTTGCCTCCATATAAATCCAAGGTATGTCCACATCTTGAATACTGAATGCACATGTGGTCACCACATCTCAAAAAAGATATATTGGAATTGGAAAAGGTTCAGAAAAGGGCAACAAAAATAACATTGGGGTAAGGAACGGCTTCCGTATGAGGAGAGATTAATAAGACTGGGACTTTTCAGTTTGGAAAAGAGATGACTAAGGGGGGATATGATAGAGGTCTGTAAAATCATGACTGGTGTGGAGAAAGTAAATAAGGAAGTGTTATTTACTCATAACACAAGAACCAGGGGTCACCAAATGAAATTAATAGGCAACAGGTTTAAAACAAACAAAAGGAAGTATTTCTTCACACAACACACAGTCAACCTGTGGAACTCTTTGCCAGAGAATGTTGTAAAAGCCAAGACTATAATAGGGTTAAAAAAAGAACTAGATAAATTAACTGAGGCTGGGAATGAGTGACAGGGAATGGATCACTTCATGATTACCTGTTGTGTTCATTCCTTCTGGGGCACCTGGCATTGGCAACAGTCAGAAGACAGGATACTGGGCTAGATGGACCTTTGGTCTGACCCAGTATGGCCGTTCTTATGTAAAAGTTTTGTCAGTCCCTCTCCCGCCTACATAGCTACCGCCACTCCTTGGTTTAATTATGCCAACAGGAGAGCTCTCTCCTATCAGCACAGAGTGGCTACACGGGAGACCTTACAGCGGTGCAGCTGCAGCAGTACAGCTGTGCCGCTGTTAGATCTGTCATGTAGACTGTGACGTTGTGGTCTATATGATTTTATAAAAATATGCTAACGAGTGTGAATATAATGTAACTGGAATATGCTTTATGCAAAAGGTCTCTTGTAAGGTGTTATTACAAAACTTAGAATCTACTGAGTGCGGTCATCCTATTTGTATGTATGTATCATTCTTGTATCTGAAACTAGAAATATTAAATATAACTCTGAGGGCCTATTGTAATTATGCAAAGTGTGGGCCATTAATGGTGGTTTGGAATTTTGATGGCTCCCATTAACCAGGACAATTGACTGTAGATGACTCTGATTACTTGTAAGTATTGCTGTATACCTGTATGGCAAGTGAGTTTGGCTACACTTGAAAGTTGCAGCGCTGGGAGTTACAGCGCTGGTCGTGCAGCTGTGTAGGGACAGCGCTGGTGTGTGGCCACACTCACAGCTACCAGCGCTGGTGTGTGGCCACATTTGCAGCGCTGTTGGGAGTGATGCATTATGGGCAGCTATCCCAGCGTTCAAGTGGCAGCAACGTACTTTTCAAAAGAGGGGGGTAGGGGGTGGTGTAGTGTGACAGGGAGCGGGGGGAGAGAGAGAGAGTGGATTTTTGGAGCCAACACTGTGTGTTACCTTCCTGCCTTGAAAAATCAGAAAATATTCCCGACCCCTTAGTCTTAACTCTTAATTGCAAACAGCCTGCATCCAACGGACTCCCCACTGTTTCCCTGCCTGCCTCATTATCTCATTTGATTGTTCACAGCCAGGTACAGATTGATCACAGCAAACAGGAGCTGTGTTTGTTTTTTAGATAAGCAGCTCCGGTAGCAACGGAGCTCCGCGGAGCTCCGAGTTCACAACAAAACAAAGAGAGGCAGCATAACAAAACAAAGAGTAATTTAGTTAAAAGCATTCTGGGATATCTGCTAATACCCTGGAGGCCAATAACAGCGCTGGTGTGTGTCCACACTTGACGAGCAGCGCTGGATCACCAGCGCTGCAATCACTACACCCCAACCAGACCAGGTGTACAGCCAGCGCTGCAGCCAGGGAGTTGCAGCGCTGGATGTGCCTTGCAGGTGTGGACGGTTACTAATTGCAGCGTTGGAAAGCCTCCCCAGTGCTGCAACTTTCAAGTGTAGCCAAGCCCTAATGAAGTCTTACAGTGACAAGTGATCATGTCACCTGAACTGGAATCCATCTTTAACCGAGTGCTTTTCCATTTAGAAGGAGTGGTGGGAATCCAGAGAAGGACAAAGGATTTCCACCTTGTGCAAAAGATGTATAAGGGGGTGGAACAGAACAAAGGGGACATGGTTCAAACCTAGGTCTGTGTTTGTAACAGGCTCAAACAAGACAGGGTTCTGAAGTCCCAACCTGCCAGGGAAAATGGACTCAGAGGTAGTCTCAGCACATCAGGTGGCAGGTCCCAAGGGGGGTCTCTGTGATCCATCCCGTCACATAGACATTACCTAAGGCCTAGTCTACAGTACACGGTTTTAAAAAGTGGAGATGTTCACGCTACAAAGGTACTTCTAGTGGAAAAACTCTGCTGTTTTGCCAACAAAACAAAACCATGTCGACAGGAGGCATACAGCTTTTTGCAGCAAAATTAAAGCAACTAAGCATCAGTGTAGATGCTGCCGTTTGTTATGTCACTATAACTGGCCTCCCCCAGTATCCCACAATGCCAACTGTGACCACTCTGCTCACTGTTTAGAATGTGGCTGCCCTGCATCTAGCTACTCAGGCATGTGCCCCTCCCCTTTCAAAGCTCCAGGAAGCTTTGACATTCCTTAGCGTGGAGAGCTCACAGAGCTGCTGAGGATGCCACTCCCAGCAGCTGAGGAGTCTGTGGGAGAAACTGAAGGGAATCACAGAACCATTAATGCAGAATCCTGCTCTCCCAGCACTAGGAACATGGAGGCAGGCAGAGCAGGCTGCTGGGGTGGAGAAGGCTGGCGGGGGTTGGGGGAGAGACTACTGTGCTGTGCAGAGCTGCGGGCTGATGGGGGGGGGGAGGGGGCAGCGTTCCCCCTCCCCCTGCCTCAGGATTGGTTGCTCAGGCCAAGGGCGCCAGAACAGAGGGGTCCAAGACGCCACTGCCCTCTGACTTTTCACCATGGGCCCAGCCCCCTGTCCCTCCTCTTACCCCCCAGCGAGGCCAGAAACTGGAGCCTGGCCTGCATAAGAGGGGCCTTGGGGGCAAGAGGAGGGGGTTGGGCCACACAGGGGTTGGGACCTCATGGCTTTGCCCCGCTTTTAGGAGAGTCCGTCACCCATGGCTCAGGCTGCTGTCTGAACTTAGAGACAGCATGCCGACACACTCTCCCCCAACACACTCACTCACTCTCTCTCTCTCTCTCTCTCTCACATACACCCCCCCCACACACAAACACAATCTCTCACACATTTCCCCAACACACACACCCTGTTTCTGTATCTTCCCCACACACACACAACCTGTCACACACTCTCTTCCTTCGCCCCCCACATACACTTCAGTTGAAAAGCAGCTGGCAATCTGGTAGGATGCCCCTGGATTGAGAAACCTGCATAATGTGATGCTGTACCTTCCCCATGAGGCATTGCAAACCCTTCCCAATGCAGCCTGTGGCCAGTTGAACCACGGGATAGCTACTCACAGTCACTGCTCTCTGTATTGATGCAAGAGCTGCTAGTGTGGATGAGCTCTGCCAACACAAGGAGCATAGTGTGAACATGCAACAGCGGTTTAATTAAAGCGGCATAACTTTTGTTGACAAAACTCTGTAGTGTAGACCTTAGTCTTTTAACCCTGTGAAAACTGGGTGTGGAACACTTCCATGCTGGCCCGGTAGAGTTTTACACCTACTTTACGCAAATGATAAATAATTAATTGGTGGAACATAGGAGGAAATCTTAACAGAAAGTTGAGAGAAATATAAACACTTGCTATATCACATTAGTGAAGATACCCCAGAATAAACTGAGTTATCTAATGGGATCACCAGTTCACAGAAGGCAAAGAAAGAATCTGTTCTACTGGCTGCCATCGCTTGGTATCCAAAGCCCCTTCATTTTCCCCAGCTTTTTTTAAGAGCATGATTCTAGAGATTTCAGCTCATGTGATAGCCATGGAAAGCATGGTGAACCTACATATTCATCACTTCCTGCCTCTCCACCACCACATGCACACCTTGGCCTCTCTTTCTCTCTCTCGTTGGGTTACCTCTCAAGGGAATGTGTTACACGTGGCATGCCTTCCATGTCTAATTTTACATCTACACGTTCTTTTTTAAATAGAAAAATGACTGATCGGTTTCTTCCATCATTAACCTGGTGTACCACTGGGGGTCACCATTGTTCCATAAAACTTAAAACAACCCAGTATTTGTGGGCTCTTGCCAGTCACTTTTCCATCAGCATTTCTCATATCTCTGGCAGTACCATGGGCACCCTTGGGCTACAAATTGTTAATTCCTGAGAAATGCTATGACTCAAACCACAGGGTTACTTCCCTTGAAATTAGTAAAGATCATTCTATTTCCTCCCCTTCTGCTTCAAAGAGCAGTATGTTCTCTAGAAGGGAATGAGTGCAGCAATGCACGCAGGGTGAGATGAATATGCTGGTAACATTAACCTGCTTTCCCTGAGGTTGTTGGGTAGTTCTATCATGAAGCATTTGGTGCCTGCTTAAATGCAGCAGGATAAATGTGCTTTTACACTGAAGTACAGAGTGAGGCACATCAGTTCCTTCCAGGCTCTCATCTGGTACATTTGTAACCACAAAGACAATACATTCTGAGATCACAGTTCACCAGGTGATGCTGCTGTGGCATTTAAAGCCTCTCTGCTTTCTAAATAACAATTTTTTTTTCTTTACAATTCACTCAGAACTGTCCATCAGGGCTGCCCGAGGTGGGGGGGGAGGGCAAGTGGGGCAATTTGCCCCAGGCCCTGGACCCCGCAGGGGCCCTGTGAGCCGCTCTGGGTTTTTGGCGGCACTTCGGTGGCAGGTTCTTCACTCGCTCCGGGTCTTCGGTGGTGGGTCCTTCAGTGCAGCCAAAGCCTCGGAACGCCGCCCGGTCAGTACAAGTGCCGGGGGGGGAAGCCGCGATTGGCAGGACTTTAGGCTGCTTTACCGCCACTGCTTCATTCTTCAGCGGCAATTCGGCAGCGGGTCCTTCCCTCCGAGAGGGACCTGCCGCTGAATTGCCGCCGAAGACCCAGCCCTGCCCCAGGCCCCCTGAATCCTCTGGGCGGCCCTACTGTCCATCTCCTGCTTGGAACAAGAACTTGGAAAATGAACCTTTAAAATGTAGGGATGGGAGCCAATCTGTGGGACATGGACAAAGAGCCTGATCCTGAAAGGACCTGGGCCACTGAAACTCCCACAGACCACAAAGGAAGCCACAGAGGAGCTCAGCACATCTTAGGGTCAGGCCAAACCGTAAAAAAGGCCTGCTACCCAAAAGGCTTTGGGGAAATACTTCCATCAAAAGTTTAAGGAATTGAGGGTGGCCTGTGTGTATGCGTTTGGCTGAAACAGTGCAAAGGATTACAGGATATAATGTCATGGGGGGGGAGGGGTGAGCCATGGGTGGGAAAAGGTGGGGACACCTAAAGGGACGTGATCAAGAGGGGGGGAAAATAAAAATCTGGTTTTGGGAAAAGTAATTTCTTGTAGATGAAACTCACCCATGCGGAGAGGGCCAGCCAAGGCCCAGGCTCCATATTTTGGGATGTGAAATGGTACTCGAATTGTGCATGGACATTGGGCTGGAGCTCTGCCCAGAGGTGAATTACACTTCCCTGTGTTACTAATAACTTAAGGCTTGACAGGGCCGCCCAGAGGATTCAGGGGGCCTGGGGCAAAACGGGGGAGCTGCGGTGGTCCGGGTCTTCAGTGGCACGCGGAGCAACTGAAGGGCCCCCTGCTGCCAAAATGCCGTCCGAAGACCTGGACAGTCGCCAGGCCAGGGCTCGCGGGGCTCCTGCAAGGCCCAGGGCCTGGGTCAAATTGCCCCACTTGCCCCCCCTCTGGGCAGCCCTGAGGCTTGAATCTCCCTCCCCCCACACACACCTCTACCCCGGGTACATATGAGTGGTTTGTAGTTTGCACATCAGTGCATCCATGGACAGCTCCACTAGGAGCCAGGAGTCCACCCTGGAAGAAAATGCTGCAAGATTGGTATTGTGACACACCCCCAAGTGGCCTTTCCTCCACTGGGTGCCTTCTGCCAAAGTTCCACTGGTGGAATCTGGCCCTTGGACTAAGTTTTGAGATTGTCAAAGCCACGAAGGGGTTATAGATGACCGTTTCCCATTCATTTCCCAAATCCCCCATCTGGCTTTGAAAATCTTGGCCTAAACTAGAGTTTTTAAGATCTCTTCCATTTATGCAGTATGTTTAATTTTGCACTTGACTCTTCTAGGACAGCAAACCTAGCCAAGTCAGACTATATTCAATGTCATATCCCTGTGGCCTGTTCCCATGTGCTAGCACAGTGCGGCAGATATAAGTTATTCCTACCCCCAGGGAATGTTAAGCTCTGGGAGGTAAGGGAACTTTGTGAACTGAAATGTACTCTATTTAAAACAAAACAAAACAAAAAAAACCCTTATGCATGTTTTTATTCAGAGCAGCTTTAGTGGTACCCTTCTCGAAACCAAAACCTAACCTTTGGTCTTAAATGACTTGTGCACATGTTTGCTTTCCCTGTAGTTCTAGTGTCGTCATCATCAGATCTGACCATGGTTGCATTTATCCGAAAGAAACACCCAACAAAGGAAACAGCTGCACAGGAGCAAAAAAGATTTTTAGTTTGGTTGGTCAGAAAAACCTCCAGAAATCCTACCTGAAAAGAGCCATGGCTAAGCCACACGGAATAGGAAGTGTTGCTGCTTGAAGAATGACCGATGCTTCACCACTGTGAGAGAAGCAGCTCTGGGAACAACCACTATGTAAAGACTAGAGCTGCCATGACCAGGAGTCCTGGGTTCTATTTCTGACACTGCCAGTCACTTGCTTTATGACCTTGAGCTTAGACTATCTGTGTCTCAGTTTCCCTATCTGTAAAATGCAGTTCATGAGACTAACCTGCCTCATGGTTATCATTAGTATTTGTATTTCAGAGGCACCCAATCAGGGATTTGGATCTCATTGTGCTAGGAGCTGTACAAACTGTTGTCAGAGTGCTACCGGTATGGTGCTCTGCTTTCTCCAATGTTGATATCACTCGGCTGCGTGCGTGTGTTCCCTCTGTGTGCTGCCCCAGCTCTTCGAAGATAGCTGACAGAGCAGACCAGATAAGAACCCCCAATAACCACAGAGTTCAGTAAGATGCAAAGTCACATCGACTAGGTTTATTGTGACCTCGGACACAATTGCAGTTCCCTGTAGGTTTCTTAGCCTAACTCAGGGCATACTACGAGAAAGTGCCTCTTGGCAACGGACCCGGCTCAGTCAGTGGTGGGACTTTCCACTGCCCCCTCGGCCGGACAAAGACACCACCCCAGGGATGCATTCTTATACACAGATACAAACAAATTACACATCATACCTGACGTACTGAGGTGCCACCCCTCTACGCAGCAAGGTTCAACCTCTCTACGTATTAAGGTGCCGCCTTTTACCTTGTACATGTTGGTTCGATCAAAACAACTCTATCCATCATTTTACCCTTTTGCCCCTGTCATTGGGATGGGTCGGCCTGTCCTTTTATTAGCTATGGAATGTTTCAGTATAGTGTATTCTAGTGCTGTGCTTATACTTCGGTATGCTAGGTGAATATATATTTATGCAGCATCAGCCCTTTTCTTGCCAGCTTCTGTGAACCGAGCCGGCCTTCAGCTCACAGCCTCACTTTGCTTTTTAGCTAAGTCTTGTTCATTACTTTAGTTCAGGCCTCATACTGGGCCTTTATCAGGGCCTGCACTTACTACACAAACGTACAGTAAAAGGCCATCTCTGCCCCTGCCAGCTTATAATCTTGGTTAAGACAGGATGTAAAAAGTGGATGAAACAAATAAATGAGCTGGGATTGGAGAAGGATGATTTACTGATCAGGGATGCTGGAACAATTTGTATAGTGGGGGTGCTGAGAGCCATGAACTGAACTGTAAACCCAGTATATAATGGAAACCACTTCAAGCCAGGAGATGTGGTAGCACACACACACACCCCACACTGCTAGTTCCAGCAATTATGGTAATAATAATACAGCCATGGTTTTGTGTGAATTAGCTGCGTATGCAACATATTGGCCAGATGCCTAGTCATCACAATTGTGTTGTAACTGATTAATCAAAGCTTATAAAGTGCTTTTGAGATCCTTGTATCAAAGGTGCTATAGAAGTGCAAGGTATTAAGTATAGGGCTATGTAAGATCCCGAACATCATTTTGCAATACTTCTCTGCGCCACATACAACATTGGAGGTCTTCTCATTAGCATTTGAAATAACTTCTGAGGACTATAAATGAGAATACAGTACTACATTAATACAGCATGCGTGATCCCATCATTTTAACAGGGCTAATAGTGCTACTATGTTGTGCTATAATAGAGACAGGTAAGTCAGAAATGCATTTTCCATCTCCTGTCAATCAGAGAACAAACTTCTTCACACCCTTGACCAACAGCTATGCCAGCAGATGGCTGTAGTGTAGACACAGCGTGGCTTTTTAGGGGCAATGGAGACTAGCATTGTATTAAATACAATGCTATGCCATTGCATTAAAACACACGCTGTGTCTACACTACAGCCATCTGCTGGCATAGCTGTTGGTCAGGGGTGTGAAGAAGTTTGTTCTCTGATTGACAGGTGGACAAGCAAATGTCCTTCACATAGAAACTCCGTATTTACCGATACAACCTGTTTCTCTCATGGGGGTGGTTTAGCTCTGCTGGTACAAAGCACACCCACAGCAGAAGCACTGTGCCAGTCTAGTACACCAGTAAGGTGTTCCTAGTGTAAATATTGCCTTAGCAACCATCTAATTATCTCCAGCTAGAGTCCACTGTAGGTTGGGGAAATAAACAAAACTCTTCAAGTGGAGTACGGCCTTGACAAGAATATGTTGCCAAAGATCAGCCTGTCTTGATTCCAGTAACTTAATTTGGGACTCAGGTCTGATTTTAAACACCAGTGTTCACTGGGTCAATTAACAGTGGAAGGAGCATATGAGTAGTGGCCATTGGCTGGAGCATCCCAGCTGGGTGAGGGAACCCCACATCAGACTATTTTATAGCTCAGTGGTGAAAGCAACCCTCTGAGAGGTGGGAGATCCCTGTTCTTGAACCTGGGTCTCCCGTATGCCAGCTGAGTCATCTGTCTGCTGGGCTAAACGTTTATAAGATGGGTTCCTCCTCCAGCCATTTTTTGTAGAGTGAAGCAGGCACCTTGCTCCTACTCACAAGAAATGACTTAGCTGACTCACTCCAGGAGGGGGCATCCTGGCTGGGGATCACTAAGCAGAGATATGCACCTCCCTGAAGCCTTGACTTTGGCTCCAATCTCAGAGAGGACAGAGTTTATGACCCACCCCTCTGGTTGGCATCTCCCATGGGCTAGTTTAGGCAGCTCCCCACTTAGCATGCTGGCTTTTGTGGATCACATTCGTAGGTACCTATCGCTCCTAAATAAGGAGCCTAGGCACTTAACTCAGGCTTCGGGGATGGTGTTCCTGTGACTTTCTAGACGCTGAGCATTGCCATGCGTACGTCCCTTTGTGGAGCCAGGCCATTGTGCTTTTCAAATGTGGCCTTCCTTCTATGAAGTAGGCCCCCTGACCGTTTTATGGAAGGGCAAGCTGAGTTACAATGAGGTTAAAATGACCTGCCCAACAATCCTACAGTAACATCAATAATCCTGTTAGCCAGGCCTGTGCTCTAACCCCAAGGCAGCACTGACTCTGTATTCTGCCACTCATAAGAATGTATTGCACATCATACATGCTAATGAATCTGCTTTTTGGCAAAGAGAGCTACATATTTGTTCTTAAGAGGACATTTAAAATTGCAGACATATAGAAACAAAATGACTATTGCTGAATAAATCATAGACATGTAGGGCTGAAGGGACCTCAAGAAGTCACCAAGACCGCTCCTCAGTACTTTTGCAGGACCAAGTAAACCCAGACCATCCCTAACGGGTGTTTTTCCAACTTGTTTTTAAAAGCTTCCAATGACTGGGATTTCACAACCTCCCTTGGAAGCCTATTCCAGAGCTTAACTAGCCTTATAAGAACATAAGAATTACCATACTGGGTCAGACCAAAGGGCCATCCAGCCCAGTATCCTGTCTACTGACAGTGGCAAATGCCAGGTGCCCAAAAGGAAGTGAACCTAACAGGTAATGATCAAGTGATCTCTCTCCTGCCATCCATCTCCACCCTCTGACAAACAGAGGCTAGGGACACCATTCCTTACCCATCCTGGCTAATAGCAATTAATGGACTTAACCTCCATGAATTTATCTAGCTCTCTTTTAAACCCTGTTATAGTCCTAGCCTTCACAACCTCCTCAGGCAAGGAGTTCCACAAGTTGACTGTGCGCTGTGTGAAGAAGAACTTCCTTTTATTTGTTTTAAACCTGCTGCCCATTAATTTCATTTGGTTGCCCCTAATTATTATATTATGGGAACAAGTAAATCACTTTTCCTTATTCACTTTCTCCTCACCACTCATGATCATACCCTAACATATCCCTCCTTATAGTTAGAAAGTTTTTCCTAATATCCAACCTAAATCTCCCTAGCTGCAATTAAGCCCATTACTTCTTGTCCTATATTCAATGGACATGGAGAACAATTGATCACTGTCCTTTTTTTAACTGCCCTTAAGATACTGAAAGACTGTTATCAGGTTTCCCCTCAATCTTCTTTTCTCAAGACTAAACATGCCCAATTTTTTTCAACCTTTCCTCATAGGTGAGGTTTTCTAGACCTTTTAGCATTTTTGTTGCTTCCCTCTGGACTGTCTCCAATTTGTCCACATCCTTCCTCAGTTGCGGCACCCAGAATTGGACACAGTACTCCAGCTGGGAGTACTTGGCAAGTGGGCAAGGTAGTTAATGTGATCATCATCATCTTTTTTTTTTTTTTAAGATCAGCAAATAAATAGCACTAGTTATGAGGTCCAAAAGGTCACTTCTGGGTAGACTACTATGGCCAGACACATTTCAAACAGACCATGGACAAATATAGTAAAGGCATTTTTGCATTCCTTGATAACTATAGTTATTTGGCCAGCAGCAAGCTGAGATTTATCATGTTTGTACTATAGTATTTTCATTAACCATGAAAGCAAAGTATTTATGGGTTATAAAACTTTTTTTCCTCAAGAGAAAAGACCAAAAAAATCTGCTAATATGACCACAAACTGTAAATCTTCATCAGGAGAACTGATTTGTGCTCTTATTAGAACAACATTTGCAACAAGTTGAATCCAAAGTTCTCAAAGCACTTCAGCAACATGAATTAAAGCACACAATATTCCTGTAAGATATCACCATACTTATCTTGGAGAACAGGAAACAGAGGCACAATGACTTGAAGCCCAGTGCAAAAATATCGTAATAAATAGCAAGACTCCCATTGACTTCAGTGGGTGTTGGATCAGACCTTGTGCATGATCACAGCAAATCACTGGTCAGGAGCTCTGACTCCCATTTCCCACTATTCTAGCCATTAGACCCCCCCTTCTTCTCGCTATAATGTCTTGTAACTGTAGTAATTCCCACCACAAGCCCATAACTCTGTACAGACAGCATCACACCTACCATAACTTGAGGTTGAGACAGACATTCTTGATTTATAGACTTTTAGTGATAAAAAATCTGTCACATCCTGAAGTAAATTGCTCCAATCATTAATTAAAGTCACTGTTAAAAAATTGCACTTTTAATCCTAGCTTGTTTGTCTAGCTTTAGCTTCCAGTCATTGGCTCTGTAGTATCTGAATGCCTCCCAAATAGAACAAATACAAGGATTAGTCCAACATGTAGACTAGATATCTTCCTCCTCCCCAAAATGTGGCTAGAAGCTTTATTACTTGGTGTATTGTATATTATTAAGGTATATACCTCTTGTCTTCATCCTACTGCCTTAGCCTTAGAACTTTTGCTGTGGCAAAGATAGGCTAAAGAAGTGGATTTTCCATTTTTTTCCTGAAAGTGGGGAGACCCATGGTCATTCTCAACTCCTCCCAGCAGGGAGGGAGTTCCATAGCACTGGGCAAGCTGCTGGAAAAAACTCTGTCCCCTAGGCATGAGGTTGACACTTTCATAGTCCCAGTGACACTTAGCTCCTGAAGGAACTTGGGGTTCCTGAGCAAGAGGCATTTTTATGTAGCTCGGTCCATGGTCATGGAAGTCCTTAAAGATGAGGACCAAGTTGAAGTGTACATGGAGTGTTCTATGTGGAGCCAGTGTAGTGAGCAGAGTACTGGGATGAGGTATGTTCAGCAACCATGGTGGCTAAGGATGTTGTGTTCTAGAGCAGTTGGAGTATTATGGCCAGTTCACTCGTTCCCACGTACAGTCAGCTGCAGGGGACTCACAAAGGCATGTCTTCCACTGTGCCCAAGTCACGGCCCAGCAGTATGGGGCCAAACCTCAAGCCAGCCTCAGATGGCAGGAGTCATCCCAGGAGCCATAGCTTGTAGTTTCCAATAGCAGTGGAGGGTCAAGCAGAACTCCAAGCTTTGACTATTTGGGGAGTCTCTAAAAAGGGGGAGCTGCTGTTTTGGTGACTAAACCTTCAAAACATTTATAGCTTCCCACCAACACAATTCTGTCACACTCGAGCCAAGTTTCAGTCTGCTGCTTTTCATGCAGTTGCTGATCTAGGCAATGAGCTATTTGTGTGATGGTTCTATTAGTGGGGGTTGTAAGCAAGACAGAGCTGGGTGTCATCCGTTTTGCTGTTGCAAGCATAATTTTTGACAATTTTCTTCCGAGAATGGAGAAGTCATGTGGTTCAGGCACAGGACTAGGCACCAGGAGAGCTGATTTTTACCCCCAACTTTGCCACAGGCTTTCCGAGTGATGCTAGGAGCTATTTGTGCCTCAGTTTCTCCATCTGTAAAAGGGGGATGATGATTCCCTATCTTTCAAAGGTGATGTGCGGTTCATTCAGAAACTATAGTGATGAGCACCATCAGAATGCCAATAAGGGCAAACTGAAAAGTGCAGGCTGTCTTCTTATAATAAGTATAATGCAATTCATTTCTGTGAGTGATGAAGATTTTGAAGTTTCTTTATCAGTGACAGGTGTACCTGTGGGTATCTCTGAACCATGCTGATGAAAAGATAAGAGTTACAATGCCAGTACCAGTTACTGCAACACTTATTACACTGGAAAGCCGCTCATGCAGAAATGGGATGTGTTTTGTTTACATGAAACCACTACAAACAATAGTGGACTGGAGTGCTGAATAGGTGACTAGTAATGTTGGTGCTCAAGGGTCAAGCAACACTATAACAACTAGCACAGACACAGTAACTGGTAACATGCCCAGACTGTGCAAAGACAGTGACTCACTCTTTCCTATCTCTAGCACTGTGTTATTAAAGATAAATTGAGTTTCTAATTGCTAAGTGAAGTGTTGTCATGACCAAAGAGCTTTCCCCTGCTTTCTTCTCTTCCAGTTGCAGTTGGTGTTTCCTAATAAAATAGTTCATGAGTCAAATCCCTCCTGGACCCTCAGAAGCAGTGTGCTAATGCAACACCACAAGGGACAGCCTTACAATTAGTAGGAACCCAACCAATGAAGTTGTCTTAGCGCTTCCACAGCAAGGGAATTGAATCAAGTCTTGTGCGCTTTCCCAGTCAGTCCTGGAAAATCAGACTGCTGTTACTAGATTGCTGAAATAAGGGTAATCCCCCATAACATGGTACAGACTGACACACTGGAAAAGTTAAGATCAAATAAAATTAGAATTTAAGACCCTCACCTAACTTAAGCCCAAACATTTTCTGCTGCCATTGAGCTGATCAGATCATTCCCGTTGTATTTTAAAAAAAAAAAAAAAAGGCAGAGGATTTCTGAAAATTAATATATTTTTGTTTGCAAACTAGCAATTTCTTGCAATGATGTAACACTTTTTTTCCCTGTTTCAGTATTGTGCACAGCATAAACATCATACATTATCACACTGGATCAGTTTTGTAACACATTATGAAAACATTTTTTTTCTGGGTATATTCAGCTTGATTTTGCAAAATACAAAAAGCACAGAACATGATGAAATTGAACAGTAATAAAGTTACAAAAGCAAAATAAACTATGAACTGTAATAGGAGGACCTAATACAACAAAAGAAGCTAGGGATTTTTCCATTCAAAAATATTTTCAAAACATATTAATTTCTAAGTCACAAAGGATGGGGTACAGATAAAAATCCTGTGTGAAAAGCACTTAGCTCTTACCAACAAAATACTAGACTATTTAAACTGAATGTGTAAATTCTAACTTGCATTTCTTTCTTTATGATGATGATTTTCTTTTAGCCACTCACTCAGTTTGAACAATGAAACAAACTTGTTCAGTTTCCTTTTTATTTTTTTTTTGTCAGCTTCATTTTGTGGTTTTCTGGCATTTTTAGATGAGCTCACAGCTGTTGTGTTTGGGACTCCTCCGCCATGGCAGAGGAAAGTTCAGATCAAGACACAAACTTGTTTCCACTTTAATTAATAAAAGCTTGTGAAAACCCTTGTTCACATTTGCATCCGCAACCCCCCATCATTTTAATGCAATTCTGGGGGCAGTTCTGCCTTTCAGGTACTGGCACATGATGAGGCAGAATGGAGGGAAAACACGTTTTCTGAATCTCTCTCTCACGCATGCATGTAACACCAACAGACCACCGTTGTCGGCGGACGGGATTGAACGGGGGACCTCTTGCACTAAATGCATGAGCTAAAAGCCATATGCCCCTTAGCTAAGGCTGGAGAATAGGCTCATTAATCTCTCTCTCTCTAAGTGGTCATGGTACCACTAGATGGGACAGAACATCACACCCAGGAGGTGTGTGGGTTACACACGCGCGTACATACACACACACACACTCAGAGTGTGCCAGCTGCTACATGTCCTAAGGACATGTCCTAAGGTGGCCATGGCCTCACCTCCCGCCCATCCTTTTGGGGGTGGCTCATGCTTCTAGCCGCATAAGCCAACAGTCTTTGTGTTGTGGGGAGCATGAGGATTGCATTTATGGTTTGGTCCTATGTGGAGTGACACACAGGGGAATGGAGAAGCTCATTGTACCCTTCCCTCTTTCCTCCAAATTCACGCATCCACACAGGTGCAGGGACAACGTGGCCCTACATTTGGGTGTAATTTACATCATACTGTCCATTTTCCCTCACACTAAGAAAGGTGTTGAGTAAGAAGCACAAGCCCCTTTTGTCTGTGGAATCTCTTAATGTTGTAGTGACGGGATGAAGGTTTTGGGATGGCTCCCAAAATCTTCACACCACATTCTTTAAGGCTGGTTTTGGTTGTAACTGAGGGTATATTTTGGGAGAGGGCACTGGTGATCTGCCTGGTGAGGATGATCCCCTGCCCCCAGCTCCATCTTTTGGCTTGTGTAATTTCAGGCTATTCTGGCTAGAAGTTTCTGCCTTCCCTTCTGAGGGCTTTGCTGCCATGTTATTCTCTGCTGCCAGCTCTCTGCCAGTTGTTCCAGCTTCTTGCTTGCTTGGAGTCCCTGTTCTGTCTTTCCCTTCACTGCCGTTTGCTGGGGCAGTTGAAATTACCTGTGCAAGTGGATCCTTTATTCCTGGCTCCACCAACTCCTTTGTAGCTTTCCATCTTCGGGCCCCGGATTTTGAATTGTATTCATACATTTTGCCAGTGACTGGGTTGGGGGAAAAACATAACCAGTTAAACGATTTCTCCTTTTAGCAGACCGATGGGAGGAAGTTCCCCTCAGTGTGTGAGTTAGCAAGGAGTAAATCTCCTCAAAAGGTCTGGCAGCTCTGGTCAGTTTGGAAAGCCCAACTTCTTCATCTAAGTCCTAGATTTGCTATTTTAACTATACAGCAAAACTCCTCTACTGTGGATTTAGTTATAGAGGTGTGGAGGTGTAATTATAGGCAATGCCCCTAGTTCCCCTGGTCCCTTGTTCACTTAACAAGTAAGGAATAATGTAGACAATAAGGTAATTACACTGGACACCAGGAAATTTCTCTACAGATCTGTGGAACGTAAATGAGCTGCAGTAGTGGATGCCTGTTTCCAGTGTACAAGGGAAGAGTCACTATTAAAGTCTACAGAGGGCTAGAAGTACTTTCGAACAAAGCACTATTGTGCAGTGCACTGAAGTACCAGAGATTTGAGACTGCAGGATCTGTAACTATGAGTTCCCCCAGCATGTAAACAGAGAGATCACATTGTTCCATTCTCTTTCACTGCAGTATACAGCATCTGTCAGGGGAAAAACATTCTAGGCAAATTATAAGTCAATGAATAGGCCAGATTTTGGGGATGCCAGATCTCTGAGCCTGGGGTCAACTTGGACCCACTAACCTAAGTTTAAAGGTGTTAAACGATGTCTACAATAGATGCCATGTGGTGTTTCAAATTGTTTTTTCAAATAGGTTTGCTATCTTGAAGTAGCTAACTATCCCACACAGTCTTTCCTAGTCTAGACAATAGTGTGTTTTAGGGCTGGTCTACACTACGTTGTTATACCAGGATATGTACATCAGTTAAGGGTGTGGGGTTTGGTTTGGTTTTGTTTTTTTTAAACCAATAAACTACTACAAGCCCTAGTGTGAACACAGTTATAACCTTATAAAAGTGTCTAATACTAGTATAGCTTATTCATCTTCCTAAACCTGGTGCCCAGCTGGAAATGTTTTTCAAGAAGGGGACTGAAACTATAAAAAGGAGAGACAAATACCCTAAGGCACCCCTCTCTCTTCCTGCCCATCGCATACATGGTACCTGAAGTGACAAAAGAAGCATTCATTGGGCACTGGGAAAAGGGAACCTGACTCAAGAAGTTTGGTCAGCAAGACTGCTGAAAGCATGTGGTGAGAGAACTTTTTACTTTGAATTTAACATAGTTTAAGTTAGGCACCAGTAGCGTTTTAATGTTATTATTTTTTACTTTTGTGCCTCATTACTTGTACTCACTTAAAATCTTTTGCAGTTAATAAACGTCTATTATTATTTTATCTAATCCAGTGTGTTTTAAATTGAAGTGTCTGGGAAACTCCATTTGGGGTGTGCCTAAATTCCTTTTAAAGAAATAACAAAACTTTCATTGTCCAGGAGAGGGATGGGCAATATAGGGCATACATTTCTGGGGGGAAACCTAAGACTGGGAGCACATTGGGGGTACCATACAGTACCGTACAGTATAACCAAAGCTGGGGAAAGCCAGAGTGTAACCCAAGTGTGTCTGGCAGGCTGCAGGTACATGTAGACACTCTGGGTGTGGTTTGCATGCTGGAAGGCTGTTTGTGAGGTGGGAGCTACTTCAGCAAGGCAGTGTAAGGCACCCAAGATTGCAGGACAGGGGTGACACAGCTGCTCATTAGTCTGGATTGTACCCTGGTATGTCACAGGTGGAGATTCCAGTACCGGGTTTACCATGGCGCCGGGCCCAAGCTCCAAAGGGGCCCTGGCCTGGCCCGCTTTTCTCTTCCCCTCCCTCTCATGCAGGGGCAGTGGGCAGAAGCTTGGCCCTGCCAGCTCATGCTGCAAGGCAGGCTCCACCTCTTCCCCCGAGCGTGCCCGCGTTCCTGCCCCTCCCAGCGCTTCCCCAGCTGCCGAACAGCTGTTCGCTGGCGCGAGGGAGGGGGAGGAGTGGGACTGCAGCGCGCTCGCTGCTCTGGGGAGGAGGCGGAGAAGAGGCAAGGGCGGGGCCTTGGGGAAGGAGTTGGAATGGAGACATACCCCCTCCAGCCCCCTGCCTTAAGCCACTCAGGGCAGGGGGCTGGGAGCACCCCCACACCCCCAGCCCCCTGACCTGACTCCTGCACCTCCACCCCCACATTCCCACCTGCACCCCTTGCACCAAACAGGAGCTGCCCCAGGTAAGCGCTCTACACCCCAACCCTGAGCCTCCTCCCTCACCCTAACTCCTGGCTAGACCCTGCACCACTGCCAGCCATCCTCTGTGCAGACAGCATCACACCTGCCTAGGGCTCTGCAACAATCACACACCCTTATCCCACCACATAGATACTTAAGAAATGCATAGGGGAAACTTAGGCACCCACACAGTATTCAGAGAAAACATTAAGAACATTCCAACTTCATCACACTGGAGGAGGGGCAGCTCCGTGCAGAGAGAGATGAAAAGAATGGACTAGAACCAGGGAGAAGGTAGGTACCTGCTCTGTGGGCAGGGACGGGGGGGGGATCCTGTTTACCCCCTCCCCAGCCCTGCTGCACTTGCAGTTTACCTCCAGCCCCTCCCTTGGTCCAGGGACCAACTCTAGCTCCTGCCCCGCTGTGCTTTTGCCCCCGGTCCCTGCCTGGCTCCAGCTGGGGACCAATCTTTCCCCCACACACCATGCCCCGCTGTCAGGGTGGATAAAAATCAATTATTTAAAAAAAAATCAAAAAATCTGATTGATTTTTTAAAAAAAAATCAAAATCAGGTTTTTTCCTCAAAAAGCATTTTATCAAAAAAATCCATCTAAAGATAGTTTTAATTAAGATACATTATAGTTTATCATGAAATAGGGATTATAAATTCTAATTCTATAGTATGACACAAAATATTCATGTAATGCTTAAGAAAGGTTTTGTAAATGAGTTCTAATACTTCATGGATTAGGGACCCAATCCTATTGGGTTCCACAGGCTTGTGTATAGATTATTTAGGTTAATCTTTCTATCTGCCCAATGGGACTCAGTGCTCAGTCTAGAAGATACCATCAGAGATGCTTAGTTTTGCAATTCTCAAATTGGATTTGTGTCTCCAGAGATAACATGCTTGTTAATAGCAAAAATGTTTTTAAATAAATAATATATAGAGGTGAGAAATAACAGAACTCAACTTTATTGTCCCTCTGCAAATCTGTGTACACAGAGTTAATCCCCTACCTCTCTCTAAAAGTGCAAAGTTTCAAAACATTCAATGAATAGAAGATTGGCAGCAGAATAGATCTGGACAGGAGAAGAAGTCTGGAGATAAATGTGAGAAGCGAGGGACGTTTGCTTTTTTGTTAAAATATTATGTTTGCTGTTGAAGGAAAAAAATCCAGAATACTTAACATTGTTGTTTTAGTTAAATAAATAAAACATTTAAATGTCTGTCTGGTGATGTTCTCCTCCTAATACAGCATGGCAAGAAGATCCTCCAAATATTAATGATTAACCTGTTGAATTGGAGATAGTTCACCTCCCCATGACTTCATAAGTATCTGTTTCAATTACCTTTGGTAAATTAAATAACCAAACAATAATTCATTTTCTGATATAGCTGTAAAACTAATCTGAAAAGTTTTCAAAATAAACCACTGTTTAAAAATGTGTGTACCTTCTAAAAATGAAACCTACATCTATCTCTGAGTTGTGAAGAATATGTATCAAGGTTATAACAAACAACAAACAAGAATGCACTTTTATGTAGAAATCCATGATTATATTGAGTCTTCCTGACTGGTGATTTAAATCACGATTTACATCAAATCCACCCTGCCCGCTGTGCTCTTGCCCCTGGCCCCTTCATTCCCCAGGGGGCCCACAAATGTGTTTGGCGCCAGGCCCACAAAAAGTTAATCTGGCCCTGGAGCTTCCATAACGTTCCTAGGTAATTTGTTCCAGTGCTTAACTACCCGGACAGGAAGGTTTTCCTAATGTCCAACCTAAATCTCCCTTGCTGCAATTTAAGCCCATTGCGGCTTGTTCTGTCCTCAGTGGATAAGAAGAACAATTTATTACACTCCTCTTTATAGCAACCTTTTACATACTTGAAGACTAGTATGTCCAGGCTCAGTCCTCTCTTCTCCAGACTAAACAAATCCAGTTTTTTCAATCTTTCACCATAGGTCATGTTTTCTAGGCCATTAAACATTTTTGTTGCCTCCTCTGGACTTTCTCCAATTGGTGCACGTTTTTCCAGCATTTCTGGGCATTAAGGTATAGATCTCACAATGGCCACTCGTTTAGGCAGAAGATCAGTGCTACACCTTTTGATTCATCCTGTTGCATCTAGCTTTTGCCTCAATTCTTTCACTCTTCTTGTCTGTTCTACTGTTTCTGAGAGGCAGCCTGACCCATAGGTTCTCCTGTGTTATACAGTCGGTAATCCCTGGATGCAACGGCACCAGTGCATTTCTGCTGCATGAGATGAAGATGGGCTCACAGCAGCTGTGCAGGAGTGAGACCCACTGACCCCTGCTGTGCTTCCCTGTGCCAATTTTGGAGGTGGCATCAATACATCTACTCCTAATCCACTAGCCTGCCCCCTGAATGTGGGGGAGGGGTGCAACTGCCACAGGGATTCCTGCAGCCCTAACACTACAATCTCAGTCATGGAGCAGTCCTGCTACCCCTCCACACACGAGGGGGAGGGAGGGAGAGATTGTTTCCTCCCCACTCCCTGTGCTAAATCCATGTATTCCTGCTTGGCAGCAGTGGCACCAATTCCGATATTTCTGGGGGAAAAGGCTTTGGAGGGGGTGAAATTCTGGTCTCCCCACTCTCATTCTCCTGACAGAGACTCTGGTCTGGCCCCCCACTCGTCTGAGCTTGTCTGGGCTCCCCAGGACTCCCTCATGCTAAAAACCTCCCCTCTCTCTTATCCACACAATGCACAAGATGGTGCCACCAGGAGTCAAGTTCTCAGCGCACTCTCCTGTGCTCTGCTTACAGGGACACACTCCCCATACGCCAGGTAGTAACATCACTTGGTTCAGCCACCCCTCCATCTGTATAGAGGTGTGGGCAGGTCAATTTTCAGTGGTGTTGCCACCATGCAGCCACAGTGACTCTCTGGAGCCCTCCAGCGGCAGCTGTACCGATTTATTACAGGACTACTGCTTAAAAGTGGTCAGGCCTTGCATCTCCCACCCCCGGCTCTGCCACCTGTGGAACTTTAAACAAATGTAAAAATCTTGGGGGAGGGCTTTGGCCCTCCTGCAGCCCTTCCACCTGGTGCCACTGCTTGGCAGGGGGAACAGGAGTTGCCCCATAATGCATATTCTCTCTCTGTATATTCAGTGTACATGCTTTCAAGATATTTATATATCTTAGCTTATTTACAAATGTTACTAGGGCATTGGCATGATTTTTCATAACCTGTGAATATAAGAACGGCCATACTGGGTCAGACCAATGGTCCATCTAGCCCAGTATCTTGTCTTCTGACTGTGCCAGTGCCAGATGCTTCAGAGGGAGTGAACAAAACAAGGCACTTTATTGTGTGATCCAACCCCTGTCATCTAGTCCCAGCTTCTGGCACTTGCAGGCTTAGGATACCCAGCACCTGGAGTTGCATCCCTGAACATCTTGGGTAACAGCCATTGATGGACCTATCCTATATGAACTTATCTAATTCATTTTGTAACCCAGTTATATTTTTGGCCTTAATAACATCCCCTGGCAATGAGTTCCACAGACTTACTGTGTGTTGTGTGAAGAAGTTCTTCCTTATGTTTGTTTTAAACCTGCTGCCTATTAATTTCATTGGGTGACCCTTTGTTCTTGTGTTTACGTGAAGAAATAATATTTCCATATTCACTTTCTCCCACACCATGCATGATTTTATAGACCTCTATCATATCGCCCCTTATTCATCTCTTTTCCAAACTGAAAAGTTCCAGTCTTATTAATCTCTCCTCATATGGAAGCTGTTCCATTCCCTAATCATTTTTATTGCCTTTCTCTGTAACTTTTCCAATTCCAATATATCTTTTTTGAGACGGGGCGACCAAAACTGCATACAGTACTCAAGGTGTGGGCTTGCCATATATTTATGTAGTAGCATTATGATATTTTCTGTCTTATTATGTATCCCTTATTAATGGCTCCTAACATTGTTAGCTTTATTGACTACCACTGCACATTGAGCAGATGTTTCCAGAGAACTATCCACAATGACATCAAGATCTCTTTCTTGAGTGGAACAGCTAATTTAGAAGACCCTATCTTTTATATGTATAGCCGGGTGCATAGTAATGCACACTGGAAAACATACATTTATCAACATTGACTTGAAATGTAACTCCCATTCTCCTTGGAAACAAGAAGCCTTGAATATGAAATGCAAATATCTAACCAGAGTTAACTGGATAGGTTACCTTATTTCAAGCCAAACATTTAAATTTACTCTTAATTTTTGTTTACCTGGATCTCTGGCTTCTCCATCAAAGACAGTGTTTATCTTGGTCATTTCCTATGAGGAGACACACAATGTGAAATCAAGCCTGTAAAATAATTAGAGGAGGAGGAGGAGGAGGAGCAGTGATTTGGACATTTTTACCTACATGCATTGAAGCAGATTTATATAACCCACATGTTGCATTAGGGTGAGTTTAATCAAAACTGGCAACAAAAGCCATTGTGGCTTATGGTGTTGCTACCAAATGTTCAAAGGAGAATTAATCAGTTCTGACATGCTAAATGACTCCCAAAATACAGTCACAAGAGGGGCATTTCCAGTAGAGAAGGGGTTTGGGAATTCCTTATGGCAGAGCAAAGTTCAGATCAAGATACACACTTGTTTCCATTCTAATTCATAAAAACTGTGAAAACCCTTGTTCACATTTACAAACCCCTCTCCCCAATATTTTAATGCAACCAAAGGGTGCAATTCTGCCTTTCAGTTCTGGCCCATGTTGTTGCAGAATGGAGGTATGACGCTTTCTGGAGAGAGAGAGCGCGAGCGCGCACACACCTATACCTACAACATGCCAACGCTATTTACGGAGGTGTAGCGTGTATCCTTTCTGTGGCCAGGGGCTCACCTCCCGCCCACCCTGTTGGGTGGCTCATGCTTCTAGCTGCATTAGCCAACAGTCTTTGTGTTGTGGGGAGCATGAGGATTGCATTTATGGTTTGGTCCTATGTGGAGTGACACACAGGGGAATGGAGAAGCTCATTGTACCCTTCCCTCTTTCCCCCAAGTTCACGCATCCACACAGGCTCAGAGACAACGTGGCCCTACATTTGGGTGTAATTTACATCGTACTGGCCATTTCTCCTCACACTAAGAAAGGTGTTGAGTAAGAAGGACAAGCCCCTCTTGTCTGTGGAATCTGTTAATGTTGTAGTGCTGGGGTGAAGGTTTTCCTACGGAGCACACAGTTGGGATGGCTCCCAAAAGCTTCACACCACATTCTTTAAGGCTGGTTTTGGCTGTAACTGAGGGTATATTTTGGGAGAGGGCACTGGTGACCTGCCTGGTGAGGATGATCCCTTGCCCCCAGCTCCATCTTTTGGCTTGTATAATTTCAGGCTATCCTGGCTAGAAGTTTCTGCCTTCCCTTCTGAGGGCTTTGCTGCCATGTTATTCTCTGCTGCCAGCTCTCTGCCAGTTGTTCCAGCTTCTTGCTTGCTTGGAGTCCCTGTTCTGTCTTTCCCTTCACTGCTGTTTGCTGGGGCAGTTGAAATTACCTGTGCAAGTGGATCCTTTATTCCTGGCTCCACCAACTCCTTTGTATCTTTCCATCTTCGGGCCCCGGATTTTGAATTGTATTCATACATTTTGCCAGTGACTGGGTAGGGGGAAAAAACACAAACAGTTAAACTATTTCTCCTTTTAGCAGACCAATGGGAGGAAGTTCCCCTCAGTGTGTCAGTTAGCAAGGAGTAAATCTCCTCAAAAGGTCTGGCAGCTCTGGTCAGTTTGGAAAGCCCAACTTCTTCATCTAAGTCAACAAAGAGTCCTGTGGCACCTTATAGACTAACAGACGTATTGGAGCATGAGCTTTCGTGGCTGAATACCCACTTCATCAGATGCAGCATCCGACGAAGTGGGTATTCACCCATGAAAGCTCATGCTCCAATACATCTGTTAGTCTATAAGGTGCCACAGGACTCCTTGCTGCTTTTACAGATCCAGACTAACACAGCTACCCCTCTGATACTTCATCTATGTCCTAGATTTGCTTATTTAACTATACAGATCTAGTAAAGCAGCAAAACTCCTCTACTGTGGATTCAGTTACAGAGGTGTGGAAGTGATTATCCTGGTTCACGAAGATGAGTAAGCTATACCAATATAAGGCACCTTTATAAGGTTATAACTGTGTCCACACTAGGGCTTGTAGTAGTTTATTGGTTTAAAAAAATCCCCACCCCCGTAACTGATGTAGATATCCTGGTATAATGATGTAGTGTAGACCAGCCCTAAAACACACTATTGTCTAGACTAGGAAAGACTGTGTGTGTGATAGGGTTGCTACCTCGAAGTAGCTAACTATTTGAAAAAACAATTTGAAACACCACATGACATCTATTGTAGACATCGTTTAACACCTTTGAACTCAGGTTAGTTGGTCCAAGTTGACCCCAGGCTCAGAGATCTGGCCTCCCCAAAGTGCTGGGGGGAACTCATAGTTACAGATCCTGCAGTCTCAAATCTTTCGTACTTTAGTGCACTGCGCAATAGTGCTTTGTTCAAAAGTACTTCTAGCCCTCTGTAGCCTTTAATAGTGACTCTTCCTTTGTACACTGGAAACAGGCATCCACTACTGCAGCTCATTTACTCTCCACAGATCTGTAGAGAAATTTCCTGGTGTCCAGTGTAATTACCTTATTGTCTACATTATTCCTTACTTGTTATGTGGACAAGGGACATGGGGAACTAGGGGCATTGCCTATAATTAATTAAACATTATTTTTACCAGGTATTGTGAGACAAAAAGACTTTTAAGGATTGGCGAGAGATGTGGCGGTTCTATGCTATAGTTAGTATCAGGATTAATGGATCCTGACACATTAGTGTCATTTGGGCAATTAAAGATAAAATTTGGATCTCTCCTCACGTGATTTGTATGGCTACTTACAGATTAGGCACTTTAGAATAGAAAAGAATGGGGAATGTCTAATAGCCCTAGATGTAGTTACCAGCACAAAAGGTGCTGAGGTGATAGCCTGAAAATGTGGATGGGGTATCATGCAAGGTTTAATTATTGCACCGGTGGAGTTTGCAGGACACCTTACCCAGCTCCTCTTGATTCGGCTGAACTGAGCACTTATGAATCCAAGTCTTGCAGGTGGGATGTTGTGGCACTGTTCCCATGATGTGCTAATTCATCCCAAAAGAGCACTCACTCTGGGAATAACCCCAGTCTGCGTGGCAGGTCTCATTCTCACCAGCACGTGCCTGCCCAGGCTTGGAAGATAACTTCCCAGAACTCTTCTGAGATACTAATGTCCCCATACACAGCCAACCTCCTCAAGGTTGCAGGAATGCACTTCTAGAGTGCACACATCTCTGCTGCCCCTGCAACGTTGTACTGCAGCATAACACTTAAGTCATGGCATAGCACAAATGTCATCACACTGTGGTGCATTTCAGATCCTCTGAACTCTGTAGCTAGAGCCTGAGCCCAAACATCTATGTATTCGTCATGTTTAGATCTAACGTTTGTAGACATTGTTCTCAGAGCCGTGTCAGTCCCAAGATATTACAGAGACAAGGTGGTTGAGGTCATATTTTTTTATTGGACCAATTTCTGTTCGTGAGAGAGACAAGCTTTCGAGCTACTTGGGAAGAGGAAGAGCTCTGTGTAGCTTGAAAGCTTGTGTCTCTCACCAAAGAAGTTGGTCCAGTAAAAGATATTACTTCACCCACCTTGTTGCTTTAGAGCTAAGGCAGTCAGGAAAGGACATGTCATGTATTTGTGCACAATAGGTTGCTGGGCTGCTACAAGCAGGTCAAGCTCTTGTAGTAGGTATGGACTGGCTATAGAGCTTCCACCCCAGACAGACACATGCAGGGCCGGCTCCAGCCACCAGCGCACCAAGCAGAGGCTTGGGGCGGCCAATGGGAAGGGGTGGCACATCCGGCTCTTCGGCAGCGGGTCCCTCAGTCCCTCTCAGAGGGAAGGACCCGCCTCTGAATTGCCACCGAAGAGGAAAGCGGCAGCGGTAGAGCTGCTGCCAAAGTGCTGCCGATCACATCTTTTTTTTTTTTTCTTTTTTTTCCGCCGCTAGGGGTGGCAAAAAACACTGGAGCCGGCCCTGGACACATGAGAGGTGTCCTCCATAAGATCCTTTAATGCAATGCTGGCTATAGTTACTACAAGCTCAGATAAGGTATGTTACACATGACGCCACCTAATGGCTGAGTAGTATAATAGGGTTTAGCATTCCATGACAACATGCTCTTCTGCAGGGGAACACCTGGAAGTTGCTCTTATAGGTGCCTAATCACTAGTGTGCACTCCTCTGGGTACATTTCAGACCCACTGCTTTGCCTACTTTGCTGGGCTCTCAACAGCTGTGCAGGAGTGAGACCCATTGACCCCTGCTGTGCTTCCCTGTGCCGATTTTGGAGGTGGCATCAATACATCTATTCGTAATCCACCGGCCTGCCCCCTGAATGTGGGGGAGGGGTGCAACTGCCACAGGGATTCCTGCAGCCCTAGCACTACAATCGCAGTCATGGAGCAGTCCTGCTACCCCTCCACACACAGGGGAGGAAGGAATCTTTCCCCCAGCTCCCTGTGCTAAATCCACATATTCCTGCTTGGCAGAAGTGGCACCAATTCAGATATTTCCAGGGAGGGCGAGGAAGGGGTGTTAGGGAGAAAAATTCTGGTCTCCCCACTCTCACCCTCCTGACAGAGACTCTCTGTTCTGGTCCCCACTCATCTGATACCCTAGCAGGGCTCCCCAGGGTTCTCTCAGGCTAAGAGCCTCCCCTCTCTCTTATCCATACAGTGCACCAGATGGTGCCACCAGGAGTTAAGTTCTCAGCACACTCCCCTGTGCTCTGCTTACAGGGACACACTCCCCATACGCCAGGTAGCAACACCATTTGGTCCAGCCACCCCTCCATCTGTATAGAGGGGTGGGCAGGTCAATTTTCAGTAGTGTTGCCACCATGCAGCCACAGTGACTTTCTGGAGCCCTCCAGCAGCAGCTGTACCGATTTATTACAGGACTAATGCTTAAAAGTGGTCAGGCCTTGCCCCTCCCGCCCCCGGCTCTGCCACCGGTAGAACTTTAAAAAATCTTGGGGGAGGGCTTTGCCTCTCTCAGCCCTTCCACCTGGTACCACTGCTTGGCAGGGGGAACAGGAGTTGCCCCATAATGCATATTCTCTCTCTGTATATTCAGATATCTTAGTTCATTTACAAATGTTACTAGGGCATTGGCATGATTTTCATAACCTGTCAACATAAGACCAATGGTCCATCTAGCCTAGTATCCTGTCTTCTGACTGTGCCAGTGTCAGATGCTTCAGAGGGAGTGAACAGAACAGGGCACTTTATCAAGTGATCCACCCCCTGCCAGACAGTTCCAGCACCTCGGGTTGCATCCCTGAACATCTTGGGTAACAGCCATTGATGGACCTATCCTATATGAACTTATCTAATTCATTTTTTAACCCAGTTATACTTTTGGCCTTTATAACACCCCCTGGCAAAGAGTTCCACAGGTTGACTGTGTGTTGTGTGAAGAAGTTCTTCCTTATGTTTGTTTTAAACCTGCTGCCTATTAATCTCATGGGTGACCCTTTCTTCTTGTGTTTATGTGAAGAAATAACACTTCCTTATTCACTTTCTCCACACAGTGCATGATTTTATAGACCTCTTATTCATCTCTTTTCCAAACTGAAAAGTCCTAGTCTTATTAATCTCTCCTCATATGGAAGCTGTTCCATACCACTAATCATTTTTATTGCCTTCCTCTGTAACTTTTCCAATATATCTTTTTTGAGATGGGGCAACCAGAACTGCATACAGTATTCAAGGTGTCAAGTATCAGAGGGGTAGCCTCTGATAACGAGGTTCTAGACTGATTCTTTCCTGCATATTTATACCGGCCACTGGAAATTTCCACTAAATGCATCTGACAAAGTGAGTATTCACTCATGAGAGCTTATGCTGTAATACGTCTGTTAGTCTATAAGATGCCACAGGACTCTTTGTTGCTTTTTAGTATTCAAAGTGTGGGCGGGCCATAGCTTTACATAGTAGCATTATGATATTTTCTGTCTCATTATCTATCCCTTGCTTAATGGCTCCTAACATTGTTAGCTTTATTGACTACCACTGCACATTGAGCAGATGTTTTCAGGGAACTGTCCACAATGACTCCAAGATTTTCCTTCAGTGGTAACAGCTAATTTAGAAGACCCCATTATTTTATATGAATAGCTGGGTTTATATTTTCCAGTGTGCATTACTGTGCATTTATCATCATTGTAACTCCCATTCTCCTTGGAAACAACAAGCCTTAAATGAAATGCAAATATCTAACCAGAGTTAAGGTAACCAATCCAGTTTATTTCAAGCCAAACATTTAAATTCACTTTTAATTTTTCCTTACCTGGATCTCTGGCTTCTCCATCAAAGACTGTGTTTATCTTGGTCATTTCCTACGAAGAGAGAGACAATGTGAAATCAAACCTGTGAAATAATTAAACAAGGAGGAGAAGCAGCAACTTGGACATTTTTACCTACTGGATTGAAGCAGATTTATATGACCCACATATTGCATTAGGGTGAGTTTAATCAGAACTGGCAACAAAAACCATTGTGGCTTATGGTGTTGCTACCAAATGTTCAAAGGAGAATTAATAGGCTATGACCTACTAAATGACTCCAAATGTCATGTTAGACGTACACAAGTCTCTATTACCCTGGAATTAATCATGTCATTTTGCTGCATCAGAATTATCAGACCTAAAAGAATTAGAGCCTGAGGCCTGGTCTACACTACAGGGTTAGGTCGAATTTAGCTGTGTTAGGTAGATTTTATAATGACTGCGTCTACACAAGCAACCCCGTTCCATTGACCTAAAGGGCTCTTAAAATTGACTTCTGTACTCCTCCCTGGTGAGGAGAGTAGCACTAAAATCGACCTTGCTGGGTCAAATTTGCGGTAGTGCAGATGCAAATCGATGTTATTGGCCTCTGGGAGCTATCCCAGAGTGCTCCAATGTGACCACTCTGGACAGCACTTTCAACTTCGATGCACTAGCCAGGTACACAGGAAAAGCCCCGGGAACTTTTTGAATTTCATTTGCTGTTTGGTCAGCGTGGCGAGCTCAGCAGCACAGGTGACCATGCAGTCCCCTCAGAATCGCAAACGAGCTCCAGCATGGAGCAAACGGGAGACACTGGATCTGATCGCTGTATGGGGAGAAGAATCTGTGCAGGCAGAACGCTGATCAAAAAGAAGAAATGCTGATATATATGCCAATATCGCACAGGGCATGATGGACAGAGGCTACAACAGGAACACACAGCAGTATCACATGAAAGTCAAGGAGCTCAGGCAAGCTTACCAAAAGACAAAGGAGGCAAACGGTCGCTCTGGGTCAGAGCCCCATATATTCCGCTTCTATGATCAACTGCATGGCATTCTAGCGGGGACCCTACCACTACCCCACCACTGTCCGTGGACACCTGCAAGGGGGGAGTCTCACGCAACAGGGAGGAGGATTTTGTGAATGAGGAAGAGGAGGAGGAGGAGGGGAATGTGCAGCAGGCAAGTGGTGAATCCATTCTCCCCAGCAGCCAGGACCTTTTCATCACCCTGGAGCCAATACCCTCCCAAGGCGGGATCCCCGACCCTGAAGGCAGAGAAGGCACCTCTGGTGAGTGCACATTTGTAACTACAGTGCAGGGTTTAAAAGTAATAGTGTCTAATGTTTGATTTGCCCTGAAGAATTGGGATGCATTCGCAGCCAGGACAGCTAATGGAAAAGTCTGTTAACGTGTCTGGGGATGGAGCAGGAATCCTCCAGTCCTAATGACAGCATTATGTAGCCTGACTAGCTCAAGATTCCTTGCTCAATGCCTGCTTTCTCAATGTTTAATATCACACATTGGGCCAGATTTAACAGATCACATTGGTTTTGTTTTTCCAATGTCACTAAATAAAAACCCTGACCTGGTTCACCTCATTTCCATATCCTCATCCAATCCCTCTATAAATCACAATTCTTCCAAAATGCCTTTCACCGTAGTCCTTTCCTCAGGTAGGAAGGTAACAAGCTAGACAGTTGAAAATCCTTATCCTAAAGCCCCACAAACAAATCACGGACCTAACAAGCCCTGTTGTTTTAGAAGGGAAAATTGGGGTTTCAACTAAAGCAAACACATTTCATGAAAAATTTTGTTTCCGTAATATATTTTGACTTTTCATTTAAAAAAACAACAACACCCAAATATCAAAATGTTTTGGGCCAAAACCTGAAAATGTTGTATTCAGAAATCCCACCATGGTGACTCATGGGAGTTGTAGTTCAGGTGCATCATGCCTCCATTCACCTCTATGGACTGGGCTCCCCAGACAGGCTACATTTCCCATCCCCCTATATCAGACACAAGAGTGGTGGAGTCGGGGGGGAGGGAGGGCAGTCCAGAAAGGAGATTATTATCCAAAGGCCAAGCAGAAGGAGAACAACAAAAGGCCTATTTCTCCACTCAAACCAATTTTACACGGTGTAAATACATTGACTTCAACAGCATTACTCCTGACCAGCAGTAGTATAACTGAGAGGAGACTCAGGGTATGTCTGTGCTACAAAATTAGGTTGATTTTAAGAAATCGATTTTATACAGTCGATTGTGTATGTCCCCACTAAGCGCATTAGGTTGGCGGAGTGTGTCCTCACTACTGTGGCTAGCATCGACTCATGGAGCAGTGCACTGTGGGAGGCTATCCCACAGTTCCTGCAGTCTCCACTGCCCATTGGAATTCTGGGTTAAGCTCCCAATGCCTGATGGGGCAAAAACATTGTCCTAGGTGGTTTTAGGTACACGTAGTCAGTCTCCCCCCATCTTTGCCCCCCCGTGAAAGCAACTGCAGACAATCATTATACGTTTTTTGTCCTGGGTTACCCATGCAGACACCATAGCATGGCAAGCATGGAGCCCGCTCAGCTCACCGCTGCTGTTGTGAGCATTGTAAACACCTCGCCCATTATACTGCAGTATGTGCGGAACCTGGCTAAGAGACGGCAGCATGAGGATGATTGTGAAGAGGACATGGACACAGATGTTCCTGAAAGCATGGGCTGCTTCCCACTGCATCCTGTTACTCTCACTGTATTTTATGTGTCTGTCTGGATTGTAAATCCTTTCAGACAGGGATTTGGGTGAAACCCTGGCCCCACTGAAGTCAATGGGAGTTTTGCCATTGACTTTAATCAAACCTGGATTTCACCCCTCCTCTATAAAACACTCAGCACACTGTTGGTGGATAAGGAGCTTCATGCTTAGTAGACAGGGCACCAGACTGGGAGTCAGGATCTACACCTATTCCCATCTCTACCACTGACCTACTGTGTGATCTTGGGCAAATCACTTCTCTCTGATTCCCTTCCTACTCTTTGCCTGTCTTGTCTCTTTAGGTTGTAAACTCTTTAGGGCAGGGATTGTCACTTATATATGTACAGCACCTAACACAACAGGGCACCAGTCTGAGTTGGAATCTGAGTGTTACTGTTATATTAATAATAATCCTACAGTCTTTGTTTAGACCAGATTCTCACTGGCTGAGTAAGATCTGTGGGACCAGGATCTAATATAAAGCAACAATGAGTCCTGTGGCACCTTAAAGAGTAACAGATGTATTGGATCTAATATGGCATCATTGATCCACTTGCTAAAATTCCCATTAGTATTTCTAGTGATTGCTCCCAATTTTCCCTCTGTATATATGAAAAAACCTCAAGGATATGTCTACAATTAAAAAATAGCACTATTCAATATTTTTTGAATAGTGGGTTTGTAGAAAACATGTCTAGTGGCAGAAACAAACTATGCCAAGAATTCTACCTTGCAATCTCCGTCATTGGCATCATACAAAAGTTCCACAGGTTCTGTGACCATACTGTAGGACTAGTATGGGCCAAACACTTACTTTAGTTTGTGACTTACAGTACTTACCCAAACTTCTTCTTTCTTAACTTTCTTCTTTTCTACAGGAAAGAAAATGCACATTCTAAGGGCTTGTCTACATTATGCGCAGGATTGACAGGCAGCGATCGATCCAGGGGGGTCGATTTATCGTGTCTAGTCTAGACATGATAAATCAACTGCCGAGCGCTCTCCCATCGACTCCGGTAGTCCACTGGAGCGAGGCACACAGGCAGAGTCGACGGGGGAGCATCATCCGTCGACTTACCACAGTGAAGACACCGCGGTAAGTAGATCTAAATTCAACTACGTTATTCATGTAATGCGTAACTTAGATCGATTTCCCCCCACCCTTAGTGTAGATCAGGCTTAAGAAATCAGAATTTTTTTGACTGTGATACATAGATATTAAAGACAAGATTTTCAAAAATGACTAGTGAGTTTGAGACACCTTTGAAAGTGCCTGACTTTCACAGGATAGGTGATCAGAACTTTCTGAAAATCAGACCCCTTTGAGGTGTTTCAGGTTGGCCACCCAAAATTGCTAGTCACATTTGACAGTCTTGCCCTAGAAGTAGAGGTGAATAATTTGCCACAAATAATTTCTTCAATGAATTTTACTTTCCATTGATTGTTTGAACAGATTTAGACATTCACATGTATTCTTTATTCAAAATAATTCACACTTTTTGACAGTGAATAATTTGCTTTGGGGATGAAATTCCCTTCCATGCAGACAGACAGCACTAGGGCTATGCACAACTGAACTCCCAATCAAACCATATTCTGAGGATTCAGCTTCTCCAAAGCCCTTGCACTGGCCCTCTGCAGGAGAGTAAATTTTACCTGTGGGGAATATTTGAACTAAAATGTATCTTTCATGAGTATTTTCACGTGTAAAGCTTGTGCACTTGCAAGTTCACGGAAGTCAAACAAGAAAGTGTTGCAAACCCAATTAAGCAAAATTCTGATTTGAAAAATGGATTTGATATTTACAATCTCTTTCCCCGACCCGACCCCCATTTTCACTCATTCTGAGTTAGTAGTGAGCATAGGCGCCAACTTTCTAATGTGCCGGGGGGGGAGGGGTGCTCCCCCCGGCTTCGCCTCAGAACCCCCTCACTCCACCCCTTCCCTCAAGGCCACACCCCCTCCCCACCTCTTCTTGCCCTATTGTGACCCCTGCCCCAAGCGCGATCTACCTGCCGGTGGCAGCCGCTAATCAGCGCCTTCCCCCGCCCCCAAGCGCCTGCTGCATGCTACAGAACAGCTGATCCACTGCAGCAAGAGTCACTGGGAGAGAGGGGGAGGTGTTGATTGGTGGGGCTGCCGACGGGCAAGAAGCACTGGGGAAAGGAGGAGGCGCTGATAGGGGAGCTGCCAGTGGGTGCTCAGCACCTACCTTTTTTTTTCCTATGGGTCAGAGTCAGCACCAATAGTAGGGAGACTGGGCTTCTCTACAGTACAGTCCCATGGATGCTGCCCAATTTCAAGGGTGCTGCCTCTACATTTCTGCATTTCCGTTTTTGTTCCCTCCTTTGAGGCTTTTTTTAAAATCTCCCTTCAAACAACACTTCCAGCCACCAACAGGCTCTGTTGGTTGGCATGTGATGGCCTAAAATGTATAATTACTACAGATGTGTCTGAGCCTGAACAATTATTTCAAACCATCTTCCTTTTCCCCCTCACCACCTCAACTTTTGGGTGCTCAACTTGAGACAACTTGAAGGGACCCAATTTTTCAGAAAGCACCAGGCATCCAACCTCTGAAAAATCAGGCACCTCTAAGGGTCTCAAACCAGGCACCCAAAATCCTTTGTTATAGGTGAGAATCATGACTTCCAAATTGGGAAGGCCTGGTTGTGTGTCCAGTGTCCAGAAGCTGGTTGTTGCTGAGTCAGCTCAAACTGTATTTAGGAGATTGAACTAATGAAAAGTGCTGGTAAGGCTAATTGGAAAACAGTTAATAAATTCCTGCCCCACCATGCCAGAGCACTAGGCTACACCAGGCTTGTTCTTTACTCAACAATTTCATAGATTTTTAAGACCAGAAGGGACCATTAGATCATCTATTGTGACCTTCTGTATTAGCACAGGCCATATAATTTCACCCAGTTATCCCTGTACTTGGATTATTTATCTGAAAATGGAATTACAAATTTCTCTGACTAAGGCTCTGTCTACCCTACAAGCTCGGGGTGTGATCCCCAGCTTGCGTACACATACCTAGTGCTAGCTCTCATCTGAACTAGCATGCTAAAAATAGTAGCGTAGCCATGGTACCATGGGCAACAGCAGTAGCAACACCAGGTAGCAGTGCCAAGTACAAACCCACCTGATCCCTGGGAATATACCCCCGGCACAGCTAGCCCATGCCACTTCTGCCACTGTCCATGTTACTACAGCCACAGTACTACTTTTTAGCATGCTAACTCAGATGAGAGCTAGCATATGTGTACAGGAGTTTGGAATTACACCCCGAGCTGCTAGTGGAGATGCAGCTTATTAAGTGGTGCACTTGTTCTTAAGAAGTAATAAAAGCATTAAAACAAGATACATACCTGGTGTGTTTTTCCTGTAATAAAAATATAAAGTTATCAATATAGTTAATATATGCAATACCTGTCTACAAAAAAAATCACGTTCCAGTTCTAGCCCTAACAAATCCTGTTCTTTTTTCATTTGGCAAACGGGAATTTTTTTGTGTTTGACCTTTTTCAGTTTGTTTAGTTTGGGCATGTTTGTTCTGCTGCACCTCAGCATTATTAACTACTGCTATTGAGCTACCAGGAGCAGTAAAACAGCCCTGAATATTGTTCTTGTGACTCTCAAAAGAATGGCTGTATATTTTTTTAATCTTATCAGTAACAGCATAGTGGAGTTATACCACCCCCCAAAATTATACTTTAAAAAATTACACTCCCCATCCAATTCTAGGGATGAGCTAATATCTTTCAAATATTTTAAAAGGTTTAAAATGTGACTTGAAAATATCAAGATTGCTTTTTAACGTGTTCCAATTGAATCATTGGCACCAATTAATAAATAATAACAATAGCCAAATTATATGCCACTGTATCAATTTGTCATTTCTACCACAAATTGCTAAACTCCTTGCACACACCTCTAGAATAATAACAATAGCTTGCAGTTAATATTTTATCTCTAAGGTTGCGTGTCTGTCATGGAGGTCATGGAAGTCACGGATTCCGTGACTTTCTGTGACCTTCGTGACTTTTGCAGCAGGTGGTGCGACTGGCTGAGGAGCTACCCGAGGCAGCCCCTAGGCTAGCAACAGCAGCAGTGTGGGAGGGAGTTCAGGGCTGGGGCAGGAGGTTAGGGTGTGGGGCAGCGCTTACCTTGGAGGGGAGGCTCCCCAGAAGCAGCCAGCATGACCCTGCAACTCCTGACCTAGTCGGAGAGGCCAGGGGGCTCTGCGCACTGTCCCTGCTTTCAGGCACCAGCCCCACCGCTCCCATTGGTTGCGGTTCCTGGCCAATGGAAGCTGAGGAACTGGAACTTGGCAGGGGAAGTGCGTGGAGCCCCCCTGGCCTTTCCTCCCCCTAGGAACTGCAGGAACACCCAGAGCTGAGTAGGGAGCCTACCTGCCCCACCAGACCTCCCCCAGCACCAGCGGGGGTCCCAGCCATCCCCCCAGCACCCACAGCATCCCCAGACTGCACCCCCCCCCCATGCACCCCAGAGCACCCACAGGCCCGGGCCCAAGTTTTAGTTATGGGTAAATAGTACAAGGCAAGTACATGTCACGGGATGTGAATTTTTGTTCACTGACCATGACCTATCCAGGACTTTTACTAAAAATACCCACGACTAAAACAGCCTTAGTTATCTCTCATTCTGAAAGATCTTCGCACAATTTTGCCAGGATCCTGATTGGGACTTCTGGTGGTAAGAAACAATTATTATTTTTTCTGCTTGTGATGTTCAGCTAAAGCATTTGACTAAAGTATCAGTAAATCCACCAAGCATTTCGATTTCATTTTGATTTGACTCTTGTCTCTTTAAATAATCAACATCCTATTCCAACAACTAGTGATGTTTATTACAGCAAATAACATATTGCTCTAAAATATTCAAAGTATAAATTCCATTAACACTCAGAGCTTCAAGCTGTCTTTATAAGTCAATAGTAATAACAAAAAACTCACTATTTCTCAAGGAAACTAGTGTTTATGTTCTTTTTTTGATTACTTACAGTGGTCTTTTATCTGCTTTGGGTTTTGGCGGACAGTAGGTACGGATATATTTTGCCAGCAGGAAGGATAGGTATCCAAGCAGTCCAAGCAGTAGCATGCTGCCAACAGAAATGAGGAACGGCACATACCAAGCTGATTCAGAATAAACATTTTCTGTTCTGATCAGAAGTGTAATGGCAGGCTTTGAAAAAAAAATATGAAAGGTTCTTAAATGCTGCAAACTCTGAATTTTGTTGACACCTAGTCTAAAAAGTATGTTCCTGATTGTGCTCCTGTGTTTTCTATTAAAACATGCATGCAGTGGTTGTGTTTAAAAAATTTGGATTGCCTTAGGATATGTCTACACTGCACTCAGGAGGTGTGACTGCAGCATGTGTAGGCATATCCGAGTTAACTTTGAAGCTAGCTCGAGTAACAATATCAGTGTGGCTGCAACAGCAGGGTTGGTGGCACAGCCCCAAGCCATTTAAATATGTAGCCAGAGTCCTGGGTGGGGTGGTACTCAGTAAGGTAGCCCATCTCATAATGTGTGGGGTCTGACTCATGATTTTTGATCTCTGAAGGCTGGCAGTACTGAGTGAAAGTGGAGTGCGGGAGAGAAGATGCAGGGGTAGCCTGGTGCTGAGAGGCTGGTAGCATGAGGAAAGCAGAATTGAGGTTGTGATCTGTGGTGCATGGTAGTTTGTGGTAATGGTAAAGTGTGTGGCTGTGGGAGAAGGGGTAGAGCGTAAGTACCAGTAGGCAGTTTAACATCTGATTTCTATGGATTGGGGTGTGTGTAGCAATGTTAACTTTCACTACAGGGTATTTTTGTATATTAACAGAGATAGGAGTCAGTTAGGAAGTTTGGATCCAGGTATTTTCAAAGCACAGCTCCTGTGATTTCAAACACTCCACATGTGAAATTCTAGGTTTCTGATCCAGGCCTGTCTCTACTTGGCTCATCTGTGGGTTTACTTAGGGCACAGCATGTAAGATTCCACTCCCTTGTCCACCCTCTGCAACCTCCCCACATCTTGGCTCAAGTGCGCTGGGGAGAGCAGGGGCTGATGCCACCAAGCAGGGGGGCAGAGAGGGGTGAAGAATGGGGCAGACCCGTGGCTGCACACCCCTCTTTTTTTAAAACACCAGCCAGTAGAGCTGACATGGTGCAGGATGATAGAAGCAATCTGCATCTGGTAAAGTGCTGGCACAAATTACCTCCCTCTGAGAGAAGTGATGGAGACAGGGAAAGAATTGTGACTCTGAACCACAGTTCTTCCTGAGGTGTCTCGGCTATGGAACTTCCCATATATACAAGGCGGATTAAGGTTTCCCAGGTCCCTGGGCCAGAGCAAGTGGGGGGCTCCTCTGCACCCCTTCTGCCTGTGGCCCCACCCACAGCCCCACCCTTTTCTGCTCCTTCACTGGGACCACACCCCTGTTCCACCCAGGGCCCCCTCCCATTCCGCCAGCCCCACAACCCGTTTTCTCTTTTCTGCCCCACCCCCACGGTGGCCTCAAGCCCAGAGAAGCTCCCTCCCTGTGACATGGCCCCAGGCTGCAGCGGGGAGTGAGAGCTCCTCCAGTCCCAGGGCTGCAGTGGGGGTCCGGATGCTGGGGCTTCCCCTGCCACTTCCCACACTTCTGGGGGGGAATAGGGTCGGGGTGCTGGGGCTTCTCCTGCCCGGCATTTCTGCCGGAGAGCGGGGTTGGGCTCTCCCTGCCATCCCGCAGCTTCTTCCAGACATGGGATCAGGGTGCTGAGGGGGCTTCCCCTGTCCCCGGCTTCTGCTGAGGTGGGGGTGGGGCACTGCAGGGTTTTCCCCCATCCTGCAGCTTCTGCCCGGGACAGAGGCAGGGCGGGGGAAGGGGATGCTGTGGGGTTTCCTCCCATCCCGCAGCTTCTACCAGAGACACAGTCTGAGGACCTGGGAGTGGGCTTCCCCTATCCCATACCTTCTGCCAGAGATGGGGGAGGGGATGCTGGGGGAGGGGGCTTCCCAGCCTCACCCACCAGATGGCAGAACCCAGGGGCCCCCAACTGACCCAGACTCTGTGGGCCCAGTGGCTAAATTCCCACTGCATATGTAGGGCATTGATCAAAGACTCCATCCCACACTTAACATTTATTTGCAACTTTGTGTGTTTGAAACCCATGAAAACCTTGGATGAGGGTGAGCGGGATATGCTACATGTGTATAGAACAGCTTGAATTTTTGCAACAGACAGTCACTGGGTGTAATATTTGGGTGAGCCAAGTGATGGAGAAATATCCCTTCTGGCTGGTTGAAAGCTAGTTTTGTGCTGCCTTTTTTTTTTATCTTCACACACAGAAATTAATTTGTATTCCGTCATTAGAGAAGCATACAGATGTGTGAGTCAGCCAAAGCAGTGTTTAGCTAGGAACCAAAAACCAGTCTCTGAGAAATGCGTGAAGAAATGTTAATAGCCCAGGCAAAGGTTAACTCCTGCTCTCTCCTTTTCAATGCAGCTGCCAAAGTCTATAACTTCTCACTTGTATGCTCTGCACATGAGACTCTGTGACAGTCTCCACATGATAGGCTCCACAACTCAAGCAGGGCCATCTGTTTTTTCAGGCTTGCAGGGAGAGTGGGAGTTAGAGGGGATGGGGTGTAGAGCAGTGGTTCTCAAACTAAGGCCACCGCTTGTTCAGGGAAAGCCTCTGGTGGGCCGGGCCCGTTTGTTTACTTACCGCATCCACAGGTTTGTCTGATCGCAGCTTCCACTGGCCGCGGTTCACTGCTCCAGGTCAATGGGAGCTGCAGGAAGCAGTGCAGGCTGAGGGATGTACTGGCTGCCACTTCCCACAGCCCCCATTGGCCTGGAGTGGCGAACCGTAGCCAGTGGGAGCCACGATAGGCCAAACCTGCAGATGTGGCTGGTAAACAAACCGGCCCGGCCCACCAGAGGCTTTCCTTGAAGAAGCGGTGGTCCTAGTTTGAGAACCACTGGTGTAGAGTATGTTGCAGAATGGGGTATTTTTAATCAATTACACCTCTACCCCAATATAATGCAACCTGATATAACATGTAATGTGGTAAAGTAGTGCTCCGGGGGGGGCGGGGCTGCGCACTCCAGCGGATCAAAGCAAGTTCGATATAACGCGGTTTCATCTATAAAGTGGGACGATTTTTTGGCTCCCGAGGACAGCGTTATGTCAGGGTAGAGGTGTATTTTATTATGGACTGATATTTTGACAAGGGGCTAGGCTGTTTGGGATGCTTTCTTGTATTGGCTGTGATCTTAGGTGACGGTGGGGTACCTGGACCTTTGGGTAAGTGCCTTTTTTGTTGTAGAAAGTGAAACAAAAAATAAACATTATGGGTTTGTATACCAGTCCAATCCTGCAAGGCACTGAGCTTCCTGTCTCCCACTGACTTCACTGTAAGTGGAAGATGCTTACCCTTGCCCAGGATTGGGCCCATACTAATTCCTGTGTTCTTTGGAGTGCACTTACCCTCAGTCGTTTTAATTGTCCCACACAGACCCGCCCATGCAACAGCCACAGAATTAAGTTGAAGATTCAGAATTTCGGTGAACTTACTGTAGTAGTGGTAGTAGTAGTCGGGTTTGGGATAACTCTGATGCTTAATGTCACTGTCCCAGTTTCAATGAGGGCTGTAGCTCTGTTAGAACCCGACAGCAAATTGTCATCTGTTATATAGACGCGCAGTCTGTAGTCCCAGACTGTATCCAAACCACTGTCATAGTCAAATCTAGATGCAAGAATCAACTGAGAGATGTTGGAGCCAGCACTTGGTGAAAAAGTGAAATGATTATTCACATTACCTAGAAGTAGAAGCAAAAAAATCAACATAAAACAGATGCACAAAACAATGTGAAAAGGGCCACTTATTTCACTTCTTTCTGAAATTTGTTACTAATCCATTATGCAATCATTTGGCTGTACAGCACTGCCTTCAGAAACCGCTGAAAGGGATGATGTGCTCTAGCAGCATTAGCACTGGTCCGTTCTACGACATGGCTCCAGTTACTAGAAGTTGATTAGCAGGACTGCTATGGAAAATAATACCATAACTGAAGTGCTAAAGGTAGGAAATAAGCACTTTCAGTGAGACATACATCTGAGAAGAGACTTTTGCGCAAGGTTTAATGTTCAACATCTTCATTAATGATCTGGGTGATGGGATGGATTGTATCCTCAGCAAGTTCACAGATGATACTAAGCTGGGGGAGAGGTAGATATGCTGGAGGGTAGGGATAGGGTCCAGAATGACATAGACAAATTGGAGGATTGGGCCAAAAGAAATCTGATGAGGTTCAACAAGGACAAGTGCAGAGTCCTGCACTTAGGATAGAAGAATCCCATGCGCTGCTACAGTCTGGGAACCGACTGGCTAAGCAGCAGTTCTGCAGAAAAGGACCTGGGGGTTACAGTGGACGAGAAACTGGATATGAGTCAACAGTGTACCCTAATAGCCAAGAAGGCTAATGGCATATTGGGCTGCATTAGTAGGAGGATTGCCTGCAGATCAAGGGAAGTGATTATTCCCCTCTATTTGGCACTGGGGAGGCCACATCTGGAGTATTGCATCCAGTTTTGGGCCCCCCACTACAGAAAGGATGTGGACCAATTGGAGAGAGTCCAGCGGAGGGCAATTAAAATTATTAGGGGTCTGGGGCACATGACTTATGAGGAGAGGCTGAAGGAACTGGGTTTATTTAGACCGCAGAAGAGAAGAGTGTGGGGGGATTTGATAGCAGCCTTCAACTACCTGAAGGGGGGATTCCAAAGGGGACGGAGTTAGGCTGTTTTCAATGGTGGCAGATGACCAAAAAAGGAGCAATGATCTCAAGTTGCAGTGTGGGAGGTCTAGGTTGGATATTAGGAAAAACTATTTCACTAGGAGGGTGGTGAAGCTCTGGAATTGGTTACCTAGGGAGTTGGTGGAATCTCCATCCTTAGAGGTTTTTAAGGTCAGGCTTGACAAAGCCCTGGCTGGGATGATTTAGTTGGGGATTGGGCCTGCTTTGAGCAGGGGGTTGGACTAGATGACCTTCTGAGGTCTCTTCCAACCCTAATCTACTATGATTCTATGATAAGGGCTATTGCAAGAGATCCTCTCAGCATCTGAATGACTTGGTCTTAACAACTCTGCATAAGATCCTGTGCTACACCTCCAATAGACACAGCACAGAACTCACAGCCTCAGGTGAGGGTTAAGGTGGCTTGAAGACATCTTTTTGTGCCCTCCCAATCCTGGGCTGTTCTGGCTCATCGGCTTAATTTAGGGCTTGTCTACACTTGAAACACTACAGCAGTACAACTGCACCACTGTAGTGCATCAGGGTAGGCACTACCTATGCCAATAGAAGGGATTCTTCCATCAGCGTAGCCAATCCACCTCCCCGAGAGGTGGAATTCTTCCACCAACCTAGCGCTGTCTACATGGGGGCTTAGGTCATCTTAACTACACCACTCAGGGGTGTGGATTTTTCTGCTGATCTACTTTTCTAGTGTAGCCTAGGCCTTAAACACTGCACTATGGGTCTCAGCACTGCCTGGCATCTGTGCAGACCCACCAATTGACATGCCTCTTTTGCTCCTAGCTTCACCCCCTGCATGTTCCCTATCCAAGCATTGCAACGGGGTCCTCAGAAGATAGCCTTACTGTTTTTTAACTCAGTGCCTGCACCAGGAGACTCCTCCCATGGCCAGGACCAGGGCTTTTAGAGCCCCTTTATGCTACTCTGAGCCTTTTATGTTGCATAAAGGGGCTGGAGTGGGGGTGAGGCTCTCACCCTCTCTGCTTAATATGTTCGTCTGTATCACCTGTTCAATCATTACCCCATTCTCTGCCTCAAAAGGAGAAGTTTTTCCTAAGTTAAAATGGCTCCCTTTTTGTGAAATGAGGCAACACCAAATGTCTCAGCACCTGGCTTATAATTGATTTTTGTGTCCAAGCACATGTTCTCACAAAGGGATTTTAATGAGTACAGCATGGAGGTAGGACACAAGTTTTGTAGAGTAGTTTTGAGCAGTGCCCCAAATTCCACTCTGTTACACTGATAGAAATCTGAAATACTGGAACTCCATTAAGTCCACTGGGGTTATTCCAGTTTACCCTGTTATAACTGAAAGTACAATTTGTCTCTGTGTACAAGAGGAGTAGCAGTCTGGCTGGCTCCAGTGAGTCAATGTGAGTTTGCCATTAATTTAAATGGAAGCTCTAGGTAGCTAATCTTTAAGTTATTTCTAAAGTGCCTGTCAATCACCATGGTATTAAACCCTAGCCAATATCAGCATTACCATGTAACATGTACTAGACTTTTTTGTTCACAAAATCAAATGGACTGTCTATATCCAAGCATTTCCCCCATGCATCAGGCATGCAACAATGACATTCAAGAGTCAAACAAGTGCAGTACCTGAATTAATGAAGTACCGGAGAGATCTGGGACTAGAATCACGATCGACACACTCTATCCTGAAACCCTCAATGTTGGTCCCAACAGCTAGGTCTACCGGGATTGCCAATGAATAGGTATTGGCTGAACAAACTGGTTTTTCATCATTTACTTCAAGAACATTGATGGTTACCTGAAAGAGAGCCAGCTGATCAGGTGAGATTCTTCCACTATGCTGTGCCAGAATATTGCCAGCTCTAGTAGCTAGTAGGATTTGTTCTTCTTTCTTTTTATTGACAGTAGTTAAACAAGAGTGGCAGGGAAGTTCATGAGTTCATTTAGTTTTTGCCTTGGACATGTTAAAGTTCAAGAGATCATGAACTCATGTTGTGACCGATGTCCCTTTAGAACTCCAATTCCTTAAGGCAAATTATGTTCTAACATTGCACTTTCTTTTATGTGGGACTTTTGATTTTTTTGAATTGCCTAAAGTATGTCATAGTCAGAATGAAAAAATAATACTTAACACTTATTAGATCTAGCCCAGGGGTGGGCAAACTTTTTGGCCTGAGGGCCGCATCAGGTTTCAGAAATTTGTATGGAGGGCTGGTTAGGGGAAGGGGTCGTGGCCCAGCCCCCTTTAACCCTCCTGTTCCCTGATGGCCCCCCCGGGACCCCTGCCCCATCCACCCCCCTCCCCGCTCCCTGTCCCCTGACTGCCTCCAGAACCCCTGCCCCTGCCCACCGCCCCATCCAACCCCTCCTCTCATTCCTGACTGCCACCCCAAGACCCCTACCCCCATTCAACCCCCGTGTTCCCGCCCTCTGCCCGCCCCTGCCCACCCCCAACTCCCCTGCCCTCTATCCAACCCCCTCCCCACTCCCTGCCCCCTTACCGTGCTGTCTGGGTCACCGGTGGCTGGTGGCCCTACAGCCACGCCGCCCGGCTGGAGCCAGCCACACCGTCGCCACCGCACAGCACAGAGCACCGGGCTCTGCAGCGGTGCCCCAGAAGCTCGCAGCTCTGCTGCCCAGAGCATTGCACCAGCGGTGGAGTGAGCTGAGACTGCGGGGGAGGGGGAACAGCAAGGGAGGGGCTGGAGCTAGCTTCTCGGGTCAGGAGCTCAGGGGCCGGGCAGGAGGGTCCCGCAGGCCGGATGTGGCCTGCGGGCCATAGTTTGCCCACCTCTGATCTAGCCATTCAAGGTTCTCAAAGGGCTTCACAAATGTTAATTAAGCTTCCCGACATTTAATAATAATTCAGGGACTGAGCTTTTTATGGCCCAGCTTGACAAAGCCCTGGCTGGGATGATTTAGTTGGGAATTGGTCCTGCTTTGAGCAGGGGGTTGGACTAGATGACCGCCTGAGGTCTCTTCCAACCCTGATATTCTATGATTCTATGACCGTTCCATGCATGAAGGGAGCCCGTGTGGAGATGAGGGGCAGTGAGAGGGTAAGCATTCTCCCCCTAACCCCTCTTGTTCCTTCACCAAGCAGTTATTGGCTGGGAATGGTAAATTGGGCCTAAAATTCGGAGATAATACAATTTTTTTGAATAGCAAAATCAAATGTAATGCAAAAATGGGGTAAAGAGAGATGTTAATCACTAAACGAAACAGTTTATATGCACAGAAGTTCGGTGTTCTCTGAAACATATATGGAGTGAATGTAAGCTTATGTCTACACTTAACGGCGGCGTGTACACTACAGGTACTACACATGTAGGTATACACCACAGTGAAAGGCAGGCTGCATCCATACTTGTCACTGTGCTGTGTAGCTACATGTGGCAGTGAAAGGCTCCAGCAGTAAGGAAAGGCTCCAGCAGCTCCCCACTGCCAGAGTCTTTCATTGTATCCAGCAAAGGCTCTGGAAAATGGGAGGCAGCAGAGAGAGGCTCTGGCAGCAGGAAACAGCTGGAGCCTTTCCCCACTGCTGCCAGCCTTTCACTGTGGTGGGGAAAGGCTCCTGCAGCAGGGAAACAGCAGGAGACTATGCTGCTAAAAATAGCCATGTAGACATGGGAGGCATTGCTTGGACATGTAGGGTGTATCTACCCTAGATTTCAGGAGTGCCAGGCACTCTGCTCCACTCAGTCAAGCTATGCCTCACTGTCTACACAGCTCTTTATACCTGTGCTAGCTGGGCATGCAGTATCTGTACTCAACATGCTGCTGTAAGTGTAGACATGCTCTTTACGGCCTTTGTGGATCCACAGAAAGCTCTCTTACTGCCCACCAAAAATATCAAGAATGAATAACAGGCAGATAAAAGATAGTGTTGAAAGGAAAAAACAACAAATAAAAACACTGCTTTTTTCTTCTTTTTTTTTTTAATGCCAGGACTCCCTGCTCCCTCCCACTGTATCCTCCCTTTGTTTGAAATTCAGCCCTGTGTAGAGAGCCAGCCCACAGCCTTAATATCACTTCAGTGGGAGTTGAGTGGTGCATAGGTCTTGGAATGACCGTGGACATAGGCTAAATTTTACCTCAGGTGAGGGAGACATTTGCAGAAGTGATATAGTTACTTACGGACACTGTAGCAAGTTTCTCTGTGTCAGAAGCTTGCACTGTGAGGATGTACCTCTGCGTTGTTTCATAGTCTAATGTTGCTATAATCTCCAGATTTCCTTCATTTGGGTCGATCCAAAATATATTTGTGTAAGAAAGGGTACCTCCTCCAGCTACAATGGAATATGTGATTCCAGTAAATGGTAAATCCTTGTCTGTTGCACTCACTTCTCCAATGCTGGATCCAGCTGAAAAGAAGAGTCATGTTATCTTAACATTTAAAAAAATGAAATGTAAAGACCATAAGGCTCCTCCTAAGTGAGTTTCTTAGTTCAAATGACGTAGGCAGATTTTGATGTAACTCTAATTTAGGACTTGTCTATACAAGTAGTTATTCCAGAATAGTCATTCCGGATTAACTCTTGGTATGGATGTTCTTTATTCCAGAATAATAGTCCCTTATTCCAAATTAGTGTAATCCATTTCCAAAGTATTCTTATTCTGGAATGAGTGTGTCCACACCAGGACTTAATCGGGAATAGATGCCATGCTTGAAGTTCACATGCTACCTTAATCTGAATTAACTTCTCAGTATAAACAAGCCCTCAATATTTGTTTTATTTCTTTTTTTTAAACAAAAAATTAAAAAAAAAAAAGAGGAGGGGGAAGAAATACAAAACTTTCCTATATTTTGGCTGTCAGTTTCCCCATATATGATTTTTCATATGTGATGCGAGAGTGACTTCTGTGCAGGAGTTAATTTCACCCTAAATGCATATTTAAATAACCTGCTTTATATGAATTATGGGCTAAATGCCAAAAGTGAAACAGGGAGGGGAGGTTGGGGAGCTGTTGTCACTGAGGCCATCAGCATTTCATTTATTTCTCCTCCTGGCTCTGAATTCCAGCCCTGCTGCAGATTGCTAGCTCCTAGTTGGTGTGCCAGCCAGCATGCTTTCTGCTGGCACTACCCCATCCCCCAAATCCCGTTAGAGCCCACATTTGTATTTTCTCCAAAAATGTGTGCTGTTTTGCGAAGGGTTTTTAAAGCAACAGTATTTAAAAGTTTACACTAACAGTTGTTTAACTCAAATAAGCATTTTGCAGAATCCAGCAAAGCTCTGTGTTTATAGTCACACGTGTTTCAGAGATTTATTTAAATGATTACATAACAAAGGTCTGAATCACACAGGTGGGAGGAGGAAAGCACATGCAAGACAGGAAACTCCATGAGGTTCCCCATATTGTGCCTACAGAGAGGCAGTGTATGATGCCTGGCCTCACCCCTACACCATGGAACTAACAGGTCTCTCAAAACCAAAGCATTCCTGACAGCTGCATGAATCTAGAGGGAACAGCTGAAGCTCAGGGCCCTGGCCCTCTACATGGGGACCTGTGCATCCACACTATGGGTATGTCTACACTACCCGTCGGATCAGCGGGCAGTGATTGATCCAGCGGGAATCGATTTATTGCATCTAGTCTAAACGCGATAAATCGACACCCCCCCCACAAGCCCTCTCCCATCGACTCCTGTACTCCAGCGCTGAGAGAGGCACAGGCAGAGTCGACGGGGGAGCGGCAGCAGTCGACTCACTGCAGTGAAGACACCACAGTAAGTCAATCTAAGTACGTCGACTTCAGCTATGTTGTTCATGCAGCTGAAGTTGTGTAACTTAGATTGATCCCCCCCAGTGTAGACCCGAGTTAAGTCTCTGCTCTCCTTGATTCCTATCAGCAACTTGATATTTTAACTCCTGCATCAGAGGGGTAGCCGTGTTAGTCTGTATCCACAAAAACAACGAGGAGTCTGGTGGCACCTTAAAGACTAACTGGTTTATTTGGTCATAAGCTTTCGTGGGTAAAAAACCCACTTCTTCAGCTGAATGGAGTGAAAATTACAGAAGCGGCACTGCCAGGGAATACTAGCCAGCCAAGCCACCAGAAAACAATCTTCTGAGGAGACAGGAATTGAACCCACATCTCCTGAGTCCCAGTCCAGTGCCTTATCATTACACCAGCTTTTGTTTTGCATTTTTACTTGAAAAGCCTGTTTGAGCATTGCTGAACTCCAACAGGCTCTTTCACACCACACAAAGCTTGTAGAGTTTCAGAAGCAGCCTCAACATGTTCCCACCCTGAATGCAGGCCAGGATTTGGTAGGTATTGCAGGCCCAGTCTTTTCTTGCAATTTTGCTGTAGGCCTGCCATACTTTTTTCAAGTGATGGTTCTGTGCATTGTCTTTTGTCTGCCTGCAGTTGTGGCCATCTTGAGCTGATATGACACCTTGTCATAGGGTATACAAACCCCACCCTGGCTAGGAAGAGGTTAATGACAGCCTGTGAGCTCAGTCAGCCCCACCCTTTAAAACCTGCCAAAGGTGGCAAGCCTGAAGGGAGGAGTCAAAGAGAAAAAGCCCAGCTCAGTAGTGGCTGACCAGGACAGGTGGCTCTCTTGTGCTAGGCCCTTGATGGAAGGCCTGGCTGAGGCCAGAGGAAACATAAAAGCTGCCTGGAGGAAGTCTGGGCTGGGATCCAGAGCCTCCTAGATGCCAGAGCCTCCTGGGGTAGATAGGGATCTGAGTCATGAGAAGTAGACCAGGCTTTCCTTGAGAGGTCTACATTTCTTTCTGGTCAGTCACTAGTGAGCTAGACTCTTTCCTTTTTTAACTCCTTCCTCCAGGCTTGGCACCTCTCACAGGTATAACAGCACAGGGCTGACGGAGCCCACAGGCTCTCATCAACTCCTTCCCAGCCTGGAGCAGCTGTCAGTAGGGGACACCAGCAGAGAAGATCCTGCTGCACAAGCTCAGCTATGAGGGGGCACCCTGATGGTGAGTTACCCTTCTGCTTTATTGTATATTTAGCCAGTGGGTAATGTCAATGCTGTTGGAAAAAATATCAGGTTTCACGGTCCCAATATGTGGGTCATTTTTAAAAATGAAATATGGTGGTGGGGAGGGAGGGAGCCACTACAGTGTGTGGTGGAAGAGTGGATTTAAATAAAGACTATAGCTTATATTTGGGGGTGAGTTTTTTTTGTTTTGTTTTGTTTTTTTACTTTTAAATTTTTGCTGCCTCCAATTTAAGCTTGGTTTAATAACATGTTATAATAGAAAAGTTCCACAGCCAAAGAAAATTGGCTATGCTGTACAAACTAGAAAAAACCTGGCCCTTTAAACCCAGTGAAAATGCCTGCAAACAGTTGTAATTTCCATCTTTTACCCTCTCCCTCCAAAAAATCCCCCAAATTCCTGATGAAACTCTGTCTGTTCCTCTCAATTACTGTACACTCCAAGTAAAAAAGATTTAAAAAGCCAGAGTTAAATGCAGCTGCAGGTAAGGGACATTGTAAACACACAGGTGCCAGGCACTCTACACAGAGGAAGAAAACACTGCTTGCATCCGAAGAAGTGGGTATTCACCCACGAAAGCTCATGCTGCAAAACGTCTGTTAGTCTATAAGGTGCCACAGGATTCTTTGCTGCTTCTACAGAACCAGACTAACACGGCTACCCCTCTGAGGCTTTGGCTACGCTTGCATTTCAAAGCGCTGCCGCTAAGTGTAGTCAAAGCGCCAGCGCTGGGAGAGAGCTCTCCCAGTGCTGTCCGTACTCCACCTCAGGGCCGCGCAGAGGATTCCGGGGGCCCGGGGTCTTCGGCGGCAGGAGGCCCTTCCGTTCCGGGACCCGCCGCCGAAGTGCCCCGAAGACCCGCGGCGGGAGCCCCCCCGCCGCCGAATTACCGCCGAAGCGGGACCCGCCGCCGACGTGCAGCCCAGTCTTCGGCGGTAATTCGGCGGCGGGGGACCCCCACCGCGGGTCTTCGGGGCCCGTCGGCGGCGGGTCCAGAACGGAAGGCCCCCGCCGCCATTACCGAAGACTGGGCTGCACGTCGGCGGCGGGTCCCGCCGGGCGGTAATTCGCCAGTGGGGTCCTTCCGCCCCGGAGCAGAAGGACCCCCCGCCGGCGGAGACCAGGAGCGAAGAAGCTCCTGCGCCCTCTTGCCCCACCCCCTCTGGGCGGCCCTGACCCTATCCACCCCTCCCAGAACACCCACACTCCAACCCCCATTCCCTGCCCCTCCCCAACCTCTGCCCTGACTGTCCCCAGGGCTCCCTGCCCCTTAGCCAACCCCCCCGGCCCCAGCCTCTTACCCCTGGCTCCCTCCTCACGCGCAGCCTCAGCGCCTCGGCTGAACAGCCGCAGCGTGTCTCCGGCGGGGCCTGAGCTCCGTCCCGCTCAGAGCCGCATGGTGAGGGGACGGGGCTGGGAGCTCCACGCCGAGTGGAGGGAGCAGAGCTCAGGCCGGAGCTCCCAGCCCTGCCCCCTCCCCACGCGGCGCGGGGCGGGGCTCAGGGGCCCCGGCTGAGACACGCCGCTTGATGTGCTAAGGCTCCAGGAGAGGGGCGGAGGCAGGAGCCTCCGCTGTTCTCTTGGGGGCCCCTGCAGAGCCCGGGGCCCGGGGCAAATTGCCCCCTTTGCCCCCCCCTCTGGGCGGCCCTGCTCCACCTCCCTGTGGGGAATAACAGCACTGGGGCTTTGACCACACTGGCGCTTTGCAGCGCCGCAATTTGCAGCGCTGGAGAGGGTGTGTTTTCACACCCTGCTGCAGCGCTGCAAATTTGCAAGTGTAGCCAAGACCTGATACTTGACTGCAGAGAAGTTGCTTAGGAATAACGGCAGAACAAAAGGTCCAGTTAGAACAGAGAAGCTGGAAGGTCCGTGGAGCAGGGAGAAGTGGAAAAGGCAGTAGGACATCTCAGGGAGGCCGAGCAGCCCATGTAAAAGATGTGCAAAAAATTCTCAGACAGCATGAGTGGAAAAACTCATGCTTGAAAGTGTTTTGCAAAATTGTTTAACCTGCAAATTTTTGCTATTGCAAAAGCAGGTTCCTCACAACAAATGAGTTTCCCCCCACCCCAAAGTGAGTGCAAGTCTAACTCTGTTTCCTTGTATATACTACTCTGCTAGGCGGGAGTGGATGGTCTTGTGCTTACAGCATTGCCCTGGGATTCAGGGGCATGATGACACCCCACCCACTACAACAGAGGCTTCAAAGGGTCCTCAAAAGGCAGGTTTATGACTGTCATTCACAGTGCCAGACACAGGGGAGTCATCCCTCAGCTGAACCAAGGCTTTTTGGACCCATTTATGCTCTTTTAAGTAGTGTAAAGTGGCCAGCGTGGGAGTGAGGATCTTGCCCAAGAAATGTGTGTTCAGTTCTTGGTTCTACCACAGAATTGCTATGTAACCTTTGGCAAATCACTTAATTTCTCTCCCCCATTTGTAAAATAAATACTTCCTGTAAAATAATACTTCCTTTCTCCCACCCTTTGCCTGTTTTGTCTTTTTACATTGTAAACTCTGTACTATGAGGTTGTGCAGTGGGGCCCTGATCTTGGCTGGGGCTTTGAGGCACTTTTGTAATACAAACTAATATATTTTTTCCCCAAGATAATTATTTTACACTGTAACAACCTTACATCTATAGGATAGCCTTTACTTACTGTACCTCGAGTAATTTCTGAAACATTGAATACGTAGGATGGGCTATTGAAGACTGGGAAGAACTCATTCACTGGAGTTATTTTGATGTAAATGTAGATATTATCTGGAAACATAATGGAAGATTAACTAATGGTTAAGTATGGCTATGAAACCATGTGTTGAACATAAACGTATTTTGAATAACATTCCTCTTACTATGCAGTAACAGCATAGGGAAAAAAATCTCAAAGAAGAATAAAAGGGATACTTGCTAGTATAGTAAGGCTGGGCAATATCTTGCACCACAGCTGTCAAAGTATATTCCTCAACTGCTAGATTATCTGGATTTTCGAAATCCAGATCTCCAATCAACTAGATTAAAAAAAGAAAACTGTATTTATACCTCGTTACATAAAGTCACAGCACACACCAAGCAAATGATAATTTCCAGTGTTCTGTGCTGGCTAAATACATATACCACTGCCCTCTTTGAATTATACAAGCAATTAATAAATTACAGGACTGAATATGCTCTCCGGTGTCTAGCTGTAATTCCTAACTCCACTGCAGCCAAGAAGATTCTTTCTCCTTTAGCTAAACTTGTAGGGGCCCTGTGTTACATGTAGCGAAAGTCTTGATCTTTTTATCTTTGAGTTCAAAGTGTGTGTAATATGCTGGCTAAGTGTAACAAGTCCCTTATTTCATGGTTGGTCCATAAAGAGGAAAAGAACCTACTACTACCACTACCAACAAACAATTGGCCTTTAGATCAGAGGCTCTCAACCAGGGGTCTGGGCCCCCCTGGGGGGGCCACGAGCAGGTTTCAAGGGGTCCTCCAAAATAAACCAGAGAGCAAGGCCGTCATTAGACTCACGGGGACCCAGGGCAGAGAGCCAAAGCCCAAGCAACTTAGCTTTGCAGGGCCCCAGGCAATTGCCCTGCTTGCAGGGCCGGCTCCAGGCACCAGCATTCCAAGCTGGTGCTTGGGGCGGCATTCTGCAAGGGGCGGCAGTCCCTGTTGTTTTGCCCCAAGCAACGCGCCAAATTGCCGCCGCGGAGGGCGGGGGCAGTCCGTGCGCCCTTAGGGCGGCAGGCGTGTTTCCGCGGTGAGGGCAATTCGGCAGCAGCTTCTATGTTTAGCTGTCTGGGGCGGCTTCAGCTAAACATAGAAGCTGCCGCCAAATTGCCGCCACTGCGGAAACGCGCCTGCCGCCCTAAGGGCACACGGACTGCCTCCGCCGCCCGCGGCGGCAATTCGGCACGTTGCTTGGGGCGGTGAAAACTGTAGAGCCGGTCCTGCCTGCTTGCTACCCCCTAATGCCAGCCCTGGTTTTTAATCTACTGGATATGCTGTGGCACAGGTGGGCCATGGAGTTTTTATAGCATGTTGGGGGAGTGTCAGAAAGAAAAGGGTTGAGAACCCCTGCTTTAGATCATGGAGTGTAGGCCTATGCCGAAGGTCTCAGGTTCAGTCACTGATGATAATCCCTGGGGAGAGTCGTTACAAAGTAGTTGCCCAAATGGGGAATTAATCCCTGTCTCTTGCATTGTGCCATACTTTGTAGCACCCTCACTGGGGTTGTCAGCACTAAAGCTCAAGTCTCTACCATTTGAGTTAAAATAGTAACTCCTTCAGCCAGTAGCAGTACTAGGCTCTTATCCTCTATGGAGTAGCCAATGGAGGGGAAATGGCACATTTAGCCAGCATGTTACATTATACAGCCAGTGTGAGCAGAAGAGATCAGGACATAAATTCCTGTGTTGTCATGCAAATGTTTCTTAGCCTTGTAGATGAGGAAGTAGTTTGTGGTACATCACCATCCATCATGCTTCTGCAATGTTATCTTTTGAATGATATATCTAGGTGCTTGCTGGTTGGTGTATTGCACAGTTTTTATCCACAAAACAAGCAGCATTACACATGCCAAGCAACTGGATAGAGTTCTTGTAACTGCAGATCTGATATCAGCACAAGGAATCCATTGTTCTGTCATGTGAAATAAACAAGTGCAAATCCCAAGGTGCATTTGTATGAACTGACCACCTTGAGTAGCTCTACAGTTCTTACCAGTGGAGTCAGGAGGTGGTTTTGAGTTGCTTCTCTGGTATGTCAGTCTTTCTTCTGAATAGCCAAGATCTCATGTAGTATGTTACAAACACTTGTGTGAATTGGGATTAGTCTGGCACTGTTAAAATTGCTGAGACCTGCCCCGGTTGCTCCTGTTATGCCTCCATATCAATGTTAAACAGGAATGAGTTTCAAAGCACTATATTGACATTCATTATGTGCCCCCCACACTCCTTAGAAAGGAGATTTCAAACAAGTCTCTGGCTTTGGGATTTTTCACCAGTTTTAACCATTCTTTCAGATTTTAGAATAAAGAGCCATTGTGCATCATGATCTCTAGACTCCATAGAGAACATTCTCACCAAAAAAAATCATGCACACATTTAATCAACAGTTTCAATAGACTTCATCCTAGCCCAATGTGAATAACAATTGTTCCTGAAAGGATAATGAATGTAGAGCATTGGAAGATACCTTAATTAGATTTAACAAACTGCCACCTTAATTGAGACTTCCTAAAACAAAACAATTAACTAACCACAATTCTTCCTGAGCCAGATGGATTCAGTGTGAATTTGTTACTTCCAAGTCCAGACAATCCAGTGAAGTTAAATTCATTATTTGATGGTTCAACATCTATATCCTGGCAGTGATCTCGCAGGTCAAGGAGAAGTGTCCCAGTGGTGGCTGTTTCGTATACCTCAAGTCTGTCAAAAAGAAATATGTTTCCCATCATGCCTCTTTACAACATTCCTCTTAACAGCTTTTGAAGTGTACTGCATATTGACTTCCACATACTTTTCAAACCAAAATCCCAGATTCCAACACCCCAAACTTTAGGAACAGAGCTGGAATCTGATCCGTATTTTGTGGCTAACCCCTTTCTCTCTCCAATGGGCTGAAGCAAAACCCTTAGACAAACCCAAACCAAATGCCTGGAACACCTCTTAACTTTGGAACTAGCATCAGGATCTTAGTTTGATTCACCTCTAATTTTAAATGAGTATCTTTTAAAAATCTGCAGTTCAGTACTCTATCTACATGCTGAAACATGCTAGTTCATTTGCCCCTTAATTGATATTTGGCCTTGTTTTTTCTTTACTGAACAAAATACTTAAGTATATGCTTAATTCTACTCATTTGAGTAGTCCCATTAAAGTTGGTGTGGGACCAAAATCAATCAGACTACATGCATGCTTAAAGTGGATGTTTATGTGCTTTGTTGGATCAGGGCCTATGAGGGCATAAGGTTACTTTCAAACACTGAAATTAGTTTTTATTCTTTATCTTAGGACAGTGTGTGATATATTTCCAACTAAACTAATTACAGTAACCCATGATCTGTCAGCTGAATCTGATATACCTCAACCAAAGCAATTCTCATTCATCACATCAGTTTTGCAGAACTGAAGAGTCATTTTCTCCATGAATGGAATAGTAGACAACCATAAAGTTGGAGTGAGTTTCAGATGCTCTGTTGTGGTGATTGTCATCTTGACAATGCCATCTTCTATTGATGAAAGGCTCGGATACCCATATTATAATGCAATGTCAAGAACCTGATCCACAATGATTTTGCAGCTTTCTGCAATTCTGTTTCCCACATCTCCTCCATCTCCCTACTTCCTTATTGCTTACAGGGATGGGGTGGAATCATGACAGCTCCAGTCACTTCACTCAATACTCCTTGAGCAGCCTTGTATATGTCAGGCAAGATGGGAATAGCTTGTGCTTTGTGTGAGACATAGACTTGTGGGGATTTATTTACAGGATGTGGGGCTCTATCCTGAGAAGCAGGGACCTTGAAAAAGACTTTGGGGTTATGGTGGATAATAACTGAATATGAGCTCTCAGTGTAATGCTACGGCTAAAAGAGTTAATGTGATCCTTGGATGCACAAACAGGGGAATCTTGAGCAGGAGCAGGGTCAACAGAGCCGGATCTAGGCACCAGCATCCCAAGCATGTGCTTGGGGTGGCACTTTTCAAGGGGCGGCACTACAGCTTTTTGTTTGTTTGTTTGCTTGCTTGCTTTTTTGCTTCGATGGCGGCACTCTGGCCTTTTTTTTTGCTTGGGGTGGCAAAAAACCTGGAGCTGGCCCTGAGGGTCAATCTCCATATTTGGCACTGGTATGACCACTACTGAACACTGTGTCCAGTTCTGGTGTCCACAATTCAAGAAGGATGTTGATAAATTGGGGAGGGTGCAGAGAAAAGACATGTGAATGATAAAAGGATTAGAAAATATGCCTTATAGTGATAAATGCAAGGAGCTTAATCTATTTAGCTTAACAAAGAGAAGATAAAGGATGACTCGATCGTGGTAAATAAGTACCTACATGGGGAACAAATATTTGATAAGAGGTTCTTCAATCCAATGACTGGAAGCTGAAGTTGGACAAATTCAGACTGGAAATAAGGTATAATTTTTTTAACAGTCCAAGTAATTAACCATTGGAGTAGTTTACCAAGGGTCATGGTGGATTCTTCATCACTGACAATTTTTAAATCAAGCTTGGATGTTTTTCTAAAGGACCTGCTCTAGTTCAAACAGGAATTATTTCAGGGAAGTTCTATGGCCTGTGTTACGTAGGAGGTTTGACTAGATGATCAAATGAGTCACTTCTGACCTTAGAATCAATGAAAAATGTCCCAGAGGGCTACAGGTTAAGGATCATGATGTTTAAAAACACAGGAGAAGGAGATTCCTTATAACTACAGGATTTCTTCCTAACTGGGTGCTTCGTGCCATCCTTGGAACCTCAAGTAGATTATTCAGATCAATTTAATAATTTCTCAATTTAGAGCAAAACACTTTCCTGTCACTAAACTACTTTTGCTGGGCTGATTTCCCATCTCATTTAATGCTATTCTGTTTTTTTTCAATATGCTTCAATTGGAGAGCTATTCTCTCATTCCCTGAAGAATGACTAAATATCTAGGAGTTCAATCTAGTCAGAAGTGACTGTTTTAAAGTGAGTTTCTTGCCTATCACTCTGATTCTGTTATTTTTTAAAACTGCGGCACAGATTTAATGCAAAGAAAGTGCTTCGGGCTCAATCCTGCTCTCAGTTACACCAACTGACTTCAGAGGTGTCACTCTTGAATTAAATTGAGTTAGACTGATATAAAACTGGATGTGAGATCAGAACCAGACCCTGGGATCTAACTCTGGAGTCCTTGTTCAGTCACAGATCCCATTGACCCTCGCTGGAGTTTCACAAATAGACGGGTTTCAGAGTAGCAGCTGTGTTAGTCTGTATCCGCAAAAAGAACAGGAGTACTTGTGGCACCTTAGAGACTAACAAATTTATTTGAGCATAAGCTTTTGTGGGCTAAAACAGACGGGCTACAGGACTGGGTCTTTTAAATATGAATTGAAAAGATTTGACAAAAAATACATCCAATGGGCCTTACAACTGGAGTTGTGTGAATAACTGATTTTTCGGTTTCCTGGCAGTTCTGAAAAATTATGGAATAAAATTCAGTTTGTAGCATACTGAAAAATTTCAGCAAATCAAAAAATGTAGTGGCTGGGGAGGGTCTCACATCTCAATGAGTACCCTAATCACTGGGCTAAAGATTACAAGGGAGCTTCCTCCTCCTACAGCAGTTTTGTGAATGATGCCAAAACCTCCTTGTGAACCCAGCTCTCCTCCCCCCCGCCAAATTTTTTATTAAAACTGGCAAATTCCTGTCCAATTCATGTTGACCAAAGCTGCATTTTTTTTGGCAAATAAGTGGTGTGAAAAATATCTCCCAGCTCTGTTGACAACAGCACAAAAATGGAACAACACCGGGGTCAGCCCCATGAACTGTGAAAGATTCTAAATCCTTCATGACACAATCCCACCTATCCCCCCTCGCCACCCACACGCAGTATGAATGGCAGACGTCCAGCAGAAAATAGCAGGACTGATGGTAATTTATAGTGCTTGCAATGGCACACCAAACATGTATAATGGCAGAGTGGTCTATGCCCTGAAGCGTTTGCAGGCCAAGAACATGAAGACAGCAGACAAAGAAAGGGAGTTGGGAAAGGAGAGGGCAAAGGTTAAAATTAATAACAGCCGGAAGGGTCTGAAAGTCAACCACTTAGAATGATCCCATTTAATAAGTTCTCATGAAATGAGAGGGCTGAAAAGTCTGCCTCTGTTATGGACAGAAATTATGCTATTTTAAATTATATACAGTCTATGGCCCCTCGACGCTGTGGTGATTGGCATCTGAATGGGAGAAAGAGAGAAATAAAACCCTGATTTGAAACAGATGTTTTGGGCCCAATTTTCAAACCTGAACCAACAGGATGTTTGAGCCCTGCAACTTAAGACACACAGTCAGCACTTACCAGTAGGAGCCAATAGGGACTGCCCATTTGAACACACACATGTAGGATCTAGGTGCCTAACTGGGGTGCCCTACATCAAATACTGGCCCCATCATATTGGTGAGAGACATCGTGAGTGGCTTAGTACCTGAAGTTGTAGAAGCTACATTCTGGTGGGTTGTCATTGAGATCTTCTATAATGACTGTTATCTCCATTTCATTCGTTTGCCCACCACTGGGATTGTCCTCCACATGAATGACCAATGAGATGTTAGGATGTAGCCGTAGGGGAGCAGCATCTCGATCTATTCGCATAGCCACGTAAATCACACCAGTGACTAAGAGGAAAGGAATGAGACGTTAGATACTGGAAAGGAAATGACAAGAATTCATATTTAAATGTATAGTTCTCCTCAAGGACTTGATGGCTCAGGGAACTGGTCGTAAATATAGAGACTTCCCTACCTCCACGTCGCAGCTGTTTGTTTAGTGATCTGAAATAAACTGATGCATTTTATCTAACCCTTAGCAGATAACTGTCCACAGCACAAAAATACCATCATGGCTGACAGCCTCAGCAGAGAGGCCAATAACTGACCAGGCATGGAGACTGACCTACCCTCTCACCCTAGTAGGGGTCTTTGTAAGTCAGGGGTGAGGTACATTGGCAGAGTAGTGTTGGGAAGTGTGCACTGCTAATGTTCATGCTGTCCCTGCCATGTGGCTAAAGACAGAACTTCATTTTCTAGTGCTCTCAAGGCAGCTCTAGATCTACGTATAGTAAGAATCATTCTCAACTATGATGTCGTGTGTCAAGTTCTGTCTTCACTCATTCGCTTCTTGGTTATATACCCTTTCATCTGCCATTGTCCAAACAGGAAAACTTGTCAGCCATGTATTACTATAGGCAAAGAGCCAGAAGAGGGTGACAGAATGTGTTTATACGCAGTCTGTGTTTCTTAGCGTACAAATGGGGAGTGTAGCACTGTAAGCCCAGAAGGCACAGGGAAGCCAAAGCATTTAAAAAGAAGAAAAAGAGTCACTGAGCCTGATTCTACACTGCCCTGTGCTTTGTGTCGTCATTTACAACTGCGCCAATCAGACTGAAAGTGCTACCAGTTCAGAAGGGTGACATTCACTGACACAGCTGTAAATTACTCGAGGAGAACCCGGTGTGCATGGACAGAAGGCGAATAGGGTCCTGTTATATGAGCTTGTCAAGTCTTCTGAGATGTCTCACCTGGGGGAAATAATGGATTTGAATTACAGGGCTCCTGTAGCTCTTATCCTGGGAGGGGATTCAGCCTGCACCATGAAGGACATTAAAGTCCCGGTCTTTGGCCCCCTGATCAGACCATTTTGTGTTGCTCTCATGGCTCAAAGAGGCATAAAACTGCCCTAAGAAGGCAACTGAGGAGTCCTCTCGCCTAGAGGAATCCCAGGCTGGCATAAAGGTCTACATCACTCCCTCCCAGCCCACCGCTGGCGAAGTACGCATGTTGCAGGCAGGACCGGAGGTGGCTGGAGTGTTCCCATGAAAATCTCCAGCTGGCGCAACAGCCCATTGGGGAATTTTGCAGCCAGCGCAGATTAGGAAAATGGTGAGGCTACACTAATTTATTCTGGAGGTGCCGGAGGGAACAGCCCTCAGGATCAGATGAGTTTAAGCCACTTTTGCCGCTCCCCCCACCCCTTTTCACTTCTACGTTGAGCACAGCTCAGCCAGACCCAGCCCTAAGAATGTATTAACCGGATATAAAGTATGCTGCTTCTTCATAAGAGTAGCAACAGAAGGAAATAAACTCCTTTGGCTCCAGTTTTAAGTTATCTTATCAAACCTGGATTGTTTCTTGTCTTGTACCAAAAGGCACAGATAGATTGAAGGACATATCGTATTTTTGTTTGTCTTACATGGATTTATGGAGAAATGCATATTAGGTGGACTGATGCTGTAGACAAGTGTGCTGACAATGCCTTCACCATCTGGATCTTTAGCTGTTATATTGGCAACAACAGTTCCTGGGCTGGTTTCCTCTGGAATCCTGTAGACTCTCTCTTTCCTAGAGTAGACCAAGAAGTTCAACAGAGGCAAATAAATGTTCCCCCACGCCCATTGCTAAGTGTCTATTGCTTGACAGTCATAGAATTGTAGATGTCGGAAATAGAAGAGACCTGATAGATCATCCAATCCATCTCCTGCAAATGGATTAGCTATTTTCATTCCATCAACATGCAGGTTAAAAAATAAAAATAGCGGCAGCAGTATAAGGAATCTTGCTATGGAATAAACACAGTCACTGCTTCCAGGACAATATTATTCTAAAGAGCTTGTCTCAGTGGTGCAATACATTTTTAAATGACAGGGTCTGCTTTCCCCTGACTGAGCATGCCCAGAACTCCAGGTAACATTTGATTCCCAGAGGGTAGTATTGAAGGGGGAACTGTCCGGTTGGAGGGGTTTACCAGTGTCAGTCCTCGGTTTGGGTTTTTTTTTTCCGATTTTATCAATATATTTACCTGGGACCCCAGGACCAAGTGGGCTGATAAAGTTTGAAGTTTTTGGACCAAGTTGGGGGGTTGGGGGTATTGTCAATTCGGATCGGGATTCGGAGATTTAGATGGAGATTTAGATGACCTAATAAACTGGTAGTAGTAGGAATTGAAATTGAAGTTCAATGTGTGAAGTGTGCAAGGTAGGCAACTTTATTTATAAAACTAGCCCAATATATTCACCCTGGTAGGGCTTGATTTCTCCTGAATGAGTTTATGGCCCAGGCATTGTTTTACATGCAAATTTGCATGGTTACTTGTGATTATTGCAGCTGCATGTACAAATGAGTATTCGGATGTGCAATTGCTGTTATTGCGTGTGCAAAGGTAGGCATGGCAGAGCACCTAAGTCTGGGCTGCAGAGAAGCACTTATCTCTGCTTGTGCTCTATTCAATTATTTATCCAAAATGGAACAGCGGCAACAGAAAAGATTGATGGAGCCACACATCAAAATATCCCATAGCTCAGTGTTTAGAGCACTCTCCTGAGAGGTGTGGCAGACTTGTGTTCAAATCCTTTCCCCTCACTCAGGCAGAGGGGGGAACTGAGCCTAGGTCTCCCCCATATCAGGTGAGTGCTCTAACACAGTGGTTCTCAAAGCCGGTCCGCCGCTTGCTCAGGAAAGCTCCTGGCGGGCCAGACTGGTTTGTTTACCTGCCGCATCCGCAGGTTCGTCCGATCACGGCTTCCACTGGCTGCAGTTCACCGCTCCAGGCCAATGGGGGCTGCGGGAAGTGGCACGGGCCAAAGGATGTGCTGGCCACCCTTCCCAGAGCCCCCATTGGCCTGGAGCAGCGAATCGCAGCCAGTGGGAGCCACAATCGGCCGAATCTGTGGACACAGCAGGTAAACAAACCGGCCTAGCCCGCCAGGGGGTTTCCCTGAACAAGCGACAGGCCAGCTTTGAAAACCACTACTCTAACCACTGGGATAAAAGTTATAAGGGAGGCACCATATCCTCCTGCTCCAACTGGATTTTGAATGGCCCTGATCTGACAGGCATGTTCAGGGTGCCTGCCAGATTAGGCCCTGCAGGGAAGATAGACATTCACCTGCCTATCTTCCCCCAGTTCATGGATCATGCTGGGAGTTAGGCAGGAGACAGGTGTCCAGACCCCTAGAAGGAGGCAGCAGTGCACATTCCCTCTGAAACACCTGGCATTGGCCACTGTTGGAAGACAAGATACTGGGCTGGAAGGACCATTGTTCTGACCAGTATGGCCATTCTTATGTATTATTATTTGTTTCATTGTGGCACCAGTCATGGAGCAGGACTCCATTGCGATAGGCTCTGAACAAAAAAATAGTCCCTGCCTCAAATAGCTTACAATCTGAGTTTAAGAAAGATGGATATAGAAAGAGGGAGAAGTACATGTACACAATGAGACATTGTATCAGTTAATGGCTATATTACAGAGTCTCCTAAAAGGTTGAACCAATGATGCTGGGGCTGAAAAGTCTGAGAACCATTTGTATTTTTAGGGTACAAAGTGAATGTTTCACTTACGTGGTAAAGTAAGGTGTTTCATCATTGGTGTTAATGATGTTGACTATCACTGTCCTGGTGGTGCTCAGCCCTAGGCGGTCTGTCACTGTTATGTTTAACACATAACTGTTAAATAAAAACAAAATCCAACCAGAATCACTCTGTGGATTACATGCAGTAGGTCTCTGTTAATAATGAACAACAAGAATAATCAGAGGATCAAAATGAATACTTACGTATGTGGATCTCTCTCAAAATCAAATTCTTTTGTGGAAGAAATGGTTCCAGTTTGAGAGACAGTGAATGACTCTGACACAGGAGTACATGAATACTGGAATAAAAAGATTATGAATTAGCATCTGTATCTTTTTAAAACATCCAGCCATTCGTTCACGGGCTTACAGAATGGATCAAGGAAACATGCCCCACATTTACAGTATTGTCACAGAACTCTGTGTAAGGAGATGTACAGGCATCATGGTCATCAGCAGGATCGAACCCAGGACATTCATCACCAGAAACACAAGACACTGTCACTTGAGCTATAGAAGTAAGTCTGCGGGTAAACAGCAAGCAGGGCATGACAGTGGTCCCCATTAGAAAGAGACATGGTCACACAACAAGCTAGTTGTTGTGTCACATTTGTATCAGAATAATTCTCACCCCCCCTGGTATCCTAATCCATGAAAATAATGTAATTTACTGGCTAGTGTGTGTGCACGCGCCACTACCCATCTAGTGGTTGGGCAGCAGGAGATACTTAAGCAAGTCTGACATTTATCCAGAAGAGAGCAGTGGTGCACAGATATTTAACCAGGACAGTATAACCGCCATGTCCAAGGTAGATCATCTTTTTCTGCATTTAACTAATATTCTGTATGCCAGTTGATATGCTCCTCTACATTGTTACTAACAACACACCGCCCAGGTCCTCATTTGGTGTAAATCAGCATGGATCTATTGTCTTCAGTGGAGCTATACAAATGGTTTTTACAAACGTTGAGGTTCCATTGTAGGACAGGAGTTGCAAAGCTTTTTGCTCTTCATCTCTTGGAGGTCCGTGCAAGATAGATGGAGAGGAGAACACTGACACACAGTGCACTTGTACGATGACTTTGTGTTTTTATTCAGGAAACTGCTCCCAGCTTGCAAATTAATTCCAGTGTGAATTAATCTACCAATGTGATATATGCCATCATATGCCAGCAATGCCCCTCTGCCATGTATATTGGCCAAACCAGACAGTCTCTACGCAAAAGAATAAATGGACACAAATCTGACATCAGAAATAATAACATTCAAAAACCAGTAGGAGAACACTTCAGTCTCTCTGGTCACTCAATAACAGACCTAAAAGTGGCAATTCTTCAACAAAAAAACTTCAAAAAACAGACTCCAACATGAAGCTGCGGAACTGGAATTAATTTGCAAACTGGATACCATGAGATTAGGCCTGAATAAAGACTGAGAGTGGTTGGGTGATTACAAAACCTAAACTTAATTTCCCCAATACTAATTTCTCCCTACTTGCATTCGATGAAGTGGGCTGTAGCCCATGAAAGCTCATGCTCAAATAAATTTGTTAGTCTCTAAGATGCCACAAGTACTCCTGTTCTTTTTGCTCATACAGACTAACACAGCTGCTACTCTGAAACCTTTCTTCCTACTCTTACTCACACCTTCTTGTCAACTGTCTGTGATGGGCCACCCTCTTACCACTTCAAAAGTTAGAACATAAGAACGGCCGTACCGGGTCAGACCAAAGGTCCATCTAGCCCAGTATCTGTCTACCGACAGTGGCCAATGCCAGGTGCCCCAGAGGGAGTGAACCTAACAGGCAATGATCAAGTGATCTCTCTCCTGCCATCCATCTCCATCCTCTGACGAACAGAGGCTAGGGACACCATTCTTACCCATCCTAGCTAATAGCCATTTATGGACTTAGCCACCATGAATTTATCCAGTCCCCTTTTAAACATTGTTATAGTCCTAGCTTTCACAACCTCCTAAGGTAAGGAGTTCCACAAGTTGACTGTGCGCTGCGTGAAGAAGAACTTCCTTTTATTTGTTTTAAACCTGCTGTCTATTAATTTCATGTGGTGACCCCTAGTTCTTGTATTATGGGAATAAGTAAATAACTTTTCCTTATCCACTTTCTCAACATCACTCATGATTTTATATACCTCTATCATATCCCCCCTTAATCTTCTCTTTTCCAAGCTGAAGAGTCCTAGCCTCTTTAATCTTTCCTCGTATGGGACCCTCTCCAAACCTCTAATCATTTTAGTTGCCCTTTTCTGAACCTTTTCTAGTGCTAGAATATCTTTTTTGAGGTGAGGAGACCACATCTGTACACAGTATTCGAGATGTGGGCATACCATGGATTTATATAAGGGCAATAATATATTCTCAGTCTTATTCTCTATCCCCTTTTTTGTTATTAAGTTATTTTTCCTCCCTTGGTATCCTGCTGTTAATTGATTTATCTTGTTAGACTGACCTCACACTTGGTAAAGCAACCCCCATCTTTTCATGTATTTATACCTGCTCCTGTATTTTTCACCTCATGCCTCTGATGAAGTGGATTTTAGCCCATGGACACTTATGCCCAAATAAATGTGTTAGTCTCTAAGGTGCCACAAGGACTCCTCATTGTTTATCCCACAGTGCAACTCACCACTGTCCAATGCAGAGTCTTTTGGGAAGTTTTTGCAATGCCTGATGGGGCCAAAACAAATTGTGGACGGGTGAATGGGAGCCTGGGGTCAACTTCCCATAATGCAGTGTTCTCCATCCCATAATTTCATCTGCATACCATAATTTTCGTGCCTTCTTTTCAAAATCCCATAAACCCCCATATCTCCCCTCGCTGTCTGCCATCTCTGAGAGACGCATAGAGCCTGCACAGTTCTACACTGTTGTCATGAGCATTGCAAGCATAAGGTGCATGATCCTGCAGTATTGCAGAGCCTCAGTAGGAGCTGCAGGGAACATAACAATTCCTTGGAGGCTAGATTGCCGTGGGACATAGAAAACAACAATTGAAGATTCTTGGTGGCATTCATGGAGCAGCTGGAGATAGTAAGGTGCTGGTTCTGGGACCGAGAAACAAGCACTGACTGGTGAAATTGCATCATCATGCAACTTCAGGCTGATGAGCCGTGGCTGCAGAACTTTTGGATGCGCAAGGCCACATTCCTAGATCTGTGTGCCAAATTTGCCCCAGCCATCCAATGCAGGGACACCAAAATGAAAGCTGCAGTGATACCTGAGAAGCAATTAGTGATTGTACCCTGGAAACCAGATGGCTACAGCCAGTTGGGAATCAATCTGCAGTCAGGAAATCCGTCACAGAGGCCGTTGTCATGCATGTGTGCAGGGCCGTTAATCATCTCCTGCTATGCAGGATTGTGACTCTCAGCACTGTGCAGGACATAGTGGATGGTTTTGCAGCAATGGGGTTCCTGAACTGTGGTGGGGTGATAGATAGCACACCTATTAATTTTTTTGGAGTCAGACCACCTTGCCAGAATACGGCAACAGAAAGAGCTACTTTTCTATGGTTAAGCAACCACTGCGGAATCACTGGGGATGCTTTACTGACAGCAGTGTGGGCTGGTCAAGGAAAGTGCGTGACACATGCATCTTTAAGAACAAAGGACTGTTCAGAAAGCTGCAAACAGGGACTTTCTTTCCCAACTGGCAGATTGCCATTGGCACTGTTGAAATGCCAATAGTGATCCTGGGGAACCCAGCCTATCTATCCCTTGCTCCTATGGCTCATGAAGCCATACTCCTGCCCCCTCAACAGCACCAAGGAGCACTTCAGCTACAGGCTCAGCAGGTGCAGAACGACAGGTGGATGTGCCTTTGGTCATTTCCAGGGTAGCTGATATTGTTTCCTTACAAGATTGGACCTGAGTGAGAAAAATATCCCCAAGGTTATAGCTGCCTGCTGTGTCCTGTGAAGCAAAGGGGGAAAAGTTTCTGCCAGGGTGGAGGTGGCACAGCTGTCTGCTGAATTTGAATAGCCAGATACAAGGGCTATTAGAAGAGTTCAAAGTGGACCTGTATAGCTCAGGGAGGCTTTGAAAGACCATTTTGATAATGAGCCCGAATAGTGTGTGTTTTCTGTAGTGTGCTCCACCTGGCCTTGCTCTTTTGTGGCCCAGTATGAATCTTAAGAACATAAGAAAGGCCGTACCGGGTCAGACCAAAGGTCCATCTAGCCCAGTATCTGTCTACCAACAGTGGCCAATGCCAGGTGCCCCAGAGGGAGTGAACCTAACAGGCAATGATCAAGTGATCTCTCTCCTGCCATCCATCTCCATCCTCTGACGAACAGAGGCTAGGGACACCATTCTTACCCATCCTAGCTAATAGCCATTTATGGACTTAGCCACCATGAATTTATCCAGTCCCCTTTTAAACATTGTTATAGTCCTAGCCTTCACAACCTCCTCAGGTAAGGAGTTCCACAAGTTGACTGTGGGCTGCGTGAAGAAGAACTTCCTTTTATTTGTTTTAAATCTGCTGCCTATTAATTTCATTTGGTGACTCCTAGTTCTTGTATTATGGGAATAAGTAAATAACTTTTCCTTATCCACTTTCTCAACATCACTCATGATTTTATATACCTCTATCATGTCCCCCACTTAGTCTTCTCTTTTCCAAGCTGAAGAGTCCTAGCCTCTTTAATCTTTCCTCGTATGGGACCCTCTCTAAACCCCTAATCATTTTAGTTGCCCTTTTTTGAACCTTTTCTAGTGCTAGAATATCTTTTTTGAGGTGAGGAGACCACATCTGTACACAGTATTCGAGATGTGGGCATACCATGGATTTATATAAGGGCAATAATATATTCTCAGTCTTATTCTCTATCCCCTTTTTAATGATTCCTAACATCCTGTTTGCTTTTTTGACCACCTCTGCACACTGCGTGGACATCTTCAGAGGACTATCCACGATGACGCCAAGATCTTTTTCCTGACTCATTGTAGCTAAATTAGCCCCCATCATGTTGTATGTATAGTTGGGGTTATTTTTTCCAATGTGCATTACTTTACATTTATCCTCATTAAATTTCATTTGCCATTTTGTTGCCCAATCACTTAGTTTTGTGAGATCTTTTTGAAGTTCTTCACAATCTGCTTTGGTCTTAACTATCTTGAGTAGTTTAGTATCATCTGCAAACTTTGCCACCTCACTGTTTACCCCTTTCTCCAGATCATTTATGAATAAATTGAATAGGATTGGTCCAAGGACTGACCCTTGGGGAACACCACTAGTTACCCCTCTCCATTCCGGGAATTTACCATTAATTCCTACCCTTTGTTCCCTGTCCTTTAACCAGTTCTCGATCCATGAAAGGACCTTCCATTTTATCCCATGACAGCTTAATTTACGTAAGAGCCTTTGGTGAGGGACCTTGTCAAAAGCTTTCTGGAAATCTAAGTACACTATGTCCACCGGATCCCCCTTGTCCACATGTTTGACCCCTTCAAAGAACTCTAATAGATTAGTAAGACATGATTTCCCTTTACAGAAACCATGTTGACTATTGCTCAAGAGTTTATGTTTTTCTATGTGTCTGACAATTTTATTCTTTACTATTGTTTCAACTAATTTGCCCGGTACCGACGTTAGACTTACCGGTCTGTAATTGCCGGGATCACCCCTAGAGCCCTTTTTAAATATTGGCGTTACATTAGCTAACTTCCAGTCATTGGGTACCGAAGCCGATTTAAAGGACAGGTTACAAACCTTAGTTAATAGTTCCGCAACTTCACATTTGAGTTCTTTCAGAACTCTTGGGTGAATGCCATCTGGTCCTGGTGACTTATTAATGTTGAGTTTATCAATTAATTCCAAAACCTCCTCTAGTGATACTTCAATCTGTGACAGTTCCTCAGATTTGTCACCTACAAAAGCCAGCTCAGGTTTGGGAATCTCCCTAACATCCTCAGCTGTGAAGACTGAAGCAAAGAATCCATTTAGTTTCTCCACAATGACTTTATCGTCTTTAAGCGCTCCTTTTGTATTTTGATCATCAAGGGGCCCCACTGGTTGTTTAGCAGGCTTCCTGCTTCTGATGTACTTAAAAAACATTTTGTTATTACCTTTGGAGTTTTTGGCTAGCTGTTCTTCAAACTCCTCTTTGGCTTTTCTTATTACACTCTTGCACTTAAGTTGGCAGTGTTTGTGCTCCTTTCTATTTGCCTCACTAGGATTTGACTTCCACTTTTTAAAGGAAGTCTTTTTATCTCTCACTGCTTCTTTTACATGGTTGTTAAGCCACGGTGGCTCTTTTTTAGTTCTTTTACTGTTTTTCTTAATTTGGGGTATACATTGAAGTTGGGCCTCTATTATGGTGTCTTTAAAAAGGGCCCATGCAACTTGCAGGGATTTCACTTTAGTCACTGTACCTTTTAACTTTTGTCTAACTAACCCCCTCATTTTTGTATAGTTCCCCCTTTTGAAATTAAATGCCACAGTGTTGGGCAGTTGAGGTGTTCTTCCCACCACAGGGATGTTGAATGCTATTGTATTATGGTCACTATTTCCAAGCGGTCCTGCTATAGTTACCTCTTGGACCAGCTCCTGCGCTCCACTCAGGATTAAATCTAGAGTTGCCTCTCCCCTTGTGGGTTCCCATACCAGCTGCTCCATGAAGCAGTCATTTAAAGTATCGAGAAATTTTATCTCTGCATTTCGTCCTGAAGTGAAATGTTCCCAGTCAATATGGGGATAATTGAAATCCCCCACTATTATTGGGTTCTTAATTTTGATAGCCTCTCTAATTTCCCTTAGCATTTCATCTTGTTGTGATTGCTGTGTATTTTGGAATATTACATTGTCAATGCACCTGTTAATATTGTTTATGAATGGTGCTATGGGTTGTGTGACACTGTGCAGTAACAGATAATTGGTTGCTGTCCGACCTGCTAGGCACCAGCCAGTGTATGTTGTGAACTAATAAAGATTAATTTTATTACAAAAAACAGAATTTTATTCTGTAACATTAATGCGGCAATTAAAGAAAACCTTTAAAAATGTAATAAAAATTAATAAATTAAAGGAACAGAACTTTTGATGTGGAAAAAACAGTCATGTCCATTTTAGGTACATGTACACCAGCCGTGGCTTTCACAGGTCAGTGTATATGAAGCTGTGATTGTCTTCAGTGTCCCCTGGGGTGGAGTGATAAAGGTAGTGCACCGACCTCTGACACCACATGGAATGTTGAGTGGGGACATAGGAAGTTCCTGATATTGAGTTCTCAATGGGCTGCAGAGGGAAGCGAGCATGGAATTGTTGAATATGCAGCCCCACCAGAGTCTGCAGCATCTGTGTTTGCTGTCTGAGCAGAACAAGCATGTCCTGCTGCACACCCCTCTCCTTTTCCTGCACCTCACTCTGCTCTTCCTGCACCTTTCTCCTCTCCACTCTATCCTTCTCCAGGTTATCAGCAAGGGTCATCCTCCAGGCCCTATGCTCATTCTCTGATGCAGCACTGGCTTGCAGGATCTCCTGGAACATGTCATCCTTAGTCCTCTTTTCCTCCTCCGTATCTGGCTCAGACATTCCATGAGTGGGCAGGGGCGGCTCTAGGAATTTGGCCGCCCCAAGCAGTCATGCCTGCTGGAGGTGCACCGGAGCCGCGGGACCAGCGTACCTCCCACAGGCATGACTGCGGAGGGTCCGCTGGTCCCGCGGCTCCAGTGGACCTCCCGCAGCTGCGGAGGGTTCGCTGGTCCCGCGGCTCCGGTGGAGCATCCGCAGTCATGCCTGCGGGTGGTCCACCCGAGCCGCGGGACCAGCGAACCGTCCGCAGTCATGCCTGCGGGAGGTCCGCTGGACCCGCAGCTCCGGTGCACCTCCCGCAGGCATGACTGCAGAAGGTCCGCCGGACCCGCCTGCCACCCTGCCGGCAAAATGCCGCCCCAAGCCCGCGCTTGGCGCGCTGGGGTCTGGAGCCGGCCCTGTGAATGGAGATGGGGAGACCCTACAGGCTGCTATGGCAGCAGCTGCAGGTACAACACATAGAGATGCCTTTGTCAGTGTATTCATGATGGAAATTGAAACGTAAAATGTTGAACTCACTCCCCTTGCTCCCCAAAAGTTCGGGATTCTCACTTCTGCTTGGGATTGATTGAGCATGGCACCAGCCATGCTGAGTATGGCCTTCTGGCGGTTGGGAAAATGAGAAGGGAATTACTCTGTTGCATAATTCTGGTTGTATAGGGCAATGGAACGGAATACTGGCACCATTTCCCACAGGGGGTGGTGATTTTAGCTGCTATCTCATTCCTAAGGGTAACAAAGGCAGAGAGAGCACAGCTGCTGCTGGCATCCCAATGCCACCCAGGCCCATAAGCTGCTAGCCTGTGTACTACAATGGTGCCTGTTAAAGGGGGGGTATGATAGAGGTACATAAAATCATGAGTCATGTGGAGAAAGTGAATATGGAAAAGTTATTTACTTGTTCCCATAATATAAGAACTAGGGGCCACCAAATGAAATTAATGGGCAGCAGGTTTAAAACAAATAAAAGGAAGTTCTTCTTCACACAGCGCACAGTCAACCTGTGGAACTCCTTGCCTGAGGAGCTTGTGAAGGCTAGGACTATAACAGGGTTTAAAAGAGAAGTAGATAAATTCATAGAGGTTAAATCCATTAATGGCTATTAGCCAGGATGGGTAAGGAATGGTGTCCCTAGCCTCTGTTTGTCAGAGGGTGGAGATGGATGGCAGGAGAGAGATCACTTGATCATTACCTGTTAGGTTCACTCCCTCTGGGGCACCTGGCATTGGCCACTGTCAGCAGACAGGATACTGGGCTGGATGGACCTTTGGTCTGACCCAGTATGGCCATTCTTATGTTCTTATGAAGTACTCGCTGAGTGTCATGGGAAAGTGTCCTACTGTGGTGGAATAAATAAGGCAGCCTTCCCAGAAACCTTCTGCAGAGGATTGCAGAGTACCTCCAGGAAAGTTTCATCAAGATCTCTCTAAAGGATTCACAGGACATCAGAGTGCACATAAGCAAACTGCTCCACATGCCCCCCTCCGCAGATCTAGAGGAGAATGAAAAGCAGATAGAAACTTTGCATCTCTTAGTTGTCTCACTACCTCTTCTAGCACAAGTAAAAGTGAGTAAATCAACAGATGTGTCCTGCTCCTTTGGGGCTTCCATCCCTGTAATTTCAAAGCAAACTGCATACTTACTAGAGGTTCCTTCCCCTGCATCAGGCTCGCCTGTGCTTGACAGTCATGACTGGCTGGACTCCAATGGAGTCAAAACCAGGTCCTGGCTCACTGAGCAGCTAGATCCCTCAGTCACCTGGCCCCCATACTCCTCCTCCTCATCCACTCCTTCTCACTGTTCATGGCAGGAGCCTGTGATTCGGGCTCCTCAGAAGTATTCGCAGTGCTCTTGGGAGTAGTGGTGGGGTCTCTGCTAAGGATGGCATGCAGCTCTCTGCAGCTCAGCACCAGATCGATTGTTGGCCTCTCTGGCCTTCTGGTACTCCTGCCGCAGCTCCTTGGCTTTCACGTGGCACTGCTGCTGGTCCCTGTTGTAGCCCTTCTCCGGCATCTCCTGAGCAACCTACTCATAGATGTCCACATTTCTGTGGCTTGTTCAGAGTTGTGCTTGCACAGCCTCTTCTCCCCAGAGACCCAGGAAATCCACCACCTCCTGTCTCTTCCAGGCAGGAGCGCGCCTGGAGTGTGTAGCCAGCATAGTCACTCGGGCAGTCGCACTCAACATTGGAGAGCTGCTAGGTGTGCTCGCCAAGCCAGGCAATCAGAAAAAGGAATTTCAGAAATTCATGGGGCTTCCCATCTACCTGACCCCAGGGCAGCGGAGTTCACAGCAGTGACCAGAGCAGTCACTGAGGGACATTGTGAGACAGCTGCTGGAGGCCAATAATGGTTGACATAAGTAACAGAGTGTCTATATTCACACTGCATCAACCTAACTACGTTGACCCTGACTCTATGTTGCTTGGGGAGATGGTGTTATTAAATCAGTGTAGTGCACCACTTAAGTCATCAGGAGCCAAATTTAAGTGGAGACACATCACCAGCTAGGTTAATGTAAGGTGCCTTGAGTCAACCTAACTGTGTTGATTTAGTTGGGGATTGATGATTTAGTTGGGGATTAGTCCTGCTTTGAGCAGGGGTTGGACTAGATGACCTCTTGAGGTCCCTTCCAACCCTGATATTCTGTGATTCTATGTGTAGTGTAGACCAGGCGTAACTTAACAAGTGATATTCTAGAACATACAGAATCAAATAATGATAAGCCAGGTGATCAGTAAAGTCTTCTTTAAAATTCCACAGCCTGGTCAGCTGGTGCTACTCCTCTTGTAAGTGTAGACAAGCCCAAGAACTAACACATTATATAGTGCTCTAACTTGCAGTCTCAGGGGTGTGAAAAATCTCACACACACACACACACACACACACACCCCGAGCGCAGCAAGTTTGAGTGCTGTAAAGTGCTAGTGTGGACAGGCTCAGAGGGCTGGGAGTATGGCTCCCAGCCCTCTGAGCTATTCCCCCCGTGGAGATGGAGCTCTCTCCCAGCACTCGCCCTCGACCACACTCACACATAAAAGCACTGCCGCAGGAGTGCTCCCGCGGAAGTGCTTTGAACTCTCTAGTGTAGACTTAACCATGTGACAAATAGAAATTAAATAGAACCGAGTGTAACCAGAACTCATCTCCTACTGTGATATGTTTAACTGAAGTTGATGAAAAAGCAGCTGAGTAATCAAATCAATTAAGCTAACAAATTCTTGTCAATGGACCACTCTAGTTTTCCTGCTGGGAGTATTATTGTATCACAGTCCATCATTTCTGCATTTGCATCTCCTTATTATGGCTGGGATTTATCACAGGTTCAAAGACTTTTGCCGATGAAGAATTCACTGCAGTTATTTTTTTTCTTTCATTGGCAATAATAATTAATCTAGAGCTAAATCCTGAGGCCTTTACACCTTTTCTTATTCAGTCAAACCCACATTGACTTCAGTGGGAGTTTGACTGAGAAAAGACTGAGTAAGGAGGTCAAGAAAGCAGCTCCTAAAATTTAATTGCTCTTTTGAGTAATGCTACAGGCTGAAGTAACACCTGAAATGTCTGTCTGTGATACTGTTGTATCTTTCACCAGTTTCTCAGGTAAATGCAATTACCTTTTCCAGATCTGCAAGAAGTGACTTTTCAGAAATTCCTGCTGATACCCAGAACCTTTTCATATCAGCTAGTGCCATTTTTTTAAGCTGTTGGCCACAAATCACACTGTATTGCTTTCCAGATAGCTAAATGCTGACGTTTCATTGCATGAAGAGTTATTTCCCCAATGTTTCATTTAAAAGAAGCTTCATTGTAACATAAAAGATTAAAAGCCCCATTTAACCATTACTCTGTAAAGGGGTTTTGGAGACAGTTTGTACAAAAGACCCCATTACCTGCTATATCTATGATGGGTCATAGCAAAACCCTGTCTCCAAACTCTGACTTTGGGGTGTTCACAATTTAAAACCCACTCTATACCTCAGTAGTGAGGGATAGGCCCCTTCTTATCAAAAATAACATTCTGCTGGTCTATGTTTCATTTCAGCTGACAATATACCTTATTCTATATGCTTGATTAGTGAGCTCAGAGGAGAAGGTTCCTGGGAATTCATTATATTTTAGATGCAGTGGATTGCATTGTCTCTCTCTTTTTTTTCCTTTAATTAAACTTACTGTGAGTTGTGACTGTTCAGGATCAGATGCATCAATCTGGTAAATAACTCCAGGAGGCGTACGATTTCCCTCCAAGATATAAATCATTACAGCTGGATGAATAAAAATATAGTCAATGTTAATTTTATCTTTAAAAAAAGACACAGATATACTAACTATATCAGAACACCTGATGCATGTACTCACTCTACAACTCAGTCTAATTCCAAAAAACAAAATACCCAAGCACACACCAAAACAACACATAGCTGGGGCAAAAGAACATGTCCCCATGCTGTAAATAGACAACCATCAATATTTGTGATTGTGAACCGTACATCACTGACAGACAGAGCCCCACATAAATCATATCTTGAACTGGTCATTGGTAAATGGCCTGGGCTAGCCTGAATTTTTATGTTGTTGAGGGATTGTGACCAGTACCACCCACCTGCCTCACTGGGTGGGAAACCTGATGGAGCCAGCAGCAACTGGGATAGGCCCAGTTGAATGTGGGAAGAGAACATGTGCTGAGAGGATGCAGGACTGCCCCTCCCCTTAAAAGTCTCTAGTCACTGGTTGGCAAGTTTGGGGTGGAAGGGATCTGACTGGTCCCTCACTCTCCCCTTTCATTAATTTAAACCCTAGCTTGGGCCTTGTGAAGCCTCTTGCTTTTTGCTCCATTCTAGCAGCCTCACCCTCCCTTCCTTGTACTAGCAGCCGCGAAGCAGTGTTTTGTGGTTGTTGTAGCTCTGATTGTTTGCCTGGTTTGGGGTCAGGAATGAATTTTTTTCTTCCTGTAGGGGCCAAACTGGCAGAGGGCTGGGAAGTTTTTTGCCTTCCTTGCAGCATCCCAGAGGCACAGTTGAGTTAAATAAGAGCAGAGTTTAATAATTAATACTCAACAAGGATGTTATTTCATCACAACTTTTGAGTGTGGTTAAAAGGATAAAAGGAATGGTTCGCAGAAGTAAAAGACCTGCGATTTTACTGGTGGGCCTTGTGTTCATGGGATAGGGGGAGACCCTGAGGCCTTTGTGGGCTGAGGTTCCCCCCCTTTTAGTACCCTTGGTCCCCCTTGGGGGCAGGAGTAGGACTCAGAAAAAGCAAATTGAGTCCTAGAGGTAAGAAGAAGAGAGTCTACCTGAGTTGTGGGTTATTGGGTATGGAATCCCTTAGTCCCCACACTGGAACCACTTAAAATGCCTGGTAGGTGAGAGTATAGCACCCTGTCCATGTGTTAAATGTAATAAAGTTGTGGCTGGCTGCTTTAAAATCCATCCCCGTGTTTGTCCTTTTTCTTCGCTGTGTCTACATCAATTCAGTTCATACCATGAACTCCTAGGACTAGAATCTCATATGCCAGCTTTCCTAAGTTGTATAGGAATTATTGTTAGCATGGGCGGTTAATGAGTAAGCAAACCTTTAAATCATTATTTACTGTAGACTTTTTTATGTCTGCTGTGTCCTGTGCTTATAGAACATTAATCTGTCCCATGACCCTGACTGGCTGCTCGTGCCTTAAGTAGCTGCAGTAATCCCCAAACAGCAGAATGAGGATTCCTAGATGACAGTGATATGAATTAAAGCTTAATGAGAAACAGACACATTTTAACAACCAGTGAATGTGCCATCAGTGTTAACTGCAGCTGGTATTGTTAACTACCCCCCCCCCCAGTTAGACAATTCATATGTCTATGTTCACTGATTTACTGCACTCTAGCTGAGTGCTAAACAAGCTCCCAAGTATAGCGTGTTTCATGCTGCGCCCATCCCCTGAAGTGTCATCATGTCAAATCTAATTATTTTTTACAGTCACACCCACAATGTGCTAGGCACTATCTATGCTCAGAAGACCCAGGTCCTTCCCCAAGGAGTTCATTTTGTCTCTTGTACAAAGTATAACATATAAGCAAGAATGCCAGGGATGCTTAAATGTTATTTATTAAATTGGCTCTTTTTCAACTAGAAATGAGCCTGAACCAAAACCTGCACAAGCTCTTAATCCTTAACTTTGGCAGGGATCAGAATTTAAACTTAGATCCAAACTTCATCCCTGGCCTCTGCCAGTGAGCCAAAACCCTGAAATAACATTGCCATCTTCCCAGCTAGTGAGGTGTTCCTAAGCCAGAGCTGGATCCACATTTTGTGGCTCTGGCCCATCTGTATTTTTGGGTAGGAAAAAAAATTTTTTTCACTGTTTAATAATTCATTGCTGTTCCATACAAAAACACACAGTGTTAGAACACTGACGTTTCAAACTGAAACTCTCAAAAGTCAGGTTTCAGAGTAGCAGCCGTGTTAGTCTGTATCCGCAAAAAAAACAGGAGTACTTGTGGCACCTTAAAGAAGTGAGCTGCAGTTCACGAAAGCTCATGCTTAAATAAATTTGTTAGTCTTTACGGTGCCACAAGTACTCCTGTTTTTTTTCTCAAAAGTCAGGAAGTGACAAAATTATGATTTTTCTTGTAACCTTAATTCTGCCCCTTTGTATGTGTATATGTTATACAGCCTTCAGTTACATGATGTCATGGGATAAGTTCTGCAGGTCCCTTCGTTACTGAGTGAGCTAAATGGGTGCTCAGTGAGCCAGGCAGCTGTTTGATATTTACTTTTATCCTCTTTGAGATGTGGGGCCATGTACTGAACATACACTGCTCTTCTTCCAAACCCCACCCTGAATGAGGAAGGGATTCTGTGAACTCCAGCCTCATTCCCAACACCCTGACCAATTGCTGCAGCGAATGAAGCAGCGGTGTCCAAGTTCCCACACATTGCACCCCTTACACAGATGGGCCAATATCACTGATCACACAGAGGTAGTATTTTTTGGAACCCTGCCTCTTTCCTTATGCACTATCCCAGATCATAATCCCCATGACCTTACATTTAAAATTGATTTCCCACTTAAATTTCTCACACACACATGCAAATTCACTGTACTGCTGTGCAACACAGGCTGAGCACTAGCTTTATTGTCTTTCAGAAACTCTTGCACATGCACAAAGTACATTTATTTAAACCTTTGTTTCTTCTCCAAATCCAATTCAGTTTTCAACAAGGCATTAAACAGTATGTCCATAACCAAGTGACTATGCCTGGTTCCATAAAAGGCTGTTGAGACACTCAGCATCACAATGCCTAACTTTTAGGTGCCTAGAAAACACAGGAACAACACTGCAATCTGAAAGGTCTGGGCTATAGCCACTAGGCTCCTATATGAGGATAGGGATAGGTGCCTTAGAATATGATCCACAAAAGCCAACGGGCTAGGTGGAGATCTGCCTAAGATAGCCAATGGGAGATGCTGATGGGGGGGTCATGTCCTAAGCCACACATCCCCAGCTCAGATTTCCATACCTAAATCTGGGCTGCTAGGAGGTGCCTATCTTTGCTTGTGATTCACAAACTGGGAGAAGGTGGGTGTTTGGCTGCCTAAGTCACATGCAGGGAACAATCAGAGGCTGCCTAAATCCACACACAACAGGCAGGCATGGGAAGGAGAAGGAGCTCCCTTAATATTTAACCCAAGGGTAAGGGTATTCGCCTGGGATGTGGGAGACCCCTAGTTCAAGTGCCTAATGAGGAGAAGGGATTCAAACAAGGATCTGTCATCTCTCAGGGGAGTGCCCTAACCAGCAGGCTATAGAGTCATTCAAACTCTTTTTCTGGCCCAATTAATATTTAATTGTTCAATTATTTAAAGTGGAACAACTTCAACAGGAAAGATTGAGGGAGACTGCGTAGCCTAGGGCACTCACCTGAGAAACGGCAGATCTCTGTTCAAATCCCTTCTGCTCACAGGCATCAATTTTTCATTTTTCTGGGTGGATGCTCCACCCCCGCTCTGCCCAGAGGCCCCGCCACTTCCCCCAAAACCCTATCCTTGCTCTGCCTCTTCCTGCCCCCATTCCGTCCTCTCTCCCCAGTGCCTTCTGCCCAGCCCACTGCCAAACAGCTGATCGGTGGGTGGGTGCTGAGCACCCACTATTTTTGTTCTGTGGGTGCTCCAGCCCTATTCTTCTCTTTACCCGGCAGAGAGAGGACTTGAACTGGGCATTTCCCCCATCCCAGCTCAGAACCTTAAGCCCTATGGTGAAGGTTATAAGGGAGGGCCTCTTTTCCCTGCCCCCACCCCAGCTGTTTTGTGTGGAATTAGGCAAACTCTAATCAGGCCCCACCAATGATTTAGCTGGCCAAACAGTTTGTCTTTCCCCTGATTTGTCAATCACTATGGGGCTTAGGTGGGAGATTGGCACCCAGATGCATAGAGAGATGCTGCAGTGTGTATGTTCAGATGCAGGAATGTAGGTGTCAAGAGACTTTAGGTGCCTGTAGGGTTAGGCGCAGCCAAGGGGAGTTTTGTGGATTGCAGTGATGCCTAAAAATGGGACACAGATGTTTATGTACTTTTATGGATCCCACCCTACCTAACTCAAATGGGAAGTCTCTAACAACTGCCAGTAAGGCACTTCAGCTAATCAAAAAAAAGGCCCATACATATTTATTGTTAGCACTAGCACTGCTTTCTTTTCACTCTTTTGGTATTTGAAAATGCCTGACCCACTTTTAGTGAAAGTCTCGGAGGGGGGAGTCACTCCCTGCATGAGATCAGTCACTGAATTTCATCTGAAAACATAAAACATAGGTGACAAACAACAGGGACCCTCCAGAATGGAAATATTTGGCCAATCTAAACTATGAGCATTGCTAGGCATTCTGTCTATAACATTTAATGATTAAGGTCTAGTTTCCCAATGTTGTAATTTCAAGCATTAGCCTCTTTCATTACTTCCAAGCAATGGAAGTTCTCTTACTTTGGTCTGCCAAATTGCCACGAAACACAGGAGGTTCATTAACATCTGTTATTTGGACAGTAAGTATTTGAAGGTCACTTGCCCCAGCTGTATCTTTAACATAAATCTGCAAATCAAAGCTGTTTGGCATAGTTTCATAATCTAGAACAGGATCTCCAGTGGTAACAACCTGAAATGTAACACATTATTAGTAGCACACTATGCAATCAAATCTGTAATTATTGTATATAGGAATAAATACATATAAAAAGGTGCCATGTTGGACTGGTTAAAGACTAAGGGCTACAGGAAGATGCCCCAACTGAGGAGGTAGTGCTCTAGGCCCCTGTTGGACTGTTAAAGACTGAGCAGAAGGAGGGCTGCAGGACATTGTGGACTGTATTCCCCGGAAGGGCTTTGCTTGTTTTGCACATAGAGAGCGTGTGACTTGGCCGGAGGGCTGAGACACTGAAGCCCCGCTTGAAAAGCACAGTGGCTGACAAGGATTGCTGTGACCAGAGGAAAAAAAGAACGGGAGTACTTGTGGCACCTTAGAGACTAACACATTTATTTGAGCATAAGCTTTCGTGGGCTACAGCTATTCTCCTAATTAATTAGCCTCTTACAGTTGGTATGGGTACTTCCACCTTTTCCTGTTCTCTGTATGTATAAATAATCTTCTTATTGTGTGTTCCATTCTATGCATCCGATGAATTGGGCTGTAGCCCACGGAAGCTTATGCTCAAATAAATTTGTTAGTCTCTAAGGTGCCACAAGTACTCCTGTTCTTTTTGCTGATACAGACTAACACGGCTGCTACTCTGAAACTTAATAGAAGAGTGTAGTTCTGGGGCATCTCAATACTAAACGTTCATTAGAATACTACGCAATAGCATAAATAATTAACACTAACTATGCTTGTCAAGTAAATAAGATAATTACATTTGTGCTGCATCATCCTAGCTTTTTAAATCATGTTTGTTCACTTGCCTGCTAGTTTGCAGAATTTATTAATTCACAATGGAGTCATTGGGACAGATTTCAGGGCACATCTACACTACAGCAGCACAGGTATGGTTCTGCAGTGTAGATGCTTCATACACCTACAGAAGGGGGTTTTCCCCTTAGGGTGACCAGATAGCAAGTGTGAAAAATCGAGACACTTTTTTCAGGTGGTGGTGGGGTATAGTTGCCTATATAAGATATAGCGCCTAATATCAGGATGTCTGGTCACCCTATTTTCCATATATGTAGGTAATCCACCTCTTGGAGAGGCAGTAGCTAGGTTGATGGAAGAATTCTTCTGTTGATCTAGCTGCATCTACCATGAGGATTAGGTCAACCTAACTACATCATAGAGGGTGTGAAAATTTCCACAGCCCTGAGCAATAAAGCTAGGTCAATCTATTTTTTAGGGGTAAACCAGGCCTCAATCAGGCGTTGCTTCACCTTTCTGCTTTAAGCTAACTTGTTGTCCCTCAGATCCTGCAGCTGATCTGTACTGCCCTCCAGTAAGTTAGGGAACCCTGAGAACTGCTCTAGCTTGTTCCAGCTGTGCTGCTGTGCAGAGCCCCCAGGCAGCGCCGACTCTAGGCACCAGTGAAGGAAGCAGGTGCCTGGGGCAGCCAATAGAAAGGGGCAGCACGTCCGTCGGTTGTTGGGGCAGCACATCCGGGTCTGCAGCAGCAATTCGGTGGCAGGTCCTTCCTTCCTTCCGCTTCCTCTTTGGTGGCAGCTCAATCACCCAGCTTCAGTCTTCAGCAGCAATTCGGCAGCCGCTCAATCTGGTTTTTCTTTTTCCTTTTTTTTTTCCCTTCGCCGCTTGGGGTGGCAAAAAAGCTGGAGCCGGCCCTGCCCCCTAGTGCCCTGCCAGTAACTGAGGATATCTGGGGCCCCAGCTCTACCTCGCTTCCCCAAACATACCATCTGCATCAGCAGCCAGGGGGGTGGCAAACCATCCCTATGGCAGCTCTATGCTGCCCAAGGATTCCACAGTACTGAGGGAGCCTTCAAGGGGCCGATTAAACTGGATTCAGCTGTTAAGTGAAGTTGACAATCTTCCCAGTAAGATAAGTTAGTAAGATTCTGTTATAGTGCAACAAGTTGGATTCAGTGGGGGCTGATTCTGAATTTACATCACCCTAATCCACACCAGGGTAGGTAAAATCAGAATCGGGCCCCAGGTGCTTTTATTCACCTTAGCATTTTTTAAAACAATGACTTCTGTGATACACGGAACAAATGTGGTGTTCTTTTTTCCCCCTGCACCAATCAAAAGGCTGGAATCACTATCAGCTATTCATGCGCTATAAGAGTTGAATTTCCTGTAATAAATACCTTGATCTGCTTTTGCAACTCTTACAGTTAAATGATACATGAATAAATACTGTACCAATATCAGCTCTCAGTAATCCAAAGAGTAAGCATCAGTCTACAGACTAAACACATTGCCCAAGCTGAATTGAAAACTTACCTTGTAAGTATGTGTAGCTCCAGGATCAATCCGAAAAGCTTTTGTAAGTGGATTTGAGTTTATTATTAAAGGATATCCTGGAGCCACTTCAGAAGGTGATGGTGATAAAGTAACATTAAATGTATAAACCAAAACATAAGCTGAAGATTTTTCTGTCACATTGCCTGTAGCAGGCAAGCCATTAAGTGACAGCGTTTTCCCTCCTGCAAATTTGAAAAGGAAAGTAAAATTACACTTCTGCAGTGATTTCCCTACACCCCCCTGAATTTTCCCAACATCCTCCCTCCCCCCAGTTTTGTGAACTAGTTACATGCCAATTTAGTGACTGTTTGGAAATTTGAATTGAAATTGAAATATTAATACACACTTTAAAAGCATATACAGTGTATACAGGGGCGGCTCTAGGAATTTCGCCGCCTCAAGCACGGCGGCACGCCGCGGGGGGTGCTCTGGTGGTCACTGGTCCCGTGGCTCTGGTGGACCTCCTGCAGACGTGCCTGCGGATGCTCCACCGAAGCCGCAGGACCAGCAGACCCTCCGCAGGCACGCCTGTGGGAGGTCCACCGGAGCCGCCTGCCGCCCTCCCGGCAACCGGCAGAGCGCCCCCCGCGGCATGCAGCCCCAAGCACGCGCTTGGCGCGCTGGGGTCTGGAGCCGGCCCTGAGTGTATAATCAAATACGTGTATCTGAAAAAGTATAATAGATTTGAAAAGTATGAACATAGGCTAGCTTCCTTATACAGCTGTTGTTTTTTATGACAATGTCAGTGCATTCATTTCAGTGATGTTGGCCAACCTAATAATTTCAAATGATTTGTAAGCAAAGTCTAAATGAGCTCTCCCTGACAGCTAGTGATGAGCTGGGGGCTGGGGGGAAAGGCTTCAGGACCAGATTGTATTTACATTCACATCTAATCTACCTAAGTATCCAGCAAACAGAGCTGTGTTGCCCAAGTGATAGATTTTGGCTGGGGTTGGGTTACAAATCACTTGAATGCAGGGGGTGGGGTGGGGAATGAAATGTTGTTGTTCTTATTGTATGAGTAAAGGGCAGTAGAACTGTATTTAGCCTGTGATGATTTGAAGGCATCAAGAGAGAGGGTGGGGACCTGTCCCTCTCCACTGTTTAAAGACTGAGCTGATTAGGCTCCATAGATAGTCTTTTGTTCTGTTAAGTGACCGCTGCAGCTGAAATCACTGATAATCAGGTCTAAGTGCTTAGTCCTGCTGTGGGGACAGTGTTCCTGTGGGTACAGTGTTTTTGTGTAAGAGACAGCCCAGACTGCACTAGCAGCAAGGTTTCCCCCACTGAGAGCTCAGCTGCAATCACTGAGAGCTGGTGGAACCTCAAGAGACCAACTTTCAGAGGTCACAGTGGCAAGTGGCAGCAGAAGGTGACTGTGCAGGGCCATTGGCAACAGAGTGGTGGAGTGAACGGTGGCACAACGAACAGCCGTGCCAAAGCGAATAGTGAGCAGCTGGAGGAATGAGCAAAGTGCCTTCTTGCCCCCCACCTGGGAGGTGTACTCATGTGAAAGCACCTTTGAACTCTGAGTCACCACTGACCAAGGACAACACCAGTGAGTGGGGTGTGGTGGAGGGAAAAGTGAGTGGCATGTTAAATAAACATTTGTTTGTTGGACTATATTTTAGTCACTTTGCTCCAGAATGCTAGATTTGTGACTGGGAATGGAAACTTATACAAATATGTTTCCTAGTAGGCCAAGATTTTTAAAATTATTTGCCAAGGTTGTTATCTCACATCGTTGCTATCTTGAGAGGTCATTATGTTGGGGAGTTTCTGTACTAAACATTTTTATTATTATAATTAATTTTTACATAAGAATGGTCATACTGAGTCAGACCAATGGTCCATATAGCCCAGTATCCTGTCTTCCGACAGTGGTCAAGGCCAGGTGCTTCAGAGGGAATGAACAGAACAGGTTCATCAAGTGATCCCCCCCTTTGCATTCCCCCCAGCTTCTGGCAAACAGGCTAGGGACACTCAGGCATGGTGTTTGCATCCCCCCCCCCCTCCTGGCCACTGATCTATCCCATGAATTTTTATCTTTTTTTTTTTTTATCCTGTTATAGTTTTGTCTTCACACCATCCCTTGGCAAAGAGTTTTTTTTGTTGTTATGTTTGTGTGAAGAGTTTTTTTTTTTTTTTTTTTTCCTTTGCTTTTTTTTTTTCATTGGGGGTGACTTTTAGTTTGTTATATAATCCTTCACATAACACATTTCCTTATTCACTTTTCACACACCAGTCAATTTTTTATAGATCTCCCTCCCTCCTCTTCTCTTTCTTCTCTCTCTCTCTTAAAAATTCCTGTAATCCTCTCTCCTCCTCTCCTTTCCTTAATCCTTCCTTTTTTTTTCATCCATCTATATTTTTTTTTAAAATATTATATATCTTTTTTGGGATGGGGTGACCAGATCTGCACACAGTATTGAAGGTGTGCACATACCATGGATTTATATAGAGGCAATATGATATTTTCTGTCTTATTATCTATCCCTTTCTTAATTATTCTTAACATTCTGTTTGCTTTTTTGACTGCCGCTGCACATTGAGTGGATGTTTTCAGAGAACTATCCACAATGACTCATAGACTTTAAGGTCAGAAGGGACCGTTATGATCATCTAGTCTGACTTCCTGCACAACGCAGGCCACAAAATCTCACCCATCCACCTCTATAACAAACCCCTAACCTATGTCTGAGTTATTGAAGTCCTCAAATTGTGGTTTGAAGACCTCAAGCTGCAGAGAATCCTCCAGCAAGTTACCCATGCCCCACGCTGCAAAGGAAGGTGAAAAACCTCCAGGGCCTCTGCCAATCTGCCCTGGAGGAAAATTCCTTCCCGACCCCAGATATGGCGATCAGTTAAACCCTGAGCATGTGGGCAAGACTCACCAGCAAGCACCCAGGAAAGAATTCTCTGTAGTAACTCAGATCCCATCCCATCTAACATCCCATCACAGACTACTGGGCACACTTACCTGCTGATAATCAAAGATCAATTGTCAAATTAATTGCCAAAATTAGGCTATCCCATCATACCATCCCCTCCATAAACTTATCAAGCTTAGTCTTAAAGCCAGATATGTCTTTTGCCCCCACTACTCCCCTTGGAAGGCCGTTCCAGAACTTCACTCCTCTAATGGTTAGAAACCTTTGTCTAATTTCAAGTCTGGACCTTATCCTTGTGGAACACCGTGTACGGGGGCTCGACTCCAAGATATCTTTCTTGAGTGTTAACAGCTAATTCAGACTCCATCATTTTGTATGTATAGTTGAGATTGTTTTCCAGTGTGCATTACTTTGCATTTATCAACATTGAATTTCATCTGCCATTTTGTTGCCCAGTCACCCAGTTTTGTGAGATCCCTTTGTGATTCTTCACAGTCTGCCTGGGACTTAACTATCTTGAATAGTTTTGTATCGTCTGCAAATTTTTCCGCCTCAACATTTATCCATTTTTCCAGATCATTTATGAATATGTTGAACAGCACTGGTCCCAGTACCGACCCCTCAGGGATACCACTATTTATCTCTCTCCATTCTGAAAACTGATAATTTATTCCTACCCTTTGTTTCCCATCTTTTAACCAGTTACTGATCCATAAGAGGACTGCCCTCTTATCCCATGATGACTTACTTTTCAAACGTCAATTTAAATTAAATACATTTTTTTTAATTTATATTTTTTTAGAAATCTAGACCTGTTATGTGTTTTGGTGTAACTTGCATTATCCTGATGTTAAATTTGCATTATCCTAACAAAACATTTACTTTATTCATATCTCTTTTATATGTTGCAGGTCAAAGTGAAAATGAAAAGACAAAAAATAATACAACAATTTTTCCACTCAAAGGCCTCAAAAACTAACCAAGGTGAAGAGCACATCAAGAACCAAGAATATATCAACATGTCATCTGAAGGTTCAAGTGGTATATCTACATTCGACCAGCCCGAAGCACAAATACAGCTACCTACTGAAGAAACAGTGTCTCCAAAACCTAAAGGCAGTTCCCGATGTTTGTTGGTCAAAGTGTTCCCATTTTTTGAAGTTACAAAAGATGGCTACTGGTGCACCTCTTGCAAAAAAGCTTACGAAGAAGGAAAGCTTTCCAGTGCTATAATTGGTAAAAGTGGAGGAGCTTGGTTTGTCAAACCGATCAGCAAAGCCAATGCTGACAAACTACGTGAAAAGGCTGCAAAACACTAGACCACTGGAGTGCATCAACATGCAGAAAGCTTTATAAGCCCACTTTAGAAGTACTTAATGAGGCTGTTAAGAATGCTGGAGACACAACACAGTTCATGCGAACAAATATGGCTGTAGCATCCTACTTTCTATTTAAGCAAGAGATACCACACACTACAAACTGGAGGCCAATGTTAAGTGCATTGTCACTTGTTCATCCTGAAGTCGAATACTGGTTCCGAACAAGACCAGCAAATGTTCACTATCTTTCTTCAAGAAACTCAACTGACTGGCTAGAAGCATGCAGTGCAAGAGTAAAAGACTCAACAGTTGAAAAAATGAAGAACTCTCTCACCACATTCAAAAAAATTGCATACATGGCTGATGAATGCACCGATGCAAATGGGCATCAAGTATTAAGTCATTGTGTATGTTATCTTGATGTCAGGGGCATCAGTTATCTTGATGCCAGTAGATGCATTTCTTGATGTTCAAGTTATAGAAGACACTTCGGCTGCATCTGTGACAACTCACATCTCAGAAGAGTTAAATGCTTGTCAATTGGACCCCAAACAGATGGCTGCTTGTGCATTTGATGGAGCTGCAAACTTCTCTGGAAGACATGGGGGAGTACAAGCTTTCGTCAGAGAAAAGTGTAACCCTAATCTCTCCTATACACACTGCAGAGGCCATCTACTCCAAGTAGCACTAGTACAAGCTGAAGAATCTTTAAAAGACATTAAAAAAGCTAAATATTTAATGTCTTCATTATATTCTTTTTTCAGCAAGAGTCCAAAAAGACTGAATATCTTGGAAAATATAGAAGATACACTGGGACTGAAGTTCAAATTAATCCAACCTGGGGAAACCTGCTGGCTTTCTCATGAGCGATCCTTGGCTGTTGTCTTAAAATTACTCCAGCCATTATTACTGGCTTTGGAAAGTATCTACCAAGATGGGATGGATCTAAGTAGTGAGGCTGGTGGATTACTTTTGCTACTACGTTCAGAGAAGACTATTGCCATTCTCTCTCTCGTAAGTCTACTGTTGAAACCACTTGGGTCATTAAACAATGCCATCCAGGCATCTGCTACAACAGTAGTAGATCTTTGTCCAGCAATAGAAGCTATATTTGGATCAATCAGAGAGCTATCCATTGAAAAAGTACTGGAAGAAGCAAATACTTCAGTTCAGAAGTTGACTAATGAAGGCATTTATATTGAATCCTTAAGTGAAGAAGACAAGAAGTGTTTGCTAAGACAACTGAAAAAGTACACAGACTTGATTCTTAAAAATCTACAACAGCAACTTCTAGATTCTACTCAACCTCTACATAGCTTTTACAGATGACTCGACCCGATCTTTGTGTTCTGTTTCCTGAGATGAAAGAAGTAGGAATTCATCTCTTGCTACTCCCAGTCACAACAGATATGGTTGAGTGTTCTTTTTCATCATTGAATAGAATTTTGTGTTCTGAAACAAGTCGCCTTCTGCCTGATCATGTGAATGAATTAATGAGCCTATCAACTGAAGGAATGGAAGTACCGAACACACGAGAAGCCACCTAAGATGAACGCATTGCATTCAAGAAGTTCATTAACAGAGTTGTCCAAAATTATAACAAGAAACCAAGAAGGATGTAGACATAGTGCTTCATAGAAGGCTTGAGTAGCCAGCTTTAATTTGTGTGATGATTTTAAAACATGAGTTAAATCTAATAAAATGGTCATGGAACATTTTTCAGTTTTTACTATGGTGCCATACAGCCCACCTTCACCTTCACAGTCTCACCCCTCATCGGCCCTGACACCCCCCACTGTAAATTCAAACACCCTGCTAATTTCAATTCCTGGGGAAACCACTGCACTTCTGTGAAGCCATTTCTGTGAATATTAGCTGGGACACAGAGCACACGCCTTCTGCCACTGTCTGTGAACACAAATGACCTGATATTCCTCTCATGCTGATATGAATTGTGACGTTACACAGCTGTTGAACCCATGCAAGTGAAAGGAGACTCAAATTATTTATTTTCTGTTTAAATGCTGTAGTCCTGCCACTGCAAGTTACTGATGGTAATGCAATATTGTTACTCCATTGCTTGTATTTGTATGATAGCTAGAAATATATGTTTCATATCAGTCACCTCCCTCTGCTGCTGCCTCTCTGCACTGAATCACATTAAAAATAGTCAGACAAGCAAGTGTGTGTGAATAAAAGGTGTTTAGAATTCTTTTGTGAATTCTGTTCTCAAGAGATGACACTCCCCTTCCCTTTCCAACATGTCTTGTCATAAATTAACAGAAGAGAAGGCAGGGCCAGTTCTTTAAGGTGCTGAGCAGCTCCTGAAAAGTTCAATGTAATCTCAACCCCTCAGTGTAGTTAGCACCTTGCAAGATACTGCTAATGTATTGCAATCTGTTCAGGGCCAGGATCTGGGCCAACATTTAAAAAAAAATAAGTGTCTGCGATGCCATGCACCAAGTCACAATGCCACTCACTCAGATTTTTTTTTGGTGGGGGGAGGAAGGGGGTAAGGGACATAGGGGCTTCTGGGCCAGGGGGGGTCAGCCTGCTGGTGGCAGTTGAGGGCATCTAAGAGGGGAAGAGGAGGCTCAAGTGGGGGAGGAAGAGGAAATGTATGACTCCCCCGACTTTAAATAGTGCTCTGCAGCCCCTGAGTGTGTTACATGTCCCACTCTCTTCCCAATCCAATGTGACTCTATTGCAGCTCTTGTCTTGAGAATCTGGATCAAGCTGTAGAGGCTTCTGCTTTTAGCTCTGGAGGTCCCTTGTTCATGCCTTGGTGTTGGCCAAGATAGAGGCTGTCATAACGGCCAGTGCAAAATGTCTGGAATGCTTGGAACTAGCAGCGAACAGTGATTTGGAAGAGCCCCATGTGAGCCCCTTGTTAATGGAGCCAGGCTCTGGGCTCTCTAGGGATGTGTGCTTACAGCTGGGGTGCTTTTGAAACATATGTTCTAATACAGAATCTGACAATGACTGTATCTGAGGCCTGGTCTACCTGTGGGGGGATCGATCTAAGATACACAACTTCAGCTACGAGAATAGTGTAGCTGAAGTCGATGTATCTTAGTTCGACTTACCTCGCGTCCTCACGGCGCGGGGTCGATTGCCACGGCTCCCCCATCGACTTTGCTTCTGCTTCTCGCCGAGCTGGAGTTCAGCAGTCGACGGGAGAGCAATTGGGGATCGATTTATTGCATCTACATTACACGCGATAAATCGATCCCTGATAGATCGATCGCTACCCGCCAATGAGGCGGGTAGTGTAGACGTACCCTTAGTACACTTCCTTTAAGCACACCACAACTTATTAAGGAAAAGTATTTTAAAGTCAGTGAAGTATGTATAATGTTTTCTAGAGTGACAGATGAGAGATGTGTTCCTACATTTATATTAACCTCTTACAGTTTTCATGAGCTGAATAAGAAATGTTTATTCAGGCATAATTCTTTTAAATCAGGGTTAATCAGATTTTTCAGACCACATTGCAACAGAGTGTGACCGGTTACTCTCTTCTTACTCCCTCCCCGTTTAGAAACCAATGAACCACCTGCTTCCCATTTAGGAGCACAAAACATCCCTCTGACTTTGCCTTCTGATTTCTGAGCCTTTACGGTACACTCAAATTTAACTCTCTTGAAAGCTGAGATCCTCATGCAATCTACAGAGTAAAGCAGTTGGGACTTACAGGGGAAAAATATAATGAGATTCATGAGAGTTGGCAACACCTTTTTTAAAGCAATTTAGTGACTAGAAAAAAGGAGGAGAGCTAGCAATGTGTGACCAGCCAGCTCTCTGCAAGCACCAGCAAGTGCTTAATGGTCCATGGACAACAGTTTAAGAAATCTCTGCTGTAAGGAATCCATTCTTCTTTGCTGCTTGCTAGGAGGTTTATCCTTTGTGTATCTGTAATGCTTTCATGCTGAACCCAAATACTGATATTGCCAAGCTAACATGCCATGGTCTGAGTTTTGTGGGGAGGTTTTTTTGGTTGCTTGCTTTTTAATTCACCAACTGTTAAAGTTAACACTAACATCAACCTAGAAAAAAAGTCTAAATTCTACTAGCCTGATTCATATCACTTTGCACCTGGTACAGTCATTTACATGTGGCAGAGTGGGTATAAAACACTACCAGTCTGATTTTTAGTATAAATGACTAAATGAGTGTTTAAAAAGCTACCAGATCAGAAGAGGGTATAAAACGTTACCATTTACACATGGTTTAAGGTGGTGGAGAACTGGGCTTTATACATGTCTTTATGGCAAGGTCTTAGTAAAACTTGCTACAAGCATAGCTCAAGTTCATGCAATTTTAAAAACTCCAATTTTTTTTTGTTTTTTTTTTAATTCAGTTAACCCACAAATGAAATATGAACAAAGCCTGAAGCTGCCTAAAGTGAACTGACTTGTTTCTTTGAAAATTCACCTGCTTTCCCACCCCAATACTCTCACCTTGAACAGTGGATTTTGTTCTGGAGCGCAGCATCCAGCATAATATTATTGTAATGGTATATAAATCATCACAATGGGCTGAAATCTCCTGACAGTTATACTGATGCAGCCCCATGGCTCACTGCAGTTCAGTAACAGAACAGCTGTTCCTTGAATTCTTTTGTCAAAAAGTTCTGAGCTAAAAAATATAATTTAGGTCCCTTAAGAGAAACTATAATAGACAAGAATTATTTAAATTTAGCAATTGAATAAAATTGTGTTCTTACCAGATATTCTTCCTAACAAAACCAAAAGAAGAAAAATATTCTGCCTCTTCCCTAGAATCCTGCCTTCCATAGTCCTAAAATGTGAACGGGAGGAAGATCTGGGTCTTATTTGCCTCAATCTGCTTCAGCTCCACCTAAATTTTTCTTCCTTGTCATGCTGTCCAGTAAGAAATCAAACAAAGGTTCTGCCGTATCTAAGGGAGTTTCTAAACACCATCAGCCTGTTTGCTCTTCAGTGGACTGCTCCTTGCTGACATACCAGACAATAGCCCTTGAACGGCAATTCTTTTAGAATGACAAGTGGGGGGGAATAGCTAATACAATGCTGGCTTGATAATTCTAAGGAATGAGGTGCTCTCTCTAGAGACCAGGGACAATACTTGGTGCAGCATTGCGTGTTTCCCCATGCTGAGAGTGCGTTTCACACATGTTCTGGGGTGTCAGAGTCATTTAGGACTTGTCTACACTAGAAGGGTTTTGCCACTCTAGTTATACTGGTATATCCATTCTCACAAAACCCTCTAGTGTGCACTCACTTGTATTAGTATTGCTTATGAGAGCACAGGGCTTTTTCCTTGCCTCTGTTCTGCAATGTCACGAGCAGGTCCCTCTGTCTGCCTCCCCCTGTGCTCTGTGTCATAACTTTTGTCCTTTATTTTCTCTCTTCTATAAATATATATTTGAGCCTGTTTGTCTGGTTCTTCCTTTGTCTGAATGCCCACACAGATTTTATTGCCAACAATAGCTCAGTGCTCATGTGCACAGTTACATAAATCAGACTTCTCCTCACACATCAAACCTTTCATATTCTGTGACAAAGAAAAGATAAGAGTAACCTGGTACACACCTTTCAATGAGACAATCTAGTCTTGTGGTCAGGGCACAGTATTGGGATTTGAGAGACCTGGGTTTGAATGGAATCTGATATATATTAGGGCCTTCCCTCAGGCACAGTTGCGAATTAATGTCTCCTGGGGTCCTGGGCCAGAGCAACTGGGGGGGTCCTGGCACCAAAACCATGGTCCCATCCCACCCTTCTGCTTGCTGTCCCTCCCCTGTCCTGCCCCTTCTGCCTGTGGCCCCACCCACAGCCACACCCCATTCTGCCCCTTCTCCTGCAGCCCCACCCCCATTCCTCCCACAGCCCCATCCCATTCCGCTCCTTTCCCCACAGCCCCACCCCCCGCTTGCTCCTTTCCACCAGCACACCAGTGCGGCCCCAAGACCAGAGTAGCTCTGTGCCCCCAATGTGGCCCTGGGGCTATGGCAAGGGGAGATTTTTTTCCAAGGGCCCCAAATTGACAAGGGTCCTTGGGCCCCCCATAGGCAGGGCCGGCTTCAGGCACCAGCGCAGCAAGCTGGTGCTTGGGGCGGCCCATGGAAGAGGGCGGCATCTTCGGCGGCAATTCAGCGGTGGGTCCCTCGGTCCCTCTCGGAGGGAAGGACCAGCTGCCAAATTGCCACCAAAGAATGAAGCGGCGTGGTAGAGCAGCTGTCGCAGTGCCGCCGATCACGGCTTTTTTTTTCTTTGCCGCTTGGGGTGGCAAAAAAGCTGGAGCCAGCTCTGCCCGTAGGCCCATGCAGTAATATGCTACTGCTCAGATAGGCCTCTCCTCAGTGCAAAAGCCTATTATTTGAATGCTTTGTGAAAAACAAACCCTTGGGTGGTTGCTATTTGTTTGCTCTTTCAATATGTTTCCAGGGTTGTCATTTTGTCACTGACCAGCCTCCCGGGACAAGTGTGTTTTGAGCAGAAAATGTGAGTGTGGAGAGGGAGATAGTTTAGTGAGCAGGGAAAGGAAAGGAGTGCAAGTACTGGGCTCAGTGTGGGACTGTGTGCAGAGAGGCAGTGATGGATGGACAAAAGAAGAGGTCAAACACGAGGAACATATGCAGGAGGAAATGAGTGAAGGTGATGAAAGGAGAAAGTGTTGCCTTATATATCAAAAATGTATACACAGACTGAGGTTGAGATGGAAATAGGAGACAGACTTGTTGAAAGTCTTTGGGTAAGGATAAAAGGGGTAAGGATAAAAGGGGTAAAAACAAGGGTGATGTCATGGTAGGGGTCTACTACAGACCACCTATCAGGAAGAAGTGGTGGATGAGGCTTTTTATGAAAAACTAAAAAAAATATCCAAAGCATGGGACTTGGTGGTGATGGGGGGCTTCAACCACCCAGACCTCTGTTGAGAAAATAACACAGCAGGGCACAGATTATCCAATAAATCCTTGGAATGTATTGGAGACAATTTTTTATTTCAGAAGTTGGAGAAAGCTACTAGGGGAGAGGCTGTTCTAGATTTGATTTTACAAATAGGGAGGAACTGGTTGAAAATTTGAAAGTGGATGGCAGTTTGGGTGAAAGTGATCATGAAATAATAAGAGGGAAAACAGCACAATAAAGATAATGAATTTCAAGAAAGCAGACTTTAGAAAACTCAGGGAGTTGGTAGGTAAGATCCCATGGGAAGCAAATCTAAGAAGAAAAGCAGTTCAAAAGAGTTGGCAGTTTTTCAAAGAGCCATTATGAAGGGCACAAAAACAAACTATCCCACTGGAAAGATAGGAAGTATGGCAATAGACCACTCTGGCTTAACCAGGAGATCTTCAATGATCTGAAATTCAAAAAAGAGTCCTGCAAAATGTAGATAATAGGTCAAATTACAAAGAATTAATATAAACAAATAACCCAAGTACGTAGGGACAACATTAGAAAGGCCAAGGTACAAAATGAGATTAAACTAGCTAGAGACAGAAAGGGTAACAAGAAAACATTCTACAAATACATTAGAAGCAAGAGGAATTACCAAGGACAGGGTAGGCCCATTATTCAGTGAGCACGGGAAAACAATAACAGAAAATGTGGAAATGGCAGAAGTGTTAAATTATGGGTTTTTTTCAGTTTTCACCAAAAAGTTTAGTAGCAATTGGACATCTAACCTAATGAATGTCTGTGAAAATGAAGTAGGATCAGAGGCTAAAATAGGGAAAGAACAAGTTAAATATTACCTAGACAAGTTAGATGTCTTCAAGTCACCAGGGCTTGATGAAATACATCCTAGAATACTCAAGGAGCTGACTGAGGCGGTATCTGAGTCATTAGTGATTATCTTCAAAAAGTCACGGAAGACTGGAGAGATTCAAGAGGACTGGAAAAGGACAAATATAATGCCAATCTACATAAAAGGGAATAAGGACAACCCAGGGAATTACAAACCAATCAGCTCAACTTCAGTACCCAGAAAGATAATGGTGCAAATAATTGAGCAATCAATTTGCAAATGCCTAGAAAATAATAAGGTGATAAGTAACAGTCAGCATGGATTTGTCAAGAACAATCATATGAAACCAACCTAATAGCTTTTTTTGTCAGAGTAACAAACCTTGTGGATAGGGAGAGCAGTGGTAGATATGGTATATCTTGACTTTAGTAAGACTTTTGGTACTGTCTTGCATGACCTTCTCATAAACAAACTAAGGAAATACAACCTAGATGAAGCTACTATAAGGTGGGTGCATAACTGGTTGGAAAACCATTCCCAGAGAGTAGTTATCACTGGTTCCCAATCAAGCTGGAAGGGCATAACGAGTGGGGTCCCACAGGGATCCGTTCTGGGTCTAGTTCTGTTCAAAATCTTCATTAATGATTTAGATAATGACATAGAGAGTACACTTCTAAAGTCTGTGGATGACACCAAGCTGGGAGGAGTTGCAAGTGCTTTGGAGGATAGAATTAAAATTCAAAATGATCTGGACAAACTGGAGAAATGGTCTGAAGTAAATAGGATGAAATTCAATAAGGACAAACAGAAAGTACTCCACTTTGGAAGGAACAATCAATTTCATACATACAAAATGGGAAATGATGCCTAGGAAAGAATACTGTGGAAAGGGAAATGGGGGTCATCATAGTATTGGCTCACAAGCTAAATAAATGGCAACAGTGCAAAACTATTGCAAAAAAAAACAAACATCATTCTGGGATGTATTAGGAGGAATGTCATAAGCAAGACATGAGAAGTCATTCTTCTACTATACTTTGCACTGACTTCAGGGACAATGTGGCAGGAAAACAAGGGGCACTGGTTTAGCAAAGGAATTTCTTAACCACAGTCACTTTTACTTTTAAGAGCATTAGATAGTTCCAGATCTTTGAAAAACAACAAAATTCTGAGCACAGCCCACCCACCCCCCGTTTTGATTTTATCCCCCAAGGTGTCGCGCTGAAATCCAGGGTGGAGCTATGCTCTGGCACTTCAGAAAGCTGTGCTCCAGCAGCTCTGCCTTGTCACTCTATGACCCTCATGGTACATCTCTGATAATAACGATGCCCACACTGCCCTCCACTCCCTCCTGCTCTATCAGCCCCCAGCCCATCAGCCCCCTGCTGTGATGGGAGACACTCCCATACCACTGACAGCAAGCCTAACACGCGTCCCTGCACTCAGGTAGTGCCAATTAGGCAAACCTGTAGAGGATGCTCCTCTTGGAGAAGGGGGGCTTCAAAAGGTGAAGCAGGTCACAGACCATGTGGGGAAGTTTGCCCAAGAAGAGAGGCTGCTAGAGACCACTAGGGATTCCAGTAGCCAGGGGAGTCAGTCCAGCCCAAGGCAGTGACTAGCTTTTCCTTCCTGCCCCCTCTCAGCGTAGGGCAGACAGACACTGGAGCCCTGAGAAGGGATCTGATGTCCACTCTCTGTCAGTGCCCTGTAGCTGGACCTGAGGAGTGGTACCAGGAACAGGAGGTATTTAGAATCAGAAAGGACCTTGGAAGTAAGCCCAACTCCCGCAAGGAACAGTGAGCTTGCTCGCGAGTGGGGGGGTCCAGAAAGGACCCAAGGGCACGAGTTTTCAAGAGATGATGACTGAGCCGAAGCTGCGAGCCAACTGACTACAAGTGGTGGAGAATGTTTGATTAAGAAATCAAGCTACCCAACAAGAGGAAAGAGACAAAGATTTATCATGTACATTTTCTCAAGTCATGGAAGACTCGGGAGCCCTCCTGACAGATCCCTGGCCAGTGAGCCCTGAACTAGGATGTGAGGTAGCTGCTAGCCCAGAGTCCGGACTCATGCCATTGAATGGGGCTCTTGCACCAGAATAGAAGGCCTAGTTGGTGCAAATGATCTGACCCTTCAGTACGGTGTTCTGCACAAGCCTGGGGAGAACACACGTCATACAGCATCATCTGGAGGCTGCACCAGAACGAATGGTTAGAGAAAGCCTCAGCCCTTGCCTCCAGTCCTGGGGATTCCAAAACCTCCCTTAGAAGCCTATTCCAGAGCTTAACTATACCCTATAGTTAGAAAGATTTTCCTAATATCTAACCTAAATCTCCCTTGCTGCAGATTAAGCCCATTATTTCTTGTCCTACCTTCAGTGGACATGGAGAACAATTGATCACTATCCTTTTTCTAACAGCCCTTAACACATTTGAAGACTGTTATCTGGTTCCCTGTCAGTATTCTTTTCTCAAGGCTTAACATTCCAGTTTTTTTAACCTTTCCTCATAGTTCAGATTTTCCAAACCCTTTATCATTTCTGTTGCCCTGTTCTAGACTCTCTCCAATTTGTCCACATCTTTCTTAAACTGTGATGTCCAGAACTGGATACAGTACTTCAGCTGAGGCCTCATCAGCAATGTTCCCTCTAATTTTTTCACCCATGTGCGGAATAAATTTTGTTATGTGCACCAAGGTAATGTGAGGCTGCGCGCCACCAGTAGAAACAAAAAAACTAGGTATATATATCTTTTTTAAAGTTCCCATAGGGATAATTACTCCAGCCCAGGACAAGTTAGGTATTTTAGAATTCACTACTAAAATAATTAAATCTAAGTGTAAGAGAGAAATAAAAATTATAAAATGCATAGACCAATCAAAAAACTCAAATAACAGCACTTTGAAAGAATAAAATTATGGAGAATATATGTGCATTGCAGGAAGTACCAAGAAGTAACAACAACAACAATAGTGTTGGGAGATGTGTGACACAGACTGTGTGTGTGTGTGTGTGTGTGTGTGTGTGTGTGTGTGTGTGTGTGTGTCACACTCTGTGTGTGTCTGAGAGAAAAACACAGACTGTGTGTGTGTGACACAGAGTGTGTGTGTGTGAGAGAGACACACACAGAGACAGTGTGTGTGTGTCACACTGTGTGACACAGTGTGTAAGACACACAGAGACTGTGTGTGTGTAATAGTGACTGTGTGTGTGCTGGTTGCTGGGGAAGTTTCTGAGAGACATCCGTCCGCTGTTTCTTTAAGGCACTCTCTGAAAGCTCTCCTCCTCCCGAACCATGTCCCCCTCCCATGCTCTGCAGAGATGGGGTACATGGGCGGGGGGGAGGAGGAAAGACAGTGTGTGTGTGTGTGTGTGTGTGTGTGTGTGAGAGAGAGAGAGAGAGAGAGAGAGAGAGAGAGTGTTGTGTATTTGGTTGTCATGGTTTTTGTTCCTATGGCAACTGAGTTAGATTATTAGGGGATAGCCCAGCCAGCTTCGGCCGGTTGGGTGAGCTCTGTGTCTGTAAATAAAATGGTAGTTTTGTTAGCTGTCTGCTCTCTGGCTTCAAGTGATTTCTTCCTAAACCGGCTGCCCCCAAGGATATAACAAGTGGTGACGATGGATGGGATTCTGGGGCTGCTCCAGTAACAGAAGGAAGTAGAAGTCAAGGTAAAGAACAAACAAACAAAAAAAAACCTGCTTGTTTGCACTGACTGTGAAAGTGAAACTAAAATCATGGCTACTCTGACCAGGCCACTGGAACCTTTTGATGAGAATATAGAGTAGTGGCATGTGTTTACTGAGCGTTTTGAGCTTTTTGTTATTGCAAATGACATTACAGAAGCAAAGAAGGTGCCAATATTCTTAAGTGTTGTAGGGGCTAAAACCTACTCCCTGCTACGCAGCTTACTACACCCTGTTAAGCCTGAGACTAAATCTTACAGTGACATTGTGGAAATCCTGGGGTCCCATTTTTCCCCCAAACCACTGGTAATTGCTGAAAGATATAGGTTCCACAAAAGAGACCAAAAGGAAAATGAAACAGTTGTACAATTTGTAGCAATTTAAAAAAAGCTAGCAGAACACTGTGAATTTAAAGAGATGTTAAATGATGCCCTGCATGACAGGTTAGTGTGTGGCCTCTACAGTGAAGCTATATGGAAGCACCTACTGACAGAGGCTCAGCTTACATTACAGAAGGCTGTTGATATTGCTGTCTCCATGGAACTGGCTACAAGGGAGGCGCAATACATCGGTGCATCCCCTAGGGTGCAAAAAGTGTCACAAGAACCGACCCACAAAACTGTGCAGAGTCAAGAATGTTACCGTTGTGGTAAGCCGGGTCACCAGGCATCAGAATGCTGGTGTAAGGACCTGGTGTGTCGACACTGTGGCAAAAAGGGACACATTGAGTGTGCCTGTAAACAAAAGAAAAAGAAGCCTGTGGTCTGGCCGACAAAAAGAGGAACCCTGCATACCCTAGAGCAGACCCAGGATGATCAAGGTGACACCTCATCGCAAGAGGAAGTGCCACTGCATGTTTTGTCTTTGGCAGTGGGCTCACATGAATACTGGGTAACCCCGTTGTTGGATGGCAAACCTATACGCATGGAACTGGATACCGGTGCAGCCGTCTCGCTGGTCTCCGAGACTGTGTATAAAGAAAAGCTACAGCATCTTCCGCTTAAGGCAACAAAAACTGTTCTGAAGACGTATACGGGAGAAGCTGTGCCCATGTTGGGCACTATTGATGTTAAGGTGGAGCTCAATGGACAGGCTGCTAAATTGCCACTGTTTGTGGTGAGAGGTAACTACCCAGCCTTAATGGGTAGGTCTTGGCTTGGGAAGATTCAACTGAACTGGGCAGAAGTGCACCGGATGACTAAAGAAGAAACCAGGCTAACCCCTATACTAAGGAAACATGTTGCTGTTTTTGGAGATGATTTGGGAAGTATGAAGGGAATCACTGTGACATTGAACAGTAAACCTGACACTCCACCAAAATATCTGAAAGCCCGAACTGTGCCATATGCCATCAGGCCAAAAGTTGAAGCAGACCTGGAGTGCCTGGTCACCAATGGAGTCCTAATACCAGTTACCCATAGCTCATGGGCCACTCCTATCATTCCAATAGTGAAGAAAGATGGCTCTCTCCGGATTTGCGGCAATTTTAAAGTCACTGTCAACCCAGTGTTGTATGCAGAGCAATACCCGCTTCCCCGCATCGATGACCTCTTCGCAGGCCTAGCTGGGGGACAAAAGTTCAGTAAGATTGATCTGAGTCAAGCATATTTGCAGATGCACGTCGATTAAAAGTCCCAAGAGCTGTTGACTATTGTGACTCATAAGGGGCTTTATCGATACTGTCGCCTACCCTTCGGAATAACGTCTGCTCCCGCCCTGTTCCAGAGGGCTATGGACCAGATCTTGTGTGGCTTGTCAGGAGTTCAGTGCTATCTGGATGATATCCTGGTCATTGGAAGAAATGAAGAGGATCACTTAAAGAATTTAGAGGCTACCCTACAAAGACTGGAAGAGTATGGCCTACGAGTTCACAAAGACAAGTGTGAATTCTTCAAGCCCTCTGTTGAATATTTGGGACACATCATTGATTCTGCAGGTCTTCATAAGGCCCCTGCAAAAGTTAAAGCTGTTGTGGAGGCTCCCCCACCTCGAAATGTAAGCCAGCTGCGCTCGTTTCTAGGACTACTGAACTATTATGGAAAGTTCATCTCACAGTTAGTCACACTGCTAAAACCACTTCATGAGCTCCTTGGGCAGAACAAGGCCTGGAAGTGGACTAAAGCCTGTGATGTTGCATTTAACAAAGCTAAGGATGCGTTACTAAATTCTGAAGTTCTAACGCACTTTGATCCATCCTTACCCCTACAATTGGCCTGCGATGCCTCCCGTTATGGAGTGGGAGCAGTCATGTCACACATTATGCCTTCGGGAGAAGCGAGACCTATTGCTTTTGCTTCACACACTCTAAGCAAAGCAGAAACTAACTACACCCAAATCAAACGTGAGGCATTAGGAATTGTTTTTGGAATTCGGAAGTTTCATCAGTACCTGTTTGGGCGAAAGTTTACTCTTCTCAGAGACCATCGACCTCTGACGTCAATTTTTGGACCCTACACAGGCATTCCCCCATTAGCTGCTAGTCGTATGCAACGTTGGGCATTGTTACTTTCAGCACACACATCTGAAATCAAATATCAGAAATCCACTCTGCACGGCAATGCAGATGGCCTCTCAAGGTTGCCTTTGCCGGTCAAACATCAAGATAGTGCCCAAAAGGAAATCTTCTACTTTACACCCATCACTGCTACTCAGATAAAGAAGGCAACTCGCGTTGACCCAGTATTGTCCCAAGTTATGGACCTGGTGATGCATGGAAAATCTCGACAAACCTTTCTGGTCTCACCCGACCTTGTTCCCTACATGTCCAGGAGGACGGAGTTATCGGTCCAATCTGGTTGTTTGTTGTGGAGGAGATGTGTCATTATTCCACCACCACTGAGATCACAGATGTTAGAACAGCTATATTCCGGTCACTGTGGAATAGTGCGCATGAAGGAAATTGCACGAAGCTATTTTTGGTGGCCTGGATTGGACAGAGAAGGCAAAAGCTTGTATGTCATGTCAGGGTGTGAGGAATGCAACCCAGTGGGCACCCCTACACCCATGGGACTGGCCTGAAAACCCGTGGCAACGTATTCACATTGACTTCGCTGGCCCCCTTGAAGGAAGCATGTTCTTGGTGGCAGTAGATGCCCATTCTAAATGGCCAGAAGTCTCTATAATGCAGTCCACTACTGCAGAGTACTGTCCAAAAACTACGAGGACTCTTTAGTCGTTTTGGTCTGCCAGAACAACTTGTGAGCGACAACAGACCGCAGTTCGTCTCTCAGGAGTTTCAAAATTTTATGAAGGCAAACGGGATACACCACATCACGTCAGCACCATATCATCCGTCCACCAACGGATTAGCTGAAAGATTTCTGCAGACAATGAAACACGCTTTGAAATCAGCAAGGGGACAACACCCCATTCAAAAGCGTCTGGATACCTTCTTACTTTCCTACAGAAACACACCTCATGCTACGACCCAGGCATCCCCGGCCTTTCTAATGATGGGACAACAGCTGCGCACTTGCTTTGATCTTCTGAAACCTCCTGAACCCCGACAAATAGTGCAACATCAGCAGCAATATCAAGTCATCAGACGGGCACCCAGCGCAAAAGACTGAACCTTTAGCCCAGGACAGCCAGTTTTGGCTTGGAATTATACTTCCAGAGCTAAATGGGTCCCTGCCACAATCATCACTCAAACAGGACCTGTTTCCTACACAGTCCGGACTGCAGAGAATCTTACCTGGCGGCGACATGTAGATCAGCTGTTGCCAGGTCATGCCAGTCCTCAGGACACATCTGCAGTTGAGTGGTCTGACTTCACCTCTTCTGGTGAGACACCGAATCACGAATCACCTGTTCCTGACTGTTCTCCTCCATTACTGCCGGTGGCTGAGATACCCCTTTGCCCAGCACAAGCTGATACCACCTCCTCACCTGTTCGTGCTGCGGACCCTGAGCCCATGGTACTTTCGGGTGCAACACCACCAGAAGTTTGCCGTAATCCACCTAGAGACAGAAGGCCTCCTCATTGGCTGGATCTTTAGCTAGGGCGAACCCACGGTTATGGGGCAAAATAATCCCCAGGGTTTAGCCAGGAATGGAGGCAGTCTACCCTCCTTCTCTAGTCTAGTGTGTGTTTTATTTAGGGGATGTTCTTATTAGGGGGGGAGGAATATGTTGTGTATTTGGTTGTCATGGTTTTTGTTCCTATGGCAACTGAGTTAGATTATTAGGGGATAGCCCAGCCAGCTTCGGCCAGTTGGGTGAGCTCTGTGTCTGTAAATAAAATGGTAGTTTTGTTAGCTGTCTGCTCTCTGGCTTCAAATGATTTCTTCCTAAACTGGCTGCCCCCAAGGATATAACAGAGAGAGAGAGAGAGAGATTGGGTGCTGGCTGCTGGGGAAGTGTCTGAGAGACTGTGCGCTGTCTCTTTCAGGCACTCACTCATCTGAAGGCTTGTTCAGACCTCAGAGCTGCTGCGAGTCCTGAACCCTGTCCCCTCTACCCTGCTCTGTGGAGATGGAGTACAGGGGAGGGGCACACCCTGACATCAGCACCCTCCTTCCTCCCCCCACCCTCGCTCTGCACAACCAGCAGGAGGGTCCGGGAGCAGCTGCAGGAGCAACATGGCTGCAAAGCAGCAGGGTGGGTCAGGAGGGGCACCTGAACACACGCTGCCGGCTGGATGTGCGTGGCTCTGTTAATCAACTGCACAACACTTGAATCTCTGCTGGGCGGCCACCCAGCTGCACAGGTTAAAGGGAACACAGCTCACCAGTGGTGAGTCAAGCGAGACAAATACCTCCCGTGTCTTACATACAACATTCCTGTTAATACACCCCAGAATACTAGCCTTTTTTGAAGCTGCATCACATCATTGACTCATATGCCATTTTTGATCCACTATAACTTCCACATTCTTTTCAGCAATCCCGCCTAGACACTTATTCCCCTTTTTTGTAGTTGTGCATTTATTTTTTCCTTCCTAAGTGAAGTACTTTGCACTTGTCTTTATTGAATTTCATCCTGTTGCTCTTCAGGCATTGCAGTGATACTCTCTGAGTCAGTTTACTTTTCTGTTTCTAAGACTACCCTAGGGAAGAGGACATTTTGTACTTGCTGTGATAATTGTCCATTGACATTTAGGTAACCACTGCTCCTAAATAAGTGAGAGATTTTTGCAAACTTGATTCATAGCCATCAGGGAATATTTATTATTGTTATTACAATGACAGTTTTGGTAACTTACTTAATCAGTTTTTATCTTCATCTCTCTCCTCTTAAAAACTGTGATAGTTTTCTATTAGCTGCCTTGATATTTTTTTCCCTAAAACGTTAAAACAGTACTCTGACAGCCAGCACCAAAAGCTCACACAAAATTTTCATTTGATTCTCATCTAGCTGAAAAATTCTACTTGTATCTACTCTAAGTAATATGTAAATTGAGATTGTGTTTCGCATAGTGTGTCTGATGTCAATGAAATCTCACTAGGTGTTTCATATGAATCCAAATAAATAGAGATATAGCTGGCTTAATTCCTTTCATATGAAAAAGAGAGAGATGCATAAAGGATTTCAAAATGATTCTGCATCCCTTCTTTTCCTCCTGCTTCATCCTCCCTCTGCATCCTCTCTCACAATTTTAATTAAAAGTATGGACCGGGGTGTATTGATTTTATTATATGGAAGGGAACAGCCCAACCAAATGGGTTCACAGGGGTGCTGTGTGATGGAGTATATAGACCCCACACAGATGAGGGAGGTGCCAGAGTGCCCCTGAAGATAGGGATAGCCCCTCCTATCTCCAGTCCTGTCAATCACTCATGATAGGAAGGAGGCCTTTAAAAGGGAAGACATGCAGAGGAGTGGGGGAGGAGTCAGATTGCCCTAAGCAGCAGACTTCAGGAGTGACTCCTGAAACTGCAGCAGGAATGCCTAGCCAGGAGACCTTGATCCCACCCCTGAGGGGCATACAGTGGACTTTCAGGGTAAGACAAACAGGCTGAGCCTGACTCAGAAGCCCAGTCAGAGCAATTTCCACAAAACCCACTACATTGGTGCTGGATCGCTGGCAGCACTGTAGACTCACCCTGCCCCCCCCCCCTTTTGCTGGGGCTACAGGGCGGGATTATCCTTGAATGTGGTGGGGTTTGTCATTTTCATTTTGAGCCCCCATCTGGAGAGACTTAAGAAAGCCCACAAAGGGCAGAGCACCCCCCTTGCAAATAGTAAGGAAGTAGAGCCTGTGCTGGAACTCCCCAGTGTAGATAACGGCATGGTCAGTTCTCCCATCCTCAGAGCGAGGAACCAACAAAGATTCTGCTACACCCTGGCTGTGTTTGAATCAGCCATTCAGAGATGTCAAGTGACTCACCCAAGGCCACACAGCAAGTCAGCAGCATAGCTGGAGCTCTTAGCTCCTAGCCCCAAGCTCACACTGGGAAAAACGCTCCTTCTAAACACCATGCATGTAAGTGGCACATCACTGAGAAATATGTTTCAGGAGGAGTTTCTGTGCTGGTTTCAGATTTTTTTTTAACTATTTTAATGAAACATAAATTTCAAAATTAATCCACCTTAACTAGAACAGATGTGGCAACAATGACTTGGTGAGTTGTGGTTCCTGATCTTCAATAAGCATATACAGATTTTTTAAAAACATACAGATCTTGTAGTGCACAATAGAAATATTTGACCATACACTGCATTCAGCATCTATATGGAATTCCCACTGATGACCATATCAGTCATGAGTGTGACTTGATATGTGACTGTTTGATTTATTTTAAAATCTAAAGGCAACAAAAGGCCTGGTCCAAAACACACTGAAGTCAATTGAAGTCTTTCCACTGAATCCAGTGGCCATTAAATCAGAGTTAAATTGGAGAGAGTCCAGCGGAGGGCAAGAAAAATGATTAGGGGGCTGGAGCACATGACTTATGAGGAGAGGCTGAGGGAACTGGGATTGTTTAGTCTGCAGAAGAGAAGAGTGAGGGGGGATTTGATAGCTGCTTTCAACTACCTGAAAGGGGGTTCCAAAGAGGATGTATTTAGACTGTTCTCAGTGGTACCAGGTGACAGAACAAGAAGCAATGGTCTCAAGTTGCAGCGGGGGAGGTTTAGGTTGGATATTAGAAAAAACTTTTTCATTAGGAGGGTGGTGAAGCACTGGAATGGGTTACCTAGGGAGGTGGTGGAATCTCCTTCCTTAGAAGTTTTTAAGGTCAGGCTTGACAAAGCCCTGGCTGGGATGATTTAGTTGGGGATTGGTCCTGCTTTGACCAGGGAGTTGGACTAGATGACCTCCTGAGGTCCCTTCCAACCCTGATATTCTATGATTCTAAATCCATGTGGCCATCCTCTGAACCTCATGCTGCAGCACTTGCTGCATATTTTATTTATTGCTATAATTGCTTAGCCTCCTGAGCTGATAAGATTTGTAAATATACAAACATCCCTTTGAAGTAGCGAATGATACAAATGTCACAAGGAAGAAAGCACTGTATAATTCCTGGTACAGAAATTCTAAGGTTTCTATGTACATAAGGTGATGCATGGCATGGTCAAACAACTTCCTATCCCACAAGGAACAAAATAAATAGTCTCTTCTATTATGAAATTATATTTTGCATGTAAAATATTAAATAGGTGGTTTTACAGGGTATTTTAACACAGCAAGAATATTTTCCTTTGTCATCTGTGAAATAGTTTGCATTGTATTTAGCAGAACAGAGTGTGACCTAGTAGAGGATTGGCAGTTGGGAGTTCTGGGTTCCCCATTCCTGCCTCTGCCACAGACTGACTGTGTAACTGTAGGCAAGTCACAACTTCTTTATGCCAAGTTTCTCCACCTATTAAATAGGGAGAATGATACATCACTGCCTCACAGGAATGCTGTGAGACTTAATTCATTAATGTTTGTTAGCATGTTGGGGTCCTTGGCTGGAAAGTTATAGAAGTGGAAAATATTATTTTTATCATAAGACCAGGAAAACAAGTTCCCTTAAAATAAGTCACAACCCAAACCTTTCCCCAACCATCCTAAAGGCTCAATTGTGCCTAATAGGCACAGCCCTGTGTTGAAGATGGTCCAGAGCTTCATTGGCTCTGGGAAGGATTGTGCCTCTTGAAGGACCAGCTGAAAATGACATGCATGCTGTCGGTGCCAACTTTCTACTCCTACAACTAAACCTCTTGCCCAGCTCCTCCTCTCTTGATTACAGCAAGCTCCCCCTCCGTAGCCTCTCTGAGACCTGTCCTCCATTCCAACCCAGAGAACACTTGCTAAAGTCATCTTCCTTGTCTGTCAATCTGATGGTGTCATTCTGCTCTTTGTATCCTTCCATTGGCTCCCTTTCCTCTACCACACCAAACTCAAGCTTCTTGTCCTTGCCTTCAAGGCTCTATGTAGCTCTGCTCCTCCCTGTGTATCCATCCTGGTACCTTTCCCTGTTGTCCCCCAGCCAGTGATGCCACTTTGACATGAATTTATCCTCTAGCCCCACAGCCATCTTCACACCACTCTTGTGTACAGAAAAGCCAGGGCCACAACTCTTTCTGCATTCAATTCCACTTGAAGGCGAACTAATCTTGGGCTGCATCCTGGCCCCTTTACACCACTTTGGCAGCACAATGGGGCTGGAAAGCAGCCCAGTTTCCCCAGCACAAACAGGGGGGTGGGGTGAAGGGGTTCCTTAGTTAGCATATGGTTGGGTCCCTGGGCAGCATGGGGGTGGGAATGGATTTGTTGTGGGGAGAAGAAGCGTGTCTACAGTGTTTTGGGCTCAATTATTCTTGGACTGCTACAGCTTACGCTGAGGACTGAACCAGCTCCTGGCAAGTTCAGTGGGGGCATCCCACCAGAAACAAATAATATGCCAGCTCTCATTAGACTTATAGACTTTAAGGTGAGAAGGGACCGTCATGATCATCCAGTCTGACCTCCTGCACATTGCAGGCCACAGAACCTCAACCACCCACTCCTGTAATAGACCCATAATCTCTGGCTGAGTTACTGAAGTCCTCAAATCATGGTTTAAAGACTTCAAGTTACAGAGACTCCACCATTTGCATTAATTTTTTAAACCTGCAAATGATCCATGCCCCATGCTGCAGAGGAAGGCAAAAAAAACCCCAAGGATCTCTGCCAATCTGACACAGGGTAAAATTCCTTCCCAACCCCAAATATGGTGATCAGTTAGACCCTGAGCATGTGGGCAAGACCCACCAGCCAGACACCTGGGAAATAATTCTCTGTAGTAACTCAGATCCCACCCCATCTAGTGTCCTATCACCCAATAGTGGAGATATTTGCTGCTAGCAGTCGTAGATCAGCTGTATGCCAGCGTAGGCAGTCTCATCATATCATCCCCTCCATAAATTTATCAAGCTCAGTCTTGAAGTCACTTAGGTTTTTTGCCCCCACTGCTCCCATTGGAAGGCTGTTCCAGAACTTCGCTCTTCTAATGGTTAGAAACCTTTATCTAATTTCAAGCCTAAACTTGTTGATGGCCAGTTTATATCCAGTTGTTCTTGTGTCCACATTGGTACTTAACTCAAATAACTCTTCTCCCTCACTGGTATTTATCCCTCTGATGTATTTAATAGATACATTGAGGTCAATGACAAAACACAACTTCAATGGGAGCAGGACTGGGCCCTAAAAAAAGTGATCCTAAGGCAAGTAGAATCTTAATTATGTAAAGAAATGGAGATAGGGACAAATGTGAACACTGCATCCAACTTCCTTGCCCACAAACTCTATGGCTAGGGCTCACCTCTAGAAATACAATCCAGAGGGATCGCTGACAAATTTGAAAAGATTTGGTCTAACTTTTTAGGAACCTTTGATTAATTCATAGCAGATGAAAACCAAGATGTCATCCTCCTTTCTTCTTTCTTTACTTTTTCTGTTCTTTTGACTTTTTTCTGTTCTCCATTTATTCTTGGGGAGAAAAAAATTCAATTAAATATATAAAAAGAAAAAAAATGTCTGCTCTTAATTACACTGGTATGAATGCAGAGCTGCCCCATGCTAGTCAGTGGAGTAACTCGGATTACGCTGGTGTGACTGAGAGCAAGTCTGAGTGAAGAAGTGACATAGGTTCAGATGACATGAGGCAAAGTTCTCTTGGAGGAGTGAGTGTGACTTATTCCATCTCTAGATCAATATTTAAAATGCAGCAGAAAAGCAAGAGTGATATTCTGGATGAAGACATGCCTGTCCAGTGGAAGGTTTTGGTGCAAATATTATGAGACCAAGCTTTTGTAATGAAACAGCAGCTCTTATTGCTACGTGCTATTTGTTCAAGTAATGTTCTGAGAGTTGTAAAGTCTGAAGCTAGATGAATGAATATAAAGAAAGAGAGAAACCTCTTTGGACCAAATTCTGATATCACACATAAAACCCCAATGGTGTAATCAGAACTGTAAGTGAGGGCAGAATTTGATCCTGTGCTACACTCTCTTGCTATGACTCTGTTTTTGGAGCTGAGGGAATATTGCCATCTAGTGCCACATAGAAATCCAACACAGAAAAAATAGTCACCCGGTACATTTTAGACAAATGTTACAGATCATATTAAAAATGCACCAGAGACAACATGGTGCTTAGAGTCCTTTGCATAAATATCTTTGTAGAAAGTTTTACACTTTTCTCATTTAAAAAAATTATACCAGGTAATGGAAGCTGAGAGAGAAGGCATTGCAAAAGAGACCAGTGTGGTTGATCGGGTGTTCTTCAGCCACAGATTCCTTGAGCTATTAAAACATAAAAAACACATAAAATGTTAGTAAATTGCATTGAGAATTATGTGAGCCTGACCTTCCTGTGCCTTGTTTGACACAAAGGCTACCATTTACTGATCATATATCATATTGTCCATTCTGGGTTTGCAATAGTTCTCGGTGGGTCTGTTTATTGGTAGGTAAAATATATATCGCTCTGTTTTCCTGAAAGCGATGAATTTAACTGTGTCACCCTTCCTCATGATGGTGAGCACTTACTCACACGAGTAGACTCATTGACTACATTGAAAAAATAACTACATATATAGATATAGATATTCTGCATTGCATTTACCATTTATGAAAGCTGCCAGAGTAACAACACTAGCATTTATACAGAGAGAGAAAAAACACCATGGGCAGCAGCAATATAAACTTCCCCACACTGTCCCCCCAATTAGATCTGACCTAAAAAGATCTCTTGTAAGGGTGAGATGGTAGTTCAGTGCCCCTGCTCATTCAACGTTTACCTCTGAGTTGAGCTAATTATGATTTTTTTTTTAATATGGACCTATGTCTGAGATACTTGACTGAGACCATGAGCTCATTTAAATAGGTGGCCAAATATATGCCAGATTGTAATGATTTTCTGTCATTATGAACCAGATTCAAAGCAGTGGAACCTAGAGGTAAATACATTTGTCGCGTTTGAAACAATTAGAAAATAAATCAATTTAGCAGTCAAAACTTACAGCTGCAAACAATATCCAGATCTTCTAGCTAATAATGTTATGGTTTTTTGTGTATGCTGCTTTAAATTCACTTCAGTGCACCACCAATATCTTTGGGGTGTGGTATGTTACTGTTTGGGGGTTGTGGTTTGACTCCTGTTTCTGTCCAATAATAATGTAAAAACAAGATTCAAATCACAGATACAGCCCGACTGTGTTGTGGGAAAGAATGAAAACGAATGAACTCAAATTAAACAAGAACCTGAGAAAGTCACATACATGTATATAAAAATTTGTTATTGACACAGTCAAAGGTAAGTCCTGTTCTGGAATTTCTCCCACCTTGGGAAGGACTTTGAGTATGACACAAAACACATATCATAAATCACCAAAGAAATGAAGAAATGTTTAGCTAATGGGTGTAATACCACTTCTATATAGTCTATAAGGACTCCATTTCCCGTCTCTTCTGTGGGTTTGAGGGGGAGAGGGGCGATCAGGATTTTTTGGCAACATGCCATGAACTGCAGGTGAAAGGTCCTAGTGTCTTCCAAACAGAGAATGAAAATGCCTTACAATATGTGAAAGACAGGCCGGGGAGAGATTATTAATATATTACAAAACCCTCTCTTCCCTCATGTACTCCCCAGTGGCTAAGATGCTTGAACTAACAGCTTCCCTAAATATAAATGTCAGGGAGCTGATAACCAATGTTGGAATTTGCTTCATCTCCATGGTCTGACAGAGCCTGAGCTTGTTGACCTCTGGTAAATATTGCTAGGCCCATCTGTTTACTCAGGCTTTTTGCCTGAGGTAAGGGCTGGACTAGATAGTTTGGTGCATTCTGAGTGGGTGGCAGAGGATTTTTGACACTGGTTCCATTTGTTATGTAATTGGGGTATTTAAATGTTTATATATTTGCTTAGGGCCTGATCTAGCAGCCAGTGAAGACTCTAATTGACTTCACTAGGCTTTGGATTAGGGGCTCAGAGAAATATGGGGGCAGACCCTCAGCTGGTAGGATGTGTCATAGCTCCACTGAAGTTTACATCAGCTTATGATCTGCCCCAGGATATGCACATTTTTATAAAGCTAAGAAGTAAATGTAATGCATAAATAAGTTCCCCACCTCTAGTGAAAATGGAGCACTTGTTAAATGTAATGCTGCATCTCTTCTCAAATCAAAAGAGACTCCAGAATGTTCAGCCAGTTGGATTGCTCTATTGGCTGAACTGTCTTCAGTGCAGGCAAAAAAGATGTTCTATACGTATCTATTTATTTACCACCATAGCATCTAAGCAACACCCACTTCAATTGTTACTAATGCAGGGCATCATTTTTTCAAATACTTAAAAAAAAGTAGGTGTATCAGTAACTGCAAAACCACTAAAACGTTTCAGGCACATGTGTCCAAAGGATCCGAGGTAATGCTTATGAGAGTTGAGGGACAGGCCACAAATTGGTATTACTGTCTCATTTATGATTGTTAACCTTGCAGCCTCTGCTATTCCCCTCCTTTGTGGGGAAAGACAGGAGTATACCAATGTCTCCGGATTTCAATGTAATTCTCAAAACCTAACATGCATAGTACCCTTGCATTTAAATGGGACTATATCAGGGGTGGGCAAACTTTTGGCCCAAGGGCCACATCTTGATATGGAAATTGCATGCAGGGCCATGAATGTTGGGCTGGGGCAGGGAGTTGGAGTGTGGGAGGGAGTAGGGGTGGACGAGGGGGTGCAGTGTGCGGTGTGCAGGAAGGGGCTCAGGGCAAGGGGTTGGGGTGCAGGAGGGGTGCGGGTGTACAAGGGGGCTCAGGGCAGGGGGTTGGGGTGCAGGAGGGGGTATGGAGTGGAGGAGGAGGCTCAGGGGGTTGGGGGGAAGGAGGGTGTGGGGTGTGGCAGGGGGCTCAGGGCAGGGGGTTGGGGTGCAGGAGGGTGTGAGTTGCGACAGAGGGCTCAAGGAAGGGGGTTGGGATGCAGGAGAGGTGCAGCAGAGGGTTGGGATGTGGGGTAAAGGAGGAGTTTGGGGTGTGGGCTCTGGCCCAGTGCCGCTTACCTGGGGTGGCTCTGGGTGGCAATGGCATGTAGTGAGGCTAAGGCAGGCTCCCTGCCTGCCCTGGCCCTATGCCGCACCGCTCCTGGAAGCAGACGACACTATGTCCCTGTGGCCCCTGGGGGAGGGGGGGAAGATGGCGCCGAGCGCTGCCCTTGCCTGCGAGTACCTCCTCCGAAGCTCCCATTGGCCACAGTTCCCCATTCCCAGCCAATGGGAGCTGTGGTGGGCGGTGCCTGCAGGCGAGGGCAGCACATGGAGCCCTCTGCTCCCCCCTTGCCAAGGGACCGCAAAGAGGTGGTGCCGGCCGCTTCCAGGAGCAGCGCGGGGAGCGCGGTGCCACAGGGTGGCAATCCCATGGGCACGATCCAAAGCCATGACAGGCTGGATCCGGCCCGTGGGCTGTACTTTACCCACCCCTGGACTATATACTCTGTGAAGTATTATGAGGGTTAATCATCATCCCCCAGCTAAACAGATTGATATAAATTACATTCCATTCTTAAAACAAATGAGAGAGAATTTACTCAGCTGGAAGAAAGTAGCTCAGTCCTCCCAGATTAGCCGGATTGCTGCTGGTAAATTGAATCTGTTGCCAAATATTTGTTTCCAAAACTTCTCTTTTTAGGGATGGGTGAACTACGTGAAGGTTTTGCCATCCTCTTGAATATACATTATTGGCTTCCTAAAATTATAGTTAATTAACATTTTTCCTCAAAATGTAAACCATTTTTTTCCATTTAATTTAAAAAATGCTTAGTTTGTTAGAAGAAGATACGTTTACACACACACACACCCTACCTGCCCAAAATGAAACTACACTCCAACAAGTAGGGCTCTATATCTAGTACATATTGATTGTATTTATTTGTTAATTAGAACTTATCTCTCCCCTTCTCTGATTTCTGCACAGTTCCTCCTATATGGAACATAGGGCCAACAAATTTGAGTTGAATGAACTTTCAAACCTGTGAGACGTTTATCATTTCTAAGCTAAATAAAATAACTTAACTCCCCGCTAATGTCTATAAAAATGTAGCTATTCCTGACAAAGCAGTGGAAAGAATCCATTTTTTGTCTCCTTTTGTGGAACATGTACCAAATGTGTTCTTTTGAAAGCCAACATGGTTTCTGAGCAGAATATTGTATCACAAACATGATCTTTATTCTCCAATAACTTCAGAAAAGAGCAGGTGACCAATACTAACCGCTATATATATATAAAAGATAGCTTGCATTCATCTAACTAAGACTTGTGAGCATGTTACTGGAAAGATGTTGTGTCATCCTTTCAAGAAGCGCTGCCTAGATAGGCTTGTTGCTGTCATCCATTCATTCCATCAGGATATGTCTGAAAGGATTGGTTACAGTGGTTATCCGTCAGATCAGGACAGATGTCAAGCAAGGATGTGTGTCTGCACTTTACCTGTTTCGCTGCTGCAGTTAATGCTGAATCCACCAACAAGCTCCAAGCAGAAAACGACATCCATGTGCGATAAGGTAAATTCTCCAGTCTATCATGCCTGAAGGAAAAACTAAAGTTTCCAAACAGCTCGATCTCCTTAGGATGCTGTTCTTGTTGCTCAGTTTGAGCAGGAACTCCACACATTGGTAACTCATTTTAATATAGCAACAATCAACTTTCTTACTGTTAGATGAAGAAAAGACAGACTTGCTCTGACAAGCTCCATCTGTCCGTCCCTTCACTGAACATGAAATTTTCATCAGTGATGCCACTTGGGAAGTGTTGTATCTGACAATGCTTTTTTGTATGGATGCTGAAATCACCATCCAGGTTAACAAAGCATGCACTGTCTTTGGCAGGTCCAACAAATGTGTTTAGAGAAAGATCTTGGACTTCAAAAGGACACCAGCTTTAAAGAATATCATGCAAGCCATGTTGCCTTGTGGTTGTAAATATTGATTCTGTAAGTGTCAGAGCAGCCTGTGTAATGCCTTCCTTAAGAAAATTTTGCACATTAGAACTGTAAAGATTGTATTTACTATTAATGGTTTTGATCATTCCAAGCTACCATGTACTGCTGCTATCTTTGATTAAATTAAACTGCACTAGTACATTTTTCCAAACATTAGCTCCTATAGTCAACTATGGAAGGTTCATATCGGCATGGTGGATAAGCTTCTCCATTTTAAAGACAGTCTCTAACAGTTACTTAAAGATGCTAACACTGCAGCTAACACCTACAAAATCCTGGCAGCTGGCCCACGTGAGTATCTTCTAAATTTGCACAGTGTCAAGCACACTAGCAGTACTGAATAAATAATAATCCTAAAGACCTGTAGGCAGTCAGGGAATAGCTATGGATGAGGAGTTCATACTGGGAAATCTGAAAATGAAAAATTCTCTTGTTATAATTCTGGGAAAGCTCTTCTCCTCCTTTTTCCTTTTCATTCATTGATCTGTTTTCCTCAATAACAAGGGGTGAAAGAACTTCTTTGTAAGATTATATATTCCCTCAAGCAGGAAATTTAAGCTAACATCTACACCAGTAGTGTCATACATACATAATTTGTAAGATCATTGAGCGGAGTAGTCAGTAATAACTCAAACTTTTGATTCCAAGAACCCATTTATAATTTAAATTTAAAAAAAAATGGAAAGCAAATATTTTATACTGGGGGGAAGCAGGGCGGAGAATCACTGGAAAAAAAAATTCACGTCACCATCTTTTAGAGGATGAAAGCAACTTTCTCCACTCGTGAAAGTTCCCAAAACACACAGGTGATGGTCACAAATCTTTGAATTGATTGACAAAATTCATGGGGGAATTCAGTCATCAATTCTATAAAAATGTCATTAAAGGCTAACTTACTTCTGCAAAAAACTTTTTTTCTTCCTCTTTTTGCTAATGCTTATTTAATTCAGACTCCTAACAAACATTTGGGAGAAGACCTTTCTTTGAGAAAAAATCAGTGCTGCCTCCTCTTCTACTGAGGGATGAAAAATTATCCCATTCTGGTCCCTTAGTAGACACAGAGTAATTCAAGATTTAAGAGCAGTTAAGAACTGGAATAAATCGCCTAGGGAGCTTGTGGAATCTCCATCATTGGAGACTTTTAAGAGCAGGTTAGACAAACACCGTTAAGGGATGGTCTACATAATACTTAGTCTTGCCATGAGTGCAGGGGACTGGACTAGATGACCTCTCGAGCTCCCTTCCAGGCTATGATTCTATAATTCTAAAGGTAAAAAAATAGATGGAAATATTTTTTTTTAATTGTCTGCCTTTACATATGAAAAAAGGGGCAGTAAAGGGCACAAACAAAAATGATTCACCCCCCTTTGCTGTTTGCCTTGAATGTAAATAAAAAGAGGCAAAGGGAGACTCAGTGTAATCAAGTTAGTCTCAAGGGACATTTTTCAAAAGCTTGAAATAAAACATGCTGGAAAGAAGCAAATCTTCAGGATCACAGGAGAAAAGAATAAACTGAAAAGTGCCAAAATCACCACCTGTTGAGATGATAGAGTATCATGCTCAAAGCTGTTAAGGTGTTAATAGAGCTGTTCAGTGTTACCTTAAAGAGTTAATTGTAGATCATGGGTTTTAATTAAAAGGACTGGGGCCTGCTTTTATCATATTAACCATAGAAATCCTTTAAAACGTATTAAACACAAAACCATACAACATGAAAATGACAAAATAAAAATATGTGGAATTTCCCTCTTTAATTTACATTTTGGACTGACTTACAAAGGGAGAAACATTGATTAAAAAGTATCTTACAAGTACCAAAAGTCTTTCCTCAGGGTGAAGGGAAGAGTCCAATCAGCTGTTGCAGTTTGGCTCAACAATTATTGTTAAGATTATTCCTTCTGTTTAAGAAAACACACACACAAAGGGAAGAGAATGGGTAGAAAAGAAAGCAAAAGTTCTGGCTTGCTGATGCTTGACCATTCATGTTGCAGGCACGATAGGGTACAGATGAATCAGTCATGATCAGATGCACATTAACTTTTTGACACTGGCTCAATTTTTTTTCTGAGATGACATCTGGATGGTACACGCAGGTCTCCTCCAATCTTCCTTCTGCTGGGGCAAGGCTGCTTATGCTGTTTTAACCAGTTGGGCAGGTTATGGTAATAACATCATGAAGTGTAATTAACTCCAGGACTGGTCAATCTTGGAATCGGTTAGTTAAAAATGACAAAACAAAATAAAATGTGGATGATATAACACACAAGGAGGGAATAACTTACTGTGACCAGATGTCCCTATTTTATAGGGACAGTCCTGATATTTGGGGCAATTTCTTCTATAGGTGCCTATTACCCCCCCACCCCAGTCCCAATTTTTCCCACTTGCTGTCTGGTCATCCTAACTGTAATCTTAAACCTTCATCCCAGAAGTTACATAATGTAATGAACCTGCTGGACATAGTGCCCCATCAATCGCCAGTGCAAAATGCATCCCATAAAGGGCGCCATAATCCTCAGAGAACAGGAAAGGGAAGTACCTGAGGTCAGCAGAGAGAGGGGATCAGATTCAGGAGGGAGTTCAAAGCAGAGATGTGAATGGAAGTTTCAATTTGTGAAGGATTTAGAGATTTCAAATTTTGCTTTGTTCTGAACTGGAGCGAAAACTGAACCTTTCTGAATTGTCTGTAAAAGAAAATTCTGGACAAAAAATAATTTGGGGTCAATTAAAATGTTTTGTTTTGATAAATTTTAACTGTTTCATTTTAATTCAGATTTTATTACAATAATACAAAATTTAAAACCTCTCAGAAGGAAAAGCTGCTTCGGAATGAAAAATTATAAATGTTCAATTCTGATAAAATTGAAATGGTGGTCAGAACTTTTTCCCCAATTTTGTTCTGAAGTGAAATTCTAGTGAAATCAACCTGATTTCACAAAGAAGTCTATTTCTGATGGAGCCATGTATTCTGTCATAATATGGTTTTGTCACAGTTTCTCTGACTATTTCCAAGCTAAAGGCTGGGTGAGAGCAGGAGCAGCAGGCCAGAGAAGCAACAAGGGAACTACCTGTGGAGGACAGGCCAGACCACAAGCTCATGGGCAGCTGGTAGAGCCCTCCAGCAGGTAGGCTATCCCCCCTGGCCTCACCCCTTCTGCCTGAGGCCCCCTCCACAGCCAGAGCCCCGAGTTCCCTCTCCTGGAGAAGCCCTGAGCCGACCCTCCCACACAGCTGGAGAAGCCCCGAGCTAGCCGGAGCCCCCCAGCCACACTGTGCCTCCCCTCCTGAGACCCCCAAGCCATGGGAAAAGCTCATCTCTTCCAGAAGAACCTGAACTTTTTATATGCGTCTTGCAGGTTCCAGGGCAGCCGAGGAAGCGGTATGTGTTACTCAGCTTCCTGGGTTCATCAGTAATCTCCCTGGAGTCCATAATAATAATAATAAGCAAAAACTTCCCATGCAAATCCCGCAACTGGCATCCAGCTGTGCCAGGGCAGGCTTATATCCATCACCTATGCAGAGAGCTTCCTGAGAGCTGAGATGGGAACCTTTATACCTCTGAACTGGATTGCCCCAGGAGCTGTGTTAGGAACTATTGTTTTAATCCTTTCCTGTAACTGTTAAAAGCAATTGTGTCTAGGGGATTTGCATTTTCTGCTTTGCCAGACCTCGTAAAGCATTTTCTGTTACTTAACATGTATGTGTGTGGGAACCCAATGAGAGCTAGAGCCTAGTGCTTGGAGCACCTGGCCTCCAAAGTTCTGGTACACAGAGCATGCTACCAGACACCTAGAGGGCACTATTGCGTCCCACAACACCCACAGGGATACTCTGCACTGGGATTGGTTACATAGGCCACCCACCTACATTGATGGGTGGGAGAAATTGATGGAGCCGGCAGTGAAAGGGGGGCAGTCCCAGTAACAAGGGAGGGAGGCACTTGGCAAGGAACAGTAGGTAGCTCCTCCCATGGGAGTCTCTGGCACCCACTGGCCGGGGGGGTAGAGGGGTGCTGATTGGCCAGCATTCCCCAGCTCCAAGGGATTTAGCCCAGCACAGGGGACATATGGAGCCTCTTTCAGCTCTGTTCCAGAAGCCCACCATACCCACCTGAACTAGGAATGGGAACCTGCCCTGACAGATGCTGTGGGTCTAGCTGATCTTCTGTTTGGGGGGTCAGGAAGGAATTTTTTTCTACCATGAGTTAATTGGCAGAGGACCAGGGAGTTTTTTGCTTTTGTCGCAGCACCTGCAGGCCACAGTGGGTTAAGTAGGAATGCGCATGGTACCTAAGGAGTGGTGCTGCTAACTCGTCACAACTCAAGGCCAGTTTCCACTGCAGTTAAGAGAATAAAATGAACCGTTCCCAGAGGTAAAAGACCTGGGATTTTGGTGATGGGCCTTGGGCTCATGTGATTGGGTGAGACCCTGTTGCCCTCATGGGCTGAGGTCCACACCCTGCTGCACCATCTGTCCCCCTTGCACGGGTGAGGTTGCTAGGACTCAGAAAGAGCTGAGTCCTGGGACATAGGCTGAGGAGAGCCTACCATGTGTTATGGTTATGTGGTAAGAAGCTCTGCAACCCCCGCACTGGAAACAATTAAATGCCTTGCATAGGAGACTATGGGTGATGGGTGGGTAGTGCCCCTCTCTTGTGTTAAAAGTTTAATAAAAATTGCCACCTGCCGCTTAATTCCATGCATGTGTCTGTCCTCATTTTGCTGCTGTGTCCACATCATTAGGATTCAACTGATCTGCTGGTGATGGCCTGACATTCTTATTGGTCCATTGATGTTTCAAGAGAAGTCTCCCAGTGTCCACAGGAAAAGGTGTTTAAACTTAGATAAGGTGAGGAAATTCCCCCATATTTGAGTATCTCCAGGACCCCACAGATGCCCTTTGTGTTTCTTTAAAATATCTAGAAGGGGAATGGTCAGACATCTCTGCCTCAGTTGTCCAAATAAGATCATTTCCAGCATCCCAAATGTAGGCATTTCTTTCATTTCAAGGAATTTGTGATCCATTGTTATGTAAACTTATGCTTTCATAAAACTACTTGGAGGTCTTTTCACCATCATATAGCATCCCAACCAACTTAGTTTACACAAAGCCTTTGACTCCATTTTATGCTGGTTTATATCAACAATTTTACATATGTTTATAGGTCAAGAAGACCATTTTTCCCTTTTACCAAAATTGATTAGGCAAAAGTTTTTGAAAACATTTTAAAGCCACCACTATTACATGTTTCAACTCATACACAGTTTCACTGCTTATGGCGCTGGAGAATTTGGCCTAGTCTGTGTGTTTCTGAGCAGATTATTTTCTGTTACATTTACAATCCACTCTACAGCAGGTCTTCTGATCTCACTGGGTTTTCCTGTAGTGTGGGTTGCAATTTCAGTAATATTTCTGGCCATTAGTTGGTGTGATAGTGAGGAGAAACAGTTCTCTTAGTGCAGAAAGGGAAGCTGGTATTGCATTACCAAATGATTACTGGTTTCTTGTAAATAAATATGAATTAAAAGCAATGTTACAGTTCACATTGAGCACATTTCAGTATACACAAAAATAAGAATTCAACAACTCCACATGAGGGAGCAGAGGCATTTGTGTTTAGTAAGTTGACTGAACTTGAATATTTTTGAAATTATTTTTATTATTTAACTGAATTAAACATACACGAATAGAGGGAATCTACTGATGCCCACTGACTCCTAAAGGAATAGCATATTTTTTGTCCATCAGTTAAAGGAAGTGTTAAAAAACAACAGCCAGTACTGGGCTGAATCCTACTGTCACACACACGGGAACAACTCCAATTGATTTCAAATGTATTTGATGGTAGAACTGTGTCCACAGTACTTAATTAAATACTCAGTTTATAATGTTTTTGGTTGTTGTTAAAAAAAATCTCCCTTGGACTATGTAGTTTACTTTTTCATTAGTGTTATCTTCTGTATGTACTAGATGTCACACACCATCTTGTATATGTAAAAATATAGAATTATTTTTGTAAGATGCTGCATTACTGGATGTTACTAGCCAATTACATAATCTGTTGGCCTTAGATACACAAAGATTCCTTTGAGCCCCAGACAGACAGTTGGTGAACAAGTGCCATTCACTTCATTAGGACTTGGGGTGGTTCAGCACTATTGAATCAGCGCCTTTATCAGTAACATTACATTTTAATAACATGTCAGGTTTTTAATTTTCTTTTCTTTACTTAGTTTCATTTCAGAGGGTCAATAGTACTGTGCAGTTATATTTTGTCTGCTAGAGAAAAACAGTTCCTTAAGGACATTCTTCAAACCAGTCTTTCTCAATAAATACGCCAGTAGAGGAGGGTCTGCTTTTATCATGTAAAGAGGAGGATTTGATTCAGAAAGCATTATATGTAAACGACTGCTTAAAAGTCAGACATATTTTTATATTTCAGTCATTTTACCTGTCAGGCACATCGTTAACTGTTCCTAAATAAACATAAGGCATTTGTGTTCCATTCAGCTTGGCATCCAGAATTTCAGGTGCTTATCTGAAGATTATTCACTATCTAAGCTCCTTGAATCTGTAAGATTGTGCTGAGGAATTTATTTAAAATAGTCTTTAAATTTAGTATTTAGATGTTAGGGTCTATAAATGCTCTGAAAATACAATAGATTAGAGTTGGTTGATTTCTGGCACTTTTGCTACTAGTCTTAGCCAGAACTACAAAAAGAACAGGCTTTCTCATGGGATCTTGACACTTTTGGTTCCTGTACAGGCTGGAAATAGGATATACAGTAACAGCTATCAAAACATTTCAGAACCTGAAGCAAAGTTTGGTTTGAGTTGGCTTCTAAAAGTGGGCAAGGTTTTGGCAGGGGGTGGGGTGGGGGATTTATTTTATCCACATCAGTTTTGGCAATTAAGGACCAAAACATGACCTACATTAAAACAGTTGTGTTTAGAGAGAGGCCTGAACCTACATCCAGACAGCTCCAAACTTTTGGGAGTTTTGACCCAAATCCAAACTTTCCAGGTACCCCCTCCCATCTTTTAAGACCCCAGCTTCCCTCAAACACTGGGGAAGTTCAGATCCAAAAGAAGAACTTTTTTTTGTGGTTTGAGCCCATCTCTAGGCTATAGGAGGTGCTGATTCCCCGCACACCCGAGCTGTCCAGTCTGACTCTTAGCACTAAGCTGGGGAGCTCTGGTGCAGTTCCTGCCTTGACTCTAATGGCCACCTTAAGATCTGCTATGGTGTGGCCAGGGAGGTTGAAGTGTTCTCCTACAGGTTTTGGATAAATGGACACAAATCAGATATTAGGAATGGCAATATACAAAAACCTGTAGGAGAACACTTCAATCTCCCTGGCCACATCATAGCAAATCTTAAGGTGGCCATCCTGCACCTAAAAAACTTCAGGACCAGACTTCAAAGAGAAACTGCTGAGCTTCAGTTCATCTGCAAATTTGACACCCTCAGCTCAGGATTAAACAAAGACTGTGAATGGCTTGCCAACTACAAAACCAGTTTCTCCTCCCTTGGTTTTCACACCTCAGCTGCTAGAAGAGGGCCTCATCCTCCCTGATTGAACTAACCTCGTTATCTCTAGCCTGCTTCTTGCTTGCTTATATATACCTGCCCCTGGAGATTTCCACTACATGCATCCGATGAAGTGGGTATTCACCCACGAAAGCTCATGCTCCAAAATGTCTGTTAGTCTATAAGGTGCCACAAGACTCTTTGCTGCTTTTACAGATCCAGACTAACTCGGCTACCCCTCTGATACTAGTCTTCCAAGGGGAGCAGTTGGGGCAAAAGACATATCTGGCTTCAAGACTAAGCTTGATAAGTTTATGGAGGGGATAGTATGATGGGATAGCCTAATTGTGGCAATTAATTGATCTTTGATTATTAGCAGGTAAATATGCCCAATGGTCTGTGATGGGATGTTAGATGGGGTGGGATCTGAGTTACTACAGAGAATTCTTTCCTGGGTGCTGCCTGGTGAGTCTTGCCCACATGCTCAGGGTTTAGCTGATCACCATATTTGGGGTCGGGAAGGAATTTTCCTCCAGGGCAGATTGGCAGAGGCTCTGGGGGTTTTTCTCCTTCCTCTGCAGTGTGGGACATGGGTCACTTGCTGGTGGATTCTCTGCACCTTGAAGTCTTTAAACCACGATTTGAGGATTTCAATAGCTCAGACATAGGTTAGGGGTTTGATACAGGAGTGGGTGAGTGAGATTCTGTGGCCTGCGTTGTGCAGGAGGTCAGACTAGACGATCATAATGGTCCCTTCTGACCTTAAAGTCTATGATCTTTTTCAGAAAGATGCTGGTTTCAGCCTCCAGTATCTTGATTGGCTTGCTACAAGTCTGCTTCTAGATCTTCATTTTTTTTTAAAATTCACCGTTCAATACTAAAAAAACGATTTAGATAAAAATAGCCACCATCTTGGGTTTAACTGGGTAAAATACAAATGATTCAGTGCATCCACACTAGCTGTGTTGAACCAGCTTAAGAAGGCTTTCACCGCAGCCCCACATCCACACAAAGGCATTCAGGATGGAGGAGAGCATCACTATGCTTTCCTAAAATGGTTCAGCTGCAGTGCCTTTTGGATACCAATCCCACAATTCACAACACAGGAAAACAGAATTGTACACATGCAGGTAGTAGTTTGAGCTGTGCCTCCCATCCCCCTGAAAAGCCACATTGTCAAATATCTACATGTGCATTTTCTATGATGAATGTATTCCTTGGGCTCTGGCCCACTTCCCAAGCCTCGCTGACAGTCCCAGCCTGATGAACCACCTGTGTTTATCAAACCAGGCCTCTCAGATGGTGAACTGAAGAAGTTTGCTGGCTGCAAGCCCTGGTCTGATTAAACTCTGGTGATTTGTCAGATGAGCACTTGCAGCTGACAGATCAACTGTAGCCCACTGCTGAAGACGGCCAGAGCTAAAGGCACTGGTGGAGACGGGGTGAAGGGACATTTTTAGGGGAGGGATGGAGGGATGGTCAGGTGCACAGAGGGCAGCCTCAGCTAGTAAACGCTAGGTTACAAGGCTTGCTTGGTGAAAAAACTGCAAGAGAAGCAGAGCGGTAGTGTGTCTCTTGATAGTCATGAAGTCACCTTGTCCCTGCTCCCAGACAAGCGATAAAATCTTAGCAGTGCTGGGACAGTCCTTGAAGGACTGTTGGAACCAGATTGTGAATGAACTCTGTCCACACTTGCATGGTTCAAACTGCACCAGTTAAATTTTAACTGATTTCTTAACTTGCTGAAAGGTAACTAGTTCCTCTACTATTTTTAGACAGTGTGGGGCATTTTGGGGTGTGGATGCAAAGTGTCTTACCATCTGTAAGATTGTGATTATGCAAATTAAATTTGTGTAGCATAGACGAGGCCTAACTGTTTGGGGGATATCGTATATTTGTGCGGGTTTATACATTATATAGATACGTTTTCACTATCAACTAAGTTCCCTACGCTGATGAGGGTAAGTGTAGGTTTACATACAATTTGTGGTATTTCCTTCAGTTAGACTGATCTTGGCATGACAAGCTATGCATTTGCACAAATGTAAAAAAGATCCTCAGAGGTACATACAATTTGTCCAAAACATGGCTTTGGACACTGTAATAGAAGAAAGTGTCTCTCTTTCTCAATCTTTCTTCTTGCACACTGGTTCCACAGTTGCTCTTCTTTTGTATGAAATGTGCATTAACTCATATTCATTTCTAGCGTATGGTCACTAATTCTGTATTTGGTGACGTACTTTTGCTTTTCATTTTTTACTGTAGTGACATAGCCTGCTAGTGTGATTGTTCTGTGTAGGGATCAGTGGCAGTTTAGGTTGTTTTGTTTTCTTTTAATTTGTCTTCCTACTGATCCATATATTGGTGTTTTAGATATTGGTCTTGGGTCTTGAGCATCATTTTGATTTGTGTGAGGCTGTTTGGATCACGTGCTGGTAGATCAGTTTTGTTGAGACCAGGGAATGATGCTATGTAGGGCTGAATTATATTTTCATTTGGATTTACTTTTTGATCATCCAGCATTTTGCAATCCAGGGAGTGTTGGCTGCTTTGCTTGAGATGGCACGAGAAGTTTAGTTTTGTTTTCTGTATATTGTTTAGGGGAGGGCATCCATCTAGTTCTCCTCTACAGCAAATGTCTGTTAAATTCATCTATCTAGGTTCTTCCATGGCAGCCCATCACCAAGTATCTGAGCACCTTCTAGAATTATGACAAGTACACAGATCTATTTCTCATTCTTCCTTCCAGTCAGAAGGGACTGGACTTCTGGCTGGTGCGGGGGTGAGGGTATGATTTTACTGTAGGAAAGCCTGGGTCAAATAAGTGGGTATTGTTATGGAGGCGCTGAGTTGTTGCTGAAATTTCTGTGTAGTATTTGCTTACAAAACTGTAGGTGTTTTACTGAGGTTTTATCTCATTCCGTGCAGGGGCAGCTTTAGCTTTTTTGCTGCCCCAAGCACAGCAGTCAGGCAGCCTTCGGCAGCGCGCCTGCGGGAGGTCTCCGGTCCCGCGGATTCAGCGGCGCGCCTGCAGGAGGTCCGCCGGTCCCGCAGCTTCAGCATACCTGCCGCCGAATTGCCGCCAAATCCGCGGGATCGGCACACCTCCTGCAGGTGCGCCGCCGAAGGCTGCCTGATTGCCGCCCTTGCAGGGACTGGCAGGGTGCCCCCTGTGGCTTGCCGCCCCAGACACGTACTTGGAGCGCTGGTGCCTGGAGCCGCCTCTGATTCCGTGTGGATGAGCCACAGATTTAACTACCACTTTGTAGAAAGGGTATGTTGTAAAATAGTCTGAGCAATAATTTTATCGGAGTGTTGCAGGGTTTTGTGGTGGGTTTTGCAGCTTCTCACCCCTGAAAACTTTTCCCAAAATGGAGCTTTAAACTTAAATAGAATTTTTATGTTCCCAGCAAGGACATATAGAATCTTTATAAAAGATAATCCAAACCTTAAGTAAACTCGCAAGAACATAAATATAGACTTTAAAGAGAGTGCAAGCAAGTAAAAAAAAATTCTAATTTTATGTTTCCCAAAAATTTGGTATGGGATTGAGGTCCCTATCCTTTCCTGATTCAGAGCTAGTTTGCTTGCCAGTGCTTTCCCTGTAATAGATTCACAGTTAAATTAAATTGGGTTTCACAGGCAGCAGACAACCAGACAGGCCTCTAAAAATAATCCATCCTACCCAAGCAGGACTAAGTTCCTCTTATGGCAAACACATCCTTAAGTAAGATTCCTAGAAATACAGTACTAACAAATCTCTTCCTAAACTACTAAACCATAGTGATTCTGTTACTAAAAGATTGCATGAGTTTCTTTATGACATTGGAGACTCACATAGCTGTTTCTTGTAATATTTTATAGCCAATTTGGAGCCCCCCAGTGCATTTATATAAGGCATATTACAATATGTGTAATATATTATAAATAGGTGTACTTTCTATATCTGTTGTATTTTAAGTCTGGATCCTGGAAGATGATCCGTGCAGATGAATCTCCACTGAAGTAGAAGACTGAAGTGCAGAATTGGGACTTCCGTTTGTTTTGGTTGTTTTCAAGCCTTTTCTGAAGTTTCCGGATTTTTATTTTTTATGGTTGCCATGTAAAGCCCAAGTATTGCACTATATTTCTAGTAGGTGTATTGACTAGGTCAGCAGGATATAATCTTATCTCTCAGCTGCCTAGTGGAGATCCTAGGTTTGGTGACAGCTCTAATAGAATTAAAAGGCCAGTGTGTTCAAAAGGATAGGGTTAAAGTTACCCTTGTATTTTACTTTTTCGTACTTGAAGGACTTTGTTCGCACGTTGTTAATTTTTATCCTACATTATGATTGTTTTGTATTACTGTATCTGTGAGGAGCCACAACCAAGACCAGGGACTCGTGCTAGGCTTTGTAAAAATATATAGTGTATGTCTATGCTGCAATTAAACACCCCTGGCTGGCCCGTGTCAGCTGACTCAGGCTTGCAGGGCTCAGGCTGCAGGGCTATAAAACTGAAGAGTAGATTACATGCCCACAACAGGGCAGGATCCCAGAGCCCAGGCTCCAGCCTGAGCCTAGATGTTTACACTGCCGTTTTATAGCCTGGCAGCCTGAGCCCCATGAGCCCAAGTCATCTGACTGGAGCCAGCTGCGGGTGCTTAATTGCAGTGTAGACATACCCATAGTGAGGGACAGTCCCTGCCCTGAAGAGCTGGTAATCTAAAAAGACAAGACAAAGGGTGGGGAAAGGAAGTATACTTATGCATATTTTTACAGGGGGAGCTGAGAGATTAAGGCCCAGATCCACAAATGGACTGGAGTACTGTACCTAATCCCAGTTTTAAGTACCACTGTGATCCACAAAATCCCCACTTGGCTGCTGCCAAATCTTGCAGGCTATTAAACTCACTTAGCGCCTAACTTTTTGCTGTAAAAAGTCCCCCAAGTGCCTACAGTTCCATCCCTAGGCATGTGCACTGCTGTCTCTGTTGAGGTGTCCAGACGCCTATCTGACACCTAAGCCCCAGCAGGATCCTCAAACCAGGGGAAGATTGTGGGTGGAACACTTGTCTTGGCTGCGGGGTCCAATCTGCTAGGTATGCTCATGCCTCCCAGATAGGGTCCTGTTCAAAATCCAGAGAGGAGGGGGTCATTGGAACAGGGGAATTGGACCATAGGTATCCAACCTTCCAGGTGGTTGCCTTAAATACTTGGGTATAGAGAGACAAGGTGGGTGAGGGAATATCTTCTACTGTTGGTGAAAAACACAGGGTTTTGAGCTTATGCAGAGCTCTTCTTCGGGTTTCTGTGTAAGCTCGAAAGCTTGTCTCTTTCACCAACAGAAGTTAGTCCAATAAAAGTTATTACCTCACACACTTTGTCTCTTTAATATCCTAGGACCAACATGGCTCAACTACACTGCAGACAATTTGGGTACAGTGTGGTTCTTTCTCTCTGACCCAGTGATTTTTTAAAAATATTTATCCAAAGTGAAACAGCTTCAACAGGAGAGATCCCATAGCCCAGTGATTAGGGCAACTTCCTGAGCTGTAGCTGACTCCTGTTCAAATCCTTTCTTCCCATGGCAGAGGGTGGAATTAAACCTGGGTCTTCTACATTCTTGGTGAGGGCTACAAGTGGTAAGGGAGGCACTACCCACTTCTCAGGTGACTCTTGCAATAATGGCTTAGGTGCTTGAATCTTTTGATTCCAAGAAAGGGGTTCCCAGCTGTGGATCACAGGCAGAGATGGGCACCTCCCTGTGGCCAAGACGTACATATCTAACTCCATAAGAGGGGAGCAGTTTAGGCAACACCCCTGTTATTGGCATCTCCCACTGGCTAGCTCAGGTGACTCCCTGCCTAGCATGATGTTTTTTGTGGATCCCATTCTAAGATGCCTATCTCTCCCCATTCATTGTATAGGGAGCACAGGTGCCTAACTCAGGCTTTGGGATCCCCTTGTTGTTCCAGTGATTTTCTAGGCACCTAAAAGTTAGGCAGTGAAACACACAAGTCCCTTTGTGGATCCAGGTCTAAGTGACTTGTCCAAGGTCATATAGGAAGTCTGTGGCAGAACCAAGAACCAGACCCACATCATCTGAGTCTTAGCCCAGTATTTTATTTACAAGGCCATTTTCTTCCACATTTGATGGGTTGATATGTGGATTTAATTATGTTATAAATGTGTTTCACCAGCTCTATTCTGTAGCAATTTAAGTTTCAGTAATGGGAGCCAGATTCAAGCAAAAGCTTTTAAAATACCTATAAAGCAGACAAATGTATTCCTTTTTAATACATATATACTAATGAGCATCTGCAGTGTAAATATTTGATTGGTTCTTCATTTCTCAACCAAATCTTACTTCTATGTATTGTGGTGATGTTAGTCAGATATTGAATTATTCTCTTATTGAGAATGTTACTGAGAACAGTTTATTGTTACTACTAAAGCAGATGTGTCTGCAATTGCTGGGGCTGAGGGCACCTCTGCTTTTGTGTGTTGGGGTAATTAGTCGATCTGATGATATCTTAAGGAAACATCCAGACTGGAGGATTAGGTTAAATAACTTCAGAAGTGCTTACTGAATGTGATCAATACTCTGTTTCAGCATCTTATTTGCTATTATCAGGTCTAAGTGATTTCCTGATTTTAAGCTTCTGATGGTTGTTCTTTAAGTTCCTGTTTTGTGATAAACATGGCCAAGAGGTTTAGTGGTTTCTAGTGGGACCTTCAAGTGTAATAGTGTCTCTCTTTTTTTAATAATGCTGAGTGCATTTGATGAGGATAGGGGATTGAATTCCTTTGCTCAGGCCTTGGAAACTTTCTGGCCAAACTTCTCCTTTCTGGGTGGCTGTGGTTTGTTTCTTTCCAGGTTTGTAAGATGGAATCAGTATATATTGCATCTTCAATTTATGCTAATTTTTCCTTCATATGGTCTGATTTTTGTTTCTGCTAGAGCATGGATTGTAACTCTGCAGTGTGACATGGTAAGCAGCATGTAGATTAGTGCCATGTGTTAAAGTTGGAAAGGTCCCTTGCTTTTTTCTTAGTTTGTGGCAGCTTGTATCAAACTGTTTTTCTTCCCTTTTCTTTCCTTTACACTTGAAGTCTTCTCCTCTCTCCCCCCAACTCCCACACCTCTCCCCAGTTGTGTGGTTAGGAATTACTTTGCTGCCCTAGGATTCTTTATATACCTTGTGGCAATGTTTAATGTTTGCTATTTTGGCTATACACTTCGTTAAAAAAGCTAACTGGATTTTTAATTATTGGGGTTTTCTGGGTGCTCTCATATCTATCTTTTGAATCTTGTCCCCAAAATATATATCTTAGGTAATCCATAGAGGTTGTGTAGTGTGATATGTTGTCTGGTATGGGTTGTTTAGATAGGACTAGTTGGCTGCTCTCTGACAACTATGATTTTTTTGTTTGACTATTAACACACTTATATCACTCAGGCCTAAGTTTGTTATGCAATAGTCAATTTTGCTTCTCTTCATTGAGCTAAAGATATATCTTAGGGAATCTCATCTTGCTTTCCCACTGAGACTACCTTGACTAAGGCTTTTTACACACACCTAGTACTTTCTTTCCATTTGTGGTGGCAATCAGGGGCGACTCCAGGCACTAGGGCAGCAAGTGCGTGCCTAGGGCGGCAAGCCATGGGGGGCGGCCTGCCAGTCGCTCTGAGGGTGGCAGTCAGGCAGCCTTCGGCGGCATTTCTGCAGGAGGTCCGCTGGTCCCCTGGTTTCGGTGGCAATTCAACAGCAAGTACGCCGAAGGCGCAGGACCAGCAGATCACCCGCAGAACCGCCACAGAAGGCTGCCTGACTGCCATGCTCAGGGCGGCAAAAAAAATAGAGCGTTTGAAACCATGACTGAATTTCAGAAGCATGTTGTAGTGAGGTACTTCATTTTCAGATATGTTCTTATCATCTTTAGTGGGGGGTGAAGATTTGTTCTTTCTGAGTTCTGATTGCATGCTTGGAAAATAGTCATAGCCTTAGTACATGAGTTTATAGTTGGCAATGTATAGTGCACAGAAGCATACAGAAAGTCTTCGGATAGACTACTGTTTTTTATGCATGTTACTACATTTCTTCCTTGAGACGTACTCTGGAGTTTCTTCCACTTCCCTGATTCTTTTGTGTGTGCTCTTGTAGTTCCTTGTAGACAATGTGGTAGTATCTAGGGGCATCTTTGTCCAGACAGGTCTCATAATATGATATGATAGATTCTAAATAGACTCATAGACTTTAAGGTCAGAAGAGACCATTATGATCATCTAGTTTGACCTCCTGCACAACGCAGGCCACAGAATCTCACTCACCCACTCCTGTAACAAACCCCTAACCTATGTCTGAGTTATTGAAGTCCTCAAATCATGGTTTAAAGACCTCAAAGTGCAGAGAATCCTTGAGCAAGTGACCCGTGCCCCATGCTGCAGAGGAAGGCGAAAAACCTCCAGGGCCTCTGCCAATCTGCCCTGGAGGAAAATTCCTTCCCGACCCTAAATATGGTGATCAGCTAAACCCTGAGCATGTGGGCAAGATTCACCAACCAGACACCCAGGAAAGAATTCTCTGTAGTAACTCAGATTCCACCCCATCTAACATATCATCACAGACCATTGGGCATATTTACCTGCTAATAATCAAAGATCAATTAATTGCCAAAATTAGGCTATCCCATCATACTATCCCCTCCATAAACGTATCAAGCTTAGTCTTGAAGCCAGATATGTCTTTTGCCCCCACTGCTCCCCTTGGAAGGCTTTTGCAGAACTTCACTCCTCTAATGGTTAGAAACCTTAGTCTAATTTCAAGTCTAAACTTCCTAATGTCCAGTTTATATCCATTTGTTCTTGTGTCCACATTGGTACTGAGCTTAAATAATTCCTCTCTCTCCCTGATATTTATCCCTCTGATATATTTATAAAGAGCAATCACATCTCCCCTCAGCCTTCCTTTGATTAGGCTAAACAAGCCAAACTCTGAGTCTCCTTTCCTATGACAGGTTTTCCATTCCTCAGATCATCCTAGTAGCCCTTCTCTGTACCTGTTCCAGTTTGAATTCAACCTTCTTAAACATGGGAAACCAGAACTTCACACAGTATTCCAGATGAGGACTCACCAGTGCCTCGTATAACAGTACTAACACCTCCTTATCTTTACTGGAAATACCACACCTGATGCATCCTAAGACCGCATTAGCTTTTTTAACGGCCATATCAAATCTGCGGCTCATAGTCATCCTGTGATCAACCAATACTCTGAGGTCCTTCTCCACCTGTGTTGCTTCCAACTGATGTGTCCCCAATTTATAACCAAAATTCTTGTTATTAATCCCTAAATGCATGACCTTGCACTTTTCACTATTTAATTTCATCCTATTGCTATTACCAGGGCCGGCTTTAGGGCGATTCAGCCAATTCCCTGGAATCGGGCCCCACGCCCCTAAGAGGACCCTACAATGTCCCAAAAGAGCTGCCACCGAAGTCCCGCCACTGTCTTCGGCAGCAGCTCAATCACTGCCGTGGAGCAAGATCCCTCCGCTGAAATGCCACCGAAGGCATCGGCAGCCAATTGAGCTGCAGCCGAAGTCCCGGCACTGTCGGCGGCGGCAGCTCAATTGTTGCTGCTGTCTTCGGCAGCATTTCGGCGGAGGGACCTTCCTCCGCAGCAGCAATTGAGCTGCCACCAAAGACAGCGGCAGGACTTCAGTGGCAGCTGCTTCGAATCGAGCCCCGCAGTGCCTAAAGCCGGCCTTGACTATTACTCCAGTTTACAAGCTCATCCAGATCTTCCTGTATGATATCCTGGTCCTTCTCGGTATTAGCAATACCTCTCAGCTTTGTGTCATCCGCAAACCTTATTAGCACATTCCCACTTTTTGTGCCAAGGTCAGTAATAAAAAGATTGATCCCAAAACCAATCCCTGAGGAACTCCACTAGTAACCTCCTTCCAGCCTGACAGTTCACCTTTCAGTATGACCATTTAACCAGTTCCTTAATCACCTTTCAATTTTCATATTGATCCCCATCTTTTCCAATTTAGCTAATAATTCCCTATGTGGAACCGTATCAAATGCCTTACTGAAATCGAGGTAAATTAGATCCACTGCATTTCCTTTGTCTAAAAAATCTGTTACCTTCTCAAAGAAGGAGATCGGGTTGGTTTGGCACAATTTACCTTTTGTAAAACCATGTAGTATTTTGTCCCAATTACCTCAATGTCCTTAACTATTTTCTCCTTCAAAAATTTTTCCAAGACCTTACATACTACAGATGTCAAGATTAGGATGTGCAAATCCACCTTCCTGGAACTGTGTGCTGAGTTTGCCCCATCATTGCAGTGCCAGGGTACCAGAATGAGAGCTTCCCTCACTGTGAAAAAGCAAGTGGTGATCACTGTGTGGAAGCTGGCAACTCCAGACTGCTACTGGTCAATCGCAAATCAGTTTGGAGTTGGAAAGTCTACCATGGGGGCTGCAATGATGCAAGTGTATAGGACCATTAATCGTCTCCTGCTACAAAGGACTGTGACTCTCAGTAATATGCAGGAAATACTCAATGGCTTAAAGGCTGGGTGATGGATGGAATGCATATCCCAATTTTGGCCCCAGACCATCTTGCGATGGAGTACATCAACCGGAAGGGCTACTTCTACATGGTCTTGCAGGCACTGGTGGATCACCAGAGCCATTTCACTGACATCCATGTGGGGTGGTCAGGGAACGTGAATGATGTGCACATCTTTAGGAACACTGGACTGTATAGAAAGCTGCACACTGGGACTTTCTTTCCAGACCAGAAGATAAAGGGGGATGTGGAAACACCCATAATGATCTTGGGAGACCCCTGCTTTTGTGGCTCATGAAGCCTTACACCGAGAGCCTAGACAGCACCAAAGGGTGCTTCAGCAACTGGCTCAGCAGGTGCTGAATGACTGTTGAATGTGCCTTTGGCTGATCAAAAGGTTGCTGGCACTGCCTTTTTGTCAGGATAGAACTCAATGAGAAAAATATTCTGATAGTCATTGTAGCCTGCTGTGCTCTGTATAACATTTGCAAAGCAAAGGGGGAAAAGTTTCCCACGGTATGGAGTGCTGAGGTAGATAGGCTGGCTCTGATTTTGAGCATCCAGATACCAGGGCAATTAGAGGGGGACTATTTGAATTAGGGAGGCTTTGAAGGAGCATTTTGACAATGATTTCCAGTAGTTTGCATTTATGTGATGCATTTGGCCAGGCAATGTTTACTTGCCTCCTTGAATGACCCCTGTAGTACTCGCTTCCTGAGTGTTAATTGTACTGAGCAGATATTCCTGCCTATAGCCACTGCATTTGAATGTTAGCACCAACTAATGTGTGTATGACACAAAGATTCATTTTATTTCAAAGATTAAATTTTAATAACAGGACAAAACATAAACATTTTGTCAAACAGGGATCATAGTAATGAGAAACAGTTCTTATTTATGGCTCTCACAGCTGCGTGTAACTCCAGCTTTCATTGTGGAGTGGGTGGGGTACTCCAAGGGACCAGGAACATGCAAGGAATGTGGTGAGGGAGTTTGGGGAGGGCATAGAATGGAGTTCTGTATTGATTGCAGAGGCACTCAGGTATGGATGTGCTCAGACTGCAGCGTAATGAGGGACTTGAGCATCTCTCTCTGGCCCTCCAGTAGCTTTATCATACGCTCCTGTCCCTGTGTCCTTTCCAGGCTATCCAGCCTGAGACTTTCACTGATTGTCTCTCTCCATGCTCTTGTTTTGCTATATGCTGTGTCTGTTGACTGCAGCATTTTGTGAAATATACATTCCTTACCCGTCCTGGTTCACCACCTTATCTGACAGAGGTGCTCTGCCGGTGTGGAGGAGTGGGTCCTCAAGGGCACATCTGCAGAAGCCAACGAAACAATGAACAGAAACAGTATTTGTGAGTTTGCTCACAGCAGTGAATCACAAAAGTTACATGCACCTCTTTTTCACTGTCCTTTTGCTAGCACACAGCCAGCGGAAGTCTGGAATATGGTGAGCTCGGGGGGAGGAGGGGAGTTGGAAAGGGGAAATGGGCAGGAAAGGACAAAGGGGCTGGATGGTTTGCCTAGGGAGAGTATTCTGAATATTGGCAGCCTTTTGCACAGGCTGGGGTAATCAAATCCAATTTCTCACTCCTGCAACCCAGGATGCAAGGGTGCAACTCCTGCATGACCAGGTCTGTATGCTGCTTGCCTGTGTGCTGCTCTGGTCCCTGCAGAAATAATTGCTGTTTGGCACTGCAAAATTCCCTACAGTGGAGAGAGAAACAAGGCAGCTCTGCCAAGAAACCTTTGGCAGAGAATTGCAGAATACCTACAGGAAAGTTTCCTAGAGATCACTATGGAGGATTCCTGGGTCATCCCAGTGTACATTAACCAACTTTTCCACTGGGCATAGCCAGTGGCATAGCCAGGTGGAGGGAACAGGTAACACTGCCGAAATGCCACAGAAGATACGAAGCGAATGAAAGTCCCGTCCCCGTAGTGCTGCTGAAGACCCTATAGCAAGTGAAGGTCTCGCCACCGAAGTGCTGCCGAAGACCTGGAGCGCCGCCGGGTGAGTAAAATAAAAGCACCGCAGCAGATGGCGCCTTTTTTTTTTAATTGCTCCCCCGGGTGAGTACAAAAGTGCCAGGAAATTGACAAAGCGTCACTTGTGCTCAGTGAGGGAGCGGCTGCTCCCCCCGCTCCTCCCCAGCTACGCTACTGGGCATAGTTGCATAGGCTCTGTTGTTAATTTCTATCCCTTATCCCTCCTCTACCATATAACAAAGTAAATGAGAGCTCAATCTCTCAGCATGCAGTCATAGGCACCAACTTTCTCCTGTGCCGGTGGGTACTCACGCCCAATGCCCCCGCCCCAACTCCATCCTTTCCCCGCCCCCATTCCAACCCCTTCCCCAAAGTCCCCACCCCAACTCTGCCCCCTCCATGCCCCTATTGGACCCCTTCCCCAAATCCCCGCTCCGGACCCACCTCTTCCCTGAGCGCGCTGTGTTCCCATTCCCTCCCAGCCATGTGAAACAGCTGTTTCGCGGTGCAAGCGCTGGGAGCTGGCGGTGGGAAAGCGGGCATGCAGCATGCTCAGGGGAGGAGGTGGAGGCAGAGAAGAGGTGGAGGTGAGCTGAGCGGGGAGGCAGGGAGCTGCCGGTGGGTGCTGAACACCCACCAATTTTTCCCCATGAATGCTCCAGCCCCAGAGCACCCACGGAGTCGGTGCCTATGTGCACAGTACAAAGCAAAATGTGTGCTTACTAGAACTCATGTCCCCTGCTTCAGGAATTTTCCTCCAGGGCAGATTGGCAGAGACCCTGGGGGTTTTTCGCCTTCCTCTGCAGCATGGGTCACAGGTCACTTGTTGGAGGATTCTCTGCAGCTTGAGGTTTTCAAACCACAATTTGAGGACTTCAATAACTCAGACATAGGTTAGGGGTTTGTTATAGAGGTGGATGAGTGGGTCATAAAACCAGCCCTGATGGTCAGCTGGGAAGATGCTGTATGAACTGTCCACGCTAAACAAACGAAGAGGAATTTCAAAAATTCCCTGGCCTATAAATCGGGGAGGGTTGCATGCCTGTGTACATTCAGGGCAGAGGAATTCAAAGTGCTGACAGAATGGTAATGATGGGCATTGTGGGACACCTCCTGGCAGCCAATTAGGGCAACAGAAGCAAGCACAGTGTCTACACTGACATTGTGTCGATCTAACTTTGTCACAAAAAGCTCTAAGCTTCTTGTTGAGGTCGTTTTATTTGTTGGCATAGCTGGAGAGTTAAATCAGTGGGAGGAGCATTGTAGTGTGTACACCTCCACTGTCTTGTCCACAAAAGATGACTTTTCTCAGCAAAACTGTGTAGTGTAGACAAGGTCTAAAAACAATAAATTTGAAAATAACAAAAATATAAGAGGCCTGAATTGAAGCATAGCAATGCCTAGCACTTATACAGACAACAAAACAGTGGTGATAATAGTATTGTTGTTGTACTTCAGTCTGTGAGAAGCTATGTCCTCAGCACCCCCCCCCCCCACACACACATACTATTAATTGAAACCCAAAGTTTTTGTGCAATCCTAGGCATGCACACAGGCTGTGCCCAGTGTGCCCAGGCACCAGGGGTGGCTCCAGGCACCAGCACACCAAGCGCGTGCCTGGGGCAGCAAGCCACACGGGGCGTTCTGCCGGTCGCCGCGAGGGCGGCAGGCAGGCTGCCTTTGGCAGCCTGTCTGCAGAGGGTCTGCTGGTCCTGCGGCTTTGGCAGACCTCCCGCAGGCAAGCCGCCAAATCCGCGGGACTGGGGACCTCCCGCAGGCAAGCCGCCGAAGGCAGCCTGCCTTCCATATTTGGGGCAGCAAAATACCTAGAGCCGCCCCTGCCAGGCACACCCTAATGCAGGGGTGGGCAAACTACGGTCCAGATCCGGCCTGCGGGACTTGCCACCTGTGGTTCCGCAGGCCCCACGCTGCTCTCAGAAGCAGCTGGCACCACGTCCCTGGGGCTCCAGGGCAGAGGGCTCCATGCGTTGCTCCAAGCACCGCCCCCTGCAGCTCCCATTGGCTGGGAACAGGGAACCATGGCCAATGGGAGCTTCGGGGGAGGTACCTGGAGGCGCAGCAAGGGCAGCGCACGGAGCCCTGTACCCGTCCTCCCCCAGGGGCCACGCAGGGCCACGGTGAGCGGTGCGGCATGGGGCTAGGGCAGGCAGCCAGGGAGCACGCCGCTGCCACCCTGAGCCGCTTTAGGTAAGCAGCGCCGGGCCAGAGCCCAAACTTCTCCAGCCCCCCACTCCTCCAACTCCCTGCCCTAAGCCCCCTGCCTGCACCTCGCACCCCTCCTGCACCCGAACCCCCTGCCCTGAGACCCCGCCTGCACCCCATGCCCCTCCTGCATCCCAACACCCTGTCCTGAGCCCCCTGCCGCACCCCTCCTGCACGCCAACCCCCTTCCCTGAGACCCCTCATACACACACCCCTCCTCTGCCCCAATCCCTTGCTCTGAGCCCGTTCCTGCACCCCACACCCCCTCCCACACCCCACACTCCCTCCCGCACCCCAACCCCCTGCCCTGCATACAATTTCCCCACCCCAATGTGGCCCTCGGCCCAAAAAGTTTGCCCACCGTTGCCCTAATGTCTCAAAAAAAAAAAAGTGGCCTTGCATTTTAATTTAATCACGATACGCTCTTTTAGTTTTGAAGTATGGATTGTTGTATTATGCAATAAGCGTGGAATTGCGTAATATAGATGTTGTAGAAATGGATAGAAAGCCCGCGTTCGCGCGCAGCATGCGTCCTCACTACTGCGGCACCGCATTACCATTGGTCCTCCCTACCCACTCCGACTACTGTTCTAGAAAATTCCTTGACCTATATAAGCGGCCGTGTCAGGCATGCCCAGTGCAGTGTCTACAGTGTTTGTAATCTTTGTGGCATGTACTCTACTGAAATAGCATAACAAGCCCATGGTTTTGTTTTAATTCAATCGTATGATACTCCCTTTTAATTTTAAAATATGGATCGGTTCATTGTTAAGATAAGAAAAGGAGCAGACAAACTGAATTATAACGAATGTGCTGATAGTGCAAATACCTCAGACTCCTCGGTTAAGAACTGGGTCTCATTTTTTAAGTAAAGTTTAGTTGTTAATTTTAAAAAAAAGTTTAGTTACGTTTTAGTTTCTTTAGTTTGTTTGACGAATAAAAATAATGTCCTTTATGATTGAGTATTCAATAAATGCTCGCCTTTAAAATAAATAAAATTCCCTGGGTGCATACCCTAATTAAATGTTCTGCGTGCAATAGTAGATGTCTGTCATTTGGAGATGCCAATATGACACTTTGTAGTCATAAAACAGTGTTTTTCACATGCATTTAAACATATTAACACAGTATACACAAAACATGAATGTTTTGTTTTCCATGAAGACTGCATCTTCACAGGGCACATTCAGCGAATGTCCCAACATTGGTGCAGCTCTAACTCCTGGTGCTAGATCAGTGTTTCCTAAACTGGGGTCGCCAGTTGTGTAGGGAAAGCTCCTGGAGGGCCAGGCCTGTTTGTTTACCTGCCCTGTCCGCAGGTCTGGCCGATCGCATTTCCCGCTGGCCGCGATGGGCCAGACCTGTGGACGGGGCAGGTAAACAAACCAGCCCGGCCCGCCAGGAGCTTTCCCTACACAACTGGCGACCCCAGTTTGGGAAACACGGTGCTAGATGCTCAGAGAGAGTGGGGAAGTTTGCTGGAAAAACTCAGTGAAGACAAGGCCGTGGGGCCCTGAATCCTATGCCAGGTACAGGTTGAGCAATGTGTCCCCTGAGCACGTTTCTGAGCCCTGGTACAGCAGATACTCCCGGGCAGAGCATTGCATTGGGCACTGTATTTAAGAAAGCCTCCTGCTCCGTGCCTGGTAAAGCCTCCCAGCCGGGCCTCCTGAGGCTTCCCGTCTGCCCCGCGTTGTGTGTCACCCCGCTGTGGCTGATTTCCAGGCTTGCTCTTTACAGACAGCCCTCCCCACGGCGCCCACAAACCAGGGACCCCCTGCAGCCCGCGGTTCAGCCACACAGCCCCTAGCGCCCGCTGCTCAGACCGCCCCTGGGCTGCACTTGGCCCTTCCACGCCAGCCTCCCTCCTGCCCCGCGCCCCGCGCCCCGCTCCCGCTGCTGCCTCGCGCCCCAGCCCCCCCGCGCCATGCCCTCTCTGGCTCAGACAGACTCCGGGCAGGGGCAGAGGCTTCGCCGTGGCCAGTGCGCAGGCTCAGCGGCGCCGGGCATGCGCGGTGCGAGGCGGGGAGCCCGATCTGATAGGGAGCAGGGGCTGACACTACCCCCGTGTGGGCGGCGGAACGTCCCGAGGATGACGTGCAGCGTTCTCGAATCCCGTGGCTGGCTCGCTCGCTCGCTCGCTGCTGGTGCCGAAGGAAACGGGAACAGCAACAAGAAGGCAGGAGCAGGAGCGGCGCCATGGCGGCCCTGGAGCGGCCCGTGCCCAGTCCCGAGGCGTTCCTGGGCCAGCCCTGGGCCGCCTGGGTCCGGGAGGCCGCCCCCCCGCACGCGCACTGCGCCGCCCCCCCGCACAGTAAGGGCACCACCAGACACAGAGCCCTGCCCGGGGCTCCCCATGCTGCTCCCCTCCCCCTGGATACACACATGGAGGAGGGGGACGGGGCTCGCCGCCCGGGGTGATGGGGGCAGCGGGGAGGCCCGATGCTCTGCTGTCCCCCGCTGCACTCGGGGCTGCCTTCTCCCCCACACGCCCACTGCACAGATCTTCGTCCCCATGCGTGTGGGGAGGTGCTGGGTACGCGGTGTCTGGTGCCGGCACTGTACTGGGGACAGCTGTGCTGGGCCAGCTGCATGGGGTGAGGGGCAGGAGCAGGATGCTCTTGCACGGGGTTGCTGGAGGAGTCGGAGGATGCTGTTACGTGGGAGAGGGGTTGGGGAGGCAGGAGGATGCTGTTGCTCGGAGTGGGCTGGGGGCAGGAGGTTGCTGTTGCATGGGGGAGAGAGTTGGAAGAGAAGATGCGCTTGCATGGGAGGGGGGCAGCAGGATGCTGTTGCACGGGGAGGCCGGCACTGGTACTCCATGGCAGGTGCTGTGACAGTGATAGTTGGGTTTTTGCTGTTAAACATAAAAACACTGTTAATGTCTTCCCCTCCCCAATAAACACATCTCCTTTGACTCTCTCTGACTTTTCTTCTCTTTTGCAGGTGTAGATCTAGAAGTGACTGGAAAAGAGGGTGGAAAAAGCAGGGAGGTTATGAGGCTTAATAAAGAAGGTAAGTGCAAACCACTGGCACACCTCTACCTGTCTGAGTCGTAGTGGTTATGAGTGAATGTGGTATGGTCTTAACAAGGTATCATCATATCATGTGAATTGTTCTGCTGGGTAACCATGAAGAATGCTTATCAGGCTTGAGTACGCACAAGTGATTGTCACTATGTGTCAACTTCTTTTAAAGTATAAATATAACTGGTGTGTGCATAAGTGATACATGTTAAAGGATAAAAGACATTTTTAAGTCAAAGGATCATGTGACACTTCATATTGGATTTCTTTCTAAGAGTCTCTATCCTTTTTGGTACAACACTTCCTTCATTTCAGTATGGAAATACACATGTGTACATCTGGGTACCAACTTCAAGCAGCTTAATTCTAAAAGTTATTAGCAACTGCAGAGACAACAGTATGGGCTGTTTTTCACTCTTGCTGAAAAAATTGGTTTGTGGTAATACTTAAATCAGTTCATATTATCTCAAGTTGCATTTTGGTCTCAGATTGTCATGTGGTGAGTGTGGTTACAGATGGCTATATGGATAATTCACAGTATTACATTTTATTAAGGCCAGCTAATGTGTATATAACCTGAAACCAAATCCAATGAGTTATTTGAGAAATCCTGGGCATAAGACTGCAGTTCGAAATATCAAGTTTCTAGGTGCTATGAATGTGAATACGCAAATAAATCCCAATGTACTGGCATTTCCAGGTATGCCAAGAGGCCTGCAAATTGGTAAAAGAAACCACTTTAGTGTGGCTGCTGGCACTCAGATTGACAGATTTGTTTGTGACAGGACTTGCTAAATTAACATTTGACTATGGTATAATGAAATTGGTGAATTGTATTTGGCAGATTTTGAGGGTGACTCTATACTGAAGAAATTCTTTTAGTTTGTTATAGTATGAATAAGGTTTTATAAACTTATAGCCAGACCACCACCATAAAATACAGTTGGTGTGAAATTGGTTCATAAGAAGCAGTCCCACAGTAGTGAAACTTAAATAACATACTAACATTGAGAGCGCTCAGATTATTAATAAGGGATACTCAAGTATTGTAACTAGGGCTGTCAAGTGATTAAAAAAATTAATTGTGATTAATCATGCGATTAAAACAATCACAATTAAGCGTGTGATTAATCACACTATTAAACAATAATAGAATACCATTTATTTAAATATTTTTGGATGTTTTCTACATTTTCATATATATTGATTTCAGTTACAACACACAATACAAACTATACAGTGCTCATTTTATATTTATTTTTTATTACATGTATTTGCACTGTAAAAAAACAAAAGAAATAGTATTTTTCAATTCACCTCATACAAGTACTGTAGTATAATCTTTGTCATGAAAGTGCAACTTACAAATGTAGATTTTTTTTGTTACATAACTGCACTCAAAAACAAAACAATGTAAAACTTTAGAGTCTACAAGTCCACTCAGTCCTACTTCTTGTTCAGCCAATCGCTAAGACAAACAAGTTTGCTGCCCACTTCTTGTTTACAATGTCACCTGAAAGTGAGAACAGGTGTTTGCATGGCACAGTTGTAGCTGGTGTCGCAAGATATTTATGTGCTAGATGCGCTAAAGATTCATATGTCCCTTCATGCTTCAACCGCCATTCTAGTGGACATGCGCCCATGCTGATGACGGGTTTTGCTCAATAACAATCCAAAGCAGTGCAGACCAATGCATGTTCATTTTCATCATCTGAGTCAGATCCCACCAGCAGAAGGTTGATTTTCTTTTTTGGTAGTTTCCACATCAGAGTGTTGCTCTTTTAAGGCTTCCAAAAGCATGCTCCACACCTGGTCCCTCTCAGATTTTGGAAGGCATTTCAGATTCTTAAACCTTGGGTCGAGTGCTGTAGCTATCTTTAGAAATCTCACAGTGGTACCTTCTTTGCATTTTGTGAAATCTACAGTGAAAGTGTTCTTAAAATGAACAACATGTGCTGAGTCATCATCCGAGACTGCTGTAACATGAAATATATGTCAGAATGTGGGTAAAACGGAGCAGGGGACATACAGTTCTTCCCCAAGGAGTTCAGTCACAAATTTAATTCACGCATTATTTTTTTAACGAGCATCATCGGCATGGAAGTATGTCCTCTGGAATGATGGCCAAAGCATGAAGGGGCATACAAATGTTTAGCATATCTGGCACACAAGTACCTTGCAATGCCGGCTACAAAAGTGCCATACAAATGCCTGTTCTCACTTTTAGGTGCCATTGTAAACAAGAAGCAGGCAGCATTATCTCCTGCAAATGTAAACAAACTTGTTTGTCTTAGCGATTGGCTGAACAAGAAGTAGGACTGAGTGGACTTGTAGACTCTAAAGTTTTACATTGTTTTGTTTTTGAGTGCCGTTATGTAACCAAAAAAAAATAAAATAAATAAAACTCTACATTTGTAAGTTGCACTTTCATGATAAAGAGATTGTACAATAGTACTTGTATGAGGTGAATTGAAAAATACTATTTCTTTTGTTTATCATTTTTACAGTGCAAATATTTGTAATAAAAATAATATACACTTTGATTTCAGTTACAACACAGAATACAATATATATGAAAATGTAGAAAAAAATCCCAAATATTTAACAAATTTTAATTGGTATTCTATTGTTTAACAGTGTGTTTAAAACTGTGATTAATCACAATTAATATTTTAATTGCTATTAATTTTTTGAGTTAGTCATGTGAGTTAACTGCAATTAATCGACAGCCCTAATTGTAACAGTGTGTATCTTTAGAGTATATTATGTTACAGAATTATGTTAACTAGATTTTTATCACATTGACATTAACATTAATTCTGTGACAATGGCAACATTGTTGGCAACTTAAATGAAAACTAAAGACAATGTTTCTTTTCCAGACAAACCTTATAACTTATTCTGTGTTTCAAATCAGATGGTCTTCAATGTAAATTTGCATGCTTTACCATACTTTAGAAATCTGTTCCTGCTTTCAGGTAGCAACTTGCTGGACTTTTAATCCACTTGAATATATTAGTATAAGTTAAAATATTTTTATCTTACTCATTTAATCAGTCTGTTAATGTAAATTGGTATATCATAGTCATCATTGTGTCTGTGTCTGAGTACCCTTTGTAAATGTTGAATGAGCCTTCACTCCCCTTGCTAAAGGTGGGAAAAATCTGAAGTGTTAGTGTCAGACGTACAGAACTCATTGCTCATGTATTTGCAACAGTACTTGCATATGTGAGATCAAAACACATCTACAACAACTACTGCATGGTATGACAGTATTTTTGTTATGGCCAAAGCTTGTGGACGTGGAAGGTCTTCAGTGCAAACCCAACTTGATTTTCTTTGTGACCTCATATAATTCAGTTAACTTCCTTATATCACAGACTACCAAGATATAAAACTAGGTTATAAATCGGGCCCTATCAAATTCACGGTCTATTTTGGTTAATTTCATGGTCATAGGATTTTAAATATTGCAAGTTTCGTGATTTCAGCTATTTAAATCTGAAATTTCAGTGTTGTAATTGTGTGGGTCATGACCCAAAAATGAGTTGGGGGGGGGGCCTCAAGGTAAGTGTGGGGCTGCGGGAGGGGTGGGGTATTGTGGTACTGCTGCCCTTACTTCTGCACTGCTGCTGTTGGTGGCATTGCCTTCAGAGCTGGGCAGCTGGAGAGCGGCAGCTGCTGGCCCGGGGGCCAGCTCTAAAGGCAGAGCCACTGCCAGCAGCAGTGCAGAAGTAAGGATGGCATGGTATGGTATTGCCACCCTTACTTCTGAGCTGCTGCCTGCGGAGCTGGGCCTTTGACCAGCAGCCACCACTCTTCGGCCGCCCAGCTCTGAAGGCAGCAGCACAGAAGAGAGGGTGGCATGGTATGGTATGGTATTGCCACCCTTATTTCTGCACTACTGCTGGTGGTGCTGTCCTCAGAGCTGGGTGCCTGGCCAACATCTGCCGTTCTCCGGCCGCCCAGCTCTGAAGGCAGTGAAGAAGTAAGGGTGGCAATACCATGACCCCCTTAAAATAACCTTGTGACCCCCCCAAACTCCCTTTTGGGTCAGGCCCCCCTATATGATAAACATTGGTTTCCCCCATGAAATTTGTATAGTATAGGGTAAAACATAATAGACCAGTATTCACAGGGGGAGACCAGATTTCACGGTCCATGACACATTTTTCTTGGCCGTGAATTTGGTAGGGCCCTAGTTATAAACAGGACTTTACAAAAATCTGAGACTTGTGTGGGTTATGATAATGTTTATTGAATGATAGTAAATTATTTTTAAACATTGAAAAAATCCAGAAATCCTAGTTTATCAAATTTGCTTTTTCGTAGTGTATGGCTTTTGTCATGATGATAAATACCAAACGTACATTTTAAAATATGAATATTTTAAGTAATTGAAATAGTTGCTTAGCAGGAGATTGGTTAGCTATTTAGTTTTTACTCCATAAAGCACTCCTCAGATGTTGACTAAGGTCCTCTTATCAATGAGAAAAAATAAAACGATGTAAAAACTAGTAGGGTTTGTATTTCCATTTGCGCACGTGAGATAGACGAGGAAAGAATATTTGAAGGGGTTATCATCCATGATGGATCATTTGGTGGTGATATAATAGTACACCATTAAAGGCTGCTGCCCTCACTCATTATGGCCCAGTTTACATACCGCTTTCAGTGGTAAGCAGTTACATAGAATAGTTCCATTCAGGTCAGTGGAGCTACTTGTGTGAATAAGTGCTCACCATTGAGGGTAAGAGTCTAACAATCTGGCCCTATTATGTAATTTTGGTAGTGGAAAAGGTGCAATGAGGCCATGTTTAAAAGAAAAAGAAAGAGACTGGAGACTTACAAAAGACCACATTGTGTACTGCCCTTTGTTTTATTATTTGTATAGTGAGGAGGGGAAAAAATCATGAATATTTGCAAATGAACTTGCTTTGGCCAAGATTGTGCCCCCTTTATGTTTACTTTTTGTGAATGTGTTTGAGCTTTACTGGTATATATGTTTATAGAAAGTGGATTTCAAAGTTACATGCTCAGGTATTCACAGGAAAATGAAATTTGCATGCATAATTTCATATGCCAGAAAAGCTTGATTACTCATCTAATCAGGAAGCAGTATCATGTGACTTATCTGACAAATCACAAGTAATCAACGTAGCTCAAATAGTGACTATCAAAGACTTGGAGCACTTTTGGAATTTATACTTAGAATTGACTGACAAATTTGAGGAAATGAGGATTTGCTTATGGATAGTCTATGTACAATATGAGGCAAAATCATTGGATCACTTATTTGTTGTGAAATATTCATTAAGCTGTAATTATGGGACTATGAAGTTGATGGTAAAAGATCACCATTTCCATAATGACCTGTAATTGATTTTAAATATATTATGTACATTGAATATTTTCACTTACTCTTTTTTTTTAATGTGAATTCACATGTTGTATAAAATAGGAGTGTATTTTCTTATGTACCTAAATCTTTAACATTGAAAGAGATGTGTGCTTTGCTACACGGTATGTGTATTGAGATCTGTTAAGCAGAAGCATTGCCAGAAGCTGGGAATGGGCGACAAGGAATGGATCACTTGATGATTACCTGTTCATTCCCTCTGGGGCACCTGGCATTGGCCACTGTTGGAAGACAGGATACTGGGCTAGATGGACCCTTGGTCTGACCCAGTATGGCTGTTCTTATGGTCTTATGTAAACAACTATTGGCTGTATGGGGTCAAAGACATCCTGATTTAACTTTACTGACTTTGCACCAGGGTGAATTTGGTTCATGGTGTTTCAGTCTATATCTGGTGGCTCTCGGATGGAAGTTTAGATTCAGTGGAACGCCATACAAATTGAAAGGGTCAAAGGTTAAGCTTGATGTCATAGTCAATTTACACTTTCCTAGTTCAACAGATTTTAATGTTCCAGTTTGAACCAGATGACTGCTGTGTCTGTCTTACATTGTCTCTTCACTACCAGTTTCCAACTTGTCGTTGTACAGCAGGATAGCTGAGTATAAAATTCATTATAGCAAAACAAGTTATAATTTATGTATCTATGTTAAAGTCTGGGTTTATCTGGATCAGCATCACACATGCCCAGTCTCTGGGCTCAGACTTGGTGACTACATTTGGAGCTGGAGTGCTGAAAGGATAGAATGGGGAGATAGATATCAGGTGAAGGATTAAATTGGGTTCAGGATTACAAGTATCCAAAATTTTCGCTCAGAATAGGACCACAGTAGCACTAGAGTAAAATTCATGGAAAGTCTAGTCAGTTTTACTCTTAACATCTACGCTGTGCATAAAATGAAAATGATGATTCCATTAGAAAAGATTATGTTCTTGTTGGAAGCGAAGGAAGGAAAGCGGTAGGGAGATAGCAGAGGATGTTTTCAAAAAGGGGATCATAGAATATAAACTTGAGTGGGGAAAAAAACCCGGGGGAAAGAGCAAAAAAAAAATGCATCAGAAAGTGGAGTAGTGAGAGAAGATCAAACAAATTGGTTTATGTCAGATGGAGATTGTATCTTAATTTCTTTTGGTCCCAATCTCCAGGAATGAAATGTACCTCTAACATTTTAAAATGTTTCTTTTTCTCCTCCTACTCCATCTTGTTTCGGAAAAATGTTTGGGAAGAGTTTAGAAATTAAACATACAAAGAAGAAAACAAATCAAGCATAGTCAGTCAGCAGAGGGATTGCATGTATGTTCTATAGTTCTCATTATGTGTAACTTTCCTCCATTTGCCCCCTAGTGTATATAGACTAATAACCTGTTCCAAAAGCAGAGAACCTCCAGTGGATATAATTATTCCATTAGAGCTTGGTATGTGGAAAAGCTGGGAATTGGCCTGAGACAAGGCATGGTTGATGTGAAGCGGAGCTGTTCTATATCAGTATGGGGTTAGGTGTAGGAATAATCTGTGCCATCTGTTTCTGATTACTTAAACTCCCATTGTGAGTTCTCCTTGGGATGACGAGGCTGACCATGGAATTGGATTGTCCATGTTCTGATGTTACATTCCGGATCTGTTGGATATTCAATCTTTTGGCTTCTTGATGTTTTCTAGGATTCTGTCCTGATCTAGCATGCAATACTGAGGCACTGCTGGGGACTAACTCTGGTCCTAGCTGCATACTACAGTATTATTGTTTAATACATTTGTTATGATAGTCCCCAGAGATTTAGTCAAAATTGGGGCCCCATTGTGCTAAGGACTGTACAAAACACATTTGAAGACGTGGATTAGGTTTCAAGAAAGCTTACAGTTTAGGTGTGCTATATTTCATCAGCCCAGGTTGGGTGGAAAAGTGGATGATGATAGTGGGAAAGGTGCTTTCTGACCACAGATGTTCAAATCAGGATTTTGGATCCTTAAAATGTATGATCCTAAACTGTCACTCTAGGGAAAGACCCTTGTTAAAAATTCTTTCAATATGTAAAGGAAGCAAATTCTTTTAAACTAGAACTTCTTTGATTTACTTAGGTTCTCCTTAGAATCTTGAGATTGTAGGTGAATTCCTTTCATCTAGCGATGTTGACAACTCCTCTTAATTTGCCAGAGATCTTTTTAAACAGCATAGGTTCATACTCTTCTTAGTAAGTTATTCTACTGAGGGTACATATAAAGCAAGTCCTAGGATAGATCTCCATTTAGAGGCTTCAGGAGTTGCCTGATGCCATGGGAAGATCATCATCTTGGTACGAGTTTGAGATTGGGGGATCTAGGTGGTATCTGGTAATTGTCCTCAGTGTTTGTGCTTGAGGGTTTCTGGAGATCAAGAAACCAACCTAATATTCTTCAGGATAGAGATTTTGAGTTTAGTGGGAAGTTATATGTAGTTTTCTGTTTACTGATAGAATTGTCACAAAAATACTTTTCTATTTGACATTAACTCACTGCAAATTATGGTAGAATTTGGGATGATGAAAAGATAGGAAAGGAAGGGTGTACAGGTGTCTACTAGGGATCTCTCATATAGCAAGTCAATCCCAGAGAATTGGTAAAGAGGCATGATGCTGATAGTTCTGTCTCTGTGCTTTCCAGTTGCTTAACTGATGGGATGCAAGTTTGGGAAAACATTTAAGGAACCATCTCCCCCTCTCCCCCACAACTCCTCTTCCCCTTTCACAGCCATATGTATTGGTGTATGGTTGACAGTGTCAGAGTATATTCTATCCTAGGGTGATATAATGTTTGTTTGAAGCTATGCTTGTAAACCACCTGAGTTATTTCAGAATGAGGTTTCATGATTCCTCAGGTCCTTTTATTCAACAGAATGTAAGTTGTCTGTATTCTGAAAGCTATCTTGATTATTTATTCAGCAATTTTTCTTCACTTTTTGCTATCAATATTTAAAGTCTTAAATAATATACATTTTACACCCAGCATGCCTTCCTGTGTCACTTTATAGCAATTCAGTTCACCAGAGTTTAGAACAACATGCTCTTACTTCATGTTTCAGTGCTTTTTATTTTTCATTATTTTGTGCGTTAAGGGAAAGAAGCTGGGTTCTTTATGTTAGAATAAGCATTGTGTAGTAAGAACAAGGACTGGTTGTTCAAATAACTTACTCTCTGTTCTTCAGTTGATCCATCTGTAAAATGGAGATAAGCATACTGTGGTGGCAGGGCTTCACATAGTCCGCAATGAACAAGAGGTTAACTCTAGCTTCCTTTGGCACATGTGTTCAGGAGACGGGATATAAGAAGGGCTGCTGAAGCAACAGGGAGAGGGCAGTGCATGGGGGAAGGCAAGACTCCCTATCCCAGCTTTGAGGATGGGGTTGATCCCTAGTCTGTGGTGGCTTGCGTTTTACTGTACAGACGCTCCCCGACCTATGCAATCATTCCGTTCCGGAAAGCCTTGCGTAACCCGAATTTTACATAAGTCAGAAATGTATATTGTGCAAGCATAAAAAACAAACAATTACAACAAAAGTATTGCATTTACCTTAATCCTATTGTTATCCTGGCACACCGCAAGCTGCATTTTGGTGGTGGATGACAATGGGCTTAATTTGTAGATGAGGGAGGAGACAGGCATTACATCATCGGGGTCGTCAGAGGGGGCTTTGGAGGTGGAAGGCTGTGGAGATGTGGACGTTGCAGGCCTTTCAGTCTTCCTTACAAACTTATCAAGAGATGACTGGATAGTGGCCTTTTTCTTCTCTTCATATATCTGTCTATAACCGGCCAGTGTTTCGTCAATGCCTCTGTTCACTTTCAAGAATCATGAGGATTTGGGGTCCATCTTCTCAGACCTTGCCATTGCAGGGTCACGAGACTGAGAGGCTGTGAGAACGCAAAGCCTTCCCTTGTAGGAGATGCTACTGCTGTGTTCCTCCGCACACCACACTACAGTACTTTGCGTTTCCGTATGCTACGCAATATTTTCCACAACTTGAAAATTTTATTTATGCCTTATGGAACTTTTTGCGCAAGGTCGAATTTGCATAAGTCGGGTCTTGCGTAACCCAGGGAGCATCCTTATTTGCTTGTTACTTTGTTTTCATAGAGTTTAAAGACCTCCTGTATATTACATGCCATCAAATTTCACCTTTGTACACCTGTGTTGAGCCCAGTAACTTGGGTTAGACGAAAACATTTCGGTTCTGAGGAGACTAAACTATTGTGGGCCACTGGCATAGAACAGGAGAGGCTGAGATGCCACCTGTCACAACCAGAACCTAGTCAACGCAGGAGTTGGAAATCAGGCCATGTCAGATACCAGAAAGTCAGAGTCCGAGACAGGCCAGAGGGCAAACAGAGAGTGAAGTGTCAGGAGGTAGACAGGTCAAGTTACCAGGAGATCAGAAGCAGGAGAAAAACTTGAGAGCAGAATCACAGCTCAGTAACCGGAGCCAGGCCAGGTTGGGATACCAGGAAGTCAAGCCAGCGGAGCAGAAGCAAGGGAGCACGAGGCACACAGTCCAGAGCAAGGTGGATCTTAGTTGCAAGGTCGACTTCCTGTTTCTGTGCTGGGTTTAAATAGGGGCTGTGGACCACTCAGTAGAGCCATGCAAATCTGCAGATATCCACTTTATATCTGCATTTGCAGATGCAGTTGTATTGTTTACCATCATTATGGATCAGATGCGGATCCAAATTTTTGTATCCGCACAGGGCTGTAACAGTGAGATAGGGTGCTGGGGTGGATCGTGGATTGGATACAAGTTAATTATTGTGGATGCGGATCCAAATTTTTGTATCCGTGCAGGGCTCTACCAATCAGGACCCCCGGCGTTCTACCAATCTGCTCCCAGGACTGGTCCTCTGTCTGAGTTCAGCTCCTATTCTGACAACAGTTAGCAAATCCCTGGGAGCAGGTTGGAATTTGCTAGCTCCAAAGAGCCAGAGTTCAAGGCCTTAGGCCCTGCAATGGCAGGAAATTAATCAGGTGAGATATGCCCAGATGATCCATACTCCATGCTGCAGAAGAAGGTAGAAAATCCTCAAAATGCCTGTCAATCTGACAAGGGGGAAATTCCTTTCCAACCCTAAATCTGACAATCAATTGGACTCACGCCCTCCCAAGCAGCCAGGCCACCCTCCCCCAGCACTCGCAGGGCACCTGGGCAGTTCCCCCTCCCCAAAGTTTTATTCACTGGTATTTTTAGTAAAAGTCACGGACAGGTCACAGGCCCTGAATTTTTGTTTGCTGCCTGTGTCCTGTCTGTGACTTTTACTAAAAATACCCGTGACCAAAACGTAGCCTTAATGAGTCCACCACCTCCCTGGTAAGATGTTGCGATATTTAGCTACCCTCTCTGTTAGGAAATTGTGTCTTATTTCAAGGTTGAATTTGTTTAACTTCAACTTTCTGCCATTGGATCTTGTTATGTCTTTGTCAGCAAGGTTGAAGAGCCTCACTATCAGAGTTTTTCCATTTTTAAGTGCCTATGCACAGTGATCAAGTCACCTCTCAGCCTTCTCTTTGATAAACTGAATAGTTTGAGCTGTTTAAGCCTCAGATTGTAAGGCTTGTCTTCCAGTCCCTGGTTCATTTTTGTGGTCCTCCTTTGAACTCTCTCCAGTATTTCTACATTATTCGTGAAGAGTAGACGCCAACTGAACACGGTATTCTAGTAGTGATCTTACAAATGCTTTGTACAGAGTTAAGATTATTTCCCTATTTGATTTTAGTTTTCCCCTTTTTATACATCGAAGGGTAACATTAGCCCTTTTTGCTACAGCATTTTATTGGATTGTGACCATTAAACTAGGTAATCCAAATGATTCTGTAACAATAATCTGTTGTAATGGGGGGCACTCACCTCTTGAGTGCCTCCTAGGGGTTGGGTGTGGTACTTCAGTGCTTTTATCACCCCTTGCGCCTGCTGCAGGCTGCCAGCTGACCTTCGTGGATCTTCCATGGCTCGACCCTCCAGCCAATCAAAGTCCACATGAACCTCTTCCAGGTTAGTAAAGAGTCTGATAAAGGAACAGTCCTGCTGCCCTTCTGTGGTCTTCAGCCCCAGCTCTGGGCCTTTTAAATTCAGCCCTTTGTTTGAGCTCTCAAATAAGCTCTGTCCCCTTCTTGGGGTTTATGCCACTATGTTCCAACCAGGGACCCTATAAACAGCATTTAGTCACTGCTCGTTTTCAGTTTGTTGCTGCTTCTTCCCTGTGCTTCTTCCTATCTGGCCCCTTTTAACTTCACCTTACTTCAGGGGGGCGGAGAAACTTCCACAAGGGTTAAAGATCTTAGGTCCTCTCTCTCCCCGAAAACCCAGCTTTAAGCAAATGCAGGCAGAAACAAACGTTGGTTATCCCAAGAGCTCCTTTGGCCGGAGTGGAGTGGAGCACCCTGCCTTGCCTCACCTCTCTGATCCCAGCCAGGAACTGACTTGCTAAGGCTTTGCCGCTCCTTTTATCTGAGCCTGCTGGGCTCTGATTGGCTGCTTCCATAAGACCTTTCTAGGCAGGCCTGGAGGACCCACCTTTCCTGCTCCTTTCCTGTCACTTTGGTGCTTTTTGGGGCAGGGTGTAGTAGGATCGTGGGGCCTCCTGTAGGTAGCAAGAAAGGCCAGGTACACCCAATCATACCTGTTTTCATTATATGGTACTCCACCGATCTTTGTCATCTGCAGACTTTGTCAGCAAAGACTTTATATTATCATCTAGATTGTTGAAAACAATATTGAATAGCACTGGAACAAGAACTGCTCACTGGAGGACCCTTAGAAATAGTCTCGCTCATTGATACTTTCCCGTTAACATCTACACTTGCAGATCTGTTGGCCAGTTTTTAATTTATCTACTGTTAACAATGTTGATTTCATATAGTGGAAGTTTTTAAAAATTAAATCATCATATGGTACTAAGTCAAATGCCTTCGAGAAATCCAGGCATACTATATCAACATGTTGCTTTTATCACCCAGTTCTGTAGTCCTGTCAAAAGTAAACAGGTTTGTTTGACAAGACCTACTTTCCATGAAACAGTGCTGACTGGCATTGGCTATATTTTCAGCTTCTAATTGTTTGTTGACAGTGTCCTGAATAACTGTCCTATTATTTTGCCCCTGATCGATGTCAGGCTAATTGGTCTATAGCTCCCCTTTATCTGCTATCCCTGCTCAAAAGTTCTTATTATCTGTTCTGTGTGTTTTCTGACCAGTCATCCTAGCAGCCTTTAGGGGGGATCAGAAACACTGTCTAGTTTTTCTTACCGAGCTTTCTGTGGATTTAGCTTCTGACAGATGTAGTGCAGTTTTCAAAACTCCCACAGATGTTACTTGTTCACCAGAAAGAAAAGCTTCCTGTTTTGCAGCCCTGAACAGGGAATAGAATACCACCAGTTGCATTTTGCAATTTGTATTGTTGTTTCTTTCCTTCCCAAATCTCTGCCACAGTTCTTGGCTGCTGGTTCCACAAACATTTTTGACAAAATAGTGCTAATGTGAATCCTCAGCGGGATCCTGGCAGGTCAAACTTTGTTCCAAAGTTGGATTTTGTAAAAATAAGCTTTTAAAAATAAATACTTTTTTGAAGGATTTTTATTTACATATAATACCAACAGTGTGCTTGTCATTTTATAAACAAATAAGAGAACTTGGTCCCCGTTCCAGGGAGCTTACAGTGTAGTTGAGATGCAGATAAAACTGACAAGAGCAGTATATGGTGTGCAGGTATGAGTTAGAGGTGGTAAAAATCTAGTAGTAGTCAGTGTTGAAAGGCTTCATGGAAGAAGCTATTTTAAGGAGGAGTTTTGAAGGAGAAAGAGTAGATTGGTGTGAGGGGAGGGGACTATTCCAAGTTTAATGGGTGGTTTGGAAGAAAGTTTGAAGACAAGAATGGGGAAAGATATAAAGGAAACAGATGTTTGTTTCCAGTGGAAGCCATTTTTTAAACTGTTCCTGAAATATTCACAATCTTGTGTTAATGCAGAAGAACCTGAAAGCAAAAGAGAAATAAGGACAACCCAGGGAATTACAGATAAGTCAGCTTAACTTCTGTACCTGGAAAGATAATGGAACAAATAATTAAGCAATCAGTTTGCAAACATCTAGAAGATAAGATAAGTAACAGTCAGAATGGATTTGTCAAGAACAAATCATGTCAAACCAACCTGATAGCTTTCTTTGACAGAGTAACAAGCCTTGTGGATGGGGGGAAGCAGTAGATGTGGCATATCTTGACTTTAGTAAGGCTTTTGATACTGTCTCACATGACCTTCTCATAAACAAACTAGGGAAATGCAACCTAGATGGAGCTACTATAAGGTGGGTGCAAAACTGGTTGGAAAACCATTCCCAGAGAGTAGTTGTCAGTCGTTCCCAGTCATGCTGGAAGGGCATAACAAGGGGGGTCCCTCAGAGATCAGTTCTGGGTCCAATTCTGCTCAATATCTTCATCAGTGATTTAGATAACGGCATAGAGAGTACACTTATAAAGTTTGCAGATGATACCAAGCTGGGAGGGGTTGCAAGTGCTTTGGAGGTTAGGATTAAAATTCAAAATGATCTGGACAAACTGGAGAAATGATCTGAAGTAAATAGGATGAAATTCAATAAGGACAAATTTAAAGTACTCCCCTTAGGAAGGAACAATCAGTTGCACCCATACAAAATGGGAAATAACTGCCTAAGATGGAGTACTGAGGAAAGGGATCTGGGGGTCATAGTGGACCACAAGCTAAATATGAGTCAACAGTGTAATGCTGTTGCAAAAAAAGCGAATATCATTCTGGAATTTATTAGCAAGAGTGTTGTAAGCAAGACACGAGAAGTAATTCTTCTGCTCTACTCTGCGCTGATTAGGCTTCAGTTGGAGTATTTTGTCCAGTTCTGGGCACCACATTTCAGGAAGGATGTGGACAAATTGGAGAGAGTCCAGAGAAGAGCGACAAAAATGATTTAAGGTCTAGAAAACATAATCTATGAGGGAAGATTGAAAAAATTGGGTTTGTTTAGTCTGCAAAAGAGAACACTGGAAAGGGACATAACAGTTTTCAAGTATATAAAAGGTTGTTACAAGGACGAGGGAGAAAAATTGTTTTTCTTAACTTCTGAGGATAGGACAAGAAGCAACGGGCTTAAATTGCAGCAAGGGAGATTTAGGTTGGATGTTAGGAAAAACTTCCTAACTGTCAGGGTGGTTAAGAACTGGAATAAACTTCCTAGGGAGGTTGTGGAATCTCCATCATTGGAGATATTTAAGAACAGGTTAGACAAAATGCTGTCAGAGATGGTCTAGATAATATTTAGTCCTGCCATGAGTGCAAGGGGCTGGCCTAGATGACTTTTCAAGGTCCCTTCCAGTCCTATGATTCTATGATTAGCAACAGCTCAATTAATTGTAATTGTCCAAGCCAACTGGTAAAAGTACATTTCATCCTCTGATTCTATTCTTCAAGCATTTTCTCTCTTTTTGTCCAGGTCCCTTCTTAAAATTAATCACTTTAATCAGCTTTCGTAGATTCCAAGGCTAGAAGGGGCCATTGTGATCATCTAGTCTAACCTCCTGTATAACATGCCCTAGAGCTTTCCAAAAATAATTCCAAGAGCATATTTTTTTAGAAAAACATCCAATCTTGACTTAAAAGTTGTCAGTGATAGAGAACCCACCACAACCCTTGTTCCAATGTTTAATCTGTGTTAAAAATCCTATTTCCAGTCTGAATTTGTGTAGCTTCAACTTGCAGCCATTGGATCATGTTATACATTTCTCTGCTAGATTGAAGAGCCCATAATTAAACATTTGTTCCCCATGTAAGTACTTATAGACTGTAATCAAGTCATCCCTTTTCTCTTTAAGATAAATTGAGCTCCTTGAGTCTGTTAGTCTGAGCCAGAATTTCTAATTCTTTAATCATTCTCATGACTCTTCTCTGAGCCCTCTCCAGTTTTTCAACATCCTTCTTGAATTGTGGAGCCCAGAACTTGACACAGTGTTCTGGCTGTGGTCGCATAGTGCCAAATAGATGCATATAAAAATGGGAGGCGGAAGAGAAAGCAAGAGAGAGACAGGCAGTCAGTCAGTCCCCCATCCTATAAGTATGTCCTACATTTTTAGTGCCTAGATACCGGGTATTTGCATTTACATTTAGCTATATTAAAACACAGATTGTTTGCTTGTGCCCAGAGCAATCTGGATAGCTTGCTGAACTGTGTTAGTGACCTGTCCTCTTAATTATTTACCATTGCTACAATTTTGTGTCATCTGCAAACTTTATCACTGATGATTTTATGTTTTTCTTCCAGGTTGTTGATAAAAATGTTAAATAGTGTAGGGCCAACAACAGATCCTAGAGGGACCCTACTAAAATCAGTGATGATCCCCTTTATAAGTGCATTTTGAGATCAATCAGCTAGCCAGCTTTTAATTCACTTAACATGTGCCATGTTGAGTTTATATTCTAGTTTTTAAATCAGAATGTCTTGTGGTATCAAGTCAAATGCCTTTCCGTCTCTGGACTCTACTCCACCATTTTTCATGAGTTATGCCCTAATTTTAATCTTAACTAAAAGACAAAGAAGAACTAACAAGGTGTGTATACAACAATAATCCTATGTTGTTGTGACCTTCCTAGTGCCTTGCAGGGTTGCAGCCATGGGTTCTGTTTCTGCTGCCATTGGAATCAGTGGGAGTTTTGTCATTGATTTCAATGGGAGCAGGATCAAGCCTTTGGACTGTAAATGCCTCAGACAGGGTTTCTAAAGTGCCATGCACACACATGTTATGATATAGAAATCATGTATACAATTTTGATTTAGAATCATTTTCCTTTTAGTAGTCTTGATGTTTATAATATAAGGAAATATTTTTTTAAAAATTATTTTTAACACATCTATTTGAAGTGTCTTACCCACAACAATTAATATCAGAAAGCCCCAATGCGTGGCATGTATTTTTGCATGTATATTTGAAAAAAAGAATATGAACTGTGAAATTCATGTCTATGGTATATATAGCTATCATGTTTGGGAGTGGGAGGGAATGAATGGAGAGAAGCAGTGAGGTTAGGCGAGTTGACTACTAAGAATTACCATTTATTTATCATCTTTCATCCAGAAAGGTCCGAAAGTGATTTGCCAACTGTGTGCAGTAATTGCTTCCTTTACCTCTGAATTAAAACATGGCAGCTGTTAAGGGCCTGATCCAACCTTCATTGAGGACGGTGAATGAACTTTGAAAATCTTCAGTGGGAGTTGAATCAAGCCCTAATAGCAAACACAAACACTACGTAATAGTTTGGAAATGAAATGAAGAGTACCATATCTGTTTGAAATTGCAGAGGGGATATAGGGAGGCATACACTGGAATTTGGCCAAGACACTAAGGGCTTGTCTGCACTTACCGGTGGATTGACGCACAGTGATCAATGCATCGGTGGTCAATTTAGCAAGTCTACTGAAGACCTGCTGAATCAACCACAGATCGCTCTCCCATTAACTTCTGTATTCCACCAGAACGAGAAGAGTAAGGGGAGTCGACGGGAGATCATCTTCTGTTGACATTGCATAGTGTGGACCCCGCAGTAAATAGATTTAAGCTACATCAACTTGAGTTACGCTATTAATGTAATTCAAATTGCATAGCTTAGATCGACGTTCATGCATAGTATAGACAAGGCTTAAGATTAACACACCTCTTTGTGAGAAGTGTCAGCATATACTTTAACCAGTAGTGAATACCACAGTTTCAGATCTACTCCTAAAGAAGGCACCAGCTTCTATCACTAAGATTATGCATCTGGCAAGAGTGCCACCTTTTGAAACACCTTTCCCACTTCCTGCAGCACTTAGGTGAGCCTTCCTTCCAAGAAACAACGTTTCTTGGACCTACTTAGTATGTGAGACCAGGCCAGCTTTTACTTTATTGGAAAATGTGCCGACCTAGCAATCTTCCTCCATTTCTTTGTGGAACTTATTTTTCCCAGTTGTTACATTGTAGTATTATTTATTGTCTGTATTACCATAGCACACAGGAGCCCTTGGCATGGACTAGCACCCCATTGTACTAGGCACTGTACAAACCCAGAACGAAAAACAGTCCCTGTCCAAAAGAGCTTGCATTCTAAGTATAAGACGAGACAGCAGATGGATACCGACAGAGGGGGAGTACAAAGGGACAATAAGATAATGTTGTTTCTCCCTCCCCCGAAGATATTAGTAAATTAGCTAGAGGGCCAGTAAAACTGGAGATCTTAACTGTGAATTCATTCTCACTAGATTGGTGGATTTTAAAACATTAGCAAATACTTTCAGGCCAGCCTGCAGCATTGCCTCTTGCCTGTTCCTAGAGCACTGCCTGTGGCCTACAGCAGTCTCATGTTCTGCCGTGTGTTTGGTGAAAATTAGGTCTACTGAGGCCAGCCAGCATCGTAAAAACATAGTGCAAAATAAAACAGGAGTGTATATATTATAGAATCATAGAAATGTAGGGCTGGAAGGGACCTTGAGAAGTCAAGTCCAGCCCCCTGCGCTGTGGCAAGACCAAGTAACCTAGACCATCCGTGACGGGAGTTTGTCTAACTATTTTAAAAGCTTCCAGTGATGGGAACTCCACAACCTCATGCAGACCCCTGTTCCATGGCTTAACTACCCTTATAGTTAGAAATGTTTAACTTCAATCTCCCTTGCTGCAGATTAAGCCCATTACTTCTTATCCTACCTTCAGTGGACATGGAGAAGAATTGATTACCATCATCTTTATAACAGCCATTGAGATATTGGAAGACTGTTATCAGGTCATCCCTCTGTCTTCTTTTCTCAAGACTAAAATGCCATTTTTTTTCAGCCTTTCCTTATAAGTCAGGTTTTCTAAACCTATAATAATTTTTTTGGTCTCCTCTGGACTCTTTCCAATTTGTCCGCATCCCTCCTAAATTGTGGTGCCCAGAATTGAACACAATACTCAGCTGGGGCCTCACTAGTGCTGAGTAAAGTGTCTGCGATTGTGTTTGAAGAAAATGATCAAACAAATATTACTAGTAGTTCAGTAATAATTTTGGGGTGTTATATTTTGTTACAGTGGTTCTTTATAAAAGTAAAGGCTAAAGAGCCTGTAGTGGGTTTGCGATAGTCCCTTCCCCTCTGGTTCAGTGGGAGGTCACTTCGCCTCTCTACATCATTGGGGTACCACCCATGATCAAGGAATTAGCAAATTGAGCGTGAGGGCCCGAGGCCTCAGTTGTGGGGCAGGGCTGAGCAATAACAAGGCCTAGGCCATCAGGCTGGGCAGAGCAAACAAACAGACCTATGGCTCAGGCCCTGAGGCAGGGCAGAGCAATAAGCAGTCTAGGCACTCAGTGGGTCTCTGACCCTTTTATGCAAGGCAGAGCAGGAGGTAGTCTGATGTCTTGGCTCAGGCAGACAGCAGACAAATGCAGGCCTCCTGGCTTAAGGTGGAGAGGCTGCCACCCCAGGGGTGGGGTTGGCAGCAGGAGGTAAGGGGACATGGGCCTACCCTCCTCCACTGGGTCCCAGCCCAGGGCTCTATCAGTGGCAGAATGTTCTGCCACTGGGTCAGCGGGAATCCACCGCAAAACGCTGACTTGGGTTCTAATAGCAAAACCAGACCAACGTCTGGTTTCCCTGAACTACTTCCTACCATAGTCTGGGTGAGGGCTTCTGTAGTACAGAGGTCCTCCATCTCTTCAGGGTGTATGGCAAACGGCAGTCCCAGCAGCTCTGCTCCTGGGTCAGTCTCCTCTAGGGGCAGGGCACAGCGCAGCACAGATTCAGCTCCGGGATCCTCCAGTGGTCTGGAGATGTCTGCTTCCTTCCCTTGCTCAGGCTCAGTTGGGCAAAGGCCCCACTCCCACCTTTTATACTTCCCATCCTGCTCCTTAGCTTCCGGCAGGAGACATGGGCCCAGCCTAGTTCCACCCACCGGGGATCAGAGAATGGCTCCTCCCACTCTGCCTCACTACAGAGTCCTATTCTGACCTCATTCACATACTGCATATCTCACATTTACATAACAGGGATGAAAAAATAACATAATGCAGTTATCATCCAGCAGGAGTGAATTTGGTGGTCGTCCATTCTTAATGTGATTTGGTGTTAGGGGAAACTTACTTCTAGGTGTACAAGAAGGAGGAGATGTGTTTACTGAAAAACAGAGTAGAGCCACTGACTTAATCATGAACTCCCTATGCACTGCAGTGAAGAAAATGACTAATGCTGTCCTTGGCTGTATAAACAGGGAATATAGTGTAAGAGTAAGAAGGTGTTATTACCGCTAAAAATGGCATTGAAAAACAGTTCTGCTGTCCATACAGCAGATGTTGAAAAATTGGGGAGGGTTTAGAAAAGAGCTACGTGATTTATTCGAGGTTTGGAAAATCTGCCTTACAGTGAAAGATTTAAGAATCTCAGTCTATTTAACTTACCAAAGATACTGAACTTGGTGACACTCCTGAAATATGTGGGGTTATTTTTTGATCTCCTGCCCCTTAAGTTTCACCTGGCAGCAATATTGCTGTGTTGCACTCCATGGCAATTGTATTCTGTCTTGTTATACCCTAAGTTATTAAAATTCCTAAAGGACCTTCATACTTGCCCTCCAGTTAGAGTGCTGACTTCCACATCGGACCTCAATGTTGTCCTTCTAAAGTTTGAATTCTCCCGCATGGCCCCACAGTATGCCAACATTTTTATGGCTGACTTAGAACAACGCTTCCTCTGCTCTCGTCCCCTAACGCCCCTACTCTTCTCGCGCTGCATTGATGACACCTTCATCATCTGGACCCATGGAAAAGAAGCCCTTGAGGAATTCCATCATGATTTCAACAATTTCCATCCCACCATCAACGTCAGCCTGGACCAGTCCACACAAGAGATCCACTTCCTGGACACTACAGTGCTAATAAGCGATGGTCACATAAACACCACCCTATACCGGAAACCTACTGACCGCAATACTTACCTACATGCCTCCAGCTTTCATCCAGACAACATCACACGATCCATTGTCTACAGCCAAGCTCTAAGATACAACCACATTTGCTCCAAACCCTCAGACAGAGACAAACACCTACAAGATCTCTATCAAGCATTCTTAAAATTACAATACCCACCTGCTGAAATGAAGAAAGAGAGGACAGGCCCAAGAAAGAAAGTAATAGAACGCCACTAGCCGTCACTTTCAGCCCCCAACTAAAACCTCTCCAGCGCATCATCAAGGATCTACAACCTATCCTGAAGGATGATCCATCACTCTCTCAGATCTTGGGAGACAGGTCAGTCCTCACTTACAGACAGCCCCCCAATCTGAAGCAAATACTCACCAGCAACCAGACACCAGAGAACAAAAACACTAGCCCAGGAACCTATCCTTGCAACAAAACCTGTTGCCAACTCTGTCCACATATCTATTCAGGGGACACCATCATAGGACCTAATCACATCAGCCACACTATCAGAGGCTTGTTCACCTGCACATCTACCAATGTGATATATGCCATCATGTGCCAGCAATGCCCCTCTGCCATGTACATTGGCCAAACCAGACAGTCTCTACGCAAAAGAATAAACGGACACAAATCTGACATCAGGAATCATAACATTCAAAAACCAGTAGGAGAACACTTTAACCTGTCCGGTCACTCAATAACAGACCTAAAAGTTGCAATTCTTCAACTAAAAAACTTCAAAACCAGACTCCAACGGCAAACTGCAGAACTGGAATTAATTTGCAAACTGGACACCATTAAATTAGGCTGGAATAAAGACTGGGAGTGGGTGGGTCATTACACAAAGTAAAACTATTTCCCCATGCTAATTTTTCCGCTACTGTTACTCACACCTTCTTGTCAGCTGTTTGAAATGGGCCATCCTGATTATCACTACGAAAGTTTTTTTTTTCTCCTGCTGATAATAGCCCACCTTAATTGATTATTCTCGTTATAGTTGGTATGGCAACACCCATTTTTTCATGTTTTCTCTCTGATATATATCTATCTTCCTACTGTATTTTCCACTGCATGCATCCGATGGATGTTAGGGTGTTAGCCCATGAAAGCTTATGCCCAAAGTCTCTAAGGTGCCACAAGTACACCTCGTTCTTTTTGCTGATACAGACTAACACAGCTACCACTCTGACCCCTTTCACCTACGGTCAGAGTGCTCAGTACACCTTCTTGCCGTCAAGCTGTCTGTCTCATGACTAAGGCTGTGAGTCTGTCATGGAGGTCACAGAAGTCACGGATTCTGTGACTTTCTGTGACCTCCGTGACTTCTGCAGTGTCCGGTGCTGACTCATGGGCTTCCCGAGCCGGGTAGCCCCTGGGCCAAGAGCAACAGTTTGGGTGTGTGGGAGAGGGCTAGGAGATGCGGGGGCGCTTACCTCGAGGTGAGGGGCTCCCTGGCTCCTCCTGGCATGGCCCTGCAGCTCTTCCTAGGTGGAGGGGCCAGGGAGGCTCCACACCCTGCCTGCACCCACAGGCCCTGCCCCTGCAGCTCCCATTGGCTGCAATTCCTGGCCAATGGGAGCTGTGCAGCCGACGCTTGTGGCGGGAGCAGCGTGCGGAGCCCCCAACCCCTCTGCTGCCTAGGAGCTGCAGGGACACATGGAGCCGGTAGGGAGCCCCTCCCAGTCCCGCCAACCCTCTCCCACCCCCAGTGGGGTCCTGGCCCACCTCCCCAGCACCTGCAGCTTCCCCAGACAGCCCACTCCCCCCCTGAGCACCTGCGGACACCCCCCCGCCCAAATTTTAGTTAGGGGTATATAGTAAAAGTCATGGACAGGTCATGGGCCATGAATTTTTGTTTACTTCCCGTGACCTGTCCATGATTTTTACTAAAAAAAAAAAAAAAGTGACCTAAAACGTAGGCTTACTCATGACCATTACCTCAGAATGGAGAGCCAGCAAGCTGCAATCTTTTATGGTTGGGCCACCTTATACATTCTTCCACAAGATAATGTGGTGATGGAACCACACTGCTGAGTCCTCCCTAATGTGGTCTCGGAATTTCAGCTGAACTAATCCATCACCTTACCAGTTATCCTGACACACTCCCCTCAGAAGAGGAGAAGCTGTATACTTTTGGATGTCTATAGAGCCCTGCTCTATTATCTCAGCAGAACCAAGCTTTTCAGGATCTCTTCCCACTTCCGTGTGGTCATATCTGGAACACTGAAAGGCCAAGCTGTCTCATTATGGAGAATCTTGAAGTCCACCACACCATGTATTTTCTCTTGCTGTTACCTGGCTGGTGAGCCTGTCCCTGTGAATGTCCAGGCACACTCTACCAGGGTGCAGGCGCCATCATCTGTCTTCTTCAGAAATGTGCCAGTTTGAGTTCTCCAAGTCAGCTACATGGAGCATCCACTAATTTTTGTTGCCAGTTCGGATGCCAAGTTCAGGAGAACAGTACTTCAGTTTCTGTTTGACTGACTGATGCACCTACTTTCCCACCATCCAGGGAGGATGCTGCTTGCCAGTCAGCTATAGGGAGCCACACTGACACACACTCAAAGAAAGAATGGTTATGTGTGTGTGTGTATATATACACCTCGACCTCGATATAATGCTGTCCTTGGGAGCCAAAAAATCTTACCACGTTATAGGTGAAACTGCATTATATCGAACTTGCTTTGATCCACCGGAGTGCGCAGCCCCGCCGGAGCACTGCTTTACCGTGTTATATCCGAATTCATGTTATATCAGGTAGCGTTATATCGGGGTAGTGGTGTGTGTGTGTGTGTGTGTGTGTATAATATATATATATATACACATACATACATACATACATACACACATAGAGAGAGAAAAGAACTAGCAGGTTGGACACTTGCCATGTTCTGTTTTGCAGCCATGGGCAGCAAACAGGAACTGACAGCAGGTCATTCCCCTCTGCTTATCGTCCCCCCCCCGACTCTTTATGTCCTCTTACAGGACTGTGTAGAGGCACAGGGTGCATATGGGGCCCGATGGATACTGATAGTTTAAAAAAAAATCCAGTCTAACGCTTGAGGTGCATGCATATCTGCAGTGGGATCCATGCTGACTATAATGTGGAAGGACTACAATCACTGTAGAGTAAGTAACCCTTCTTTCTCACATGTAATCAGTTGCCTCCAGGAGCTGGTGCTTTAAGAAAAACACCAAATATTGCAAGACTTGCAATAAAATTGTGAGAGTTGGCAACACTGCTCCCCACCTCAATATGACCACCTTTCATAGGCACCGACTCCATGCTTAGCACCCACCGGCAGCCAACTCCACCCCTCCCCCCCAGTGCCTCCTGCCCGCTAGTGGTTCCACCAATCAACTCCTCTCCCTCCCTCCCTCCCAGCACCTCCCGCTCGCAGTTACCAGTTGTTTTGTGATGTGCAAGAGACACTGGGTGTGGGAGGGAGGAGCAGGGATAGGGTGTGCTGGGGGAGGGGGTGAAACTGGATGGGAAGAGACGGAGTGAGGGTGGGAAGTGGTGGGACAGGATAGGGCCTTGGGAGAAGGAATGCAGTGGGTGCGGGGCCTGGGGCTGAGCGAAGGTTGAGCATCCCCAGAGAATGGAAGAAGCAGCGCTTGTGCCATGTTTTACATCCACTTGCTTGATGAACTGTCAGTAAAGCTTCGTGCAAATACAGTTTTGCAGATTGAGACATGGATATAAGTAGTGGATCAGCAGCACTCACAAAGGTTAAAAAAGCAAGATGAAAGGTATCCTTATATCTTTGACTTATTTTTTTTTAGATACAGAAAACCCATGAACTTTACAGCACATTTCCTAAAAATATGTATTAGAACACTGCATATAATGATGTGGTATCTGTTGTCTTTAAGTAAAGACATTGTCATCTGAAACAGTAGGTGATTTTAAAAAGCCCTCTTTTTGTTAGGTTTCAGAAAAATTTTCCAGTCTGACTTGACAATTGTAGACCTTTATTTATGCCAAATGAAAGCTGCTCCTCAGCTATGATATATTGAAGAATATTGTCCTTCCTTTAGCTATGCGTGCTTTTAAAATTACATGAGCAAATTAAGCTGTTGTCATTTATTAGTCTTGAGGTTCCTTTAAAGCTGTGGCACAATTCATACTGAATAGATAGGTGGGTTTTGTTACAGCAATGTGTTCTTGTAGCAATTGTGTGTATGTAACTACAAAGTCGTATGTGTGTGCATTTACATGAAGGCTTGCATTTTTTGCCTGCTGAACGACTGGGATGGAATGATGTTAGTATGTACCAGACACAAGAAATATTTTTAGATCCTTGCTTAATCTCCAGTATGTCCATTTACATGCATTGTTCCTCCCTTACCACCACTAGCTTTTTGGAGTTTTCACTGGTATTATAGTAAAATGCACACATACTAAATAATGGATGAGTAAAACTTGGTTTGGTAAAGACATCAAACCTCGGAGTTGCTCTTTCTTGTAAGTGAGATCCAGTGCTTTAATGTCATTCAGCACCAGGGTCTCGAAAGCTTTCTTTTGCAGGTAATGTAAATGGTTTGTCCCTGTCTGTGCCAGCATCCAAACTCTTTTCATCCCTAGTGGGAGACCTGTGATTGACATCTGTTGTCAGTTAGAGATTACTGAGGGGCCTCTGTGTTAGAGGGCTTCCCCTGTGAAACTGACTAGGCACTTGTAACTTTCACTTAGTGCCACTGCAAATTCCCCACCCCCTCTAGGATTGTCAAGTAAGCTAATTATAAATGGAGAGAAAGGGACAGGGAAAAAGGCATGATACCCCACAATGCTGTACTGAAAATAAATCACCAAAGTATGGAGATTTTTTCCCTAAAGATGCATGGATTAAATATCTTTATTTTAAAATATGTTTAATTTAGGAGAACCAGCAATACAGTTTACCATAAGATACAATGAAACGTAATAGTTTAATACCTTTGTAGCTCCTTCTAGCTGATGATCTCAGAGGATTTAGCAAACTGTTAGTGAAATAAGACTTCACAGTCTCCTTGTGACCTAGATACCTAAATATTATTTTACAGATAGAGAAACAGAGGAATAGAGAGGCTAAATGACTTGCTCAAAGTTATATCGCAAGACTGTGGTGGAAGCAAGAACATAACTCAGATCTCCCAACTTCCACTTCTGTAGTATTAATCATTGTCATGCTTTCTCCCATGGATTGTAAATAGGAGTTGGACGAGTATGTCCAGGACACCCAGAGCTTTGTATGGCGTTCCTTTTGTGTGGAGTCTGCATAGGATGGAAATCTAAAGAAATGAATACAAGTTTAGTTTAATTTATAATTGCAATATTCAATATGTTTACAATAACATAGAAAATTTACTTTATTCTCAATTTTCTTGCAGCATGTAATCAGTTACAGTTGTGCAAAGATGGTGTAAAATGGTACTAAAATAGAATGGGAGCATTTTACGCCCTGCTTTGCATTCACTTTATGCTGCTATAAATGACTACATAAAGTATAAGGCAGTGGAGAACCAGGCCCAGTGTTTTTAAAGCAGATCTTCCAGAAAAAAAAAAGGCATATTAAACTTAAGCTCCTCATCATGGAATGTTCTTTCCAGCCAGCCTTGGATCCAGGCCCAGATGTCTCCCCATCTCCTCTGCAATCCCCCACATACATTGATCTCCGAGTGGGCACAGTGTCCCATCAACCTCCATATTCCACTGGCCTAAATTGTTTGCAGGATGAGAACACAGGGGAGGGTACTGGTAAAGCTCCCAAGAAGAGGAGTCCGGAATCTTCTTACAGAGTACCTACTTCAAAAAAGCCTTTGTCACCCTCTCAGAGATCTTGGATCCTCGGAAAAGTACTGCTGAGGCTTCAGGCTTCTCTGGTACTGGGAGCTCCTCAAAGACCTATGGTGCCAAGCATACCTCAGCACCAAAGTTGTCCTCTGTACCTTCCAAGCATGACAACTCCTGCAAAAACCCTGAAAGATCTGTCTCTAGAATATCTTTAACATCAACAGACTTTTCAGTACCACTTCTGGTACCTAAATAGATGACCCAGGCTCCAACATCAGTACCTTTTGAGGTCAACATCTTCAGTACCAGTGCTATGAGCTACACAGATACTCTTGAAAAAATCAGCATCCTCTGCAACCTCATCTGGTCCTGACAAAGGTTCATCTGAGACCACAAGAGATTAGGTTCTCCAAAGACTTGTTGGTATCTGATGAGCTGAAGTCTCTTTATTAATGGGTACCAAATTGCTATGGGTACTGAGATCTGCAGGGTCTCTGAGACCTTACCTTTCTCCAGTACCCTCGGGTTGTGTGGTATCATCTGCACCAGGGGGACAGCCATCCTTACCTCCAGTGTCTGCTCCGCCTCTGACCTATGCTGAAGACTTCTCTTCAGATTCTCAGATAGAATCGTAGCTATCTGTGCAGGGATCCACTGCATCTCTCCTGACTCCTTAACTGAAAAAGAAGCCCTAAGAGCAGGACAATCTTGTGCCCTTCTCACTGGTATGACCAGCACTGGATGTCTCCCCCTCTACCTTATGCCTCCATCCATGACCATACTGGGACCCACCATCAGCTTTCAAGAGCTCCTAGTTATACCTTTGAGGATCATCATGGAAGGCAGTCTCCTGCTCCATCTCTTGCTCCTAAACAGCACCAACCACAAGAGGAGTCGTTTGAAGAGCAAGAGGCTAGAGCAAACAATGAGGTGACAACACATACTATTATCTCCTCATCTTCAACAGACGAGGCTGTGATGCCTCTTCTGCCTTCTTACGTTGATGATTTTAGACAGTTTCATGAACTGATGAAATGCATTGCTGACTCGCTTCAGATCCCACTCGAGGAGGTCCAAGAGTTGCTATATAATCTCTTGGACATCCTCCACAAGACAACCTCTGGACGAGTAGCTTTACCAGTGAATGAGGCTCTACTGGATCCTGGCAAGACTGTCCGAGTACAACTACCTCACCACCTACTGCACCACCTACACAAGCCAATTAGAAAGTACTATGTCCTAGCAAAAAATTGAGTGTTTATTTTTGCACACTCCACCCAACTGTCTAGTTGTGGAGGCTATAAATGTGCCTGGTAGACAATACCACACTAAGTCTACACTGTACGGTAAAGACCAAGAAACACCTCAACCTCTTTTGGGCGTAAAAGCTATTCTTTCATGACCCTTCAGTTTAGAATGGGGCGTTTTCAGGTTCTGATGTCAATTATAGTCAACTCAGCACTTTTATTGATCATCTTCCCTGGAATACCAAGAACTGTTCCAGGCATCATAGCAGAGGATCAGCTCTTAGCAAGGATAAAGTTGCAAGCCTCTCTAGATGCAGCAGACACTACAGCTTGTTCCATCTCTACCGCAGTCACTATGCATCGAGCATCTTGGTTGCAGCTGTCAGGATTTCCTGGGGAGTTCCAGAATACCATAGAAGACCTTCTTTTTGACAGACTGAAACTTTTCAGTGAGTCCAATAATGAATCTTTGCACACCTTGAAGGATTTGGGGGCCACTGTGGTTTCTTGGTGTACATATACACCTGCAAGTTAAAGAAAATTTAGCAGATCACAGCTGCCAAGATCGGATCTAGTACAGTTCTCCAACCTTTGTAGACATGCTGAATCACATGAGACTGATGTATCAAAAGAAGAGACCTCCTGCCATGACAACTTCCCCCAACCTAGCCCTCTTCATCAAAATGGACGTGTTGATGAGGATTTGATTGAGGGTCTGGTACATCCCAACCTCGGGAATGTTCAGCTGCACCACCTTATCCACCTCCCCCATTTTGGAGACTGTATGTCCCATTTTTGCTTTGCATGAGAGCAAATTATATCCAACAAATGGGTTTTGGAGGTTATAACATCGGGTTACTCCATCCATTCTACTTGTCACTTTATAGGAGCCCATCTTACAACCATTTGCTAAGATAAGAAGTAATCTCTTTACTATGCATAGGGACCACAGAACCCATTCCAGTCCAGCACAGGGAGAAGAGATACTGTTCCAAGTATTTTCTAGTTGCAAAAAAGAATGGGAGTTGGAGACCAATATTAAATCTGAGACTTGGAAACACCTTCATGAAATCACAGAAATTCAGGATGTTAACTCTAGCAGCTACAATTCCAGCATTAGATTCCAGGGATTGGTCTGCAGCTCTTGACTTTTAGGATGCATACTGTCATGTTGCCGCTCATCCATCTCACAAGAAGCTTTTTTGTTTCACAGTTGGCCAAAATCACTTCTAGTATTGAGTACTCCCCTTCAGCCTCTTATCTGCTTCAAGGGTTTTCTCCAGTCCTGGCAATAGTACCCACTTACCTTCATTGGCAAGGAATAATTATCTTTCCCTTGAGATATTTCTCTCAAGATTACGAGTGAGAACTGGACTCTTGGATCCTCAAACAGATTTTTCTGATGTGAGGATTTCTGGAGGCGGACATCTTTGCAACCACAGCTAACAAAATTGCAAGAAGTTCTGCTTGAGTGACACAGGTCATCACTCCTTGGGTTATTCCTTTCTTATTCCTTGGACAAGGGGCCTTCTCTATGCATATCTTCTGATTCTGAGAACATTGAACAAGATCAAACAAGGCAAAGCCAGAATCATTTTATTTGCACTGACTTGACCAAGACAAGTCCAGTATCCTTACCCGAGTCGTCTTGCTTCCCGTCCAGCATTGGAACTTCCAACCATTTCCCATCTGCTGTCTCAGTACTCCAGTTGGACTCTCCATTCCAACCTGGCTGTCCTCCAATTCAGAGCTTGGTTCCTTAGTAGTTCTTGGGGATAGATGTTTCCTGTTTGACAGTGGTACAGTAGGTCCTATAAAACAGGAGAAAGATCTCTGCTAGAAATATTTACCTTTTAAAAGTGGAAGAGATTTCATCTGTAGTTTTCCCCCCTACTGTGTCTAGGAGCTTATCCTGGCTGATTAGTTTGCCATCTTGTATAATTTGCATAGTTTATATGAAGGTGAGTCAAATATGTCTAATAGGAATGCCAGAGAGGTTTGCAGGTTATCAGGATCTGTTTAATGCTTTGCTATGTTTCTTTTATTTTACTTTCTGATCATGAAGTGTTTCTCATTTCTCCCTCCACAGTCTGCTTTGCAGATAAGAGTTCTGCTTCTGTCTGGTCCACCAGTGAAGTTGATTTTGACCCATAGACAACCTCCACATCTGATTTGATTTTCATTATTTTTTCTGAATATCCAATTTTTGCTTCTCCAAGAGCCTAAAAGCATTTCACTTCATTGGGGAGCCTTTCACAGCCTCTATAAAACAGTCTTACAAGATAATCTTACATATGTGTGCGTTGCTTCCCATTAAGGCCTGTTCCTGTACCTATTGAAATAGATGGCAGCACTCTTTATTGATTCCAGTGAATACAGGATCAGGCCTATAATGAGCCACATCACTTGCCTCCTTTGCCAACGACTCTCTCTCTTTTTTTTTTTTAATAGTTTAGGCTTTTTTTCATTTAAAAATGGGAACAAATTTTCAAATTCAAGTTTGGGGACTTAGTAGTTCAATTCCTGTTAATGTCACTGAGAGTCGTACAATTATATGGGTGCACCTCACTTAGATGATCTGTATACCCTTTTGTATAATTGTCATGATGGAATCATACTGCTCCAATCATCAGATTATTAGATTACGTCTCCATGTTTGCATTCTGTAAGTATGGTGAAGTAGAGTGATTTGGATCTGGCATGTGACATCAAACTTAATGTTAGAATTGGAAGAATACTTCTTACAATAGTAAGGGAGGAAAGGTGCTTGAAATCTTTTTCTACAGCTTTCTCTCTGGTAGAATTTTAGCAGATATGACTTTACTCATAACATCATCAGCAGTTTTGCAATACATTTGATATTTTGTAAAGCTCTGTTTCCAAAAAAGGTCCTTGTAAGGTTATTGAAACATCCAGTTTTAAATTGCTTGTAAATTATCTTGGAATGTAAACAATGATTCCAAGCCAGCTGTGAAAGCAAGCGAGTGAGAGCATTATTTTAGTAAGAATTCAGATATATTTTGATAATGAACAATTGGGCATTAATGCCTACCACATTTCTTACATGAAAAAGTTGCCAGTAATGTAAACCTCTTTTTCTGGCAAGAGGAGGTGTCATTATAGTTTAGTTTATGGTAGAGTGACTTTATCGCTGTTGAACTTCCTACTTGTATTAAACCTGTATGAACTAGTTGGGAATATGGAAGATAGTCATTTCCATTTGCTGTGTCACTTTGACTTTGAATTGCACCATTGGTATCAAAAAAATTATTAAAGTGGAGTTTGATTGATGGAACATAAGAACATAAGAACATTTATATAAGGGCAATAATATATTCTCAGTCTATTTCTCTATTTACAGAAACCATGTTGACTTTGCTCAAGAACTTGCAGGATTTTCTTTAGTTTCACATGATTGCATTCTCCTTGCTGTACATTACACTTCTAACCAAAAACTAAACCTTCTCAATGTATATAACTATGTTTGTAGGTCGAGATTTCAAAACCAACTACAGGATTTAGCCACATTCAACTCCACTGAAATTACTGTGAATTGTGTGGCTAAATCACTAATTTGCTTTGGAAATCACAATAATATTGTCCAATGAAAAAATATGGAAAATAACCCCAAATTTCTCCCACTTAAAAAATTAGTAAGCAATTGCAATTGAAATTAGCAAGTTTCAGTTCTTATTTTACAACTAAACATTTGTTTCACTCTGTTATCCCCAGACATAAAATTAAGTTAAAATGGAGTTAGGGTTAAGAGAGCACAATGGTATCTGAAGGTTTAAAAACATAAGAGGAATTTATAATTGCATATGAAGGAAATTAGGGATAAAGTTAAACTTAAGGGAAATTCAAACATGTTTAGGTATGGAAATTCACAGTTAAGGCAGCCAAATAACCTTAACTTTGCCCTGTAGTAATGCTGTGCAATAACTATATACCTATGAGTAACGCCTTTTTAGTGTTTATGGTCTCTTATTAAGTAATACTAGTTGTTAAAGACATAATTTTTTTATAATTTTCCCTCCAGGAAAAAAGTTCTATTTTTGTTCAGGGAAATGAGTTCAGTTAAGTTAACTACAAAGAAAGTTTGATTTCCTTGAAGTCCAAAACTGTGAGCCCAGTTTCAAAGTGTGGCCACTTGAGTCCCACATTTAGTCTTCATATTGAACACCCTAATAGACCTTACTAGAATAAACGTTGCTGTTGTGGACTTACAAAGCAAACACATTGTTCACTATGAAATCTGGGGCTTAGGCACCTTCCTCCTCCTCTGGCCATTGCTAACAAAGTTGGTTTAATCTGTTAGCACTGATTGAGGCAAATCCACTGGTTTTCAGAGACTTCCTTGCTTAAAGACATTCCATCTAAAAGGCTTGGAAAATTAAATGGATTGTTCAAATTTTCAGCTACCATAACTACCAAATCTCCTGTCCAGAGCAGAGAGGAAGAAGACTGCTATTTAAGCCCGTGATACAGTTCTGGTCACCCCATCTCAAAAATATATATTAGAATTGGGGAAGGTACAGAGAAGGGCATCCAAAATGATTAGGAGTATGGAATAGCTTCCATACAAGGAGAGAGTAAAAATATGGGGATTGTTCAGTTTACAAAAGTGGCAACTAAAGGGAGATATGATAGAGGTCTGTAAAATCATGAATGGTATGGAGAAAGTGAATAAGAAAGTGTTAGTTATCTCTTCACATAACACAAGAACCAGGGGTCACCCAGTGAAATTAATAGGCAGCACGTTTAAAACAAACATAAGGAAGTATTTCTTCACTGAATGCACAGTCAACCTGTGGAACTCATTGCCAAGGGATATTGTGAAGGTCAAAAGTATGACTATAAGTATTAGATAAGTTTGTGTAGGATAGGTCTATGAATGGCTATCAGCCATGATGGTCAGGAATGCAAACACATGTGCTGGGTATCCTAAGCCTCTAACTGCCAGAAGCTGGGGATGAATCACTCTATAATTGCCCTGTTCTGTTCATTCCCTCTGAAGCATCAGAAGACAGGATATTGGGCTAGATGGACCAATGGTCCGACCCAGTATTCCATTTTTATGTTCTTATTATTAGTAATGAAGTTGACAGTTTTATAACACATAAAACCCATCCTGAAGTGACTGCAATATGTGCCTTGTGCCATTACAGAGCAGAAAACAAAAACAATGTTATGCAAAAACACTGTGTGGTTGCAAGCTCACTTGCAGTAGTCATATATCTGTGTAAGGTAAAATTGTGAAACATCAAAAAAAAAAAAGTAGCTAGTTTTTCCATTGCTCTCTGTTACTGTTTTGAGAATGTGAAAATGAAACTTTTGTGCAGTTCTTTGTGTGTTAAATAAAATGGCAAGAATTGTATAGGTGAGTGTCAGGAAACTCATTTGATGTGTTTGACAAAATATGGCAGGCTAGAAATTCAAATCAAATAATAATGTAACTGAGTATTAAGATAATTGTCAAAAGTTATTTCTTCCCTACAGAAAAACACTCTTATTACATGTTAGTATGTTTTTTAAAAGGAACAATCCTCCGGTCTGAATGATTATACTAAACTGGTGATTTGTGCGGAATGAGTTAGAAATACATACTCTTCAGCATAACAAGTACAGAACGTTTTATTCTGATTTAAACAAGTAGGACATATCTGTGTTTTCAAGTTTATTTCCTTTTCTTCCTCTTGCTTCCTCAGCATTACTAGGTAAGGAAGCTTGCTCAAACTGACTCGTAACATGTTCTGAGTCTTCAAGGTGGATGTTCACAAGCGGTTCAGGGGGAAAAATACCCTTATGATAATTCTTTAATCTTTCTTAGCTAATAAAAAGCTCTCTTTTATTATTAAGAAAAATGTCTGAGTTTTTTCCCTGACTTTACTCATCTTTTGCGTTGATGCTATACCTGCTCATGTCTAAAAATGAATGAATCTTATCCATGCAGGATGAGGTTCCTTCCAGGATGAGCACTCTGTTTTTGCAGAGTTGTAGTCTGAGTCATTTACTTTTCTTCATATTATTGTTGATGTCTGTAGCTTAGTTAATAGCACAAATGAGAGAGAAGGGGGGAAAATAATGTGTGTGAATGCAACTTTCCCTTACATTTTGGAGCAGGCAAACTCTGGTCATGCATTTGGAGGCGCTGTAGATTATGAATGGCATTTAGACTCTTGAGAATAAGAGACTGTGTATAAACCTTATTGTAAAGCCAGAATTTGAAAGATGTGCTTATTTGGTCAGACTTTCAGCTGCTTTGGTATCTGATGTATGTACTTAAATATCTTATTCTTTGGAGAACAAACTTTTCTTCTCAAAACACAGCAACTGTTGTAAGATGGTATATATTCTTAGAACCAAAGACAATCTGAAACTTGTAGTCGTTAATTCGTGAAGATCTGTAAAGTTTGTATATCTGTTGAGTATTAAGGGTGAAGGTCATCACGGGTGTAAGAGTGGTTTTGGATTCATAACACAAACTGAATATTCAACTGCTGTGTGAGACCCTATTGGATGAATCTTTTTGGTAGTGTGTGTCTTCAGCACCTGTAGCCTATGCTCTGTGCAGTGACGCTTGGGATAAACTACTTGATGTCATCCGTATTTGACATTCCAATCTAGTGGGAAATATTGTTTGAATTTTAACTAATGTCTGTTATTTGGGGTTGGTTTTTTAAAGAACTTACGAGAAAATAAATCTCCTTTCTTTGCATTAGTGCTACTAGCTTTGCATTAGGCAAGCTAACTATTACTAATTTTATTCCTTATTTGTATAATGCCTTTACAGTGAAGTAAACAGTACAGTTTAGAGCTTGAACAGATGCTGCTGTTGTTATATTGGTATGTAACAAAGGAAGTAAACAAAAAAAAATCCACCACATTTTAATTTCAAGCTGAAAAACATTAGGGGAAAACTGTATATTTTTTCCCTCTTTGGAAAAATATTAATCTTAACTAAAACCTGACAGCGTCTCACATTTGTTGTTTGTATTGCAGTGACACCCATAAACTTACTCAGGCTTGGGACAGCATTGTGCTAAGTGCCGTATAAACACTAAGGGAGACCATGAAGTACTTGAAATCTATCACCCAAAATGCAGACACGTGAACACAGAGTTCAGTGTTTAGCATTAAGTTAAGCACATGCATAAGTCTTTATAGAATCAGGATCTAAGAATACAAGCAAGACATGGAGACTGCAGGGGACGCATACACTAAAGTGCAGAAGGGCTTTATTTGTATGTGTTTTTATAAAATCACGTTGGCAATATCCAACTGTTCTGGACATCTTTGTACCAAATGGATTTAACTAATTGGTGTAAATTTGAAGAGAGATTAAAGTGACCCCAAGGGACTGGAGGGATTGATTTATTGGAAACTACTTACCATAGCTTGGTTAAACTATTAATTGGGCTAGGGGGCATAACTTTGCATATATTTGGAAGGTGTAAACATCCAGGAGGGAGCAGAATTACTGACAGTAATGCACTATGTAATTAAGAATAATGGCTAATTTAAGTAATAAATATTTAGGCTATGTATGGTGGAGGGAAATTGGGGGAACATCCTGATACAGATCTCGGACTGTGTAAGTGGTGATAGAGCTCCTTATGGAAGTAGTGGAAAGTGTGTCACTTAAACCGCCCTAACATTAGATTAAACAAAGCACTAAAGGATGTACTATATGAACTGTCCTTTGCCGGGGGAAACAGGGACTAGATGACTGGATAAGAATTTTCGAAGTGCAATAGCTACTCTTTCCAGTGTCAGGGTTTTTTATTCTGCTGAAAAGCAACATTGTGTGTGCTTGTAAAATATAAGTGATATTGGTGAGTATCCATATGAGATCTAGGTATTTCAATGATAACTTTATTACATTCAATAAATTTGTGTATGTATCACTTTTATATGAAGTATCTGTTTTTTAATAATGAGAAGTAAAATGGAACAGTACTTACCTAACGTGGCATGTAAATTCCTCTAGAGATGCCTTTGTGTGTTTGTAAAAACTATGGTGCACATTGTGTTTTGTGCACCAAAAATAGGTTGGCGTAGTATTTGGTGGACTAATACAAGAACATGCCTATTCCAAAGAGTTGTAATTTGAAGGTCCCAATCCTGTAATTTATTGAACACAAACAGGCACTTGTGTGGTTTGTCCATGCGCCGTATATTGCAGCATTGGGACCTTAGTTTAACAATGTACGAAGAAAGGAAAGGGTGGGAATGGTTGTAAAGAAGTTGTGGTGTTGTGTGTGTCTGTGCTTCTTGTAGTTTCAGGATTTTTTTAAAGTATGTTGTAAAATTATATTTCATTGCAGGGAAGAGAGAGGGAGAGGAGAGCTATTGTTGGAAGGCCAGCTGAAAGTGATATTTTAGGAGAGACTGAAAGGATAAGCGGTAGCTAAGCACTTGGTATCAGGAAGTAACTTCTGAAGTGTGCTCCGTATTTAGGGGGCAACATGAAAAACAGCCCAGAGATGCGAGTGGGATGAGTGGGAGGGGATGAACTAGTATACAAGACATTGTACTTTAGATAAATAGTAGTATAAACACTTTATATAATGTGTAGCTATTAATAAAGAATGAATGGGCACATAAGGGTTAATCATGGTCACATCTTAGAGAGGAGGAAGATTTTGAAGCAAGATCTGAAGACACTTTGTCTCGGGGGGTGGGAGGGGAAGAGTTCCAAAGCAATGTAGCAAGGGAAGAGTACCACCCTCACCTATGGAAAGTCTTGGGGTGGGGAAAGACAGGAGGTCAATACTGAACGAGTTTGACACTGAATTTGGAGATGGGTCTTTTAACACAGTCATGTGTTTCCCTTAGTCTACCGCTTGGCTGGTGTATGAAATACGTGTTACAAATGTCAGGACTAATACAGTTCCAGAAAGCATCTCAAGTTGCTTTGAGATACGAATTGCTCTTTTAGCCAAGGTTATGGTTGCTTTTTAACTTGTGTATGTGATTTTATGCTTTTGAAAGGCTGACAGCCCCAGAGACTGAAGTTCTCAGTGGAACAGGTAATGTACAGTATACAAATTAACACATACTCCCTTTCAATGTACCTCAGCTCTAACCTGGAGGACTCACCTCTGGGTGTGTGAATAGCTCAGTTTCCAGGTCTGCTCAGTTCATATATAAGGCTATCAATAATAGTGTGTTAGAGTCCGTTGTGGTGGTGTCTTTTTAGGATGTGGAAACTTGTCCTGTGGGAACTTGACTTACACAATTAAATCATTTCATATAGGCCACCAAACATCTATTGCATGATAACAGTTGTTAGTCATTGGGTTTCAAGTGCCTACCTAGAGGTAAAAAGTTTTATATCCCATTATAAAACTCATAATTTTACTAGATATTTTATCCTGATTTTTGCATGTTTGATAATCACATTTTAAATAAGACTCACTAAGTTATTTCTCTTATGGAGATAGTAACTTAATCAGAAAAATGTCCAGCACACCTGAGAAGGGGAGGAATTAGATATTTTGTATAAAGAGCTGCTTTGCTGCTTGAATACCGTGGTAAAATAAATGAATATAGAGATAAAAAACTCTTTGCTTTCTTTCCACAGTGTTTACCAGCAGTCTTTTAATAAAAAATGTTATCTTTTTTCATGCCAACAACATTTTCAAATGGTCAGCTTTCTTTGGAAAAAGATCCCTCTATATTCCTTGGGGATTTTGTGGGGATTGTTATTTGAACCATTGCTGGATGAAGATCTCTTTATATTTTCCCTCTCCCCAATTTCTCCTACTCTGGCAGAATTTGGAATGAGGTAGATAAGGTGGGAAAGACTGAGGATGTTGTCATCCTGTACTGGCTTGGGGGAGAAAAGAGATTTTCCTGATTAGGCAGCAGTAGCGGAATCATTTTCTCTTCTTTCAGATTTAGTCCATATCTAACGATAAAAGAAGAGGACAAACTAAATTGAATTTTCTATGAATTGCCTGATGGCCGAGTGGTGGAATATAAGGAAATACTGGCTTCTTCAGCAGTATTGGATATTCTGACAGCAGTAAGTAAAGGAATCCATAATAACACTTACTGAAGTGGGAACACTCATGGGTTTACAGACTTTCTATATAGGAGAGCATGAGCATGCTTAGCTTTTTCCAAACTCACAGATGTAAGGTGAGGATATTTCTTTTTCTAGAAGGTGTCTTTTAGTAGTAATTTTCTTTGCGAGAAGAATTGGGAGATTTCAGGTATTAGCTATTGTCCCAGGAAAATTCTCCTTTGAAAAGAAGTCATTTCAGAACCTAGTTTAGTCGTCATCTTGATAGAGAACATCCTAAAGACATTAGGATAGAAATCCATGAAAATGTTGTGTTTTATTAAACTTGACATCCAAGAGAAAGAAGAGGTTGTTCATCTTTTATTATGTTGTTGTGGGATTGAGGATTCTGTTACATATTTATAGAAGATTACTTTTCTTTAAGGAGGAGCCTATGCTCAGCTGAAGATAATCTTTCTTCTCAACTGTGTCTGCCTCCTAGACTAGAAGTTGCTAATGTGGGGACAGTTAGGAAGGATTTCTTTATCAGATCTTTGTGATAGCATCATAGTCATCTTTTTCAACATATAAGAACTGCTGTAAATTATGTATTTATATTATAGTAAGTCTTAGAGGTCCCAGCTAGATGAAGGCCCCATTGTGCTAGGTATTGTACAGCTAGATACATGGTAAGAGAATAGTTAAAAAGCTACCATCTAAATAGGTAAGGCATACAAAAGAAAGTGTTATCTCCATTTTAGAGATGGGGTATGGGAGCACAGAAAGATTTCCTCCAGGTCACTCAAAAATTCTGTGACAGAACCAGGAACGGAACTCAGATCTTGAATACTATTCCATTGCCTTAACCCAAAGACCATTATTCTTCTCTGAAACATTAGTGTAGCTTCCCAGGCTAGTTTGTGAATGCTGTCCATGTCTTGTCTGATTGCTTAAAAGTCAGTTATCCACTTGGAACTCTGTACATAGCATAAGAAGTAGTGGCACATTTTCTGCACTCAGGTTCTCTCCTTAGGTTTATAAAGTCAGGCTTGACAAAGCCCTGGCTGGGATGATTTAGTTGGGGATTGGTCCTCCTTTGAGTAGGGGGTTGGACTAGATGACCCCCTGAGGTCCCTTCCAACCAGGGGTGGCTCCAAGCACCAGCACGCCAAGCACATGCCTAGGGCGGCAAGCCATGGGGGGCGTTCTGCCGGTCGCCGTGAGGGCGGCAGGCAGGTTGCCTTCGGCAGCATGCCTGCGGAGGATCCGCTGGTCCCGCAGCTTCGGCGGACCTCCCGCAGGCTGCCTCTGAATTCGCGGGACCGGGGACCTCCCACAGGCAAGCCGCCGAAGGCAGCCTGCCTGCCGTGCTTGGGGCGGCAAAATACCTAGAGCCGCCCCTGCTTCCAACCCTGATATTCTGTGATTCTATGAAGGTTGGTTGACTTAAGAGTCAACATAAGTGTAACATTGTAATCAATTTGTATTAATTTGAGAAACGAGAGTAGGAGACGTGCATACTTGCAATATTTCTACTGGAATATAATCACTGCAATACGTAAATTGTGGATTTACCAAAACAGAAAGTTGCCTTATGCCAGCCAGTTAACTAAATGCTCACCACTCCATTATCCCAGCAGAGACTTCTGCAGGGTTATCTAGTGGAAAACAGGGGTTGAGCTGGAAAACATCAGTAAAGTTTGGAAATATCAGCCTTTCAGATGTTTAACCTACCTAACAGCTGCAGTTTTAGGAAATGGGAAACTTGATGAAAGGAGGAGCACCAATAGTCTGTACAGTAGGTGATGGTTATGTACTATGCTTTTTGATACAGTATTCATAAGAGAAAAGTGAATGTACCTTTGTCTCATTTTAGAATGTTTTTCCATAAATGGATTTCTCATAATGCATGTGTTAACAGAGCTTCCTGTTCCAAGAAGGTCCGTGTAGAAAATCCTTGATGGTTTTGGGACACAGTAATACTACACCTGCATTGTTAGGATGTGCTTAATTCTTAAAACCTAGGGCTACTATGGCATAAGAGAGAACACTGACAAAGGTTTGTACTACCTATCCACACCCCTTCAGCCAGTCAAATGAGTTTCTCAAGTCAGTTTGATTCTCTCCCTCCCTTCTCAGCCTCTTCCATTGCTTCTCATATAGCCTGCTTTGGCCTTTCCAAACTTTGTCAACAGACTTGCACATCTTAATTACAATATTTAGAAACATTCCAAAGATCATTTGCATGAATTGATTTAATGTGAAAAAGGCTCACATTTCCTGTAGAATAGAATTTCTTCTGTTTTTGATACCTGTTTAAAAATGAAACTTTGCTCTTTTAATTACAATTTAAAAAAAATTAAAATCCTGAATTGTCTCTTAGGGAAAAATATATCACTGTTTTGTAGGTATAGTTTCTTCTTTGACCAGGGATCCCACTGTAGATTCATGTGCACATCATGCACACAAGACTAGATTTTGATTAGAAATGTCTGGAGTCGCGCATGTCTCGTACCGCCTCATGCTCTTATATGAATGCATAAACAGTGGGTGGCCACAACCCTCCCTTGGTTCCCTGTTACCCCCCAGGACAGTGAGATGGGCTGCAGTGAAAGTCTAACCTGCAGGTTCTTAGCTCAGGCTAAAGGTCTTTGAAATCTTCTGCAAATTTTCAGAACCACTTCTGATCTTCTATTGTGACTTCCATTAACTTCATTAGTTAGATCCCCTCATTCCATGTACAGAGATTCTCAAATGGCAAATTCAAAGCCCTGTCCATCCTGCAATGAAATAATACCCTTGAAAGACAGACACAGTAGGTGTCTCTTTTTTGCCTGAGGGAATCACATATTCCAAGCAGATGCTTATTATGCTTATTCTTCTCTGCAAGGACTCATTTTCCCCCAAGTCAGATTGTTGGTGACGGGATTTTTTCTCCTTCCTCTGCAGCCTGGGTCACATGCTAGGATTATCTGGGTATATCTCACTTAATCAGTTCCCTGCCATTGCAGGGGCCTTGGTCATAGGTGCATCTCAGTTCCTCCTGTTCTCTGTCTGTAGCATACAGTAGTTTAGTCTCCTGTGGGCTGCAACATTTTGGTCTAATTGTGGTTGTTGGGTTTGGTGTGCGGGTGCTGGGTGGTGTTGGTTGGCTGTGAGTTACAGGACCAAAAGCACCTTATACATGGGCATCCCCTCTGGATGGGGAGAGGTCTGTTCCTCCTCACTGTCACTGGGGCATACATTCTCCCCATCATTGACTAGTGAACCTGCCCCTCTGAGGTCTGTAGTCACTCCTATAGGTTCCAGCCAACACTGGCCTGTCAAGTCTGGCATTGGTCCAGCCAACAATCTGTTAATCTGTACTCATATAGGTATGATACCATGGCTTTATTGGAGGTACTGGGGTCTGTCTTTACAAGCACCAGGGACCCTGTCTCCACCACTGAGAGAGAAAGAAACAAGTGTCCCTCCCCAATGGCCAGATCACTGATGCCAGAATATTAAGAGAAGCCAGCCTGGGCTGATGGCGCCAGCACCTCATCTCTAACAAAATATTTCTCCTCATCATTGCCAGATGAAGCAGTATCTTCAGTACTGGATATACCAATCACCTAGAACTGGAAGGGACCTCGAAAGGTCATCAAGTCCAGGCCTCTGCCTTCACTAACAGGACCAATTTTTGCCCCAGATCCCTAAGTGGCCCCCTCAAGGATTGAACTCACAACCCTGGGTTTAGCAGGCCAATGCTCAAACCACTGAGCTATCCCTCCCCTTTAAGGAATTCCAGGAGCTCCTTGTGTGGACTTCGATCATCTCAGAGAAATCTCACAAGCAGTCTGACATCCTGACTGGATTGCCCTCCCCATTAATGAGGGCCTATTACACACAGCTGAAGTCCTGTGGCAGATGCCAGATATCATGACATCATGGCTACATGAGTCAAGAAGAGGTATAGGTACCCCTTTCAGGGTTTGAGTACTTCCACACTCACTACTAGGTAGGCCCTACTGTCCAAATGACTTTCTAGCCTGGAACAGAGTGACACCTTTCCTCACAAAGCTCTGTCATGACAACAGAGAAGAGCTTGAAGATATAATGAAAGAAGGTTGACTGTTGGCCAAGATGGCTTTGCAAGTGGCAATGGGTACCACAAACACTGCAGCCAGGTCTGTGGCCATCACGGTGACTGTGTGCAGAGCATTGTGGCTTCAAGCATTGGACATCCTGAGGCACAGGTCACAGGTGAGGATTTGCACTTGAAGGGCTCAGAGCTGCTGAACAACAGGACAGACAGTGCTCTGCACTTGCTAAAGAACACCAAAGCTATCCTGCATTCTCTGGGAGTTTACACCCTTCTCCGTACTGCAGGCTATACCATCCTTGGCCACAGCTGAGATAGTGCACACCATTTTACCACCCCAGATTAAACTAAATATCACTCCAAAAGGCACTTGAGATGCCACAGGAGGTCCCAACCTTCTTCCTTGGCAAAGCGCACTTCTTCTTTTACATGTCAGCGGGTTTGATGAGGCAGTCAGGAGCCTTATTGGACTCAGCCTAGAGAACACAAACTTCAGAAGCTGCTTTCTCATTCCACTGGGCATTATCTGTTCTGACATCAGACAGATGGGTGTTAGAGATAATCCCCTGGCTACCTCATACAATTTGACTCTTTACCCCCTCCTTCCTTTCCCCATCTCTCTTCTGGGATCCTTCAAGACTGTTACAGTCAGAATGGGCCTTGCTACTTCATTTTGGAGCAGTAGAGGAAACTTCTCAGGAATACAGGAAAGAGACTTTTATTTTTGGTATTTCCTCATTCCAAAGAAGAAAAAAGGGGTCTTCATCCTATCCTATCCTATCCTCCACCTGAGGAGATTAAAGAAATACAAAAACTGTCTCAGGTGCAGGATAGTAACGCTTGCCTCCATCATCCCATCCTTCCAAGCTCAAGACTGGTTTGTGACTTTCAGAATGCATCCTTCCACCTAGCTTTTCACTTTGCTCACAGGAAGTATCCAAGATTCAGAATGGGACCCAATCATTATCAATACAGGTTTTTGCCCTGCAGACACTCCTCAGCACAGAGTGTGTTCACCAAATGCCTGATGATGGTAGTAGTGGTGCATTTAAGGAAATAGAGAATCCATGGCTGCTTGTACTTGGGTGACTGGCTGATCAGGGCAGGTTCCAGCAAGAGACCAAGACAGCCTTGAATTGCATCTTTTCTCTGTACTGTCAACAGGACTCCTTGTGAGCCGCAAGAAATCATCTTTCACACTGTCTCAGATTACAGAGTTCTTAGGAGCTTTAATCCTAACCTGCCAAAAGACAGGTTCCAGTCTCTTCAGTCAGAAGAAAGGGATGACTGTATCTGTCTCTTTCCCAACAATGATGATGATTGCTGGGGTGCTCACCTGAACCACCTTTGGACGTAAAACACGTGGTCTCAGGACAACTTGGCACTAGACATGACTGTCCTGGAGCTCAGGGCCATTGGACTAGTCTGCATAGCATTCCTGCCCATTCTGCAGAACTTCACAGTGCAAATCCTAACAGACAACATGTCAGTGATGCACCAAATAAACAATCAAGGAGGTGCTCGATCATCCCCTCTTTGCCAGGAAGACATCAAGTTCTGGGACTTTGAGTGAGTCATCAGCTTTGAGTGACACAACTAGTGCTACATTTTCCTGGGGTCAGCAATGACATGGTGAACTCCTTGGGAAGAAATGTGGTAACCAACCATGTGTGGTCTCTGCAGGAATCCATCCTAGACCCAATATTCTGTTAATGGCGGACTGTGCTCCAGAGGAGGCATGAGCCCAGACTGTGTGCCAGGCAACTTCCTTCTCCAATGGAATCCTTCCTTCCTTCCTCCCTCCTCCACCACCACTATCATAGTGCTCATTGCTAAGGCTATGATTTAGTCACGGAGGTCGTGGAAGTCACGGAAGTAGTGACTTCCAGCGACCTCCGTGACTTCAGCCCGTGGGGGTCGGGAGCTGCAGGATTCTCCGTCGCCCCCAGGGGCAGGAAGCTGCGGGTACCCCCATTGCCTCTGGCAGCCCCCTGAGCTCCAAGCTGCTGTGGGCAGCAGGGGAACCCATGCAGCTCTTGGCTGCTGTGGGCCCCTGGAGTTGTGGGTGGCAGGGGTACCCCACAGCTTCCAGCCCCCACTGGTAGTGGGGGCACCTCACAGCTCCCATCTGCTGCGGGGGAACCCTCGAGCTTCCAGCCACCGTGGGCCCCTTACAGCCCCCATGGGCAGTGGGGAGACCCCTGGAGCTGCAGGCAGCAGGGGTATCTTGCAGCCCCCAGCTGCGGCTCCTAGCCCCTGCGCAGCTGCCCTGCTTCAGGCCATGTGGGGACCCGCAGATCCCTATTTTGTCCAAGATATTTTTAATAAAAGTCACGGCTTCTGTGAATTTTTCTTTTTTGCCCGTGACCTGTCTGTGACTTTTACTAAAAATATCCGTGACAAAATCTTAGCCTTATTCATTACACCACCGTACCATCCAGGCAGTCTTTCTCATGTCCATTACTTCAACATGGAAAGTCAGCAAGCTCCAAGCTTTTATGCTCAGACCACCTTCCACATCCTTTCTTGGGGCAGCCACATCTTGGAGTCCTCCCTAAGATGGTCTCAGAATTCCAACTGAACCAATCCACCATTCATCTGCCTGAAGCCGCATTCAGTGCAGGAGAGAAGAAGCTGTATACTTTGGACATCTCCAAATCTCTGCTCTGCTTTGCTCTTTTATCTTGGGACCAAGTCTTTCATGCTCTCTCCCTGCCTCTTTATGGTTATATCCAGCGCATTGAAAGGCCAAGCTATCTCTTTGTATAGAATCTCAAAGCTGATCGTGCAGTGTATTTCTGCCTCCTAGTCATCAGCTGGTGATCCCCCCCCCTCTCTCTGTATGTCAACACACACTTGACCAGGGCATAGGGGGCATCGTCCACCTGTTTCAGAAAAGTAGTACTCTCTGAGTTCTGCAAGTCAGCTACGTGGAGCCACTAACTTTTGTTGCCACGTCAGATGCCAAGTTCAGGAGAGCAGTGCTTCCGTTTTTGTTTGACTGACTCTCACAGCTGAAACTCCTCACTCCCACCATCCAAGGAAGATGCTTGCCAGTCATCTACAGGGGGATTCAGACTGACACACATTCGAATAATGAACATTTACTTGGCCTAGGTTCGTCGAGATGTTGTTGTTAGTGCAGATCCCATGACCTCCCCTCCTTCCACACTTCATAGAGTCCTCAGCAACATGAGCTTTGACTTGAGAGGACTGTGGCTGCCCCACCCTTAATGTCCTTGTATGGGAACTCAAGGAGGCACAATGGCGTGTGAGCATCCCTGATAGACGCTGCTTGTCGAAACAACTTCTCTTGAGCACATCTGGCTTGTGCGCATCTGCAGTGGGATCCAGGCTGACTACATCTCAAAGAATCACGGTTACTTTTGGGTAAGTAACCATTCTTGCTGTATGCAGACTAGTACAAAGAGGTCTCCAATGAAGGATCAGGAACCTATTGTGCTAAGCTCTTTACAAATGAATAAAAAAAGACTGTGCCCTAGAGAGCTCATAATCTGTGAGGATGCAATAGGTGGATGAAACACACAGAGAGGGTAAGGACTGGAAGGATACCTTAACGGTAGAACAGGCTTGCTACTTACCTATCCATTGTCATTATATAGTGGGCTTTCTTGATAAGATTTACAATTGGATCAGTGTCATTCTCCCTGTTCTACTGCTCAGGAAACTGAGGCCAGGTCTACACTACAGATCTATATTGTTATAACTACGTTGCTCAGGGGAGTGAAAGATCCACACCCCTGAGTGACATAGTTATGCTGAACTAACCCCCCATGTGGACAGTGCTATGTTGGAGGAGACCTTCTCCCGCCGACATGGCTACTGCCTCTCAGGGAAATGAATTAACTACGCCGATGGGAGATGCTCTCCCGTCAGCATAGTAGCGTCTTCACTAAAGCACTACAGCAGTGCAGCTGCAGCGCTCCACATGAAGACAAGCCTTGAGGTACGGATATAGGGAAGTGATTTGTCAAATGTTGTAACTACAGAATAAAACTTCCAGTGCTGACTGTTGCTAAGTCTTTCCGTGAACATCGTTTGTAATACAGCACTGAAGTTCGTTGTTGTTGTTTCTCAAACTAGTCTATGAATTTTTTTAAAAACCAGGGGCCAAGTCACCCTCTTCCAGGAAACTGACAGGTAATTACCATTAGGAAGTGAACATGGTATGCCTTACTGAGTTATCAGGAAACTGTCCTTTCTAGAGGGAGAAGTTAGCCTCCTCCTTGTTCTTGCTAAGGTATTTATTACGTGTGTGTCTGTTTTGCCTGGGTGGTTTTGCTAGCCTTCCCTTTTCACCAGACCCCAGTATCTTGGCTCCAGAAGGGTGACTAAGCACCCTATGGCTGCTCACGGAGGGGACATAGAAGGCATTACTCCGCTGCTGTAAGTAGCATTAACTCGAGCATGAATAATCTGCAGGGTTCACTATAGGCCATGTCACAGAGCAGCTAATCCCCAGCTCCAACTTCTTGTGCCCAGGCCTTCTCCCTAAAACATCGCCAGTTCCCGTGGGAGTTTCTGTGGGGCTCCAGAGACAAAGAGGGGAGGGGGGGAATAAAACACATTTCTGCTGCTTCCCTCTTGTGCTGGATCTCAGTCGTTTCTAGTTGTGAATATGGAGGGGACAATCTGGACCCATATAAATAAATGAATAAATTTATTTTCCTATGTTACAGCTATCTTTAACATTCCCTCAGTTTCACTAGTTTAAGATCTAGCTGCCTTTTCAACATTCATACTGTTTGCTTTTTCTTTGTATTTTACATGCATTGGAATTGAAACTTAACCTATTTTTGTTTAACTAGGGCACTGGTATCAAACTGGCCTGTGGAGCATGTTGGTGGTGCTATCCAGAAAGCTGGCAGGTCACGTGGTGCAGACGCTTATTTTGAGCTGCAAACTTCCATGAGAGGGTTAAAAAAACCCTTTCTTAGTATTACTTATCCATATAAGTAATTGCTGTAGTTGCCACAGGAACGTTGTCATTGCTAATGGAAGAAGTGAGAGAGGTGGTACATACTCTTTATTAAGGTGTGGTCCACAGCATTAAAAAAGTTTGAGAATCTCTGAATTTTGGATTTGCAGGTTGCATTTCGGTGTTGCCAGCACAGTTGCAATCCCCAGCCCCCAAAACTCTTCCATGTAGGCTAATGCCGTAGGTGGTTGCTTTTTGCTCTGCTGCCTCCTCCTTCAGGATTACCCTTGTGACACAACCAACCTTGTGCTGCAAAGGAGGATGCAAAAATAAAATGATAAAATATAACATCATTAACATTTTTATAACAGTTAAAAGTGTGAGTCCTTGTGGCACCTTGGAGACTAACAAATTTATTTGGGCATAAGCTTTTGTGGGCTAGAACCCACTTCATCAGATGTCTGAAGTAAAAAATACAGGAGCAGGTATAAATACATGAAAGGATGGGAGTTGCTTTACCAAGTGTTAGGTCAGTCTAATTAGATAAATCAATTAACAGCAGGATACCAAGGGAGGAAAAATAACTTTTGAAGTGGTAAGAGAGTGGCCCATTACAGACAGTTGACAAGAAGGTGTGAGTAACAGGAGGGAGAAATTAGTATTGGGGAAATTAGGTTTTGTAATGACCCAACCACTCCCAGTCTTTATTCAGGCCTAATCTGATGGTGTCTAGTGTGCAAATTAATTCCAGTTCTTGGTATCCTGCTTTAATTGATTTATCTCGTTTAAACTGACCTAACACTTGGTAAAGCAACCCCCATTCTCTCATGTATTTATACCTGCTGCTGTATTTTTTACTTCATACATCTGATGAAGTGGATTCTAGCCCGTGAAAGCTTATGCCCAAATAAATCTCTAAGGTGCCACAAGGACTCCTCCTTTTTTTTTTTTTTGCTGATACAGACTAACATGGCTACCACTGAAACCAGTTAAAACTTTGATATTTGTGTCACAGGAATTCACCTGCAAAATACAAAGTCCAAAAAGCAAATGCGAATTAGCAGGCCTGAACACCAACGCAGGCTCCCAACAAGGTGTGTACTGTATTTTAAGTTGCTATGGCAGTCTCGGTGCTGCCTTGGTACCATCACCTCCACTCATGAGAGCCAAAACAGAAGAAGGATCATTAATCGAGGGATACACATCAAGACTGCGGTCATGCATGGGATCCAGAAAGTGAAACTTAACCAATCTAGTTTCACTGTCCAAGTTCAATAGAATGTAAGAAAGTAAATAGTAATAAGGAAGCTAGCATTAAAAAAAAATCAGTTGTGTAAATCGAAGATGTTAGTAAAAATAATTATTTAAAATGCATGACACTGCCTTTCTGAATCTATTGACACAGTATAAATTAATAGTTTTGATCACTGCTAATTTTGATTGCCAGATAGAACATTCAAAGATATGTTTATTTCTAGAAGGCTGTTCTCTGGAGCCAAGTATTTCTGCATGTTCTGCTGAGATGAACGTAATACAAAATGTTTATTATGAACCCTAGTATAGTTGGGAAGCTGGAGTACAGAAGCCTTTTTGTCAGAGGTAGTCATTTATACTTCTCTGGCAAAGATGAAGAAATGAATTTTGTCACGGACCCTCTCACTTAGAGCCTCCCACTGAAGTCAATGGAAATACTTCATTTGATTTTAATTGTGCTTAGATTGTGCCCTATATTCCCTCTCTCGTAAGGAAAGCTATCTATTGAGGTTCTCGGTTTTGCCCCTTTTGTACTGACATCTTTTCTTCTTGGGCAGGGTTATTTTTAAAGGTTTGATGTAGTTCAGTTTATTTTAAATAAATCGACATCACTACAGCCATTCAGCTAAAGAGAGCATAAAAGCTGAATTTTTATCTGAAAACAATTAGAGAAAAATATACAGTACAATAACAGGACTTTAGATGACTGTATGTACATATAATATATACCCGTGGTTCTCAAACTATACAGGGGTGTCAAACATATGACCCATGGGCTAGAGCTGTCCTGAATTATGTATTTTTGGCCCACTAGACACATTCAGTTTGTGTGGAATATCAGCTTTCATTTTTTGAAAAGTAAGTTTCTAGCCTTGGTAGCTGCAGAGAGAACTTTTGAAACATGAACCAACTATAAACTGAAGTCATGATGTTGGTCTGAATCTGCACAGAGCCTGGAACAATGACTGTCTCCTAATCTCACTGCAACATCTGCACTAAAGCCCAGTGGTAAATACTTGATAATATTAACTATTCCTTTGCTGATCACTTTAGCAGATAGAATGGAAAATGGGGAAAAGAAAAGCCTGAAAGGGTGGGAATTGGGGGTTGCTCCAGGGAAGGAAGAATAGAGGGACTGACAAAGATGGAGAGAAATGGGGGAAAGAAGAGAAACAAAGGGCAGAAGTAGCAGTGGCTGAAAAGGAAGCAGATTTTCTTACTATGTGACAATAAGATACAGAGTAAATAATAATTTAGTTACTATGTAAATACGGTATTCTTCCATTAATCTCTGTGCAGAAAGGTTGGTGGGAGGGGGCTCTCTTACACCCTGTAAGGAGTTCAAATGGTGAAGTAAGGTCTCCATAAGTAGATGATCTCCCTCTTACGCACTTTTGGACACCTGCACAAGTTATGTTGTTGGTAAACTCCTAGGATAAAATAAGTGAGTACTAAAATTCCTTAAAATTCTGTGAGGGAAAATGTGCATTTAGTTATTGCTTCAGCCTCTAGATCTTTTAAGATGTGAAGGCATTGAGGGGAGGAGTTCCCATTGTCTTTATTAGGTGTTCAGGATGCATCCTAAAGATGTGCGTCTTTGAGAATCTCTTGCGGATCTCCTAAGGTATATGTGGTACTGGAAGTTCTGGTGCTGTCGAGCCAAATAGTTCCAGATTTTGAAATGTACATGCACCATTTGTAATCCAATAGGCCTTCAGAGTTCTGGAGAAAAATGCCTTTTCAGATATTTTTTCATTTAAAAAAACCTAGGTCATTTCAGGAAAAAAAAGTTACTTAAATGATTGATTGGTTGTTCAGTTTGATCCAAACCAATTCAGATTCAAACAGGTTCTTATCACAGAAGGCATTCTAGTGCTATGAATCCAAAATATGTCTCTTTACACCACTGAGTCCAGTACCAGAATTTTCCTTGCTTCGCTAGCACTTGGAACTGGTAGGGCACAGGTAGTCAGTTTTTTTTGGTCAAGGTCCAGATTTCTTTGTCAAGGTATAGTCAAGGTCCAGACTCCAGAGGAAATTAAAATAAGCCAATAATGCTAATAATAAGTAAATAAAAAGATCTTTGGATCCATTCTAAAGCAGCTGGCAGTCTGGATTTGGCCTGCGGTCTGCCTATTGACTACCCCTATGGTAGGGTCTCTGAGAAGATCAATCCACTCCCACCTTGGATACTCTTCACAAGTATGTCTAGCCATTCCCAGTCAGGCAGTGCAATAATTAAACCTTCAGTCAGTGTTGATATCGGTTTCTGTGTAAACTGTAATTAATGGGAAATTCCCAACATCATTTAATGTCTCCAACACCCTAAATTGATTTAATTAGCCATAGCACCTGGGAGGCAGCATTCCGTTCTCAGTTATTTATGAGTCACAGGTGTCACCACCCAGGCTCTTCTCTACTGGTGAAGATTACTTGCCTCTTCTTTCTTTATGGTGGTTCCCTTCCACTGTCCTTGGTCACTGTTCTATCTTTGGCTTCTTAGGGCTTGTCTACACTTACATTTTATAGTGCTCTAACTTGCTGGCTCAGGGGTGTGAAAAATCACCCCCCTGATCAGAGCAAGTTTGAGCACTTTAAAGCGCAAGTGTGGACAGGCTCTGAGCGCTGGGAGCCGTGCTCCCAGCACTCGGAGCTATTCCCCTTGTGGAGGTGGATTACTAGGAGCGCTGCGAGAGCTCTCTCCCAGCGCTCACGCATGACCACACTCACTCTTCAAAGCGCTGCTGCGGGAGCACTCCAGCGGCAGCGCTTTGAAGTTTCTAGTGTAGATGTAGCCTAAGTCTATGTCTACACTTGACAGGAAGGGTTCTCCTGTCACTAGTAAATCCACCTCCCTGACATGCAGTAGCTAAGTTGATGGAACAGTTCATCAACCTAGTGCTGTCTACACTGGGATTTCAGTCGGTGTATCTACATTCCTCAGAGGTGTGGGGTTTTTTAACACGGCTGAACAAATGTAGCTGGGTCAATCTGATTTTCTAATGTAGACCAGCCCTCAGTGCCTTTGTTGAAAAGTCATTTGTCCTCTGCTTTCTTCTTCTTAACTACTTGTGTGTTAACTTGCATTGTCTTTGATGCTTTGATTTATTTGTATTATGTTAGCATCCAAAGGGTCCCAATCAGGACTGAGAATCAGCTGAACCGGGTGCTGTATGAATACCCAGTCTCTTACCTGAAGAAGAACTTGGTCTAATTCATATAATTTTGTTTCCTTGATTTCTACACTAGTGACTTCAATCTTGCTTTACCTTGGTTGCTCAGAAAAGAAACCAGCTTGCATTTGATTAAAATGTAGCTCACCTAGGATGGGATTTTCAAAAGCACTAGGCACCTAAATGACTTAGAACCACAAATCATATTGACTTTTGCTGGGACTTGAATTCCCAAATCAAACAAGCACTTTTGAAAATCACACCCATTGTCTTGTCACTTGCCAGAGCTAACATTTCACAGTTTGAATTACCTTGATTACTATATCGCTTGAGTATCCACATTTCTTCTCTTTTTTGGGACTTAAGGCACGTCTACACTGCCCAGCTGTTCGGACTACAAAGGTGTGAATAGTGGCACACACCAAAGTGCTGCCCTGTAATTCCCTTGTGTGGGTGTTGTGGGCGTGAACTAAAATGTTCCTAGATCTCAGTAACTTAGTCCTCTTCAAACAGCGGCAAATTATTGAGAAGTAGGAACTTTTTAGTGTGAACCTGCAGCATCTGCACAGAAGAGTTACATGGCAGCACTTTGCGCACTGCTATTCATACACTTGTAGTCCATTAAGGGCATATCTATGCTGCCTTTAATGTACCAAACAATTAGGCCTCTTACCCTCTGAACTTCTTGAACTTGGGTCATCTCAGTGTGCTGCTCTTGTCATTGGCTTTCTCAAGTGATGCCCTGTACCTCTTCGGTGATGTGCATTCTGTCTCAGGAAAATTAAGTTCTTGTTATGCTATTTCAGTTTATATAAATAAGACAATCAAGTCATTTTTTCCCCTTAAATCTTAATTTTACTCAATTCATAAAAATGTGTGGTTTTGGTAACAAGGTGATTACCATTTAATCTTTATAGTTGTCCAGTCCCTGAAAATTCATATAGGATCTGGCATTTTCAAGAGTAATATGAAACCAATATCAACTAACTGCTGAAGCAACTTCACCTCTTTTCACAAAAGGAGAACGTTACTTGTAATAAAACTTATAGTAGATAGAAGGAGTGAACACTTATTTCTAACATAAGACTACACTACCTATTCAGGGAGCAGCTAAACATACTTGCATAACACAGTGAAGTTGCCTTTGTATTGTGTTTCGGTTTCAGGTTTCAATCTGCCTCTCAAATCACTCAGAATAGATTTTTGTAAAAGTGATCTTATGTAGTGATAGGGGTTTTCTCTTTCACTGTCATTGATCTAGAGTGGGAGAGAATATAGCTAACAGATTTCTAGCCCTAGAGTTTTTCAAATCTATAACTTGAGCTGAGGGTTCAGGTTAATGGATGTTTTTCAGCATACCTATCAATGCGACATTTTTGTCAATCTAAACAAGTTTCACTTCAACACTGACTTATTAAACATGACCAAAATTAATTTTTAGAATATAATTTTACTAAATGTTCAGCGGAGCAATTATTACATAAGGTGGAATGTATGTTTACAATTAACAGGGGAGCATGATTCCTATATAATAAAATACAACTTCTCTAGCAGTCAGCATTGTGAGGTCCTTGGTGCTGTGATCACCTTAGCTCTGCAGTGGCGGGATCATTCCTTTCCTGAGTTTTTCTATACACTTAAGTGCAACTGATTATGTATATTGTGTTCTACGTGTAGAGAAGGAACTTCATAAGTCGTTTGACGTTGATTGTTACTACAAGTAATCCTTACTTTCTATGTGTATTATGATGGAAAGTTAAAAATTATATCTGACATCTGCAGTAGCCTTTGAATGTTCGTGCCACACTCTGCAAAAGCAACATATTTTCTTTGTTTTCTGTGATTTCTGTTTTTTAAATGCATCCTTTACTAAAATAAAGTCTGGCAAAATTGGATCATGTTATGGATACAGCTATCTTATTGTTTACAGATGTTACTAATATAAAAACTATAAACACAAGAATTCCCTAGTACAGAAAGGCTTATTCTCTGAAAAATGCAATAAAGTATATTAATAGAAATATTGATCTTATGACTTTATTCTATAGAAGTCAGGATTTCTACAGTTAACTTTTACCATCCCTTCGCCCTTCTACCTTTTCCCACACTCACATGGGTATGACACATAATCATATAATGTCGGACAATATTACATGCTATTACTCAAATATTTAGTTTTCAAACACAGGCTGTGGTCCTATATAAATATGTTCTACGGCAATTGTGGTAAATTATCAGATGATAAAGGTACATTAGTATGTGAAAGGTTTACCATATGACAACTAGATTTGGTCAAAGTATTTGTAACAAGAAATGTTTATCAAAATATGCTCATTTTTGAGTTTGACAGTGGAGGCAATTTTATAGACGTTTGTATTTCTTGAGTTAAAATTTGTGCAAAGATTTTTGTTCTCATTAAGATGTCTGAAAATATATTGTGACAAATGTTTGTGCTTTTTTTTTTTTTAATTAAGTTTTGAGCTGGACTGTTTTAGGTACAACTGGTTAGATAAGTTTAGCAAGGTGATTGCTCTGGTTCTTTGGTTGGTTATAAGCCTATCCATGTTGTCAGAAGAGTTAGCAGACATGATTCCCCATTTTTTCTTTCTGAAGGAGTGGCTGTATTTCATGTGCTCTCTCTGAACTCTTAAAAGTAGGGTTGGGGGCAGGGAGCAGATCTACCTTAGGAAAGCCATAGGCCACGGGGAATACAGAAAATGCATAATTTTCTTTCTCTTTTACCTCTCCCCCTCCTAAGCTGGGGCATATCCCCAATAAATGTTCCATCTGTAGGTCTTTTCTAAAAGAACCAGAAAGCTCGAGAGGCTGACCTCAGACTTTTTTATAGCTCTTTGTGGCTTGCCTTGGACCTAGGCAAGCAAGACCTTCCTGTACCAGCTCAATCTGAGTTCAGAAGTGCCCTGAGCTCCAGATCAACAGCTAGCCCCCAAGTGTGTCATCTGTGATAGCCCTGGGTACAGATGTGATAGGGCAGTTAGATTCCTGAGACAGGGGTGCCATTTGGAGGGGAGGGGGGCAGTGGAGGGCTCTAGCCCCACCCCCCATTTTGTAGGGGAGGTCTACTCACCCTATCCTCATTTATATTCATAAATGATCTGGGAAAAGGTGTACACAGTGAGGTGGTAAAATTTGCAGATGATACAAAATTACTCAAGATAATGAAGTCCAAAGCAGACTGCGAAGAGTTACAAAGGGATCTCACAAAACTGGGTGACTGGGCAACACAATGGCAGAAGAAATTCAGTGTTGATAAATGCAAAGTAATGCACTTGGCAAAATATAATCCCAACTATATATACAAAATGATGGGGTCTAAATTAGCTCATAGACTTTAAGGTCAGAAAGGACCATTATGATCATCTAGTCTGACCTCCTGCACAATGCAGGCCATACAATCTCACCCATCCACTTCTATAACAAACCCCTAACCTATGTCTGAGTTATTGAAGTCCTCAAATTGTGGTTTGAAGACCTCAAGCTGCAGAGAATCCTCCAGCAAGTGACCCGTGCCCCATGCTGAACCCATCAATAAAGAGATCTTGGAGTCATTGTGGATAGTTCTCTGAAAACATCTGCTCAATGTGCAGTGGCAATTAAAAAAGCTAACAGAATATTGGAAATCATTAGGAAAGGGATAGATAATAAGAGAAAAATATTATATTGCCTCTATATAAATTCATGATGTGCCAACATATTGAAAAGTGTGTGCAGATTTGGTCACCTCATCTCAAAAAGATATATTGGATTTGGAAAAGGTACAGAGAAGGGCAACAGAAATGATTAGGAATATAGAGCACCTTCTGTATGAGGAGAAATTAGACTGGGACTTTTCACCTTGGAAAAGATGACCAAGGTGTGGAAAAATTGAATCATGAATGGTGTGGAAAAATTGAATAAGGAAGTGTTATTTTCTTCTTCACATAACACAAGAATTAGGGGGTCACCAAGTGAAATTAATAGGCATCAGATTTAAAACAAAAAAATATGTATTTCTTCACAGTCAACTTGTGGAACTCTTTGCTAGGGGATGTTGTGAAGGCCAAAACTATAACAGGGTTCCAATAAGAACTAGATAAGTTCATGGAGGATAGGTCAGGAAATGGCTATTAGCCAGGGTGGGCAGGGATCCAACACCATGTTCTGCATGTCCCTCGCCTCTGTTTGTCAGAAGCTGGGAGTGGGCAACAGGGCAACTTGATGATTACCTGTTCTGTTCATTCCCCCGGAGCACCTGGCATTGGCCACTGTTGGAAGACAGGATACTGGGCTAGATGGACCATTGGTCTTACCCAGTATGGCCATTCTGATGTTCTTATATAGAACCCATATATACCTGCTCCCCGCTGTAACCCATAGACCCTGCTCTCCTCCCAGAACTGGGATAGAACCCAGGGGTCCCGACGGGGTCTCTCTCTCCACAGAGTTAGTAATAAAGTAAGAATATACATTAAATTTTTAAAGCCAACCAGTATCCCTTAAGTGACTTGGCATAAGATGTCAGAACATGTTGTTATTCAAGCTGAGTGGGTCTAATATTTATTAATATATTTTTTAAATAAAGGAATTAGATACAGGGCTCCTGTCAGTTAATTGCTAAGTTAGCTTCCAAAAAAACTAGAGTTTTCAAGTGCCTAAGTAGCCTCAGGAATCACAGTTCAAGTTGCCGCCCTGCCCCCCCCCAATCTGAAATGACACCCCTGCCCTGAGAAAAGCTTTGGCTAGTGCTAGAAAGGAGCCGTGCTCCTCTGGGAAATATAGGGGTAGATCCCCTTCAGCAGAGCCAAGCAAAAAGAGATTTAAACTGCCTCACCAATCTTAGTCTATGTGGATTTAATGGCCCGAATTGGGTGCTGTGGGAGCCCTGAGGGCGCATGGTACTTGGTCTTCAACACCATCTTGGGAGGTGGGTCTAACTGCCTCTGGTACAGAGTGAACGGTGACATGATCACTTTGGCACTCTCCACTCTGATACTGTAATCCCCTGCTCTGCTATTGTGGCACCATGTGTCTCAGTAACAAGATCATTCACAGTACTGAGAGATCTCTAGGTATAAGCTGAGCTAGAGTCGTCATTGCCATCTTAGGTGCTGAACGTCTCCACTATGATGCTGACTACCACCACTGCGGTGGTACTGAGTATCTCTTAGGCACTAGTCAAGCCACAGTTGGAAGTACATCCAGTAATCAGTAATTTGAGGGGCAGCTGGTAGCCAGATCATCCTTTTAGGCCACTCTAGATGCCTCCAATACCATAGCAAGATCCCTGGCAATTTCTATTGCCAGGAGGAGAGCATCCTGGCTAGTCTTCAGGCATCTCAAAGGAAGTTCAGACAACAATTGAAGACCTCCCATTCGAAGGCTGTGAACTCTGGTATGAAAATGGATGACACTGCATTCATTGAAAGACTCCCAACCTGCTCATTGGCTGCTAAGAGCGTACACGCTAGAGGGTTGTGCACTTCATAGCTTGTGTGGGCTCAGCTGATTGCATGTACCAGTGGCTCCTTGCATCCCTCCATTTCCCCCACAAGCTCCCTGTGTGCCATCCTCCTCTGTTTGAGAGACTCACTGTGACTCCTAATCTCCTCCATACCAGGGGTTCTTTGTGACCCCCATGTCTGCCTCCTCCCCTATCAGGGTACCCCAATCTCCCCCCCCCCAGCTGGGGGTTCTGTCTGTCCCCATTCCACCCTCTGCCATTTCCCTTCATGACAGGGGCTCTCCGTGCACCCCCTTTCATACCTTCCATCTATGCAAGGGACTCTGCATGGCCCCCTTCCTCCTCCTCCTCCTCCCCATACCAGGGTCCTCCAGTCCCGTCCCATCCCCCACTAGGAGCTTGGTGTGCATGCCCCCATTCCCCATGTTCCCTGACCCCTTTCCCTCCATTATTATTTATTTATTTTATTTTATTATTTTTTGTCTGAGAGAGACATCATTCTGGGTGTCAACATGATGAACTCCAGTGGGAGGACAGGCAGAGAGGAGATGGGGTATTGTTATGCTGAGGGGCCATCAGCCAGCTGTTTGATCTACAGAGGACTGTTGAAGTGCTTGAAGCTCTGTCTTTACTAACAAGATGGCATGGGGCTCCAGTTAACCCCCATTTTTCCCATCTCAGTTTTCTAGTTTTTCTCAGAAGTCAATAGAGTTCTGGCCACTGATGCCAAGAACTTTCTCCGAACATTGGGAATTGATTAGATGCAGTGTTCAGAAGGTATTGTCATTGAGTTGAGTGTAAGGCTTTTGAAAGCTTGGCCAGCCAGCTGCCAGAAGGAAATGGAAAGCTGCAGTCTTGTTCCAGACAAAGACAATGGCCAAGTGCATTTATTCATCAGAGAAATAGCTTGATTTTTGGCAATCATGGTGTCACTACCGGGGCATGGGTGGTCTGACCTTATGGTCAGAACAGGAGTCAGGAATCAGGCCAGGTCAGATACCAGGAGGTCAGAATCCTAGGCAAATCAGAGGACAAAACCAAGAGTCAGGTGTCAGGAGACAGTCAGGGTCAGGTCACCAGGAGATCAGTAGCAAGTAGAAGGAGCAGGTATTGAAGGGAAAACAGTCTGATGCAGGGAGATCCCAGTTGCATGGTCAACTTCCTGTTCTTGTGCTGGGTTTATAAAGAAGTTGTGAATCAATCAGGACTGCCAGCATTCTGCCAATCAGATTCCATGCCTGGAGTCCTCTGTCAGAGTTCAGCTTCTATTCTGGCATCTGCTAACAGGTCACTGGATAGCAAATTGGAATTTACTAGCCTCTAAGAGCCCAATGGACCAGAGGTCAAGACCTGTAGTCCCTGACACACGGTTATTTATGTCAAACATGGTTATTTAAGTTGAAAAAATAAAATTCCTGTTCACACTAGACCACCAAACTATGCAAGCTGCATCTGTGTTTAAAAATGTTTGAGACACAAGGTGGGTGAGGTATCATCTTCTATTGGACCTCACACACTTTGAGTACCTTTCCCAGACCTGAAAAAGAGCTCTGTGTAAGCTCAAAAACGTGTCTCTTTCACCAGCAGAAGTTGGTTCAATAAAAGATATCACCTCATCCACCCTGTCTCTCTAATATCCTGGGACCAACTCAGCTATACCAACACTGAAAACATTCAACGTTTGTCAAGCACGTTCCCCCCTTCGGTGCCATAGGAGGCATAAGACTTTTCTGTCTCTTTCCTCTGCACTTTCTGTGCAACTCATTTCACCCTTCTCTCCACTTTTTCCATCTCAGTACTACAAAAATTGCTGTTGGTGCAATGTACTATTAATAGTCCCCTCATTCCCCACTTTGCCTCCCCAATATTGTGTGTGGTGGAGATGCAATTGCTTCTCTGATACTGTGACCTGTCCTGGTTTCCAATTCTATCATGTCCTTGAATAGATTCTTGGAGTACTAACTCCTTCTGTTTTTTAGTAATTTCTCACAACTGGACTTCTACTAACATAGGTCCCAGAACTGGGCAAGTTTTGAAGGCCTAGTATGAGGGATGTATTCTGAGGCTTAAAAAAGCTTAAAGAATTTAGAACAGTGACAAAATGCAACTCTTAAATATTATCTATACCTTTTTATTTGCCAAGTGATAAGTCTCTGTGTGTGTGTGTGTGTGTGTGTGTGTGTCTGTTTTTTAAAGTATTTAGTGTTGTTGTAGCCGTGTTGGTCCCAGGATATTAGAGAGGCAGGGTGGATGAGGTAATATCTTTTATTGGACCAACTTCTGTTGGTGAGACACGCAAGCAATCTGTTTAAGAGCTCTTCTTCAGGTCTGGGAAACTCAGAGTGTCACAGCTCAATACAAGGTGGAACAGTGTGTCTAGCACAAGTAGTTAACATACATTTCAAGGGATCATGCAAGGTGAAGTGGCCCATTAACATCACTCCAGACTTAAGGGGGAAAGGAGGCGGGGGGGTGGTCATTAGTGGGTTATAGATTGTTGTAATAGGCCATAAATCCAGTGCCTCTATTCAGTCCATGATTTTTAATGTCTAGCAAAGTTATGCATTGAAGCTCTCCGGCTCTCAGACTTTGAGGATAAGGACTGGTAGGTCAGATATAGAGTGACTGCTTTATGAAAAGTGTTCACTCACAGATGATGTTTTTGTCTTTTATCATTTTCCTGTGTGAGTTCATTTGAGAGCTTAGTGACTGTCTGGTTTCACCCACATACTTGCTATTCGGGCATTTAGTGCAATGGATGAGGTACACCACATGTTGTGATAGGCATGTGAAGGACATATGGAGTTTGAACGCTGTGTTGTGGAGGGTGTTGATTGTTGTAGCAGTGGAGATATGTCTGCAGATTTTGAATCAGTTGCTCTGGCAGGGTCTGGTGCTGCTTTGAATTAGTGTATCCTGGTGTGTTGGGAGCTTGCTACTAATGATGAGCTTGGAGAGGCGATGCAAGAATAAGAATAATTTTTTTCCCCCAAACTCTTATAAACTTATAACGAGGCTGAAACATTTCATAAATGTAATGCAATGGATGATTCTTGAGCTGAGAGCTTGTGCCAAGTTTCAGACTGGTGAGGGAATCCTTATCATGGAGTTACAAGGTTCTGACAGTGGGAATATACAAATGGAGAGCCAGTAGCAAAACCCTGGCTTTAGCATTGCTGTATCTGTACTGCAGTGTAAAGTGTTTTTAAGATCAATAACTTCAACCTCAAGCTAAAGCAGAAGGAATGGTCTCCGGAGTTCTTAAAATTATATAACCGTATTAGATGTGAGATTAAAATAAAATGGCCTGCCAAATTGTTCTTTTGTCGACCAGTAAAACAAATAGCTGTGAAGAGGAACAAGGCTTAGTATGCAGTGTTGGTCCCATCTGCACTAAAACTGTAACTAGTTAGGGGGTTAAATCACAACATGGTTTATTTATAGTGTGGACAGGGTCTAACGATGATCCAGTAACAAGGCTAAAACCTTGGAAAGTATAAGGCTTTAGCATGGTTAAGGGGCCACGGTTAGGTTTCATCTGAACTATAACCTTTGACCATGTTGTAACCAGATCTCGTGACTTTGTAATAGCAGTATAGATTGGGACTTTTGCTTTCCTCCACATCCTGGCCTTTAGTATCTCTTCTTGAGAGGGGCCTGGTTCTGGCCAACCTTAGTTGAATCAGGGTCTTTTAAAGTCCACTAACACTGCTCCTTTATTGAATCATGGAGAGACTGCTCTGCTCTTCCCGTTCCCTTGCTCTCTGAGAGACTGAAAACACTCGCTCCCAGCCTTTTCAACCTGAAGAGTGATATTAGTCCTAGGCATCGAACTGTAGGCTTTCCCACAGGGCAGTGCAGAACATGACACAATTTTTAATGAAAACATATCATTCTGGCACTACCATTATCAAGAAACAATGAAACAACTTTGGTAATATATTCACCCACTGAAAAAGCTACTTGTTTGAATAAACATAAGTTATAAGACTTGCAGAGAGGTCACATATATTAGAGAATTGATAGTTAAACATTCATCTGTTTATCATTCTCAGCTGGTATTTTGAGTGTTTCCGAGCCATTTAATTTTTGTGATGGTCCTGCACTAGAAGGTTTTTTTTTAATGTTTAATTTTAATTTAAGTAAATGGAGTTTGTCGTTTAAATGGCAAAACAGTGCTGAAATGAAAGCTACCTTTTAAGGAACCTGCATCAGAAGCAGCATTTACAAGCTTTTGAGTAGATCTTTCAAATGCGGTACGTAGTACTAAGGACCATCATGTGACATCTTTGAGTAAGTCATGGATCTGTGCTGAGGGGTAGCATGGACCACAGTTGACATTGTTGATACTCGGAGAGGCATTTAACAGTCCAGCAGTGCATTTATTGTTTGCCCAAAAGAATCTACCATTACCTACCTACCAGGCCTTTCATTTTCAGTTGTTATTTTTTTAAACTTCAGTATGTTATCAGTGTCTATTACAAAATTTTTAAAAAATGGGTGAAAATGGGTGCACAGTTGTCTGGGTAAATATTGAGGTTAGTGTTGGGGGTGGGAAAGGAGAGAAAAAAGCCACACATAGAAAAAACTAAGTAATTTAATGCTGTGGTTTATTTCATGGACCACTCATTAACTGTATATACACCTGCATGTGCATGTGTGTATCTCTTCCAGTACATTTTCTTACTTTAACTGACAGCCTCGCCTTTACACTTAGACTGATTTATTATTAACATAACCATGTCTACCTAATGTAATGTTTTGGATTGTCTTAACATAATCAATATTTTTGTGTACTTGAGCAGTACAAATTTGGGGTGAAAATGGGTAAAAATAGTAGCTTTTGTCAAAGCTGGGAATTTTTCAGTAAAAATAAGTAAAACTGAAAACAAAAGGCCTCATTTACCTAACGCTGATAGATTTAATGGAGTTTCCCAGTTGGTCAATGGAGAATGCTATTTTGGAGATCCTTGGCTCCTGAGACCTCTCTCTAAATTCTTAAAAAGTAGAATCTGCTAATAGTCTACAGAGAGCCAAGCTCTTAAGTCATTAGCTGCTGCAGAACTCATGCTCCTTGTTTGCTGAAATAATAACAGAAATTAGAGATGGGAAAGACCTATAAATATTTCATTTTGTGAGTCCTTTCCCAGTGCAGGACTGTTCCTTACAACGTGTTCTTGAGTTCTTTGTTCAGTATTACATTTATTTCCAATAAGTATTTAGACAGGGGTGCTGCTTCTTGCATTCGGATTGTCAGAATAAGATGTTCTGTCCACAGCTTAAATAAAGGATCATAGAAATTAGAGCTGGCAAAGATCTATTTTGATAACATACCACCCACACTGTCCTTACAGAGAATATTATGTAGTTTTTGTTTTTACAAGTATAATACTAGTAATCCTACAGTATCTTTAATTTCTTTTAAATATACTCTTAACGCATAACTTCTAATACTTGTATATATTTTTTAACTTTCCCACAGATATGCACTTATTTGGCCATTATCCAGCTCATGACGATTTCTATCTAGTAGTGTGCAATATCTGCAATCAGGTAGTCAAGCCACAGGTTTTCCAGTCGCACTGCGGTAAGTGAAAATTTTCATTCCTGGATTACAGTGCCAGATCAGTGTATGGTTCTCATAAGAATCATGGCGTACAATCATGACAGAGGCATTGCAAAGGTAATCCTCTTGTCATCATGTCTGTTTTCAGTGCAGAATGTCACAAATGCCTGAAAGCAGCTATGAGTTTCTTATAGGGAAAGTTAAAATAATTATCCCAGAAGCTAGGCTTCTCAAATTGAACCTATTATAACAAATTAGATAATACCTGCAACTAGATACTAACTAGACCAAAACTATTTTGATGTAACCTTGAAATGGTCTCTGTCAAAGTTGGGCACTTGGGTCACTTGTAACCAGAACACAGAAGGAAAAGTCTCAAGGATTTATATTGAGGAAGCTTGAAATGAAGGTTTATCTGTTGCAAGTTGCTTTAATAATAGCTTTAATAATACCAGGGGTTGTAGAAATGTGTAAATACTTTCTCTAAATTAGCCTGCTAATGATAAGATTACAAAATGTATCCTTATTTTGATATCTGAAATCAGAGCTCATTTTGTTGGAAAAGCATTTTTTATTTCGCTTTAGCAAGCTGCTTTTGGGCATTTTCTGCAAATCTTCACCCCAAGTTCTAGTCTCATAGTTTATTATTTGTCCATTGTTTTCATTTATACAAATAAAAGGGAGTGGCAGGGCATGGCCGGGATTGGCCAAGACAGTAAACTGATGAGCTTTAATGAATTCCTGAAAGTTTCGTACATTTTCCTCTGAAAACTTCAACTTAATCAAGTTAGTATTTGAGAGAGTATTGCAGAACAATGAAAAGTAGCTAATACTGAAGGAGGGATAGCTGAAAATGCATCAGAAAGCAAAACTGAAGGTAACCCAGTCAGTTTTTACTTTTTTCTGTCGCAAACAGAGTTCATAGATCCTGTGTATTGTTCAGTCTTGTATGCAGGAAGCAATTCAGTAAGTGGAATTCTGCAGCAGAACTGTAGAACAGGAAATGTAAAAATACTACCTCCACTTTGGAGGAGCACTTATTAAAAGTTAACTGCAGAAATCCATCTGTGTAAGACCAACTGGAAGCAACTGAAGTCATGTTGCAGGCAGTTAGGTGCCACAGATCAGCATGGTAGGTTCTTAGAATTGTGAAACAAAGCATAATAAATGAATGCCGCATTGAGTATCTTGTGAAAAGGACAAGATCTGAAATCATGAGTATCTTGAGGCTCCAATACCAACATCATGAAAATTCAGAACCTAGACGCGTAGGTCACGAACGTAATTATTTTTAAAGGACCAATTCCAGGGTTGTAACTAGTAATTTTTCTTGAACAAACACACTTCCCCTCCCCCCGTAGCCTCCAGTCTGCATTATATTTGTATTTTCCCAAGGTAAACAGGCCTCTACACACGTGGTCACTGATAACATGGATATATTAACTGTATACACTTTATCAATGTGCTAATAAAGGCTTGATGCAGAACAAACAATTGTGTATGCTGCAGAATTGCCACACAAGGATAATTAAAAATTATTTGCTGTGGAATGCATGATACATGCTGGCCTTCAGCCATGACATGTTGGCCTGGAGTAAATATGAAAGATGGCCGTCTTTCTATTAAGCAAACATACATGATCCCTGTTAGAAACAAAATACCCCCCTCCCCCAATCAGTAATCTGATTTCTCCATCTGATCACTGAAGTTTCAACAGAATTATGCACAGGGCCGGCTCCAGGCACCAGCAAAGGAAGCAGGTGCTTGGGACGGCCAATGGAAAGGGGCGGTATGTCTGGGTCTTCAGCGGCAATTCGGCGGCGGGTCCCTCAGTCCCTCTCTTCCTCTTTGAGCTGCCGCTGAATTGCCGCTGAAGAATGAAGCAGCACGATTGAGCTGTTGCTGAAGTGCCACCGATCGGTTGTGTCTCTCTTTTTTTATTTTTATTTTTATTTTTTTTTCTCTCCCCGCTTCGCCGCTTGGGGCAGCAAAAACACTGGAGCTGGCCCTGATTATGCAGCAGCAGTTTCTGAAAGGAATTGAGTGTAAATGGCATAAATCCAGTGTTAGCCTGCATGTCAGAGAAAACTAACCAGATTAAGAAGATTTTTTGCCAGAAAAGTAGTAGAGTCCTGTGGTTTCCCCATCAAGATGTGAGTTACATATATGAAAAAATGGTATGTGTTCTTAGGGACAGGGGTGCAGCAAACTGTATGAGGAAATCTAGTAGAGTAAACAAGGGAGGAATCTAATAATGACAAAAATACTTTAAAATCAAAAGCTACATTCAAATCCTTAGAATTAGTACAGGGGATATTTAAGCAGATGATACTACCATAACAGAAACTATGGCCTATGCTCCTCAGCAAAAAGGAAGACATTTGTCATTGAATGGCAAGATGCACCATTTTTTATGCATGTCTGAAGGGCATTTGTCACATGGAAATCCAGCATGGTGAATTCAGTAAGAAGGAAAGTAAACTATGACAGGTAAATTGTAAAATGGAAATTAGGAGGGTCAAGAGGGAATTTTAACAGCTAATAGCCAAAGCTCATCAGCAAACAACAAGGAATTCTTCAAGTATGTCAGAAACAGGAAGCCTCCAAGCAGGTCAGTAGATGTGCTAGACTACCATGGAGTAAAAAAGAGAAACCCTGTGTAGTTAAGGATATTGCTGAGAAGCTAATTAGTTTTTTGCTCTGTAGTCACTGCAGAGGAATTTTGAATACCTACCCAGACCTATTCTTTGTGGATAAAGATGAGTGACTGCAAGAAACTGAGCTGACAAAAGGTGCTGGAACAAAATGATCATTTAAAAAGCAACAAGTCGCTAAGACCAGAATTCCGAAGGTACTTAAGAATGGAACGGCTGAGCTGGTAACAAAAAAAAGTATATATAATTAAAATCATGTACTATACTCGAAGAGAGAAAGTTAGCCAAGCTACTTTTCTTTTAAAAAGGTGCTAGGCATGCCCCTGGGAACTACAGAAGCCTTACTTCAGTACTAGGTATAGTACTGTTCTAGGTATATAACAAAAAAATTATAAAACACCTTGCATGGTAAGGTAGACACAAACCAGCATAGCTTATATAAAGAGTTTTTTACCCCATCTTTTTGAATGATTTAAGACAGTCAGCAAAATAGTTGACGAAGTAAGGATGGTCTTGTGGTTAAGGCACAAGATTGGGACTCTGGATATACTGATTCACATCTCTGGCACAGACTTCCTGTGTATCTGTGGGTAAGTCTCTTAAAATGACTCTCATCCTTGCAATAGCCCTGTGATGTAGAGAAATATTATCCCCATTTTACAGATAGTTAACAGGCAAAGTTTACTGTTTTGAGGTGCTCAGATAGTATCTCTGTACGTTCTCATTATTTCCTAATGTGCTGATTTTTAAGAGTGTTTAATATAGTCCCTCGCAAGAAGTTAAGAAATCAAGTCACAAAATGAATGGTTAAGTTGTTCTGTAGATTAAAAACTGTCTCTGAGACAGAAGATAAATATCAGGAAACGTGGCCAATTTTAAACATGGAAGAAGGTTAACAGTGGGAAGCCCCAAGATTCCATAACTAATATCAATGTTTAGTTTATTAATCATCAAGCCAATGATGTGAAGTTGGCAGAAGTTGCAGATGACACAATTATTGAGATAAGTCAACTAGAGAATAAGGAATTCCAAAGAGACCTAAAGCTAGGCAATTAGACAACATGATGGCACATGAAATGCACTGTAGATAAGTGCAAGGTAACGCTCATTGAAAGGGGTAATTTGAGCTCATGGTGCACTTTGGATCCTAATAAGTTATCACTCATGAGAAAAGAACTATGTGTCACTCTGCATAGCTCAATAAAAATGTCTGCTCAGTGTGCAGCAGTGATCTAAAAAAGCAACAAAATGTTTAACTCCATTATAAAAAGGAATGACACTATTTGAAAATATTACATCACTGTCTAACTTTCCAGTGTGCCCTCACACAGAATACTATACTTGATTCTGGACACCTCCATCTCAAGAAGGATATAAATGAAATATTGTAGAACAGGCCCATAGAAGGGCAACAGATAAATAGATGAATGTGAAGATTTCCGTGAGAGAAGAGACTAAAACTATTAGGACTCATTTGTTCAGAGAGGAGACATATAAGAGATGGTGTGATAGAAGTATATATAATGAGTGGCATAGAGAAAGGCAGTTGGGAGCCTCAGGTCATCCATATAATAAAATATATTTAAAAAATCTAAGAAAATTAAAAACAAATTTAAAACTGATAAAAGTACTCTTTTATACAAGGCATAATTAACTTGTGGCACTCATTGCCACAGGATGTTATTGAGGCCAATAGTTTAGTAATATTCAAAAAAGGGTTGGATTTATGTTAAATATGCATTTACACTAGCTAGGATGAAATTGATTTTAAAATCTCGTGTGATTAGACAGAAGGCATCTACCAGCTACTTGGGGCTAGGAAGAGTCTTTTCCAAAGGGCATGTCATTGCAGCATTGTCCATTATGTGGGGGTTTACACTTTCCTCTGAAGTATCTGATACTGGCCACTGGCAAACAGGAAATTGAATTAGACGGGCCATTGGTCTGCTCTGGTATTGTAAATATTTACTCTTTTTCAATATTACTTTATTTTGAGTTCTGGAAAGCCTTGGAACTAATTTGCTGAATCAATTTTGTTCAATTGCAGTGTGTAGCAGTGTGCCCTGTTCTTTTGTGTCTGAATTCAGAGACACCTCACTAGGAGGATATGAGGATACTTTACACTGTTCAATTGAGTTTGAAACATAGGGTCTTGCATGTCATGAGCTACAATTCTAAAGGTGTGGAGGAGGCAGAGAAAGGGGAAAACAAATCACTGTGGAAGCCACTATTATTGGCTGTCCTAGGTATGCAGGAAAAAAACCAGCAGAACATTGGTTTGTAAGTTTTGCCTTTTTTCTCCTTACTCCTCCTCCACACTAACTGTAGGACATCTGTATAATTTAAACCCTGAATTTTATCAGGTATTTTGCATTACTAATTTTCTAATCTGCAGATTCATTTGAGCATTTATTTTTATAATTGTAATTTTAGATTATTGTAATGTGACCAACTGGGAGAACCCTCTCTTTTTCACATGGCGGAAAAACTCACCTGAAAAATACTCACTTTTGCATTTTTATTTAAAAATCTTAGTAAAAAGGTTTGGGTTTTTTTGTTTTGTTTTTAAATGTTGGTAACTATGCTATTGTTTTCAAATAAATAGTTTAAAGGCATTATTATAATGTTAGGTTCAGAGAGTGGAAAAGGCAAGGCCAGTTATAGCTAAGGTGTTTCGTTTTCTCTTCTATTTTTGGATTTCTGTAGGAGTCTCTATTACTGTAGGGTTTGTCTTTTACTACTGACATAGAAACAGAGTGAAGCTTGGGGTTCTCACAAGGTTTTTTCTTGTCTTGTGTTTCTGCTAGTTTCCCTCTCTAATATAATTTCAAAAACTAAATATCGGAGGGAGTCAGAGTTGCAGGCGTTAGGGTTGCAGCAGACCATGATGTGGAAGTAATGGAGAGGAAAGTACTATCTGGATGAGAGAATGTGTGTGTGAAACTAAAGCATAAATGAAACAAAAAATTGGCTTTTATTGACAAATGCATAATAGCTTATATAGCTACATAATTGAAATACATTTTTGCTTGAGTTGCTCTTCAGTTTCAGTATTCCAGATACTGAGGTTCATGCCAGTTTTGCTCTGAAACCATTTGCAAGTGGCATCATATCAGTCAGAATGTGTCGTCAATCCAGGCATTGAGCCTGTTGTCTATTCGTGAATGCCGTTGTCCTGAATAACAAGTATGTTGTACTATTGCACTGAGTTATCCAGCTTTAGACTTTTAAAACTATTTAATCTGTGTACATTATATGCATGAATATCCAGTGTTGCAAGCATATAGTTGTGGCTACTTCTGCAAAAAATCATTTTAAATGATGTCATCTAGTTGTGAGACTGGTAATGTAGTTCAGTGCACTTTACCATATGGAAGACAGACGTTTGAGACTGACATCTTGGCTATTATATGCTGGCCTTAGTGGCATCTTGGAACACACTTGGGGGGCAACACAGTACTCCTTGTGGTGGTGGTGGGTGGGTGGGCGGGCGTCATGTCCTCAGTGCGCTCTCTTTCTAGACATCTGTTTTTGTAGAAGATTTTTTTGAGCTAGTAATCCACGGTGTGAGAGGTTTGTCCACATGGCTTTCATTAACTGGAATCCTGTTCATTTGCCCCTTACTAAATAAGATTGGATTCTTGCAGTTCTCCACTTCACCTTTCTCTCCCTTCCCCCTTTTCTTTACAGTTCTCAGCCAGTTTTAAATAATAAAAAACTGGGGTTGTAACAGAAAATGAAAGAGAAATAAATGTAGTTCCAATTATCAAAAACAATGAAATGATGATCCTAGCAATAACAGCCTTGTAAGTCAGTCTTTCCCTTTTAAATGAAAGTCTCTCTTAACAGGTGGCAGTGGAGCCATGAACAACAAGCAGAATAGGTTTGTAAAAAGAATAGAACTTGTCAGACCAATTTGATGACTTTTTTTATGATAAAACAAACTTAGTGAATGAGGGAAAAGTGGTAGATATAAAATTACTGGAATTTAGGAAATTGTATGATATAATGTCTCAAAATCTTACATTTAAAACTGACTGAAGGAACTTAGTGTGGTGATAAATGGTGAAGTATCATGTTTGGGGAGATGTGGAGTACTGCAGGGATCAGTTTGGGTTAGCAATGGTCTAGAAGAAGGAACTACTAGCAAATTAAATCTGTAGATGGTAATAGTTTACAGATATATAGTACCTTCCATTCAAAGATTTCAAAGCACTTTACGGAAACGGAGGGACAGAGAGGTAAGGTGACATGCCCAAGATTGCACAGGAAGCCTGTTGCATAGCTCCAGAAGGAGTGCAGCTCTTGTGCACTTCAATCCTTTGCTGCAACTGCAAGAATGCCCTATCCCAAAAGGGAGATGGGCAGAAAATAAAATTAGCCTCAACTTGGAAGAGAAACCAGCTAATAACATGTGAGGAAAAACTAAATTGAAGCATAGGTATTCAGTTGGAGGGAGAAATTTAGAAAGCAGTATAATGAAAGATTGTGGATGATAACGCTGGGGGAAAATGAGGTATAAGTTTGTAAAGCTATCTGAAGTTGTATGCTATGGAGTAGGAAGATAATTGTTCAGTATAACTACACCTTGGCTATGACTGCCCTTGGAAGTACTTAGTTTGTTATCATAAATGTATTGATTAATTGGAAGATGCTCAGAGAAGAGCAACAAAACTTTGTAGGGAGTTGTGGGGACTGATTTGAGGAAAGACTGAGTTATGGTAAATATATTTTGCTTGGCTAAGCTCTGGATAGGTGCCCCTTTTAACTTTTGTACGAATCTAAATAATATATAAATACAAATATATTTGTAGACTGTAAACACCAAAGAGGAACATGAAATATTTAGGCTAATAAATGGTGGCATATTTAGGAGTTGTTAAACTGAAATTTAAGAAAGCAAAATTTAGGCAGGCAGACTATCAAGAAAAGCTTTCCAGCAGTGAGATTGGAGGCTGAGAAGTAGTTTCCAGGGAAGTGGTGGAAGTCCCATTACTTAGATAATTACAACAAGGCAGGACAAAATATTAGTAAGTGTACACTTGAGAATAATCCTGCTTTGGCAGAGAAGGACTAGATGACCTAGAGGGTCTTCGCCATTATTTACTTCTGTGGTATGATTTTATTGTTCTGTGCTTCCTATCTGCAAGGTCATTTTACCATATGCCTTTAATTAGGGGCAGAGACTCTCATTATATAAGAGTATGGTGACAGGTCGGGGAGATCATGCACACCTGATTTGTCACTTTCTAATTATGAAAGCTAGGGTTGGCATACCTGTTTTTTTCACAAGATGTGCGTAGGGGATAATCTTTCTTTTGATCTCTTTACTACAGAAACATTTTTTTTAAAAACATCTAGGACACCCTACAGTAGTCTAGAATATAAAATCCTTTCTCCCTTTGAAATCATTATTTATATCCTCAAAGAGATTATATTCTGAATGCATGTAAGATTAGCTATTTTGCAGAGTGATGGTAGGTACAGTAGAATTTAATGAACTGTGATTCAGAGGAAGAAGGCTGAGCTGTAAAATGAATGAGGAATGGTTCACTCACCGTACATTGAACTAGAACAGTGACTCTCGAGTGCATCCACTGTGACTTCTGGGGTCCCAGAGCCCATTCTCCAAACTCCTTGCTGCGGCCCCTGGCTCTGCTTCTTAAAGCAGTGCCCAAGCCCAAGGTGGGCCTGGTGATATTTCATTATAGTTTATGGGGCTGCTGCCTGTGGCTGTGGGAAGGAACCTGCCCTCTCTCGCCACCCCCTTTGGCTCATTGTCAAGGAGGCGCTGGCATGCCCTGATTCGCCAGACCTCATTGTTTCCCGGCTTGCCTTCCATTGAAGGGGAGTGTCACTCATTAAGGTACCACCTGACCAGCTCTGAAATAATCACCTTGTAGGGGGAGGAGCAAGGCACAAGTGGGAAGATGTTGTCCAGGAGAGACTGCATAGTAGTGGTGCTGCTGCTGCTGCTGCTGGGGAGCTGAGCCCCAGAAACAACTCTGGGGCAGTGTAAGCCAGGGAGTGCAGGTGCAGGACTGTACACAGGCTGCAGTGAACTTAGGGGTCCAGCTGGGAGAGAGCACAGGTGGCAGCTGTTGCAGGGACACAGAGGACCATGGAGCACATGGACTAAGGACAGGCCCAAGGAGCAGCCTGAGTTGAGTGTGTGGCCTCCAGAAGCCTCCCCAAGGGTTCTAGCTCAGAGGAACCCATTAGTCAAGGCAGCCTCAACCACAGTAGCAGCTTCACATTCCTTGTGTACCACTATGAACATACAAAACCTTTCTGCTGAAAAGGAAGCATAGAAGTGACCAGCTCACACTGAATCTAATAAGAGTGACAAAGGTAACTCTGACTTGTCAGCACCACCTTCTGCAAACCTTAACCGTGACATACACGAGGAAAAGAGGGTGTTTTAGAGTGAATGGGAAGACAAGTATTTAGTTTTGTTGGAACCAAATTCATCTGAAACTATAACGATTTGTGCAATATGTAAAACAGTACTTCATCAGGTGAAATCATACACTGGGCAGCATCATTATAACACTCATTAATCAGAAGTAGAGAAAAACTATGGTGACATTTTTTCCCATAAAAAGCTCTTGGGTAAAATCAGAAGTGAGACACTTCAATAACAAAAGAAACAGAAGGACTTCCTTCCCCAAAATGATGAATTCCATGTGGCAACACTCAAGGCAAGTTATTGCATTGTGTTGCATCACAAACCATTTTCAGATGGTGAATTTGTCACACCTTTAGTACTTTTTGTTCAACAGGAAAATCAACTGTTTTGTGATATGGCCCTTTAATTCATTAATTAAATACATATTATTCTTTACAATTATTTTATTTATGACACTTCCAAATGACCATGTCACTAGGCTGTCACTAATATAATATTTTAACTGTCAAAATGGCGGCCTCAGCAAACATTCATTTGAGAGCCAATGAACCAGAACATAACTATTTTTTGTTTCTCATAAGCATTCTGATATTATCGGTGATAATAATTATCTAATAAATAATTATTTTATTAGAAACAGCATCAAAACTGTGAAAAAGTAAATCTATCAAGTGTATCATGTCTACTAATGAAATTACTGTTTTCTCTAATTGTTAATGTTTTGTCCAGTGTATTATGACCTTTGTCGAGGAAAGAAAAGCGCTTGTATCCTTGATGAAAAAAGGAAGTTTGATGGTTTCTCATTCGTACATGGTGTTTTTCACTAATACATATGATCATTTAATTACCTTGTCAAGACTTGCAATACAAAGATGTTAAGCATAGGCCAATTTTTTTCTTTTTGTATTGTCATGTTGAGGCTAGATTTTCACTCCACATAAGACTGAAATAACAAAAACTAGCCTCATTCCACTTGCTTTATGTCAAGTCTGGCAGAGTTGGTTGACATTTAGTTAGCTGCCAAGAGCATGCACTAACCTTACTTTTTTTTGGTGTATTAATTTTTACCTTTATGTATTCTGGATAATTTAGTACACATAGGGGTTTTTGGGGGTGTGTATGTGTTTTGGTTGTTGTTGTTTTTTTGCCCACTATTTTTCATTTCATTTACTTTGAATTAGGAATTGCACAAGCAATTTCTCTCTATGAGAGACAGATTGAGAAGGTGAAATCTGCTCCTGCCTGAGGCCAAGGCATTGGGCTGCAGCGCAAACCCCCCCCCCCCAGCTCTAATCTGGGGTTAGAATGCCAGCTAGAGGTGTGGGGTGTTTAGGACCACTACATCTGCAGAATCCCAGATTGCATGACCTCTTATTTTGGCTGGTCCCAAATCAGCCCTCCAAGCTGGCCTGCATAAAACAAAAGCCACCTGCTTCAAAACCCCTATTCATGCATAGCCTGGCTGCAGGATTTAAGTGATCTTGAAAGCCTTGCACAAGCCATCCATATCTGCATTAAACTAATATGGGGCATGTTTGAACTCTACATCATAGTAATTGCGTGGGTGGGAGATAGGTATCTCTGGTAATTTGTGTCTCAGGCAAGGTTTTTAATAGAAATGTAGTTTTAAATAGTACCTGGCAAAAAGGATTTCTCTCTGAAGGGGTATCCATTTATAGGACTCAGCTATTGAAGTTCAAGGGTAGCATTAGGTTTAAGTTTAATCTCCTGTACATTATAATTTACAGGCTGAGTTTAGAGCATCATACTTTCAACTGGTGTTTGACAGAATAACTGTTGCTTTTGGAGAAATAGAAAAAAAATCTCCGGCAAATATTGAATTATAGGCTGGGCTGTTGACACCCTATTATTAAAGTTGCACAACACACCCCATTATAAGACTGATTTCAGATAATGCATGCACACAAGTAGGCCAAATTAAGGTTGCACAGGCAACCTCAATTTTGGCATTTCTAGCTTTTGAATGCTTGGCTTTGCAAACTTAATGTTCTTTTAATCCAGTTATTGTGTATAATGTTACAAAAGTCAGTGCAAGCTTCAATTTTAAAGGCAGAATCCCATTGAAATCCATGTTTTCGTTAGTTTAAAATTTAATCACTGGCTATGTTTTTACATGCCAAATATATTCTTTCAGATATCAATTATTTGGAATATATATATATACAAATACATACTGTATTTCCAACAAGTAGTCCAAATAGCACTTTTGTTTGAGACTGAAAATGTGAATCCCTATAATATCCCCTATTGTTATGTTGAGAACTGTTGGTGGATTGGTTGTGTTGTGACAGCACTAGTAGAACCACCGATATAAAAAGGAAGAATTTCATTAATTTATTTAGTAGTGATTCACAAAATATATTTTAAAACTTGGATTGTGAATTTAATGCTGTGAAAGATGTTGGATTTATATCACTAGAGTCTGAAGCCTTGTGTTTATTGCCATAGCAGGTATAGCACATGCAAGCTTTTTAACATGATTCTGCCAATGTGCCACCGTATCGGCCTGGTGAGAGTCATGAGGAGTTCATTTTCCAATACTTGGCCTCTCTGCTGAGCCTGCCAAGAAGGATGTCCATTAATTGCCAGCTGTAGTGGTTTTTGTGGTATGGACTTGTCCACTATGAACTGGATTGGGATCATCACCTGGGCATAGATGTATTGATGTATAGCACGATAATGGAAGATACTTGTTTTCCCATCTCTGGTCTGGTGCCAACATCCATCAAGATGTCTTTTTAACATACATGTTTGGGGTTTTTATGAATAATTTTGTGAATTCCTGACTTGTGGGCTCAATCCAAAATCATAAATAGATACAAGTAAAAAACAAGCCAGATCAAAACATATCAAATTGAAACATACTGTAAAGAAGGTGACTCTGACTCTGATTTTGCGGTTGCTAAAGACCCAAGTATGAGATCATAATCTCTACTGTATGCAGAGGTGTTAAGTTCCTTCAAAGCAAATGTACTTTGTCCTTCCATCCTTTTACTTATCTTGTATATGATCAACATAAAGATTTGGTCCTTGCTCTGACAAACTGTGCAGGTGATAGTTTATTTGACAATGCTCTGCAGGAAATATAATTAGTATTTGGATTAGTCACTGATGTACATTGCACACACGGGTTACCCTTGAATTCCTAGGAAAATGTTACATGCATATAAACCTGGAAATTGGAATTTTTTTGGCAGTTTTCTAAACTCTGTTTCCTGGTTCATATGCTGAGTGCTATTGAAACAGGAGTGCATGGTGGCACTACAACCCGTATATTTTATTTCCCACAGAACATATGTATGAATTCTGGTCTACCTTCCGTCTCAGTGCCCGATCACCAAAACTTCTACAATATACAATGGTGAGTGGAGAGAGAAGTGGGATGGTGGTTTGTCCCCAACCAGAAACATCTTCTTTGATGGTCTATAGTGCAGTAGGCAATGCTAGGTGCTACCACTTCCCTTACCATTACCAGCGTCTGCAGCCCAGTTATGGTACACTATGAGGGAAGAAGCTCCTTGTTACCCTCTCATCCATTAAGTGTACTTTTGCAGAGATAGTTGTGATTAGACCCAAATCAAATAGGGAAACACACCAAAATTGAGAGAATTACTTTAATAAAAATACACACACAACACAACACAACCTTTAAAAAAAAAAAAACAACAACCCAGAAGCAGTTCTTCATGCTTTCGGGTGATGTCTGCCTGATTTACAACAAAATATTTTACTAAGTCATGTCTTTCAAACATATTGTAAAGCAGGTAAAACAGCTTTACTGTAATCCACAGAGGGCTAGCTAGAACAAAGCTCAATAGTTAAGTGATAGTTTTGTCCTAGTTTGCTATTGGTGGATTACATTTTTCCTTTGAAAAGACTGTTTTTACCTACTTCAGATTATTTTTGTTCTAAGTGCGTAAGAAGTGGTCTGTATTGCTGGTATTTTTTTTCTTTGATCACAGTAAGATTGATTTATTTCCTGCCTCATACAAATATGTATTTTCTGAAGCTAATGGGTTCTGTTTATTCCACTAGTACTACATTAGGAGTTCTGAGTACTGCCAAATATATGCAAAACATTATATTTGAATGCGTGAAATACTGTACTTAAAATTTGCAATATTTTACATGCAACTGATGCTGCTCTGTCTAGTTCTCATTTCAGAATCCTGCAGTGAATCATATAATTGTTTTAATAGCTTAATGCTGTTTTGCTTAACTGTTGATATTAATGTAATAAGTCATAGCAAATTTTTTAAAAATATTGAATTGGGACTTTTGTTCTAAAATATATTTATTAGAGACAAGCTAGAAAATACTGTAGGCTAGTGTTTTTAAATAAAATTGCTACATTTATCTAAATAAATTAAAACATTCATTACATGATATATAATGAGAGAGCTATTTAAAAGATGATGTTGAAGATATTTCCCTGACTGGTATGTATTTTTGAGCATTCAGCTTCACACAATCAAAACCACCTCTATTTCTAAAGCTGTCTCAATTGAATTTAGAAAAGCTTCCTCAATGATTGTTTGAATTTGTGTGACTGGTGATACCTTCAACCAGGAATATTTGTTTACCATGTAGTGTTCTGTGGAATTAACAGAGATTTCTGGGAGGCTTATTGCTTCTAAAGCATAGTGTATGAAATGTCACTGTGTACGGGGAGACTTTGGCAAACCAGTAAAGTGCTTGAAACTGTAAATTGGCCATTCAGCAATCTCAGCTTGACCAAGGCAGGAGGGGAGGGAGTTTTGGCTGCCACAGAAAGGGCAGCTTGACCCCGCGTCCTTCCTGATAAGAATTGTGTTGAAGTTGCTGATACATTTTAGAAGAGCAGGATGTGCCCCAGGAATGTCTATTGGGGTCTCAAGGCTGCAAACTCTGGAAAAACCCACACCTGGTTAATCAATAATAAGAAGGAACCTCTTGCTTGATCATTGAAACTGCTTACGTAACAAGTTTTCTTTAAGGGACATGTCATTCTATTACTAATGTATAAATAAGGGGGAAAAGCTTGAGATGGGGGGACTCTTCGGTACTGGTCTCTGTCTCTGGATGCATCTTGTGTTCCCCACTGGCAGACGGGATGCCACTGTGCCACTCGAGAGCCACACTCAGTTTCGGTAATTATCAAGGGTTGGGGATGTGTTACTAACCTGTTGTGGACGTGTGTAAGTGCTTGAGACTAAGTAAAGGTTAGCTTTAAGAGAAAGCACTCTTGTGTTGTCCTGTTTGTGCCAGCCATCTATCGGTCGGACGGCCATGTCTCCCCTGATTTATTTCCTGACACCACCTCGCACAGAGTAAAAGTTACCAAGAGCTTTGGGTTGAAAGAACCCCGGGTAACAACTGTATCTACTAGGGTATTTCTAGTTGTGCTCTAATATGGAACAAGCAGTGTGTGTGCTTAAAACAGTGGAAACAGTGTGTAAAACAGCAGTGAAACTCTCGGGAGGGGGGGCGGCAGGGCTCGGGCCAGTCCCCATGGGGAGGCGGGAAGGGAACGCCATGCTTCTAGCCCAGCTCTGCCACCAACCTCATTCAGCCCCCAGGCCAGTCCTGCTCCACCGCCAGGCCAGATCCGCCCCCAGCTCCACTCTGCCCCCTGCTCTGCCCTCATTCCCTCTCCACCCCCTGCCAGGCTCTGCCCTCATTGCCTCTCTGCCCCTAGCCCAGCTCCACCTTTAACCCTAGTTCCTCCTCCATCCCTAGTTAGGGTGGCCAGGTGTCCAGTTTTCGACTGGAAAGTCCGGTCAAAATGGGGACCTGAGAGTATCCAGTCAGATCTACTGACTGGACACCCAAAGGCCGGTTACTGCAAGCGGGAGACTGTGGTTGGATCACTCATACACTAATATATACTTGCAGGTTTCCATATTTGGCAGTGGTACCCTATTATACTACTGGAATTACTATTGGGCTCAGTTGCTGCCCTTAGATAGAGACAGATTGAGGGGGAGGGAGGAAGGACCGTGTTTTTGGTCCCTGCCTAGGGCAACAGATCACAGTTTTTAATAGATTTTTATGTCACTACATAGTGCATTTAGCTGGAATGTTGAAAACAGAGTTAAAACGTTCAGATGGACAAAAAAGGCATAGAGACTGTTGCTAAGAGATGTGAGGAGCAGCATGGTACAGAAAAGTAGTGTAAGAAGGGGTCTTTTGTGGTCCATTAACTAGCTTGGTTGAGTTAGAGAGAGGAGTGTAGTACACAACTCAGATATGCAGGTAATATAAAGCTGGGAGGGATCACTGATACTTTGGCAGATAGTGTTATAACAACATAATTAGTAAATTATAGAAATAAATTATCCTGGGGTTAAAAATACTCTTTGACTTCATGGATTGTTCCATTTTTGTTACCCAGGCTACCCTTAGGCTGTTCCATGATATATTTCTGTGGTCCTGAGCTTTCCTGACCCAACATATAACAATAATGTTAGTAGGGTGAACTGGGAACTGTTCGTACGGGTCTTAGAGCTGTTGTTTCAGCCATATCTGCAGACTTGGAACACTGCATCAGTTTATATTTATTTCACATTTTCAATTTTCAGTCTAAGTCTAAAAACATTTGAAAAAAAAACCAAACCCTAAAGTTTTAATTCTGGAGCACAATTCTGGGACATGTTCAGGGACCAGGAAATACACACGGCCTAGGTCATGCCACTATTTTTCTGTGAAGATTGAGAATACTCAGGGTTCATTGTCTTGACTCCAATGTCTCTCCTTTGATCAACTTATTTCCCTTCAGCTTCTGTAAAGTTCTTTTGACTTTCCATTCTCACTCTAAGTGCCATATCCTGTCCCCAACTGGAGGAGTCCCTTAAATCTCAGTAACTGGTGACGTTCCACTCTATATACATGGAGTGAGTGGGAAGGGGTAAGATGTGTGGCACCAACTCAATGGTCCACACACTATGCATGCCATGGAGTTCAGCTCCATGAGGACTCCTTGGATGTGGGGTCTGGGAGAGGAGCAGAGGGGCAGTGGATTGATCAGCTAGTGTGAATCCATGGTACCCTGTGAATTGGGAGAGCAGGAGCTGCCAGGGAACAGCACCACTGCTGCTCCTGTGCTAAGATCAGCTACTCTGGCTTGGTGCAGAGGGAAGGATTTGGCTTTAAAATCCGTCACATTACTTGATACCTGCTGCATATATATTAACCCCTCTCTTTATCAGACCAGCAATAGCTGTTAAGATATTCTCATGTAAAAGAATTTCTTCTTGGGTTTTTGAGAGCAGCTAGAATGCTCCAGACAACACCCAGCAGTGTTAAGTTGGGTGATACTGGGTCAACTACTATATATATTCACAAAGTTTCCCCATCTGTCTAAGTCATGTCTCATCATCATTTCTGAACTACCATCCAATGAACTCCTTAGTTGTGTAGGCCTGTGGGTTACATACACTGAGTCTGTTAATACTCCACTCTAACACAGACATTCATAATTCTGATATTGCTACAGAACCTAGTTATATGCACATATACACAAGTTAAATGTTAGTATATTGAATTTATCAGTCCCTAAAAGCAAAACCTTTTAAATTTAGAGTTAAAGTTTCTCAAGCGTAAATCCCACCAGCACAATTTCTCAGCCTAGGAGATCCCAGCCTGTCTACCTCCCTAGCTCCTCGTGGTCTCTGAGAAATAGAGCAGCGAGTCAGGGAGATTGGGCTGGCAGTGTGCAGAAATTGAATTAGTTGACAGAACTTGGACAGTGGTCATCTACTCTTGGCACAGATCAATTAAGTTATGCCAAATAAGGGGAACTGACTTTGTTTAATTGTTAAATTTCAGATGTGTCCTGTGTCTCAGATGTTAAAAGAAAATATGTAGGTGTGAAGTTTGGAGTTTGTGGGGACTGCATTTGTTTAGCTGGAGGAACTCCAAAAAGTGAGATGTTCAGAGCAGAATTTCACAGAATGGAAGAATTTTTAAATGTTAGCTCAGCAAAAAGAAATAAACATTTTACTAAAAAAGTTATATGGAAAAATTGTGGAGTCACTAAACAACAGCACCATAATAAATTGTGTTCCAGTAAAGACAAATGTAAAATATTTCAAGTAGGAAGGATTAGTTAAATGCACATATACCTGATAACCATAGTACCTAGCCAGTAGTATTGAGCTGGAACAAAGGTTAAAGTAAACAATATATTAAATGGGTTTAACCATGTGATTCTGTTGCATACAAAAAATGGCAAATGGTATACAGTTGAACCCACCTGAAATCATCTTGCTTAATGCAAGCTCTTGCATAAAACTAAGCTATTTATTAATTTAATATAGATATTTCACTTAGTTTCACTTCAACAAAATAGTTGGTTCCAGCCAGACAGTTAAAGCCAATTATTGCACAAAACGGAAACAGGTTTTCAGTTTTTTAAACTGAAACTGATTTTAATTTCATTTCATTTTAGCAGAATGGTTTTGTTAGTGAATCAGCTGCTGTATGTGAAACAATGACATGATAAGATTGGAAAAATATTTGGATTCTGCCACTAAAGAGTTTGGAAAAAACTGCACATTTTAGCAAGTTCATTTAGAGTTTATCACTTATTAGAGAATCTTGGTTAATGGGGGTAGTATGTAAAAACTGGTATTAATATTAAGTAGTTTTGTCTGTGCAAAGTTAATAGAAACACAGGTAAAACAAATTAAATAATTGTTCCCCTCTACTTGTGTGTGATCCACCAAAACTATCATCCAGGCCCACTCGTCATATCATGTCTTGACTTCTACAACCTTCTCCTTTCTATCCATGACAAAAGCAAACTTGTCCCACTGAAGTTAATTCAAAACACCACTGCTGGGGTCATCTTCTTGGCTTGTTACTCTCAGGGCTGGTCTACACTAAAGGGAAAAATCGATATAAGATACGCAACTTCAGCTACGTGAATAACGTAGCTGAAGTCGAAGTATCTTATATCGATAACTTACCCGTCCTCACGGCGCGGGATCGATGTCCGGGTCCTCTCCATGTCGCCGCCCACGCCGCGCCCGGCGTGGGGAATGGAGGAAAGAAGAATCGCGAATATCGTTCGCGATATATATCGATCGAGATGAGATGAGGCGATCGAATCGCCGCGATCCGCCGAAAACCGCCGCTACGGGGCGGGTAGTCTATGTCACTTCCACTTTTCATCCCTCCGCTGGCTCCCATTTTTCTGCTGCATGGAACACCAGCCACTTTGTTCACCTCTGAGGCCCTGCATGACTTGACTCACGCCTACCAACCCTAATGCACCGTCTGTTCGCCTGCTCCGCCAAAGATTTGCCCTTCATCCATTTTTCCCTGGGGCACCTTCATGCTTTCTCCCAGGCTGCTGTTTATGTTTGGGAGGAACTCCCTGTTTAAAGCAAAAACAAAAAGCCCACCTCCTTATCTTTCTTCAAATCCTTTCTTAAAACCTGGGGAAACCTATGCCTTTCTGAAAGGCGTAGGCAGAGTGGACAAAACCTTTATCTACTGTTGAAAACCACTGTGTAACAGTTGGGTGTTGTTAGTACAAGGTCTTCAAAGAGAAACTTACACGATAAATGTAATAGTACTTATTTTAGCTGTGTCAGAAGGATGAAGTACTGAGTCAGTTTTGCCAGGATTTGGACCTGCCGTGGCAAGGAAGTATTCCAGACCTCATGATTACGCTACTCAAGGTATTTCCTCTGGCTACACATGTTCTGCAGAGCCAGTTGTTCCTAAACAAAAATGATCAAAGTGTACCCAAGAGCCAGTTTTTGAAGCATAACAAAGTTAGAAATCAATTTTAAAAAATAGTGAATTGGCTTTGATGAACATACTGGTCTGGGCCCTCAAATAATGTGTATCTGCATAGCCACTTAGCTGAGAATCTGGGCCAGTGTGTATTCTGTGTCACTGAAACAAAAGAATCCATGAACATTTCCATGAATTTATATTTGTAAATTCCACCCTTCATAAAAAAAAAAGAGTATGGAACTAGCAAGATGTTTGTTTATCTAACTTCCTGGGTATGTTTATTATGTTCCCCTTGCCTTCATTTGTGTGTTTTCTTTTCAGATTGTAAACTTTTGGGGTAGGAATTGTATCTTGTAATGTGGCTGTACAGCAATCATCTCAGCAGAAAACAGCCTTAAGCTAAGAGTAAAATAAGGGGTAAATGATACTTAGTTGCAAGCAACTTTCTGTCCTCTTTCAAAACCAACACAAAAAAGATCTTGCAGTACTTTTTTTTATTCAAAAGTATGTCTTGTGTCTGTTTTGAAATAGTGTCACAGTCAGTATAATTTCCAGTAAGAAGGTTCACATCAGTTTTCATTGTTTCTTATTAACTATACTGCAGTCGAGTATATTTGAATAAATTTAATGTTTATGGAATTGGTTTTCGTTTCTTACTGCCAGCAGTAAACATTTTAAGTAATAATGGATGATTGTGAAACAGGAAGAAATTTAGAACTTTGCCTAATTTAAAGAAGGAACCAGTAGTTCAGTGACTGTATTGCCATTGGTGTGGTCTTGTACGGTTAGTGTTCTCTCTTGTCAGTCAATCAAATAGTACCAATAATGAATTTTTTTTTTTTCATCCAAGGATTCATTTCTTACTGCATTCCCAGGGGAATTACTACCTCTGGATGGCATTGGGTATGTCTGCACTGCAGCTGGGTGGTATGATTCCCAGCATGGGTAGATAGACTCAAACTAGTGCATTAAAAATTGCAGTGTGGCTGTTGCAGTGCGTGTGGCAGTTTGGGCTAGTTGCCTGAGCTTGGACCCAGAGGGTCGGGTGCACTTGGACTCGGGCAGCTGACCCAAGCTGCTGCCCATACCACAATGTCCACACTGCTATTTTTGGCATGCTAGCTGAGGTAGCAGGAGTCTGTCTACCTGCACTGCGAATCCCACTGCGAATCCAGCTGCAGTGTACACATACCTGTTGTCTCTGAAGGTCGTGTAGAACTAGTTTTAGTGATTTAGCAGTTTACTTCTTTGTAATGCTTTTGCTTTGAGGCTCTTGTGGTGTTTGGTTGCAATACATGAAAGTTCCCCCATATATCGGGATCTTGTTTGGCTTACTTCCTCTGGCATCTTAAAAAAAACCCAGCCACCTCTGTTTATGGAAGCCAAGAAGCTAAAGGAGCACCATAGATACACCTTTTGCAATTACAGTCTGCCAGTTACTACAGCAAGAATCAAGGGTTGTATTTAGTAGAAATCACAATTTAGAACATCAGCTTAAGAAATCTCTGTTAGGAACATCCATGTCTGATTGTAGGGTTTACTCACCATCAGCTGATAAAATGTTGAACTCACATGGTTACTCCCTACACTGTTGTGGTCAACCTGTTAGTTAACACAATTCTTCAAGGTCTAGTTTTTTAGTGAAGACAAGCCTCAGAGGCCACTGTGCAGATAGCATGTTTGTTCACCATACCATCTCAACCTATGTTTGAGTTCCCCAGTCCAGACTAATCCCAGAAATTTGGAAGAGGAGAGACTGGCAGGACTAGTTTCTCAAACACATGGAGGGTAGATTTGACTCTTAAACCTGTCATCAGTACTTAGCTGGAGATTTTGAAGATTCCCAAAAATCTTTGCCAGAAGGTCCAGTAGAGATAGGCAATACACTAAGAATTCTACCAAGAATTTGTTTAGTAATTTCAGGGGGACTATTTACCTTCAAAGGTAGGGGACGGACGGACACACACACACACACACACTCTCTCTATGGGTACGTCTACACTACGGGATTATTCCGATTTTACATAAACCGGTTTAGCAAAACAGATTGTATAAAATCGAGTGCGCGCGGCCACACTAAACACATTAAATCGGTGGTGTGCGTCCACGGTCCGAGGCTAGCGCCGACATTGAGCATTGCACTGTGGGTAGCTATTCATAGCGCTCCCCCAGTTCCCCAGCCCTCCCCGCCCCTTTGAATTTCCGATCCCAGTGCCTGATGGGGCAAAAATCATTGTTGCGGGTGGTTCTGGGTACAGCCTCACCTCTCCCTCCCTGAAAGCAGCAGACAACTGTTTCGTGCCTTTTTTTGCTTGGTGAACTGTGCAGACGCCATAGCACAGCAAGCATGGACCCTGCTCAGCTCAATACCGCAATCGTGGATGTTTTAAACACCTCGCGCACTCTCGTGCAGTATATGGTGAACCAGGACCTTCAAACCGAGGCGAGTAAGAGGCGGATACGGCAGCGCGGCGATGACAGTGATGAGGACGTGGACACAGAATTCTCTCAAACCGCGGGCCCCTGCGCTTTGGAGATCCTGATGGTAATGGGGCAGATTCTATCCATTGAACGCCGATTTTGGGCCTGGGAAACAAGCACTGACTGGTGGGACCGCATTGTGTTGCAGGTGTGGGACGATTCCCAGTGGCTGTGAAACTTTCGCATGCGTAAGGGCACTTTCATGGAACTTTGTGACTTGCTTGCCTCTGCCCTGAAACGCCATAATACCAAGATGAGAGCAGCCCTCACAGTAGAGAAGCGAGTGGCAATAGCCCTGTGGAAGCTTGCAACGCCAGACAGCTACCGGTCAGTCGGGAATCAATTTGGAGTTGGAAAATCTACTGTGGGGGCTGCTGTGATGCAAGTAGCCAAAGCAATCACTAAGCTGCTGCTACGAAAGGTTGTGACTCTGGGAAACGTGCAGGCCATAGTGGATGGCTTTGCTGCACTGGGATTCCCTAACTGTGGGGGGGCGATAGATGGAACCCATATCCCTATCTTGGCACCGGAGCGCCAGGGCACCCAGTACGTAAACCGGAAGGGGTACTTTTCAATGGTGCTGCAAGTACTGGTGGATCACAAGGGACGTTTCACAAACATCCACGTGGGATGGCCAGGGAAGGTTCATGACGCTCGCGTATTCAGAAGCACTACTCTGTTTAAATGGCTGTAGCAAGGGAATTACTTCCCAGACCAGAAAATAACAGTTGGGGATGTTGAAATGCCTGTCGTTATCCTGGGGGACCCAGCCTACCCCTTGATGCCATGGCTCATGAAGCCATACACAGGCAGCCTGGACAGTGGTCAGGATCTGTTCAATTACAGGCTGAGCACGTGCAGACTGGGGGTGGAATGTGCATTTGGCCGTTTAAAGCAGCGCTGGCGGACATTACTGACTCGCTCAGACCTCAGCCAAACCAATGTCCCCTATGTTATTGCTGCTTGCTGTATTCTCCACAATCTCTGTGAGAGTAAGGGGGAGACCTTTATGGCGGGGTGGGAGGCTGCGGCAAATCACCTGGCCGCTGATTACGCGCAGCCAGACACCAGGGAGATTAGAAGAGCACTCCAGGAAGCGGTGCGCATCAGAGAAGCTTTGAAAACGAGCTTCATCAATGGCCAGGGTACAGTGTGACTGCTGTGTTTGTTGATGAACACCCAACCCCCTTGATTGACTCATTCCCTGTAAGCAACTCACCCTCCCCCTTCGAGTACAGCTTACTTATGCAAATAAAGTCACTCTCGTTTAAAAATCTTTATTAATTCATTATAAAAAGAGGGAGAGAAGTAAGGGTGTGGTTTGGGAGGAGGATAGGAAGGATGGAGGCCATTAAAAAAATTTCACAGTAACGACAGCCTTCTGGTTGGGCTGTCCACGGGGGTGGAGTGAGCGGGTGCACGGAACTTACACGTCTGGGTGAGGAGGATATGGAACATGGTGAGGGTTGAGGGTGGTTATACAGGGGCTGCAGCGGCGCTCTGTGATCCTGCTGCCGTTCCTGAAGCTCCACCAGACGCCGGAGCATGTCAGTTTGATCACGCAGCAGCCCCAGAGTTGCATCCCGCCACCGCTGATCTTCCTGCCGCCACCTCTGATTTTCCTGCCGGTCTTCCTGCCGCCACCTCTCATCTCGGGTGTCTCTCCTGTCGTCACGTTCACTGGCATCTTTCCTGTAATTTGATACCACGTCCTTCCGCTCATTCAGATGAGCTCTTTCATTGCGTGTAACTTCCATAATATCCGAGAACATTTCATCTCTCGTCTTCTTTTTCCTCCGCCTTATCTGTGCTAGCCTTTGGGATGGAGGAGGGATGCTTGAAAAATTTGCAGCTGCATGAGGGAGAGAAATATTTAAAAAGATACATTTTACAGAACAATGGTTATACTCTTTCACAGTGAACAGCACTATTCACCTTACATAGCACATGTGATTTCCCTACAAGGTCGCATTTTTCATCTTAATAGTGAGTGCCTGCAGCTCTGGAGTTACAGATCTCACAGACACAGGTCCAGGCATCAGAATTCAGCTTGCATGCGGCCATGGTAAGCCACTGTCTTTCGGCTTCTGCCGTGATTTACCCCTCCCACCAATGCATGGCTAATACCACGCTAGCTCCCTGCTAATCAACACCCTTCCCACCTCCTCACCCACTGCGTGGCTGGTAGCTTGGGGAAGATCGCCGGTGACCAAACACAAAAAAGATCATCGGCATTTCACTCCTCCCCTCCCCCCGCTTGGCTACGTGCAGGAAAGGGTTTTTTTTTAAGCTGCTGCAGTCCACGAACCCAGTAGGAAAATGGCCATCCCCCTTACTTAAATTCCTGATTTTTAACCAGGTTATCCTGAACGATATCACTTTGCTGAGGATCACACAGCGAGATAAAGAACGGATGCTTCTTGAATGCCAGCAATCACCGGGACCATACGTTGCTATGCTTTGCCATGCAATGATACCTGATTACTTGCTACATGCATGGCGTGGTAAAGTGTCCTACCATGGTGGGCGGAACAAGGCTGCCTTGCCCAGAAACCTTCTGCAAAGGCTTCTGGAGTACCTACAGGAGTGCTTCATCGAGATGTCCCTGGAGGATTTCCTCTCAATCCCCGGACGTGTTAACAAACTTTTCTAAGTAACTATACTGTCGGCGAATGCATCCCAAGTCCTCAGGGCAAATCAATCATTAAAAAACGCTTGCTTAAAAAACAATGTTTGCTATTTGCAAAGGTACACTCACCAGAGGTCCCTTCCATGGCGTCATTGTCTGGGATAGTTGCTTGGGAGGGCTGGGAGGAGGGTAATTCCGTCAGGGTGAGAAAAAGCTCCTGGCTGCTGGGGCTCACGGAGTGCTGTATGCTCTCTGCTAGGTCGTCCTCCTCTTCTTCATCTTCATCTTCCACGTCTGCATAATCCTCAGCCATGGCAGAGATTACAACCCCCACCTCGGAATCCACGGTCAGGGATGGGGTACTTGTGGCGCAGCCCCCTAAAATTGCATGCAGCTCAGCATAGAAGCGGCATGTTTTTCGACCTGCCCCGGACCTTCCGTTTGCTTCTTTGATTTTCTGGTAGGCTTGTCTGAGCTCCTTAACTTTCACTCTGCACTGCACTGAGTCCCTGCTGTGGCCTTTATCCGTCATAGCCTTAGAAATTCTTTCAAACACTTTTTCATTTCGTCTTTTGGAACGCAGTTCTGTTAGCACTGAATCCTCTCCCCATATAGCGATCAGATCCAGTACCTCCCGTGCAGTCCATGCTGGGGCTCTTTTTCGATTCTCAGGAGACTGCATTGTTACCTGTGCAGATGAGCTGTGCGTGGTCACCTGTGCTGATGAGCTCTCCACGCTGGGGAAGCAGGAAATGAATTTCAAAAGTTCGCGGGGCTTTTCCTGTCTACCTGGCCAGTACATCCGAGTTCAGAATGCTGTCCAGAGCGGTCAGTGGTGCACTGTGGGATACCGCCTGGAGGCCAATACCGTCGATTTGCGGCCACACTAACCCTATTCTGATATGTTAATCCCGATATTAGCGCTACTCCTCTCGTCGGGGAGGAGTACAGAAACCGATTTAAAGAGCCATTAAAATCGATATAAGGTGCCTCCTAGTGTGGATGGGTGTGGCGTTAAATCGGTTTTAGGCTCCTAAAACCGGTTTAAACGCCTAGTGTAGACCAGGCTTCACACTCTCTCTCTCTCTCCTCCCTCCCCCCCCATTTGAAGTTTTGGAGAGGGACGGTGAATCAGAGTTATTTGGAGCCAAAAAAGAGGCCCATAAGTCCTTCTGTAAAATTACACAAGAGGATTGAACTAAGAACATTACACAAACTTGTCTTCAGGAACCCTGGAGACCTGCATTCTCTGTAAAGAAAGGTCTTTGCTTTGTTCCTAGATAAAGGTAAAATCAGAATTTATGCAGGTTCATCTGCCTTTCATACTTTAGAGGAAAATAGCTGGCATTCTCCTAATACAGTTATTCTAAGAATTTAAACAAACAGCATAAAATGACCAAAGTATGTTGTCTGGAAGTTTCTATAGTAGATCCGGTAGTGGCTTCCTGCCCTGTGTGTATTTTCCCATAGGGAGATGCATCTCTCCCAGATGCACACCAGATAGGAAAATGAAATATGTGTGATACTGAAAACTTGAGTTGACCACACCCCTGGTAGGAACACCATGTGACTCATATCTTGAAGTCCAGTATTGAATGCATGGATGACTTAATGTATTCTAATAAGAATTTTTGTATGTAACTTCCAAAAGAATGTCAGATTACCCAGTAACCTATTTGCCTTATAAATGTTATCAGAGAAATCTCCTAGGATTTCCTTAAGTTAGTTGTCAACAATCATGGATGCCTGTCTTTGCTTAAAGTGTATTCTGTCCATTACTTGGCAAAGACAATTCCCCAGGCAAAGTTAAAGTAAGGGTTCCCTGCAGAAGAGGAAACTGAGGGATCCAGGATGGTCATAGGTAGTTTTTCATTCATACTGTCTCATTTCAGTTGCATCTCTTGAAGATTACTAAATATATACAATTGTGATAAAAATTTTGGAACCATCCCTTTTGAAAGCCAGGTCAGTTTTCATACTGTTTGTAGCCAGTTAACCATCCAGGAAAGAGCTCCTTCTGACAACTATTGCACCTGTTTTCAGGCATCAGTCTCCATAAGATATGGTCTCACATCAGGGACCATCAGATTTGATGGTCTCATGAGGTCATCATTACTCCTGTGTCAACAAGGGCAATACTACTCATAAGGCCTTTGAGACAGTAAAAGAAGGAAGCTGCTTTGAAAGCCATATTTCCTCACTAGCCATAAGAATCATCTGACTCTTGTATTGGGGAAAGAGGCCCAGTGGGTCTGGCATGCTCTGCTCCCTGTTGACCGTCTAGTCAGACTTCACACGCTTAATTTTGATCATTAATGGAGGGAATATCAAGATAAGTTTATTCCTGAATTTGTGAAGATGTAGTTATGATATTGCACTTACTGTTTATGTCCAGTATCACAATTAACTCAGATCAGTATTAATCACTGGGAGAAATGAGCAAGAGAGGGCAGTATATCTTACATTTTATGTAATTTGGTCTGCTTGAGGATCACGTGCAGGGTAAAATTCATGCGGAGTGTCCCCTTCCCAGAATCAAAGATGATATAATCAGTCACGAATACACTATTGCCAAAGTTATCCTATTGAATCCCATCTACAAACTCTAACAGAAGTCATATTTATTTCTCTTGCAAAGAAAAATTAGTCTAGCTTGTAATTAACAAGAGAAAATGTTAATGGTTTTCAAGTGGCTGTTAAAGTAGCTGGGAATTGGCTATATTGGTTCCCTGACTAATATGCACACTCCCCTTCTCACCCCTTCGGCCAGGTGAGAATCAGTGTGGGAGCAGTTTACAAGCCACTAAAATGGTCCTGTGCCCTCTGGGGATTCCCCTACGCTATGGGATTCCTCAGGTTGCTGGTTATATGGACTTTCCAGCTACCAGAGTAGCAAAAAACAGCAAAGGCCAAGACTTGGCCCAAAGTTTCAGAAAGTTACAAGAAACTGCAAACAGGGTGAGAATGGAAACTGTTATGCACATTTAACCACAGCAGTTGCTTCTGGCACCCACTTTTCCCCCTCTTGAATTTACTGATTCCCCATCCCATTAATTTTACGTCTTTGAGAGACAAAGTCCTTAGTTTTAATCCTACCTCTACCATTGCTTATTGTGTGTCCTTGGACAAGTCATTTAAAATCTTTCTGCCCTCTGCAGCATGGGAATACTTGTCTCTGCCTCTGGGGATTTAAAGAATTAAATGCCTTTCAAAGTGCTGTGGAAAATTAAAGCACTATTCAAATTATATGCTTGCTTTTTCAAAGTTGGGGCTGTATTTCTTTCCTCTTCTCCCCTCATTTGTATGCTCTTTGTTCATTCATTCTCTCTCTCTTCCTTTTTCCTTGTTGTCTTTTTTTATCCTTCTATCACCTACGCTTTTTAGTAGAATACTGTACTATACTATGAACATTAACCAGAACAAAACTACCTTGAATCATTAAACTTTACTGTGTAGACTACTGCACTTCCAGAAACCCTACAGAGAAGAGTGCTTTATGGATCCATATTAGGAAGGAAATGGATTAGCAGTTGTGTAAGTGAAATCCTAAAGGAAACTGAATATGCATAATCCCACTTATTCTTAAATCCCTGATTCACTGTGACTGCTCTAGCCACATTGGTCAAACTGTTGTGTATTCTGTTTGCTCCTGGGAGATTTACACTATTTCTTGGACTAATACACTAGTAGAAAATTAACCCATGAGATATTATAAAGTAAAATACCATCTCTCCATCCCTTAGCTACAAGTAATGTGTGTCTCAGAACAATGGAGGGTAATGGAGGGTCATACTATATGCACCATGTGTGCTATAAACTACAATATAAAAATTGTTCAGATTTATGATGGAAATAGCACTTCTTTGATTTCATGAGCTCAGGTTAAACCTAGTGCTATAAGTTCCAGTCACTGTGCAAGACTTTCTGCACCTCCAATTAAAGTGAAAGGGGATCATACTGCTAAAACTCTATACAAGTGTTTGAAAATGTAGAGGTTAATGTTTCTTTAGCTGCTTTTTTCTCATCTGTTTTATAGGAGTAAACTCCTTTTTGGAGATGACATTTGGCGGCTATCATTGGGTATTTGAGAAATGTACATTCAGGTTAAGTGTAGGTTCCAATGTATATGGTTGTTAACCTCAATTTCTACACCCCCTTTCTCCCCACTCTCACAATTGCCACTGAGTTGCAACAGATTTGATTTAAGGCGCTTAAAGTCTTGAACTAACTCAGTTTTAAGCAAATGCTGATCCAGTGAAATAGAAAATTATAAAACAAATAAAATGTTAATACTGACGTCCTGCCTTCCTCTTTGTACCTGTACTGATCTTTAACTGCTGGGGAAAGACTAACATTCTGAATAATACTTTATTCTTAGAAACAGTTCAACTTATCACCATATGACAATGTAATGATTTTTATTTGTGCCTTTATCTGTTTATAGCAATAGTGACTCCAAGGGAAGAATTTACCTGGCAGGTAAGGGCCCTTCACTTCACTTTCGGCACTCAGCTCTCCAGCTGGTTATAAATTGTCAGGCAATGTCTCCTTCCTTTTAGGGTAGGGGCAGGCAACCTATGGCATGTGTGCCGAAGGTGGCACACAAGCTGATTTTCAATGGCACTCACACTGCCCGGGTCCTGGCCATTGGTCCGGGGGGCTCTGCATTTTAATTTAATTTTAAATGAAGTTTCTTAAACATTTTAAAAACCTTATTTACTTTACACACAACAATAGTTTAGACTTATAGAAAGAGATCTTCTAAAAACATTAAAATGTATTACTGACATGCAAAATCTTACATTAGAGTGAATAAATGAAGACTCGGCACACCACTTCTGAAAGGTTGCCGACCCCTGTTTCAGGGTATGTCTACACTGCCCATGTTACAACGTGGCCGCGGCAGCGCTGTGACATGGGCAATGTAGTCACACTTTATTGCTGGGAGAGAGCTCTCCTGACGATAAAATATAACCCCAAATGACTAAAGTTTTCCACAGCACTGAAAGACTAAAGTTTTGGGGCTGAAAATGGCAGTGTAGACGCAGCCTAAGTCAGCATTGTTGTCTAGTGCTGAATACTTGAAATACCTGGAAGTAGCTGCTGTTGTTGTTGTTTTTTTTAACAATCATATAGTAGTTAATTCTTTAAGATTTTTGTTTCATTGTGCTTCAGTGCATTAGTACCTTGGCTAAATATTTGCCAGAGTCCAGGTTATTAAACAAGTGACCTTCATATGGAATTTGAAAAAGCCTCAGAAATAAAACCCTGTTTATTTCCTTAAATCTAATGAGAAAATTGTTCAACTATTTTTTTAAGATTTTGCAAAACCCAGTGCACTGAGATTGAGTCCTTTTCCATGTTAGATAAACCCTAGAAATCGTATTCTGAACCCTGAACTATAGTTACTCGAATGATTCTGGAACTTTGAGTTAATATTCAGCACTGGTTACAGTTGTTTTCCTAACAAAAAATAGCTTAAATCCATTAAAATGATTTTAATGGATTGCATTGATGGCCAAAAAGACAAAATGATGTTAAATGTAATTACCATTATTTTAAAGATGCGTACAGTGCATCATGTTAGTCTGAGGCTAGTTCTGTGCTGCCCCGCACTTCAGACTACAGGTTGTGTGAAGTAACAGTGTACACCAAAGTGCTGCGTTGTAACTCCACCATGTGGACATTTCAGGCACAAACTAAAAGGTTCCTTCATGTTGACATAATCCTCTTCAAACAGGACTACGTTAATACAAACTAGGAACCTTTAGTTTGCACCTGCTGTGTCCATGCAGGGGAGTTACAGTGCAGCACTTTGCACACTGCAATTCGTACCCGCTTAGTCCAAACTGTGGGACAGTGTAGACAAGCCCTGAGTTGGTAATATAAATGTGAACAGATGAGTTGATTACCATACTAATACAGTATTATGCTATTGAGCATCATACAGAGTCTTTTTAGTGTGCAATACCCATGCATGCTAAAGTATTTCATACTGTATTATTTCAGTTTCACAGTTTTGGATGTAGCTGCATATAATGTTTTTTACTTTGTAAAGGTTTCCTGATTTCTGCTTCTACACAACATTTTCTTGCTATACTGTATATAAAATGTCATTTGTTCCATATCTTTGGAATGTTGTAAAAAATGTAGAATCTATTATGTCTTTCAGTACAAATGAATTATTTCAATATTTACATTTTAATGTCTAGAAACATTATACAGTTAAAAAAAAGTGAGGGGGGGACCCACCAACAACACAGTATGAAAGACAAGTAACCAAAGTTGCATATTCTCCATGGCAAGATTCCTGGATTCTGTGGCACTCTAGTGTTGCATGCTGGAAATTCTGTGGCAGCGTCATCTAAGTTAAATTGAGGTTTTTAATGAACTAACTATGAAAATGACTAATGCAATCGTTATAGTAGCCCCTCTTGTTTGTTTTAATTTTACTTTGTCCCCACACTCTCATTAAGCAAAACATATTTTAAGGACTGCATCATTGAAGTTGTTGGGATGGAGAGCTGGGAATAATGGCATTAGGGAGGGAAGAAAGTTAGAGTTTTTGCCGTTCAGAAAGTCAGGAGAGGCAGTGTGGGACTGTGAAACAATCACAGTCGTATGTTTCTGCTAAAATCAAGAGTGAAAGATTTGTTAAGATTTAAATTGTTGTAATTATTCTTCAGGGTTGACCTCACTGAGATGAATAGTGCCGTTCAGATCTCTGAGTTATTGTTCTAGGCCAGGAGTGGGCAAACTTTTTGGCCCGAGAGCTACATTTGGGTATGGAAATTGTATGGCGGGCCATGAATGCTCACAAAATTGGTGGTTAGGGTGTGGGAGGGGGTGAGGGCTCCGGCTGGGGGTGTGGGCTCTGGGGTGGGGCCAGAAATGAGGAGCTCAGGGTGTGGGAGGGGACTCCAGCTGGGGGTGCGCCTAGGGATGAGGGGTTAGGGGTTCAGGAGGGTGCTCCGGGCTGGGACTGAGGGATTCAGAGGGCAGGAGGGGGATCAGGGGACGGGGTCAGGGGTGCAGGATCTGGGGGGGCGCTTACCTCAAGCAGCTCCTAGAAACAGCGGTATGTCCCCACCCCCCACCCCACCCCCCACAGAGGTGCAGCCAGGCGGCTCTGCACGCTACCCCGTCCACAGGCACCACCCTTGCAGCTCCCATTGGCTGTGGTTAGGTAATAAGGTAATAATTGGAGATATACCAATCTCCTAGAACTGGAAGGGACCTCGAAAGGTCATCGAGTCCAGCCCCCTGCCTTCACCTGCAGGACCAATTTTTGCCCCAGATCCCTAAGTGGCCCCCTCAAGGATTGAACTCACAACCCTGGGTTTAGCAGGCCAATGCTCAAACCACTGAGCTATCCCTCCCCTCCTAGCCAATGGGAGCTGCAGGGGCAGTGCTTGAGTCAGGGGCAGTGTCTGGAGCCCCCTGGCTGCCCATATTCGATGGAGCCGGTTAAGGGACGTGCTGCTGCTTCTGGGAGCCCCGCAGAACAGGGCAAGCCCCTGACCCCACTCCCTGGCTGGAGCGGGGCGAGCCCTGGACCCCGCTCCCCGATGGGAGCTTGAGGGCCGGATTAAAATGTCTGGAGGGCCAGATGCGGCTCCCGGGCCGTAGTTTGCCGACCCCTGTTCTAGGCTGTGTACATACTCAGAAATACAGTGGTTTACAATTGATTGAGGTTTCCGCAGAGTTTTTTTGTAAACATAACTAGTAACTTTTTTTACTTGAAAGCTTAGATTCTGGAGCACAGTTCTGTGGCAAGTGGTGGATTCTGTTGGGGAATATGCTGGGCCTTGCAAATAACATCATAATTTAAGGTGGCATTGAGAAGTGGCAAAGTTAGGAGTTTCTGAATATGTGGTCATAGAAGATCCATTGTGTCTACATATATTACAGCACATTTCTCTGCTGTGATAGCTCAGAATAATGGATGATCTTCCTTAGACATGCTGAAATAATCAGCCATAATGGAGTGCTTTGGCAGCCTTGATTTGTTCGTTGTGTCTCAGCCTGCCTTTCTTTAAAATGAAGCCAATTCTTGGTGGGAATTCAGGTAGTGGGATGGAAGTTTTGCTCTCATTTCCTTTCAGAAATCTTTAAATCAATATTCTTATGTCTGATTGTGTTCTAACTGTTGAAATTAGCTATACAGAAAGTTGGTCATTTTAATTTTATCGCGCCATGTTTACTATGTGAAGGTTGTATTTAATAAGGACCTCTAGCTTATTTTCATTATTATCAATGTTTATGGTACAAGGTATCTGCTGATTGATTATTTATGTTTGTAGTTGATACATTTTAAAATAATATTACGGCAGATCGAAGGACTAATTTCAATTATGCTAATGTGGAAAGATCATTTTGGTCTTGTCAGTACATTTCCATAGGTTGAGAATTTTTTTATCATGGGTGTCTTGCTGTCTGATCAGCTGTATGAGAGGCACTTACACTGCAGTCATTACCAGCTTGTTGTGCTTTTCCAGTGTGTACTCATCACACTGCAGTGACAGGCAGGTGATTGTAAAATAGGTAAATAAATCTATTTCCAACATAAAGCTATCAGTAGCTTTAAGGCCTCATCACCCATCTGGGGTTTTGGTCTAGTATCCAGGCTGGTGTCCCTTTTTACAAGTACATTCTTTACGACAACCAGGTTATAAAGAATATTTTTTAGGAGGGCAGTTGATCTCTCCGAGGAAAGAGCTGGATGTGAGTGTGACTACTCCTGATCTAAGAGCAATATTATGCTGTTCTGTATTGATTCAGATTTGGATACTTCCTTGCTGGTCGAAATCAGAATCGATACTAGAACCTCTGCAGATTGCTGGAGATGCCAAAGAATAAGTGACAAAGTGGATTTCTTTACCCTATGCACCTCTTGAGTAAAGGCCACACAGAATTCATGACATCTTCCTTTACCAGCAGTAGAGAGTTCTGAAACAGCTCTTAAAATGCTTCATGTAGACAGACTGCAATTATTAATGGCCTCCTGTGAAAACAAGCATGATGCTTCAGTGACCAGAGTAAACAAGATGCAAAGAATTTACAAGCCCTTGGATTTGGCTGAATCAAATGCAGAAAATGAAGAAAGATGTAAATGAGAGGAATAAGGGTGTAACTGAGATTTTAGTCAAAAGATTGACAAGGACAGCTAAAAGGAATGGAAGATCAGCAATGCAACCAGAACATTAGGATTTGCAGAGTTGAATGTGAAAAGGAAGACAGTGACACTAATAGGTGTGCAGAGAAGTTTCTTCCAAAATTTAGATATCAGCTTGGTACAATGAACAAATATATCTGCTGAGACCTTGCTGGTGATATTATAATATAACTTTTCAAAGTAGAGATAAGAACAGGCCTTTACTGAGAATTGAGTTCTTTGAGTTTGATGTCAGTTCTTAACATATCTGGATTTAAAACAATTACACAGTTTGTCAGACTTCCTGAGCATTAATGTCTTCATCAGCTCCCTCTGAGTTCTGTAGTGTGAAAATATATATTTTCTGGAGCACAGACATAGTGCCTACAATGCTAGAGAAAATGATAGGGAGAGATTGGTGTATACGATTCAGAAAGCATGTGTATAGGAGATAGTTAATGTTCAGTTTGATGAATGCGTGTGACTTTAAAATTATTTTTTCTATATTTGCTTAGAGGTCGTGATAGATGTACATTTAAATAAACTCTCTGCTGTTTTTCCTAGTTAGATATTAGTGCACATGCCTGCTGGTTAAAGAGCAACTGAATATTAAACCCCATTTGATATTTTTCTCAACAGTGTAAGTAATGCTTTTTATACGTATACATGTGGTTTGTGTGGACACAGCCCTATATATAAAATAATTCTAAATAAAAATAAGTAAATTGTAATGCAAGATTAAGAGCCTGATTCAACAACCCTCAGATTCATAGTTCCACTTCAATCCATGGCAATACTCATGTTACTAGAGATTGTCGAATCTGGTTGTGAGGCTGGGAAATTAAGCATAACGTTTGGGAAATTAAAAAGATGAGGTTCCTATAGCAATTTAAGCTCTGCTTTGTTGCGCATGTACTGTCGCTGTATTTGACACACATTTAACAAATTAAAAAGTAATATGCATTTTTGAGGTACACATTAGCAAACCTAGGAATAGACAATGCTATGTGTGGCAGAGCTATTTTGCTGTGGGAAATTTACCTCTTCCAATTTTTGACTTGTACATTAAGAATTAATGTATAATTCATGTGAATTTACATTTAAATTTCCTTTAAAAATGTTTCAGAATCTCTTCTAGTCCTGTGAAAGGAGATTTGTTGAGTTTCTTTAGCATTAAAGGATCTGTTGCTTCAATATCACAGAAGAAACCTCGACCACTCCTCAATTTAGAATCTGATCCTGGAATCATTTAGGCACATGAATAACTTTATGGCCATGGCAATATCACTAAACTTAGTGATACTACTTTTATGTCTAAGTGTTTGCAGGATTGGCACCCTCATTCGTAAGCTATTCAGAACAATGATAGTGTTCTTGATATGTGTTTGTATCGTACCTAGTACAATGGGGTCCTGATCCTGATTGGTGCTGTTGTAATATAAATACTATATAATAATAATGGGTCTGGGAAGAAAATTTGACCAGCCTCCTAACAGCCAAACCTATTTAAGTGCAAATATAGTTGAAACTTTTTTTACAGTAAGAAAACTTCATGCTCAATTTAAATTGCTCAAAAATCTCCCTTTCTAAAAAGTTTTTTTATATACTTTTATTTTGAAAAATGTTTAGAAGAGTGTCTCTTGTTAAAAGAAAGGATTTATCTGTATTGGGAGCTACCTAAGAGCCCCTATCAAGGAGCAGAGCCTCATTGTGTTAGACATCTGTATAAATGCATATTAAAAAGAGATAGTATCTTCCCCCAGCCTAGAAATGGGAGAAAAATTAGACTAGAGTTTGTCATCCTTTGTACTTTCTAGGTATCTGAAGGTATTAAAAAAATCAAGTAGATGTGGACATTTAGATTGACACAAAGCAGATAAAATGTCACTTGTTATGAAAATTAGTTTTATTTAATGTTATAATTAGTTCTTAGAGTAACCTCTGCATAGTCCCCCTTGCATCAAGTGGTGGAGTTTTTCTAGCCAGCAGTGTTAATTGAAGATGTGATAGTGAGATATGTCTGTATCAGATTATAATCTACATTTTGTATTATGAGTTGAACTCTCATGTCTAACCTTGCCCAAGACAAGGTTGTTGTAATGCAGAGGTTCCCAAACTTGGTTCGTGGCTTGTTCAGGGCTCGCAGCTCCTAGTGGCCAGGAATGGCTTTTTGAAGAGCCAACAAGTAGTGAGGCTCTGAATGAGAATCAGTAGAGAATGGAGTTCTCTCAATCTGAGAACAGATTTATGAGAATTTAGTACCAATGCTGTTTAGCACTCAAGAGATGCTGGGTTAGGTAACCGAGATGAAGGTTTTCAAAGCCCACTGAGGTTATTCCAGGTCCTAGACAGAACTTTTGGAAAACCTGAACAATGCTACTGATTTTATCTGGAGGGACTCCCAGAAACGGAATGTCTACAGCTTCAGGCTCTTGGAGTAAACCATTGGTGGATAACACTTCGCAGTGGTATTTAAATGAGAGTAGGATGATAGACCCAGATTTTTTAGGGTTGCTGACTCAGCAAATCCCAAAGGATCAGGGAACTATAGCGACACTTACAAGAGAAAATAGTCTGTGGATCTATGTTCTCAGAACCATACTCAGACAATATAGCATATGAGCCAGTTATGCTAGATATAAAGTATCACAATGTGAGATTCTCTTGAATCTGTGACAAATCAGGGAACCTTGGTGAAAATGATGTAGGTCTAAAACTCCTTTAGCAAGTGGTAGTATAGAGACTATGGACCATGCCAGCATTGGATCCGGTTGTCCTGAGCAAATCTGGGGATTTCAGTATTGTTGATACTGAGCACGAAGAAACTTTTCCAAGTGGTTTACTCAAGTTAACAATTCTGGATCTTGCCTCTGAACTACATTGATTCAGATGGATCATAGGATCCTATTGCCACTTGAGCTGGGTGTGGAGTCACTTCAGCTAAGGCTGATTTTAATGGCACTTTTAAGTAAGTGGCTCATCAGAGTCAATTGTCCTGAACCCTCAGCACTATTTCCTTTGACCCAAAACCAATTTTTTTTCAGTTTGTTGGAAAATTCAATTTTTGTTTTGGATTGACCTGAAACAAAAGTTTTTTCAATTTTTTGGCAACTGGGCGCTGCGAGTGTCCATACCTGAGGACGCTCAGGTAAACAAAGCATCTCGTGGCCCTCCAGGAGCTTACCTTGAACAAGCCGCAAACCGAGTTTGGGAACCCCTGTTGTAATGCATTCCAGACAGGTGGCCTGCCCAGAAAAGATGTTTGACACCTTGTTGAAGGGCCATCAACCGAGAAGCTACCACAGAGTAGTCTGGAGCCATTAACTTCAATTGTCCCTCAAATGCTGGCCCAGCCCCATGGGGCAAGGGATTTTAGATGCCAGCATAGCTGGTGGATCTGCAGTTTCTTAGCCTGGACATATGTCAGAAGAAGGGTGCTGTTCTGAGCAGGGGTGGGCAGATCATCACCATATGTAAGCAGGACTGAATGGAGAGAAAGAGCAGGAGGGATTCTGCGCAGCCTGAGTCAAGATTTGGAGCTTACACAGAGCTCTTTTCAGGTCTGGGAAATTTACTCAGAGTGTCACAGCTAAATACATGTTGAAACAGATAGTTTAGCATAAGTAGTTAACACATATTTCAAGGGACCATTCAAAGTGAAGTGGCCCATTAACACCCTTCCATTCATATGGAGGAAAGGGCGGGGAAAGGAGCTGGGGGTTTGTTAGTGGATTATAGATTGTTGTAATAAACCATAAATCCAGTGTCTCTATTCAGTCTGCATAAGGGGGGGCGTCTCACGACTAATATTTCATAAAGCTCTGTATCTCTCAAGTGCTTTATAAGAGTAAAGTTTCTGTGGTTAAGAAATTCCTTTGCTAAGCCTACAATCCTGGCTTTCCTGCCACCTTGTTACCAGAGGACTTTAACTAGAATCCCAGAGTGCCCACAGCTAGGTGGATCTCTACGGTAGTGTGTGTAAGTGACTGAGGGCACTTGGGAAAGCGAAAGTACTAGTTTTAAGGTGTATGGTGGCTGGACTGCAGAGTCCCGTGTCCCAAAGAAAGGCTCAGACAAGAAGCCTTAACTAGAGCTGTGCAAATAACCAATGTTTCAGTTTGATGACTGAACCAAAAAATTAAAAAAAAATTTGTTTCAGGTCAACCCAAAACAAAAATTGAATTTTCCAACAAACTGAAAAAAAATGGTTTTGGGTCAAAGGAAATAGTGCTGAGGGTTCAGGACAATTGACTCTGATGAGCCACTTACGTAAAAGTGCCATTAAAATCAGCCTTAGCTCAAGTAGCAATAGGATCCTATGATCCATCTGAATCAATGTAGTTCAGTGGCAAGATCCAGAATTGTTAACTTGAGTAAACCACTTGGAAAAGTTTCTTCGTGCTCAGTATCAACAATACTGAAATCCCCAGATTTGCTCAGGACAACTGGATCCAATGCTGGCATGGTCCATAGTGTCTATACTACCACTTGCTAAAGGAGTTTTAGACCTACATCATTTTCACCAAGGTTCCCTGATTTGTCACAGATTCAAGAGAATCTCACATTGTGATACTTTATATCTAGCATAACTGGCTCATATGCTATATTGTCTGAGTATGGTTCTGAGAACATAGATCTTCAAATGGCTAAAACATCTAGTCTAAGGTTAAAACCCCAGTTTTAAAAATGTCCAAGTCTATGATAAGGCATCAGGGGTCTAAACATGGGCATCAGTGCTTTGTTTCTGAAGTCATTTGTGACGGGTAAGTGTCACAGGACCTAGAGTCAGAAGGGAAGACTACCTGAAAAGACATGCAGACACATTGTCTTACTCTGGAAGGGGAGAACTATATAGTGATCTGACCAGATGGCAGAGTCACAACGAAGGAGCACCCCGCGTCCCAAAGAGAGCGGCCACTGGACAAGCAACCACCAGGAGGGGGTGCCAGACAGGACAAGAGCTAATTCCGAGACCTAGTCACAAGGAGACACATCTGCAGTGAGTCACCTTCAGTGAACACCTTCACATCAGGTCATAAAGAGCTTCTGCTCCACTGTCATCTGCCAGTGATAGATCAGTGGATTTGCAGACTATTTCTTATGTGAAATCAATTGCACAGTGATATCCCTCAAGATAACAGAGAACAATAATAAATAAATAAGTAGTTTTTGCAGCCGCTTCTGGGACCACATTGTCTTAGCACTGAAGTTCTTGGTTCCAATCAGATTGGGCCCAGATTGATCCCACATTAGGGTTCTGCAGTTGAAAACTGTTTTTCTAGCCTACAAGACTTCCTTTGATCAAGAGCAGAGACTGGTCTGTCAAAAGCACAGGTCCCTCACTTAGGACTCGGTCTGGCAGTATGTATTATTTAAAGGGAGTATGCCGAGGTTAAGCCTCTTTGGATACATCTATGCTGGAATAAAAGACCCAGGGCCGGCCCATGTCAGCTGACTTGTGCTCTCAGGGCTTGGGCTGAGGGCTTGCTGTGTAGATGTTCAGGCTCGGGCAGCCCCTCAGCCCAAGCCACACAAGCCCAAGTCAGCTGACCCAGGCCAGCCGCAGGTGTTTAATTGCTGTGTAGACATACTTTTTTTGGTATGTCTACGTTGCAATGTAAGTCCAGATTCGGCTGACTCTGGGTTAGAGAACCCAGGGCTTGAGCATCTACGCTGATTGTTAACCCTACATTAAGAATTTCCTAACCCAGGCTCAAATCTGGGGCTCTGGTTTCCACATAGCAGAACGTAGATCCAAGTCAAACCAACCATATCCCAGACTCCCATTGCATCCTCTTGAAACATGGCTGTGCTAGCCCTTTGATCATGGTACACTTTAAGAAAACTTGACCATCCAACCACACATTATAGGAAATTCGAATAGCCTGCCAATACATCCTGCTGAGCAGTCATTTTGCTCTGTGTGCTCCCAGCTATCAGAGCCAGCAATGTGGAGGAGGAGCCCTTTGAAGACCTTCTCTTGCTTGAACTTTCACTCCTGTGTCAGGAAACAGGCAGAGGTTCTGTGAGACACTGGTGGACATGTTGGCAGTGTTTTCTGACCCACCAAAGCACCTGACAGTTTAAGATGGAGGAGGACACAGACATGGCAGACTTGAAGTGGCTGATGCTCATGACACTTGGCACAGCTGTTGATGCCCCCTACCTAGCCTGGTACTTCTGGAGCAGGGCCATGAGCACAGACTGATGGGATCACATCATCATGCAGACCTGGGAGGACCAGCAGTGGGTCCAGAGCTTTCGCAGGAAGACAGCTACATTACATATTGTGAGCAGCTTGCCCCAACCCTCCAGTGTAAAGATACTGTGGCAAATTGCCAGCACTATTATGATGGGTCTCGCGCTCTCTCTTCTTTCGAGGGGGTTCAGGGCACCATTTCTTGCCCCTGAATTGGAATAGTAATTGCCCCACTAGTGTCCTTGAGGAGGGGAGTGGAGAGGGAGGGACCTGGGCCTGCCCTCTACTCCAGGTCCCAGCCCAGGGGCCCTGAGGATAGTGGTGAACCACTTGAACTGGCGGTTCCTTCCCCTGGGCTACTTCCCTCTCCTGCCCTTCAGCTTGTGGGAGGGCTTCCTGCCCTCCCTCTGCACAAGCCAGGTGCCCCTTACCTAGGGTCTTGGACTTCTTAGCCCACCGCAGCACTTCTCCAAACTGTCCTCTGCTCCCCTCCAAACTGTTCTCTGCTCCAATACCAATCTTCTCTGCTCCAACTCCTCCAAACTGTTCTCTGCTCCAATACCAATCTTCTCTGCTCCAACTCCTCCAAACTGTTCTCTGCTCCAATACCAATCCTTTCTACTCCAACTCCCACACTGTCTGATTGAAGCAGGGGTTTTTATCATGTGACTGAATGCAGGTGCTCTAATTGGCTTCAGGTGCTCTAATTGGCTTCAGGTGCCCTAGTTAATCTATAGCAAAGTTTCTTCCCCTTACAGGGAATAAGGCTCCCTTTTAACCCTCTCCTGCTGCCCTCTGGCCATGCTGTATCACAATACACATATGAGGGTGGCCTTCTCGGTCCAAAAGCCGATTTCCATAACCATTTGGAAGTTGGCTAGCCCAAGCTGCTACAGGTCCACTGCCAACCAGTTTGGTGTTGGAAAGTTGACTGTAGGCAATGTGATGATGGAAGTTTCTGAGACAGTCAGGCATGTGGTTTACCCTAAGGTGTCAGGCATCAAAGATATTCCTAAAGTAACTGCTGGCTTGGAGAAAATAGGGTTTCCAAACTGCACCTGGGCTATTTATGAGACTCATGTGCCCATATTTTGCTGCCCTCAAGGAGCACTTGGATACATAAACCAAAAAGGGTACTGCTCCATTGTTCTGCAGGCCTTTGTGGACCCCAGAGGTAAATTTGTGAATGTCAGCATGGATTGCACTGGGAAAGTTCATACTAGAGTTTTTCATTGTTTGGAAGTTCTGTTTCCAGGCTGGGACACTATTCCCACCAAATGACATTATCATAAACGAGTTACTGTCGCCACCATTATTCTGGGGGACCCTGCATACCCCCCTTTTGCCTTGGCTTATGAAACTGTACCCTGACTTCAGAGGCCCTGACAAAAGATGTTTTAATTACACTCTGAGCAGATGTAGAATGGTTGTTGAATGTGCTTTAGGCCGATTGAAATCATGTTGGAGATGTCTACAGACCCGTTTGCATGCCAGTGTCATCAAGGCTGTCCACACTACTGTGCCTTGCTGTGCTCCTCACAATCTTTATGAAACCAGAGGGGAGCCATTTCCTTCTGAATGGATCTATGACAGCAGGTCCGTTGAATCAGTACACTCAGCCAGAAAGAGCACCTACCACAACTGGAGCTGGATGCACACCGAGACAACAGAAGTCAGGAATGCTTTGTGTTCCCACACTATGGACTTGTATGGTCCAATGAAAGAGGGAGACTTGTACCTTTATGGGTGTGCTGGGGTGGGGGTGGGGAATGGGCCTCATTGTGTGGGGCATTTTTAGTGCTTGGGAGGGGTGTGGTTTATGAATGACATGACTACTTACCCCACTCTCTTTGATGATTCACAGTATGGATTGATGTAAGGAAGTGATTGAAGTATGGATTGATGTAGACAACTGTATCTATGAATAGTGTTTGCATACTAATTCCTAATTTTCCCTTCTCATTTATTTTCCTTTATTATTTCAGATAGACACTGTATGATGTGATGCAGTGATAGCAATACACTTTCTTGATAAAATAAAAAGCTTATTAATAAACTTGTATTAGGGAAGTACAACATTAACCCATTACCCGGCCAGCTGCCATTACCTCACCAAAACACCAGTAACAATAGAACCATAAAACCAAAAAACCAATGTATGAACAGGTGCAAACAGTGGAACTGTGTATGAGACACAAACTCCCTACTGTTGCATATTCCCTGCCCCGCCCCCCGGTTCTCCTTTCCCTTCTTTCCCCATTTGCTGTTCATTTGGTGCCAGGGGAGAGGGATGGAAGCATCCATAGGGGAGGTGGTCAATATGGAGGGCAGCATGGAGCAAAGGTGCCCAACCAAGCCACTCATGGGGGGCTGATTGCATGGGCCACCCAGCCATGGAGTTTTCCAAGCTGTTTCTGGACTATATCACATGATACCACACGGGGGACTCGGGCTGCGGTGTGAGTGATGCAGCAGGAGCTGCTACTTTTGTGGCCATTAGTGATATCAGCCACAGTTCTCTCTGCTGAGATCTGTCTTTCTCCTTTAGCTGCCATTCCTGTTCCAGGAACTGAGAAGCAAATGCCTACTCCCACGCTGAAACCCTGTCCTCAAGCTGTTCAGCCAGCCTGAGCCTTCCTGCTGGCCTCTTGCCATGCCTTTCCTCTAGGCGTAAGTCGCTCTGTCTTTGTGACTGGGCCTACTTGTTGGCCCTGTTCAGAACTTCAACCATAAATTCATCACAGAAACAATTCCTCTTGGAAAGGTCCATGAAGATACAGTGACCCAGGTTCTGCTGCAGTGGGCGAGCTGTGGATGTACAGCAGCCAGTAGAGGCCAAGGGGCCCGTAATAGGACAAGACACAGAGGGTTACTGTCTCAATAGTTCAGTGCAGAAGCACAGAAAAAATCCTTGTGGAATTTCAAGGACGTAAAATATTACTTTTCCAAACTGAACCTCAGTATATTATGAGAGGGATGCTTCAGATCACAGAAGCTCCCTGGACATGGCTGAGTTAATCGCAGCAAAAGAAGTCCAGAAACCATACTAAGTTAAAAATTTAAAGTTGTTTTATGTTTTCTAGAAATTGCAGCACTACTTGGGTTGGGGGACATCTTGGAGGACATAAAAGTTGTTGTGGTGCCCACTGGCAAAGAGAGATGTTATTCCAAGCTGCTGGTGGGAAACTTGCAGCGTATGCAAGCTAAGTATTCAAATGTATAGTGACTGAACAGAAAATCTGAGTGGAGTGGGCTGGTCAGCTGCCTTCCCCAGAAATGTGACTACCTATCCGGAGTTCCTGCTTCAGGAATAGTTTGCAGCTATCAGCCCCCAAGTTTGGGTTAGAATTCATGAGGGAATCAACAGGATGATGTTAGCTTTCGTGTGGCCTGTCTTGTTATGGCTTCATGCAAACATACAGAACTCCACAGCTATCCCCTTACTCCCCCTCTCCCTTTGCCACATTTGTGGGAAAAAAATTCTAATCTCGGTCAAATTTGGCACAAATGATTTTGTCACCTGCATGGACTACTTCTCACTGAAATGGACTAGATTTGTAAATGGAAAACATTTTCACCTTCATTCTCCCTCCCCCTCCTATTTACTCTTTCTAGGCAGCTTGTTACACCATTGAGTGGTTACAGAGCTGCGTATTTCCAGGCACGGCAATGTAAGGTTATTGTTTTTAAGAAACAGGAATGCCCTAGCAAAAATCTGTACCTTCTCAAGTAAGGATTCACTTTCAAGGCATTTTATTGTTTGTGTTTCCCAGTCACCATTTTGAACTACACATGATGAGGGGAGCCAAGCCACTGGTAGCATACAGTACTCCACTAGCAAATACGTGCTGCTAGCTAGGGCTTCTAACAACTTTTTAATTGGTTCATAAAACAGAAATCCCTCCCATTATTATATTCCATCATCATGCACCTCTGTTGGCTCTGTGCTTGGTGCAGTGCCCAGCACCCGGTCAAACCCATCATAAAATGGGCATGATGTCAGCAAGTTGCTTGAGGTGCAGTTCTGGTCACTATATCCACTCCCTGCACTGGTTGGGTAAATTTGCAACGCTGCCAGTTTCTTTGCGGTTTGCTGGTATGCATGGTCATTTCTGGTATTTTCACTAACGTCCACTGTTTTGCTGGCTTCACACCAGGAATTTACCAAAATCTGGCTGTGCTCCAGTCACCATGAAGCAACATGCTTTGCAAAATGCTTGTCCTGTTCAGTCTCCATTACAAACAGAAAAGACTCTCTGACGGTGTGTTTGCAGTTCGGTGTTCAGAAGACAATGGAAAGGTTAAACACTGACTACATGCTCCTGCATTGCACCAAGAGGACCTGAATCTGTTTCCTGGGAGTTGACTGGAGATTCTTGGAATAGAGAGGACAGAGGAAGTTGGCTCATGGGTTTATGGGATACTTTTGGCGAATTCCCAGGATCCAAGTCAGGGGGGCTGCATCAGCACTGCAAAGGAATAAGACTTGAATCCTGGGTCCCAGCTTGACTCAGACTCAATATCTCTAACCCTGCAGGATCCTGGGTCCGAGCCCAAGTCTGAGAGATTTGTGTGTAGACGGAAGGTGGGTGTGGGCTCAAGCCTTAGTCCAAAACTGGGCTTACCTTGCAGTTTAGACCTACCCTTTATTATCAAGGAGAATACTCATTATCTCCATTTCTGCTGGAAGGTGACTTCAGAGTAAAACAAGATCCTGCATCATTGACAAACTTCCTTTTTCAGAGTGAAATAGGGAATTCTTCTCTGTTCCCTCTGATACTATTGGTTCGGAAGATCTATCTGCAGATCAGTTGAGACACATCCAAGATGATGTCGTAGGTATAAGTGGATCGGCAGTAGGAGCTCAGAATGCAAGTCAGTACACCTCCACTGTCTGCTATTGGATTTATCTGCTCAAAATGAGGTTCAGTGGATGAAAAATATCTGTTGTGCAATGCTTCCTTCTGCTGCTGGTCAGAAGGGACCTGTGCAGTCTCCAATAGTGGTCCAATATGGGGACCTGGCCATTGCTACCTCCCCACAAAGAGCTCTGTTGCAGCAGAAGCTGGTTGACTTGTATCTTTTCATTGATTTTTTAGCAGTGACACCATCACTGTGGCATCTGAACACTTACAAGGGGGGGAAAAACACAAACAAATTTAATAGCAGAACAGCGTTGGCCTATGTGTTTGTAGAGCACCTGGAATAATGGGGCCCTGATTCTGACTGGGGCTTCTGATGCTATTGTATAATATGAAAATAACAAAATCCCCAGAATTTAATGTTTGAGCCACCAGATAGATATGTCTCGTGCTACTCCAAGAAGTTAATCAAATATAACAATTGATCTTTTATAGGGACATAGAAAGTGTGCACATTAGCTTCTTTGAAATCACCCAAATATATGGTTAACATTTGTTTTATATTTGCCGTTTGCTTTGAGGCAAATACTGACGTGCTTGCTCAGTTTTCTGTTCGGACGCAGGCGAACTCCCATTAAAGGCATTGTGGGCTTGCCTGAAAAATAACTGAGTGAAAACCTGAGCAAGGACCTCAGGATTAAGACTGAAATATATTACTTGGTGAGGTTGAAAAGAATGGGGTTAAAAACAGTATGGGAATGTGCATCATATAACATGTCTCTTGTTTACTTCCATCTTTGTACTCAATGTTGTCAGAATAGCTCAGGGTATAGTATTTTAGGTTCATTGCTTATGTAGATCCAGTAGGGGGAGCTCACAGCATTGGTTTGTCAGCTTTAAAATGTCTCTCTTTCATAGGTGATTGAACTAGATTTTTTAAAAATCTAGAACCTGAAGAGTATTTTGCAACAGATTGGAGGAGACACATACTCTCCTCTATTTCTGGGCACATGATTCTCATTGTCATTAATGGGAAAATCCTGCCCACAGATGAACAGGAGACTGTTGCAGAATATTTTAAAATTGGATCCAAATTTGGGCCTAAATTGTCTGAGTCTCTCTCTTCTGTTTGCCCTCTGCTGACTAGAAAAAGTGGCATTAGAATGAAGAGGTCTGGAATGTTTCAGTTGTGCACATGTGCTTAAATCCTGTTAGCTTTGGCTCTTTTGTTCAGTGTAACAGTTAAAACAACCTCTTACTGAATGGAGAATGATGTTGGTATGTGTATACATGTGTAAAGACAAAGATCTCTAGGGCTATAGAAATCTGCAGTGTCTAAGTGGAACGCAAGGAGGACAACAGATCCTCACATGCAATCCATGTGTATGAAAAAAACTGTCCTTTCAGTAAGGATTCATATAAACGCCGTTCTCTGTGCTGTGAAAATCAAAAAATGCCTTTGAAAGAGTCAGTACCATAATAGCAGGACCTCTTGAGGAAAGATCTAGGATCTTTCTAGGTTCCTTTATGCCAGGTAAAGGGTCTCTCTAAGCCATTGATATAACCAGGGGGAATTTCTACAGAGCAAAAACTGAGGAAGACAGATGTAGGCTATCTTTTTAGGACCCCCCTCCCGAGCATAGCACCTTGGAGATTCTGAGCAGTGCTGCCATTGGGGAAAGAATTCCATAACTTAGACCCGTGTTCTCAACCTGCAGCCTGAGGGCTGCTTGCAACCCAATCATCACACAGCTGTAGTAGCCCATGTGACACTGTAAGGGCCATATGGGTAGTATGTAGTGTGGATGCAGCCCACATAACACACATGAGGCCCACAATGGTAAATAGGTTGAGGACCTCAGACGTAGACTCTCCAGGGCTGTCGAAGGTGTGCTGGGTACTGCTTCAGCCGCCAGAACTGCCTAGAATCAGGAGGGTGTAAAAGTGGCTTAAAGCTATTCATTCCTCTCTTCCCTCTATTTGTGAATTTGTGCTGTGCCTCGTAGAGTATATCTTCACTGCAAGTGAAGGTATGTTTGTAGCATGGAAAGACATGTCCATGCTAGCTTTAATTTAGCTAGCATAGGTAACAGTATGTAGACATGATAGTACGGGCTAGCAACCCGAGTAGACACCTAGAGTCTCCATCAGGCTTGTACTCAGGCTGTTACCCCAAGAACAAGCCTGTGGCACCATATCTTCACTACTACTGTTACCTGCACAAACCAGATTAAAGCTAGCATGGAGATGCAGAAACAAACAGACCTTTACTTTGCAAAGAAGACATATCCTTAAGGGTGCACACCATAGACTCTCACCACCATTATTTTCCTGGGGTAACAGTTTTCATGAAGGTTGCAATCCTTTCTTAAAACTGGTCTCAGTAGCTCAGTATTTCATAATGTTGTGAGTGAACTAATGCAAAACAGATTACTTTGTATATGACATAGAATTCCAGAGAAGACAGCAGATCAGTGGTCCATTGCTTTATACAATATTGGCTGTGAAAATAATATATTTAATTCCTTTAAAAAAATGAGATTAGTTACAATCTCAAATCAGGAAATGCCCTGGGTGATATTGCATGTTTAACCTGAACTTTGACCCCTTGTGTGTCTGCACTCGAATTGTCTTGAGCTAGGTGATCATATTATTGCTCAAATACTATAATATACTTTTTTCCTACCACCTGAGGGCTTCTCTTCACAGTGCCTTAGTCTGCACTGGCAAGGATGTCAATTCTGATGTTCACCAGCATGTCGGACATTGCCTGGCCTGTGTGGTCCCTACTGGCACACGCTAAAAGTTCCATAGTGCACTTCAATGTAGTTTGGTTTCTTCAATCAAGCAGACAAAGATATATAACAAGATCCAATGGCTAGAAGTTGAAACGAAGCAAAATCAGGCTGGAAAAGGCACAAAACTGGGGAAGGAAGGTTGAAATTTATGACTCGGACGACAAAAGACAGAATACATGAGATGCTTCATTGAGACAGACAATGAGAAGCCAATAAAACTAGATGGTATAGAGTTAAAGTCTGTACAATTTAAATATTTCAGTTCAGTGTTAAGCTGTGATAGGGATGTGGATGTTAGGAGTCATATGAAGAGCACCTGGGTCAAATGGAGGGAGTTGACAGGAATTCCCTCCAATAAGAATATGCCAAGTAAACTAAAGAACAAAGCGTATAACACCATGATTAGGACAGCCATGATGTATGGGTTGGAATGCTGGCCAAAAAGGAAGAGAGAACCACTGCTTTATACTGTTGAAATAATAATGCTCAAGTGGATGCTGGGTAAGATGAGAGCTGGCAGGCTACTCAGTGAAATAGTCTGAGCCATGATGCAGGTACCCCTCGTGGAAAAGCTGAGGGAGTATCAGCTAAGGTGGTTGGGTCACATGAGACAACGAGATGCGAGATATGTTGGTCAAAGAGTATGCGATCTAGTGGCCACAGGACAAAGACCACAAGGAAGGCCCAGTAAAAGGTGGTTTGAGTCGCAGAAGGAGGACAGAAAGAAGGCTTGTGTCTGCTTGGAAGACACACTCGACAGCAGTGCTTGGAGACAAAGAACAAGAGCCACCAATGCCAACTAGCAGGACAAGGCAAAAGCAAAGGACAAGAACAACACTGAAATTTAGTATAGCAACAATCTACACTGAGGAAAGTGTCTTGGACTGTATTTGGTCAAACTTTAGCAAAATTGAATCTTGGTTAGAATTCTAAGTTTGCTTAATGGTTTCAGTTCTTAACTATTGCAGACTCAGTCATTCTAGCTGTAATATAGCTGTTTTCTCCTTGTTTCCTGCCTGCTGCCATAAATTTGAGTTGGAGATTTAGTTGTCACAAGAGGAGGTGGAAACATTTTATCACTTTCCCTTCCCTGTTTCTGCTGGAGGTCTCGTTGGAGAACCTGAGAACTGGGAACTTTTTCAATGCTATACTGATGGAGTTTTTTGAATGTTTAGCAGAGATCTTTCATCTGACTTGTTCAGCAGCTGTTAGAATTAAGTTAAGATGTTAAAATTAATTTTTTCCCTTTTATATTCTCAAATTTCACTTTTTTAGTACTTGTAATATAATCCTACTAGTTCTCCAGTCATCCATAGTGTTACAAGAAAAAGAAACAGATGAAACAGTTTGATTCCTTTTATATTTTATTATTCTGTTTGCAGAAGCATCTAAAATGTGCTAGACTCTAAATACAAAGAAGAAATAGTTCCTGCCCCAAAAAAACATATAAAAAAAGAGCAATAATCCTCCCCTTCTCCTTCCAGGAGCTCCTGTAAGGTCCAAGGGTATGTCTGTGCTGCAGTCAAAGGTGTGATTGCAAGCGTGGGTTGGTATACCTGCAGTAGCTTTCATCTAGCTAGCATGGTTAAAAATAGCTGAAAAGACATGGTGGCACAGGCTTTAGCACAGGCTGGCAATGCAAGTATGTACCCTCAGTCCCACAGTTTGTACAGCCCATGCTGAAGCCCGCACCATGGCATCTTTTTCATATTTAGCTGTACTAGATAAAGTTAGGTAGTGTGGATACACCAACTCATGTTGCTCTCGCACCTTCAATTGCATTGTGGGTATAACCTGTGAGTTAAAAGTTCCATAATCCCCTATGACCTGAACAGGGATGCATCTTGACAAACCTGCAGTTACAGGTAAGTAACCTTCTCTTCCTAATTAAACCTCACATCCCCCTTTCTGGGGAGGTAAATAAGTGTTAGTATCCCCATATCACAGATGAGAAAACAAGGTTTAAGTGACTCCCCCACCATCATACAGCAAATACCCATCACACCAAAGCTAGGTCTTCTAGCTCACCAGCCGAGTGCCTTCCATTGCCACTTATGCAAGTCACTCACCCTTTCTGTGTTTGTTTGTTTGCCTGTCTCTCAAATGAGCTTGTTAAAAATGCTTTGGACTTTTATCTTTAAAAATCAAAGCACTTGCCAAAAGGGGTAAGCAAGCATGAGCAATCCCATTTTACAGCATAATTAAGCACATTGATTTGAAGCGATTTTTCTGTCATTACAGGAGCTGTCATCTTTCTTTTCATTTTGTTGTTGACACATTTGTTGAGTATTATTACTGTTGTACTTCTGTCATCTCTGGTCTTTTTAGATTAACTAAATAGCATCATATAAAGTATCTTAAATGAATTGCACCAGATTGACCCAACAAAAGATTTTGCATTTCAGGTTATCAAAAGCTACTCTTCCCTTGTACATAGAGGTACATCACTAATGTTATTGCCTCTGAGTAAACAACAGTTTGCCAATAAAAACACCCCCCAGAATTCCAGGAGGAAAATGTATGCAAGTTCCCTAATTCCTGCCAATAAAACCCTGCAAGAAAAACTTGTAATTAAACTTGACCTTGTGCAAGAGTAAGGTTTGATTAATCATGGTGTGCTACTATTAACATAGTAAAATGGGAAGGAAAAGGGACTAGGTTATCCACAACCTTCAGACCAATCTGTCTCTAATTACCTATCTACTTTTAATTAATAGAAGCTTCAGTGAATGTCTGCAATAGTCCTGTGTAATCTGCATAATAAATATTACCATAGCTTTTCCATTCACTATTTAAGAATCACCTCACATACCACTGAAATGCATCCAGCTCTGGGAGGAAATGTAACTGTTTTTAACAGGTGCATCATGACAGTCTGGACTATAATTGAATACCACCTTATCCAGTTGAAACTGTAGGAACATTTAGGTCAGCAGATTGCAGTTACCCAAACTGTCACTTGGCCAGAACATCTCTGTTCTTGCAGTAAATGCTGCAGGATTTTTAACTGACCCCTGCTGGTTACAGCTTCATTCTTACGTTTAATAAGAAGGTAACAAGAAGTGCAGTGCTTCCTAGCACTATGCTGAGACATACACTATTTATTTATTTCCATTAGTGACCTTGGTGTGCTAGCTGCTTTCCAAACAGAAAAGAAGGGAATGCCCCTGACTGACTTCTTGGGAAGCATAGCCTACTTTAGTCACCTGAGTTTTTCCTTGTAGATATCCTTCTACACCAGTTACTGAAGATCCACCAGTCAATCCTGGAAAATGTATGCTGAGCACATGTTCTTCATATCACTTTATTTTTTTGAGAATTTGGCTCTTTCCAATAATTTAGTAGTGAGGTTCTAGATGTTTTATCTACTGTCTCTTGTGCAGTTATCCTGGGAAAACATCTGCATTGTTACATAAATAAAAGATGCTCCAAGGGAGCTCCGGTTTCTCCTGTTAACTACTGCGAAACATCTCACACAGCACCCTGCCCCTCCCCTGACCATATAAAGGATAATAGGCACCTATATAAGAAAAAGCCCCAAATATCGGGACTGTCCCTATAAAATCAGGTCATCTGGTCACCCTACCCCTGCCTCAATAAATAAATAAATAAAATCTTTATCCATAAATATGTATATCTGTTACTCCTGCGGCTTTAATTTTGTACTTTGTTTCAATATTACTTAGTTACTTGACTTGTATAAATAGTTTTTTAAAAAGCAGCACTTTTCAAAGTGCTTGTTGTTCTTGGCACAGGATCAGTTCTGGTGTCCAACTGGTAGGACCTGAAACTTGTTGTTTAATAAGTGCCTGTAGTCAAAACAGTTGGTGTATGCAACGACTGATCTGGTATTTGTTGCAGCAGGTCATCTGCCTGATTTCTAACACATGCACAATACCTAATCACGTTGCTGTATTTCTCTGACGGAGTCTGTGGTAATGTGAATCATTTCACGTTCCAAAAGTACAACATGTTTACAGTCATCGTGGAATCAGATTACGTTGGCAGCGCGTTCTTCTCTGTAAGTGGTTTCAGTTTACATTTCGTCTTCTAGTAGGGTATTTGCATAATTTTGCTGATCCTACTTTTTTGTAGACCTTTTTAGAAACGGGGAGTCGTTTTAGCTGTTTAATTTTAGGAAGTGGAACTTGTATCTGTTGCAAATGAAGAAACGTGCAGCTCAGAGGTTGTTTTAGCACTTGATAATTAATTTCCAAATGATGTCATTTGACCTAGTCAGGAGTGTGTACTACTTGCACTGCTTTTTAGCAAAACAACAGTACTTTTCTTTGAATTGGCTGTTTATTTCCTTTGTCAGTTTACAAGAAGGATCAAAATGAAACTGACTGTGCCATTTCCTTTACTGCGCACAGTGTAAGGGTGGATACAGTTTGCGGATATTGTTTCCAAACGTTTCAACTGGACTTGGAACAGTTATTTTGTCAAACTCTCACTGGTAAAGTTATCCTTGGATCGTGCAACACTCTGCTGTGGTTTGTTGGCATCAAATCTGAGTTTATTTTTATCTAGCCTCACATATTTGGTTTTGTAGGGTTTTTTTTAGATTGTTGCTACAAAATGAAAGTGCTTACAAGGTGATTATAAGCTCTGGTTATGAAGCAACTGCCAGTTATTGCAAGATGACACTCTCTGCCAGTACTTCAGTTGTTCAGTTTTCTGGCTCCTAACTAGAATTGTTTTGGGGAGGGGGAGTTTGTTGTTGTTGTCGTTGTTTTTAATTAGAACTAATGCCAAGCACACTTTCAAACTTTGACCTGGAATTAGTACACTGTAGAAGATTTCATACAATATTTACTGAAATAGAAGGTAATAAATTGCTCAACTTTGCACAGTGAATAGCTGTGTAATTAAAATTCAGAGTATAGAACTCAGAGAAACAATATTTTGTGTGTGCACACTGTACGGAATTGTCATGAGTAAGTAGCACATTAACAATTATGGCATAACAGTTTAATATATCAGAATCAGATTGTAAATGAGATACGACACTTCATTGAACCATTGGTTAAATATTTTAAACAAAGAGAGATAAATAGCATTTATACTATACTGAAGGTCATCTGATTGTTCAGTCTGACCTGATGTAAATAATTTGACCACAAATCTTGTACAGCTCAAGAAAGACAACTTAAAGACATTTCTATAGTGATAAATGTGAACACTAAGCTGAGTCTTACTGTATTGTAACTGTTTACTGCCGGCAGAATATTTTTAATACATTTTTTTCAGCAATTCAGTTCTGCTTCTCCTAATGGAATGTAATACAGAACTGTGAACCAAAGTGCTGAGTTTACTGAATTATTCATGAATTAAATTTAGAATGAAAATACCATTTTCACCCTCTTTGGTAGATTGCCTTTTTATTTGACTTTTTGAGGATTATAATCTTGAGACTGGAAAGTTTTTAAAAAAGAAAAAAAACCACCACCAAGTTTTTGCTTTAGGCTCTGTCTACACAGGAAGTCAAATCATGGTAAACTGCAAATGTGTTTGAACATGACAGTTGCTATATAAATAAGGTTCTAGCATGTTTTCTCTGACTTTGTGCACAGGGATTTTTTGGCCTGATAACTACTTCCAGGCAATACCAAGAGAGACTGAGGTTTTTCATTTGGTAATGGTGTTTGCTCTTCTCTCCCACGCCGGCCAGAACTGTCCCTCTCTGAGCCTTCCCCTTCTGCCATTTTGCAACACTTTGTGATTTTGTATCTCCCATTGATGCACAAGAGACTGTTTTGAAAACTGTTTTGTCTTTTTCCTAGAATTGTTTGTGTTAATGGAGATAAGCATTTTGGATGAAAGAGAGGTTTACTGTGAAAGAAACACATACTTGTGTTTTCAGTTTCCCTCAATTAAAAAACTGAGGTTTTAACATCAAAATATGATCTGTTTTGCGTACACTAAAACCACTGTAGGATCCAACTTTTTAATCTAGTAAAATATGAACAGTTGACACAAGTCATTAGAATTAATAAGCATGGACTGAGTACATTTGGGTTTATCTCCTCTGTACTTCAGAGACTACCTCATATTTTATCCTAGGAGTGGAGATCAGCGGGGATGCTTGATCTTATGAGTGTAGTCGTCAGAGAGCTAGGAACAAGGCATCCTCAGAGACAGGTTTTCAACTTTGGAACTTGCTGCATTTTTGCCCCCTCTTTTCCCCTGACACTGGTCGGACAGAATCTGAGTTTGTTGACCTTCAGAGCACACTGTATTTCCATTTTATGGTTTTTTTTGAGGGGATGGAATTGAGGAGGAAGGATTTTAGTCTTCAGTTTTTGTGGATTTGAACGTCCTTATTGATTGTCATTTTGTCAAAGTGATTATTAGTGTATTTTTAAAATTATGTATCCGTATAAGCACATAGGTTGAGCACGTGCTATTGTTAAAAAATAAATAGCCTCTCATGTCACTAGGTAATTGAACTCATTCGCTTCTGACCAGGAAGTTGAGATGTTGCTCTTCCTCCAGAATAGCTGTTGTTTCCCAAAGACCAGCCAATGAATTTCCAGTGGAATTAGTAAAGTGGTTCAGAGACCAGAGCTTGAGGACTTGGGCCATTGCAGCTGAGGGTTTGGGAAAAGTAGAGGATTACATGAACATTACATAAAAGTAGAGGTGGTGCATGAACATTACATTGTGTGGTGGGCTGGAAACTGAGAACAGTGCTGGAGATTCAGGGATCATCTAGTCTTGCTCCCCAAACAGCATAAAGACATCACATCTGGTGTGCACAAAAATCTGATTTGGCTGGAACAATTGGATTACATCCATGTTTCCATGGGACATGGAGAGTTTGCTGGAACAGTTTAATGATCATTTGCAGTGCTATTCCGAAAAGGGAAACTTAGTTGTATAGCAATAAAATGAACTTTAGGATCTCGTAATAACATTTTAAATAAAACAAGCTTCAAGTTGTTTATTATATTTTCTTTCTTAAAATGCATGTAAGTTAATCTAGTGGGGGAAAGTTGAACTCTGTTCTCAGAGATTAATGCTGCTAAGATGTTAACTCCTTGGCAGCAGAAGCCAAACTTTGTTGCTGTGAAGTCAGTTGCCGCAGTGGATGAGCAGAAACCCACAGGCAGGCACAAAAGGATTAATGTTGTAAAGAGGATTGCAGCTCTGCTTGTGTTCTATCTGACAGATTACAAATGCTTGTGGATTTGACAGTAGTTCTTTTATAAAATAAATGCACTATGCTTAGTTATTTATGGGTAATGCAAACGTATCAATTTACAAACACTCCAGTAAATTTGTGGTGATGTCTCCCAAATTTTATACCTACTCGGGTGAACAAATGTATTTATAGCATTGCAAGATATCTGCAGAAATTGCAACAGGTGTGGAATTCCGTTTAGCATTATAATTACTTGTATTGATTTATCAGAGGCACATATCTAGCATTAGTTACTTTATAGGATTTTTTAAATAAAAACAGAAGTGTACTTGCTGGGATGACTAGGTTATTTGATGCATGTACAGTGATTATGCTATTTAACGTGAACATGTAGGACCTTATTTTCAACAGGTTGTACGCATATAACTTCGCTTGCACTTCTGTGCCTAATTTGCATGCACAATTACCACAGGTGCATGTAGAAATCCCATTTTTACATGGACAAATGGCCAGTTACAGCCTTATTGGATATTTGTATGTGCAAATACCTAATGGGAGAGTACAAATTGTATGTGCATTTTTGTGTGTGCAGTTGTGGTTTTTCTTTTTTCCGTTCTTTTTATTGGCTATGTTTTGGCAAATCAATAGAAATGTAATCTGAAAAATAAAACAAGCTTAAACAACCAAGTTTAATTTCCAGGAACTTGCAAAGGGAAGAATGCAGCCATTCTATTTAGGCAACTGAGTATGACAATGGACGTGATATTTGCTTTTTCATATGTATAGGGAGGTATATATTTTTCCAATTATTTCCTGCAGTCCTTAAGGTATTTTCAGCTGAGGCCAAGTAATATTTCTGGTAATTCTCAAAGTACCTGCTGAAAATGTGGAAGGTTATTTATAGCCATGTTTTGTTTGTAGGTGTTCAGAGATATGGAAGGAAATGCCAGATATAGCAGTCAGTACAGATAACAAGAAAGTCAGCCATTCTCTTATGCTTTAGGTAAAACATTAAAAATTGTCCTGGTAACCTTTCCTCCCTTCCCCCAAACACATACACATTTTAAAAATGGAGGGATAAACTATTATATATTAACATAGTGCTTCTTATTTCTGACATTTCACATAACTTACAAGTTCCATTGTGAATGTATTGCTTTGCTCTTGGGAATTAATCGATTGGTAAAATTTTTGATGGAACAAATCAAACTTGCTTGATTGAAAATTATGTATAACGAGGACTATATAAAAAAAATTTGAATCTGCTCATGTATGTGATTCTTTAGATGACTCTGAAATACTGATCATCCGAAATGGTCAATATGTGTGTCTGTAAATTAACCTGAGTGTCTTTCTTTCCAGAACATTTATTTTAATTATCAGTTAATGGGATATATCACCCTCAACTACTACATCCTTGGGTATAATGCTTAAGGTATCATTTTCTAGAAGGCAGTCAGTCTTGACAAGACTAATAGCTGAACTGATAGTCTGAGCAGTCCATGCTGAATATTTAAGGAGGAAAAGGTTTTACCAACTGTTTTATTCACAGGGAGTCTGTCATTGTAGAGGTTCTTGGTTGGTTACATAACAGTACCTTGTCATCAGAATCTCAAGAGAGTAGTGGTAAAATTTAGAATATAATTCAAATTTGTTTTGTTTGGCAGGACAAGGTAGATTAAATTAAAACATTTGCAGTAAAAGAGTTATAGGATGTTACACTGGTCCACAACCAAATTGCATAAAATAATGAATACAGTTTAACTAAATAAGAAAAGTAACAGTACCTTTCAAAAATTACTTATTGCAAGTAAAACTGTTGTCAGAAATCTGAAATACAAAATCTGAAGAATAATAAAAGGTGATCTGACAAGGATATTTTTGAAAAATTGAACTTGTCCCCTCTTTTTACTTATTGATGTTCGTAAGTTTTTTCTTTTACTGGGTGACCAGATAGCAAGTGTGAAAAATTGGGACAGGGTTGGGGGGTAATAGGAGCCCATTAAAAAAAAAAGCCTCAAATATCGGGACGGTCCCTATAAAATTGGGACATCTGGTCACCCTACCTTGGTGGTTTCAAGGCATGTTTATCATGAGTCTGACAAGTTACTTGAAGGGGTGGGGGGTAGGGTATTGAATCTTTAAGAGAGGCTTCCTTTATTCAAAGTGTTGTTTAGTCATTGATGTTAAATAGGTTTATAACAAAAACAAAAAAGTTTAAAACATTCTGACTAAAACTCTCTTCCATTTCTTTGAGCTCTTGTAATATCACCATTGCACTGGTTTTCCAGGAATCACAGTCTTCTAAGCTAGACAGAACCTGAATGGTCACTGTAAAACAACATGCAAGGAAAAAACTAGGGTGGATGGAAAAGAATCTTTTCTAGCCACTTGTATACATGCTAAAGAAGCAAAAAGGAGTATAACTCTAGAGAAGCAAAAAGGAATACACCTCCACTTTTGTCCCTGTTTGCACACCGCCTTTAAGTATTCAGCATATAGTTCCCAAGGACTGCATAGATGTCTGTCTACGATAGATATTATTTTATTCTTTGCTTCTTCAGTAGAGGGCAGTGCCATTGGTTATTGGAAATTAGCAGTACTGGTGACATTTAGGAATTTGTCTTGCTTCCAACTAAAATCAGTGGTAAAATTCCCATGACTTCAGTGAGAGCAGGATCGGGCCCTTACGGGAAGAGTGAGTGTGGGGAAGGATGTGGAAACAACTTGTTTGACTTTCCTATTACAATTTAAGTCATAGATGAATCTTCCTGACAATGGTGGATTTGTACTTGGGCATACGCCAGCCAAAGTATTTTCATGTTTTGACCCTATCCTAGAAATCTGTGCTTAAAGATCGTTGAAATACCAAAAACAGAAAGTGTAACTCTTTGTATGCACAATTAGTCATTCAAATGCAAATCGTTTAGATTGAGCAGCATGATGCTATCAGCTCCTGTTAATATGCTTTTGGTTAATGGAATGGCCTTGAGTAATAGTGCAATAGGTAGCATTCTGCTGGATTTTTCATTTTAGGTTTCTTATTTGATGGGTTTAGACAAGAACTATTTCCCTGTATTCTGGCCCAAAACTTAATTTACAGGTTCTCAGCACAGAAGCAAATAATTTTAGTTACAGCAGTCAATTAAAGTAATTTAGGGTTTCTTTGTTTACATTGGGTGAGGGAATTCTTTGTACCATATGGAATGTAAGAGCAACATCTTTATATTATTTTAATAATAATGGTGCTAAGGGAGAGGAATTGTGGATGTGTAGCTAGAGATTGGGATTAGGAGCCTAAAGATGTTAGCTCTGTTTCTGGCCCTGTCATTGATCTGCTGCATAATGCTAGGCCAGTCACTAAGGATGAGAGGGTTCCTTCTAGGTAAATTGCATGGAGCTACTGAGAATGAGAACTCTTGTCTCACGCTCCTCCTCACTGCATAACACTCAGCCCACCCTTTTTCTTTCTCCTACATCTCTGATCTTCACCTGGCTCCCACTGGTGGTGCCGAAACAGGATCCTGGGATCTGGTGAAGTACCCCTCGCTTCCTGGTCAGCCAGCAAGTGCTGGCAGGCTGCTTTTCAGCACAAAACTGCTCTGGCTGGAAGGTTCCCACTAGCCCCAGACTCTGCTGCAGCAAGTGCATGCCTTCTGCTTTCGGGATGAATGAGGGCATAGGAGCAGGCAGCACAGGGAGTTGGCTCACTGTGAGATAGCAGGCCAAGGAAGGGGTGACTTCCAGTAAGGAAGAGGCAGGACCAGTCAGGCCTTAGTGCTGACAACAGTTCCAATATAGCACCACTTCTCATGGGCCAAGGACCAACGTGTGCTACTTCTAGAAACTACATCAAGGTTACAGGGCTAGCTTCACCTCTGTCATCTGAGTACATCCATTCATGTCTTGGGCCTTCTGCGTTTGCCTCTCCTGGGATATGGAATTCTGCAGTTCTCCCACTATTAAAGTGGGCCCTGGGCTACAGTACCTTGTGTATCATCCATTGAGTTGCTGACCCTATAGCTCCAACTGGATTCAATACCTGAAGTTCTTCCCTTCAGGAGTCTGTGACCAGTGGTATACAGTGGTCAGACAGACTTCTTAAACCAAAGTATTGTTTAATCCGAACAGTAAGAATTAAGCATTTAGAGAAAAAAGATTCTTAAACAGTCTTACATGCTTATCTCTTACATGCTTATCTCATTTAACTAAAGCCTGTAATGAGGGCTAGGCAGACCTAGCTTCTTCAGCCATCCCAGTGGGTGAGTCCTGAATGTCAGGCTGAACAGTTCCCCAACAACTGCCTGACTTCTGGACAGAGTCTTTGTAACTGTTTATAGTCCTTTTGCTCATCTGGCTCCCAGCATTGTCCCCCACCATGGCAAACACATTTTTGTAACTTGGTTGTAGCCTGGAGGAAGAATCTTCGCTGCCAATAGTTTGGGCATTGTCTCTATAACCCTGAAGTGTTTTCTGCAGAGGTGGCTTATCTTGAGCTATTCTTTGTTCTTTCTATTTGTTTTCCTTGCAGTCCATAATTAAACCAACATATTCATACAGTAAACATCCCAATAACTAGGTCACATACAGTATTTGTAAATTATTATAAAGCAGCCTCACGTCCATCACAAGGAGCTCCCTAGGAAATTAGTAGATCCTTAGGTGGGTAGTCTGAGAACTGAACAGTTTATTAAGGATTAACATTTCAGTGCCTCCATTTCCCCTTTGGTACTAAAAATTAGTACAGTAATGTTTGCTTGCTGTACTTTACAGAGGTGTTGACAGTTTGTAAAATGTTTGTAAAATGCTTTGAGATCTCCTGATAAAATGTTAGGTAAGTGTTAAGTGTTGCTATTGAGCACTTATATAGTGTTTTACAATCTTCAGAGCACTGTACACAGTTGTTTTCGTGTTTCATATTTACCCATTGGCATTATGACTGATTTCAACAATAATTAACTAGCGTAATGTTGTGTGCTGAAAGCCACATGATTTCAGCACCGAATGGTATAACTTCATCTTTTCTAACTGCTTTTATTTATTTATTTTGCCTGTGAAATGCTTTAAAATGTATTCTTTGTCCATTACAGAACGAAGACACAATTCAATGTGTAAACCTTCCCCATCTCCAGCTTCTCCACCCTCCAATTCCAGGACATCACTAGTACAAATTAAACAGAAATCCTGTATCAGCGGCCATAACCCTATCAGCAGCAACTCAAAGCCATTCAGAACTCCCAAAGACAATCTACTTACCTCCACTAGCAAACAGCACACAGTCTTTCCTTCAAAAGTATCAAGGGATAAACCATGGTAAGTACCATTAGAATGGATAGCTGATTTGTCTACGCTTGTTTATTTCTATGTTTATTTTAAAACCTGTTTGTGTATCTCATGGTCCTCTGAAGAATATATGTTTTCTTCTCTTCTGAATGCATAACCTAAGCCCAGGGATTTCCTCTGAGGGGAAACGGGGAATAAGTGTTGTGTTGTTTATATACATATTTATATAAAACCTGACCCCCAGGTGTGTGGCGATAGATAGATAAAAACTCTAGGAGGAAAGAGGAAGATTGACGGTTCATCTTCCTAATGTACTACAAAATGTTTACTTCTCTGAGATATAGACCAAGAGAGATGTCTTTTGAGTTTGGTAACTTAGATCCATAGACCCTGTGGACCATCTGACATCACATAGGCAGACCTTAAAATTGATATGCTTCAATAGTAAGAACAGGATTTTCAGTAGTGCTCAGCATTGGCTTTGCTAAAGTCAATGAGGGCTTGTCTTCTGCAGCCCTACCACTTGTTTTGTGCACCGGCTACCACTGAACCTCATTGTTTAAGTGCTGACAGTATGTTTCATGCTCTGTGAGACTGCATAGAACAAAGTACAATCTGTAAAAAACGTTGTTCTCTAGGTCTTTCAGCGTGGATAATATTGTATATGCATTTAGGCTGTGAGATCTTTGAGGCAGTCCTCTTATGTCTTAATGTTACACTGTCAGTGTTTAACAAACTAATTGAGCGCAGTGGAGTTGTGTGAATGTAAATGAAGGGTAAATTTGTATTTTAAATCTTAAGAAACGAACTTGTCCTCAGTTATATGGAAGAAGGATGCTCTTGTGATTAAGGCCTCAGACCAAAGACATCTGGGTTTAGTTTCTGGCTCTTAGGATACGTCAACACAGCAGATGGAAAGGTGCTTTCCAGTTTAGATACAGACACATCTAGCTCTGCTTGAGCTCGCATGCTTACAAGTAGCAGTATGGCTGCAGCAGCTAGGGTTAGCTTCCTGAATTCATACCTGGGGGTTAGTCAGGATTGTACTCGGACAGCTAGCCTGAGCCACCACTCGTGCCACCCAGCCATGCTGCTATTTTTAGCATGTTTGCTCAAGCAGAGCTAGTGTGTCTGTCTTCCACATGGGAAGCACCCTCCTAGCTGCTGTGTAGACATTGCCTTACACAGTTGTGGTTTTTTGTGTGTGTGACCCTGCACAAGTCACTTAATCTGTCTGTGCCTCAGTTCTCCATCTGTAAAACTGCCATAGTAGTACTTTCTTTCTCTTTGTCCTGCCTACTTCTGTTTTAAGTTCTTTGGGACAGGAGCCTTTCTTATTATGTTCAGATATAGGACCTAGCATAATAGTGTCCTCATCTAGGCTGGGGTCTCTGGGTGTTGTTGTTACACAAATAATAATTAATAATCAAATGCAGTTTTTCTTTCTATGGTCTACAAACCATTTGTGCAGTGAGACAGAAAATATCAACCCATCCAAATCACTTTAAAAAATACCAGGTCACATTTTTCTCTCTGATTATATTGTGAGCGATTCACATTGAATTCAAAGGGAGCTGCTTCCATATATCTTCAGATTTTAGCGTATTGCAATTATTTTTAACAAACTTGGTTCAGTTTTGACTTTTTTAAACGGTTAAATCCTTGAACTCTAAGAGTGGCGAGTGTCCCAAGCAGTTATGGTGCTAACATTGACTGAAAATAGTAAACTTGACCTTTTAGACTACATATAAAAGAGATGAGGTACAGGTTATCCCAGATCGAATGTAACTGCTTTCACATACTGTGACAAAATAATACTACTGATCTCATGCTGACATTTTTAGTATCCTTACACAAGAATAAGACTTTTAAAATATTGTTTGAGGTTAAAAAAAAACAAAACTCTTGTAAATAAAAAAAATACAAATGGCTTCAAAGTGTTCACATTACAGACCATTGAAATGTTCCTAGTTCTGGTGTTACAAAATAGTAACCTACACGGAAAGATTTCATCTCATTGGCTCGTCTTGTGCAAGCATGTAATATGGGGGTCTTTGTTAGCGCACCCACCCACACACACCCATGGTGAGATGTGGAATTACTTTAACCTGGCTCCATCCATTTTATGTCCTTTGTTATGTGTTTGTTATGACCCAAGACCTCCTGGAGGGGTCCTCAGTAGTCTCTGCCCCTTTCAGGATTTTGGGGAGTCAGAGGTTTCGTGGCTCTAGTGATCAACCCTGGGTTTCCTAGATTTAAGACTTTTTTTTCTCCAAAAGCCCCTGGCTGGAGTTAGTAGTGGAACTAGGGTGACCAGACAGCAAGTGTGAAAAATCGGGACGGGGGTAGGGGGTAATAGGAGCCTATATAAGAAAAACACCCAAAAATCGGGACTGTCCCTATAAAATCAGGACATCTGGTCACCCTAAGTGGAACCCAGGTCCTCCCACTCCACTGGGTTTCAGCTCAGGGACCTTGTTTGGAACAGCCAAAACCAGTCCTCCTTAGTCCCTTGCTGCTCCCTGAGCTTCTCCCAACCTCTCCTCGGCTCTAGGCTTCCCCAGCCTTGTCCTGCTTCCCCCTCTTTGGAGTGTTGGTTTGTCTGACAGCTTCTCAGGAGTCTGCAGAAGGAAGCCATGCCTGTGCCTCTCTGGCAGCTGACCTGCCCTCCTCCCTTGCAGCCTTCCTATCTTCAGAGCTGCTGTGGGGCTGCCAGTCAGTTCTGGCTGAGCAGACAGGCAGTTACTTTGTTAACTCTTTGGGTGCCAAACCAGGAGAGGTGTATAGACCTTGTGACAAAATATTTGTTAGCCATAATTCATGTCCTTCACAGTGCCAGCAGATGGCCTTCCATAAATCAATCAAAGCCCAGTGCAGAACAGCATGCCCAGTGCATGTTTGTCTGGCTGGCTTTATTCAAAAAGTTCTAAAGCAAAATAAACATTTCCACTAAAGCAGAATAGCATTTATTGAAGATCAGTTCATTTAATGAAATAGTGTAGTAGAATTTGATAACACTTACTGTTTCTATCTAAAAAGCAGCCGACGTGTTCATTGACTAGTCCTCACAACATTCCTGTGTGGTAGTAAGGAAGTCTTGTGTAATCTCATTTTACAGATGGAAAAACTGAGAGAGATTGAGATTAAAGGATTTGCCCAGTATCACAAAGCAGGTCAGTAACAGAGTCAGGATTAAAACTCATGAGATTTTTTTTCTCCCAGTCTTGTGTGTAGCATGCAAGATCACACTGCTTCTCCAAAAAACAAAAAAACAAGAATAACAATAACCCCCCTTCTCTCTGCCCCCAGAACCCATGCCCACTCCACGTTTTAACACTGGTCTTCCTGTGCAGGTTCCAGCCTCTTCCATGGCAAAGTTGCAAGCTTCAGCAAAGTGAGGACTGATTTTTCTTTTCACTTGGAACTCAGGAAAAGAAGGCCTGATTATAAAGTATTAGAAGATGCTGTATATTAAGTAGATGGTTTTGATTTTTTTAAGGAGAAATTATTCATACAGATTTTAAGGTTAGACAGGACCATTTACAGTATTCTACTCTCACCTCCTGCATAACATAGGCCATAGAATTTCAATCAATCCTGGATCAGGCCAATAACTTGTGGTTGAACAAAAGATATCTTGTAGAAAGAAATAGCCAATCAAGAAAAAATAGTAAAAATAGTTTTAAATAATAACTTTTAATAATTGTAAAGACAGTCAGTAGTCTCTTCTAAGTCAACCCAATTGCTAATCACCTGGGTCTGGGCTGAATCTATTCACTGTTGATAGCTCAGGATCTATAGTACATGATCCTAGGCTCTGACCTCTTATCTGACCCTTTCGTGAGATATGAGGCGCCATTGCACAGCTGCAGTAGGTGTCTGGATGTCACACATATTCCATCAGAGCTCCACCTACAATATGGACACTCTGGGGGTACGTCTACACTACTCGCCGGATCGGTGGGTAGTGATCGATCTATCGGGGATTGATTTATCGCGTGTAGTGAAGATGCGATAAATTGATCCCCAATCGCTCTCCCGTCGACTGCTGAACTCCAGCTTGGTGAGACGCGGAAGCAAAGTCGACGGGGGAGCAGCGGCCGTCAATCCAGCACCGCAAGGATGCGAAGTAAGTGATTCTAAGTCAATCTAAGATACGTCGACTTCAGCTACACTATTCTTGTAGCTGAAGCTGCGTATCTTAGATCGATTCCCCTGCCCCAGTGTAGACCAGGCCTGGGTGTCTAGTTAAACCCCTTCTGTGATAAAGTGGCAGGAAAGCAAGGAACACAAGCTTAGCAGAAGAAACTCTGAAGCGGAGACTTAAGTCTTCGAGTGCCCGAGAGTTACAGATCTTTGAAAACAGCAGAAGTTCTGAGACACATCCTCCCCTATTCTGATCCCACTCTTCTTGTGAGTCTGAGGTTTGTTAGGCTGGGATGAGTCCATCCTGCTCACTCTTTCCTGCAAGTTCTCCTTATGTGTGGCAATGGTCGACTGCCTTGCACAGAGCAGAACTTATTCTTAAGTAGGATGATCTCTCCTCTGTGCCACATGTCCAACTGAGAAGCCCAGCCCCATATCCACCTTGTCATGCTTGCCCCATCTACAGACCCCCTATATAGGGAAATCATTGTTCCAGCGGGGTGGGTCAGCAGTTGAGAGAGAATCTAAGTCAGGGCCCTGGACTGCCCATGTTGATAGTTTCTTTGTGATACTCCTTCAACAAGGTATCAAGAATCTTTCCTGGATAGGGGCGATGGCTGTAATGTGGTACAATATGCTGCTGTCAGGCAAGATTAGACATCTGTTCAATATATAATACAAAATGCAGTTCATAATTTAGACTTATCCCATTCATTCACAGTCTCACTAATGCTGTATACAGAGGTAATACCACCTCCCTGCTGCTACTCCACATTCCCCTAGGATCACAGTAGAGGCAATTCTTGATTCAGTCCTACGTGGAGCACAGGATCTGGTCCAAGAGGTCAGTATAGATGAACTGCTGAGTAATAGCAATCATAATGTAATTAAATTTAACATCCTTGTGGGGGGGAAATACCAAAGTAACCCACCACAATAGCATATAACTTTAAAAAGGAGAACTATGCAAAAATGAGGAAGCTCATTAAAAGGAACAGTGAGTGACCAGATGTCCTGATTTTATAGGGACAGTCCTGATATTTGGGGCTTTGTCTTATATAGGTGCCTATTACCGTCCACCCCTTGTTCTGGATTTTTCACACTTGCTGTCTGGTCATCCTAGAACAGTCACAAGAGTGAAATGCTGGAAAGATGCATGGAAACGGTTGGGGCCTCTATTATGGTGTTTTTAAACTAAATGTATTCCCCAAATAAAACAAAAAGAGTAAGAGGACCCAAAAAAATGCCACTATGACTATGTAGAGTAAGAGAGGCATTTCTAGGCAAAAAGGCATCCTTTAAAAATTGGAAGTCAAATCAAAGGCCATGTCTACAGTGCTACTTATGTTGGCAAAACTTATGTCTCTCAGGGGTGTGAAAAAACACATCCCTGAACGGCATAAGTTTCACAAGTATAAGTGGTAGTGTGCACAGCACTCGCTATATGAGCGGGAGAACTTCTCCCACCAATATAGCTACCACTGCTTCTCGAGAGTGATTTAATTATGTCAATGGGAGAGCTCTCTCTCCTGTCGGCATAAAGCAGCTACATGAGAGATCTTACAGCGGCGCAACTGCATTGGTACAGTTGTGCTGCTGTAAGTTCTCTAGTGTAGACATAGTCTTAGGCCTCATCTACACTACAAAGCTTTGTCAGCAAAAGTTATGCTGCTTTAATTCAAGCACTTTAATTAAAACCACTGTTGCATGTCCACACTAGCTCCTTGTGTTGGTAGAGTACATTCACACTGAGAGCTCTTGCATCGACACAGAGTAGTGCACTGTGGTAGGTATCCCATTATGCAACTGGCCCACAGGGTGCTTTGGGAAGGGTTTGCAATGCCTTATGGGGTAGGTATAGTGTCGCATGATGTAAGTTTCTCAATCCCATCCTACCAAGGGCATTCTAATAGGTTGTCAGCTGCTTTTTCAACAGAAGTGGGTGTGCGGGGAGGAGAGGTGAGTGGTTGTCTGGAGCTGGGGAGACAGCAGGCTGACCGACCTATTCTGAGGCAGGAGGAGGGGGACACCCCCGCACGTCAGCCCCCAGCTCTGCTCGGCACAACAGTAGCCGAAGTAGCCCGCTCTGCCTGCCTATGGTTCTGTGATTCCTTCTGAGTTCTCCCACAGCCTCTTCAGCTGTCGGGAATGGCATCCTCAGCAGCTCTGTGAGCTCTCCACACTGAGCAATGTCAAAGCAGCACAGCAGTTCCGTGTGTGTGTGTCGTTGTCTTTCTCTCTCCACTCCCCATCCCCCTCGGCTCCCTGCAGCAGCAGTCTGCCTGCCTCTGTGTTTCTAGTGCAGGGGAGCATTCCAAAGGTTTTCTCTTTGTTCCCCAAATGGAGTAGCACGCTCAGCTGTCAGATACTTCCTGGAGCTTTGAAAGGGCAGCAGAGCTCAAAACAAAGAGCACAGTGGTCATGGCAGGCATTGTGGGATACTGGCGGAAGCCAATTCTGTTGACAAAACAAACAGCAGTGTCTGGACTGATGTTTTGTCCCTTTAACTTTGCCACAAAATACTTTATGCCTCTCGTTGAGGTTTTATTTTGTTGTCCAAAAGTAGCTTTGCAGTACACCGCTCCTGTTTTGTCAGGCCTCAGTGAGGAAAATAGAAATGAATGTAAACTACGGCAAGTCAAGTGTAAAAGTATAATAAGGCAGGCCAAGAAAGATGTTGAAGAGCAACTAGCTAAAGACACGAAAACTAACAGCAAAAAAAAAATTGAGCTACATCAGACACAAGAAGCCTACCAAACAATCTGTGGGGCCATTGGACAATCGGGGTGCTAAATGAGCACTCAAGGAAGACAAGGCCATTGTGGAGAATCTAAATGAATTCTTTGCATCAGACTTCACTGCGAAGGTTGTGAAGGAAATTCCCACACTTGACCCAGACTGAGGTCTCAGTAGAGGAGGTTTTGGAACAAATTGTTAAATTAAACAGTAGTAAGTCCCCAGGACCAGATGGTATTCACTCAGGAGTTCTGAAGGCACTCAGTTACAGAATTGCAGAACTACTAACTGTGCAATGTAACCTATCACTTAAATCAGCCACTGTACCAGATGACTGGAGGATAGGTAACGTAACACTGACTTTTTTGAAGTCTGCAGAGGTGATCCTGCCAATTACAGGCTGATAATCCTAATTTCAGTACCAGGCAAATAGTTGAAATTATGGTAAAGAACAGATTTATTGGACACAGAGATAAACCCCATGTGTTGGGAAAGAGTCAACATGCTTTTTGTAAAGGGAAATTATGCCTCACCAATCTATTAGAATTCTTTTGAGGGCATCAAAAAGCATGTGGATAAGGGTGATGGAGTGGATACAATGTACCTTGACTTTCAGAAAGCCTTTGACAGGGTCCTCACACCAAAGGCTCTTAAGCAAAGTAAGCAGTCATGGGATAAGAGGGAAGGTCCTCTCATGGATCAGTAACTGGTTAAAAGATAGGACACAGGGTAGGAATAAATGGTCAATTTTCACAGTGGAGTGAAGTAAATAAGGTCCCCAAAAGGTCCTGTACTGGGGCCAGAGCTGTTCAACATATTCATAAATGATCTGGAAAAGGGAGTAAAGAGTGAGGTGGCAAAGTTTGTAGATTATAAAAAATCACTGAAAATAATTAAGTCCAAAGCTGACTGTGAAGAATTAGAAAGAGATCTCACTAAACTGGGTGACTGAGCAACAAACCAGGAGATGCAATTCAGTGTTGATAAATGCAAAGTAATGCACATTGGAAAATATAATTCCAACTATACGTACAAAATGATGGGTCTAAGTTAACTGTTAATACTCAAGAAAGATCTTGGAGTCATCATGAATAGTTCTCTGAAAAAATCTGCTCAGTGTGCAGCGGCACTCAAAAAAGTTAACACAGTGTTAGGAACTATTAGGAAAAGGATTAGATAATAAGACAGAAAATACCATAATGCCTCAATATAAGTCCATAGTATGCCCACACCTTGAATACTGCATGCAGTTCTGGGCGCCCTAACTCAAAAAAGATAAATTAGAATTGGAGACAGTACAAGGACAACAAAAATTACTAGGGTATGGAATAGTTTCCATAAGAGGAGAGATTAAAAAGGCTGAGCCTGTTCAACTTAGAAAAGACACAGCTAAGGGGAGATATGATAGAGGTCTGTAAAATCATGAATGGTGTGGAGAAAATGAATAAGAAAGTGTTATTTACTACTTCACATAACACAAGAATGAGGGGTCACCTAATCAAATTAATAGGCAGCAAGTTTAAAACAAACATAAGGAAGTATTTCTTCACAGAATGCAACCTGTGGAACTCGTTGCCTGGGGATGTTATTAAGGCCAAAAGTATAATTGAGCTCAAAAAAGGCATTAGATAAATTCATGTAGGATAGGTCTATCAATGGCTATTAGTCAGGATGGTCAGGTGCACAGCCCCATGTTCTGCGTGTCCCTATACCTCTCGCTGCTAGCAGTTGGGCCTGGACAACGGAGGATGGATCACTCAGTAAATTGCTCTGTTCTGATCATTCCTTCTGGAGCATCTGGCACTGGTCACTGTTAGGAGACAGGACACTGGGCTAGTATGACCATTCTTACGTTCTTAGCCACAGAATCGTTCTGGGAACTCCATGTTTTTTGTTTTTTTTTGTTATCCCTAAGTCCTTTTTGGAGCTGCAGGCTTCCATGATTCAGTCTCCTGTCAAACAAGTATGGCCTACGTTCTTTGTTCTTAAATTCATGACCTTGCATTTGGCTGCATTAAAACACATGTCCAAATGAGCCTATCTTACCGTGCAATCCACATCCCACTGTAAAACTTACCTGTCATTGTTTACTACTCCAATTTTTGTGTTGGCTGCAAACTTTACTAGCAGTGATTTTATATTTTCTTCCAAACTGATAAATCTATAGATTAGTATTTCACCAATAACATAACTTGCATGAGCCCACAAGAAACCCCTGATGGATAATGATTTTCCATTTACAGTGACATTTGGAGATCCATCAATTAGCCATTTTTAATCCATTTAATATGGACTGCAAAGATTTTGTATAGTAATAATTGCTTAATCAGAATGTTATACAGTACTAAATCAGATTATATTACGTTAAGCAGTAATCTTTGTCAACCCAGTTTATAATCTGATCAGTGAACAATATCAAAGTTGTTTTCAAGGCCTCTATTTTCCATAAAAAATATGTTGACTTGTGTTAATTATACTATCTTTTAATTCTTTAGTGATTTACCCAGAAACAGTGTCACATTGACCAGTCTGTACTTCAAGGGTCATCCTATTTATCCTCTTAAATATTGGCACAGCCTGAGCTTTTTTCCAGTCTTCTAGAACTTCTCCGGTATCCCAAGATTTGCTGAAGATGAGCTTCAATAGTTCAAAGAGCTCTTCAGCCAACTCTTTTAACTCTTGAGTGAAAGCTTGTCTGGTCCAACAGATTTTAAAATATTTAACTTTAATAGCTGCTGTTTAATATCCTCTGGTAGTTACTGTTGGAATAGAAAGTATTTGATGATCACTGTAGGATGTGAATACGTCATTCAGCTTCTTTCCAAATAAAGGTAATAATAATTGGAGATATACCAATCTCCTAGAACTGGAAGGGACCTTGAAAGGTCATTGAGTCCAGCCCCCTGCCTTCACTAGCAGGACCAATTTTTGCCCCAGATCCCTAAGTGGCCTCCTCAAGGATTGAACCCTGGGTTTAGTAGGTCAATGCTCAAACCACTGAGCTATCCCTCCCCCCTCAGAATAGAATATTCATTACATTTGCCTTTTCTGAATTATTGACAATATTTTTGCATTATTGTTGACAATGTTACTGTCCTTGTCTTGTAGTATTGTAAGGTCTTGTCTATATGAACAATTAGTGGGTGGCACAAGGGGATGTGATTCTACCCCACACTACCCTGCCATGGACTACCTGTCCATATGGACTCTGCTGGCACTTGTTAACATTTAATTAATATGCTTCGGTCTAGCACTGTTTCAAAGAGTATTAGTGCAGTAAGGCCCAGAGCTCCCATCAAGATTACAGCCTCGTTGTGCTGAACAAATCTAAAATAAATGACAGAGAATGTCCCCAAAAACTTGCAGTCTAGACTGGGACTGGTTGTAACATGTAGATGAAGATTGCAATGCAAGTGAGTGTGGGGAAACAAGTGTGGCAGTAATAGAAAGCCAGAGTTGTATATATTAGCTAGTTGTATAATTTTCTGACATTGCAGTTTTCTTTTAAATAAGTGAACAAGAGATCTTTAATGAATCGCTAATCATCTGTCAATCTAGCCATCATTAAGCACTTTATTGTGGGCATTAAGCTGGGTACAGATGGGTCTTAAGAAGAATTTTGTGGGAGGACAAGAGTAATGGCTCTCCCCTCCAAATACTTAAAATATACTTTCAAAAAGCATCTTTAAAAAAAAAATTGCAAAGGGAGACTTTATCCACCTGCTTTTTAGAATGTATACTTCAGCCGGGTGCCAGATGTTTTCTTTTGCTAAGTTTCAGGAATGTTAACAATTAAAATGTAAAGCTCTCTAGCATAGGAAATTGGGTTCTGTGCTGCTATGTAGAAACTTTGGCTGGATTCTTGGTCCTAGGGCCTAACAGGGCCCAGAAATGAAGTGATTGGTGCTTAAAGTTCTGCAATGTTGGGTTACAAAATGGTGTGTGAAAGGCTGGGAATATAGTCCTCTGGATTCTGACATAGATGTGGAAGGTCTCCTGGTGAAAAGTGTTTCTGAAAAGTAGGAAATAATTTTTTTAACATAGACATACAGATTTTAAGCCCAGAAGGAACCACTATAATATCTAGCCTGACCTCTTACACAACACCAGGCAAGAAACTTTATCTTCTAATTACTGCCAAAATAGTTCTAAAGTCTTTGAGGATAGAGGTTTTATTTATTTCCACTTCTGCTTTCCACATTAGAAAAAAAACTATCCTAAGTGAAGTAGCAAAAAGTAGCTGAGATGTGTTACATAGTCATTGATTTTTTTCTCTGCTTGTACACACCAATGTGTCTGCATGGTACATGCACAAAAATCATGGCACAGTTGTAGATTCAATCCTTGTGATAGAGACTTAGGATGTGTCTACACTGCGAACTTTTGCCAATGCACATTACATCAGCATAAAGCTGCCACAGTTAGCATGTTGCTTGTGTGCGTGCGTGTTTGGCTCTTTGCGTCGGCGCTGCCCATGCTCACCACACGTGCTTGTGTCAATGCATAGTGTGGTGCGCCATGGGTAGGTTGCCACCATCCAGCACGCTCTTTGGAAAGTTTTGGCAATGCATGTTAGAGCAGAAACAATTCACACAGGGGTGACTGAGAGTCCCAGAAGTCAACTTCCCAGCATGCAACTCTCCATCCCATAATATCATCCGTAGCCCATAATTTTTGCAGCATTTTTAAAAATCCGATGAACCCGTGCATCCCACCTCACTGTCTGCCATCTCTGACAGAAACATTGAGCCTGCAGTGCGCTGCCCTATTGTCATGAGCATTGCAGGCACAGGGACACATGATCCTCCGTTATTTGCAGAGCCACAAGAAAGAACCAAATCAGTGGGGAACATAACGAATTTGTTACGGACTGATTGCTGTGGGACATAGTGAGAACTAATTCAAGGTTGTTGGTGGTATTCATGGAGCAGCTGCAGATGGCGGAGTTCTGCTTCTGGGCCCGAGAAATAAGCACTGACTGGTGGGATCACATCATAATGCAGGCTTGGGATGATGAGCAGTGGCTGCAGAACTTTCGGATGCATTAGGCCACATTCCTGGATTTGTATGCCAAGCTTGCCCCAGCCCGCCAGTGCAGGGACACCAGAATGAGAGCTGCACTGACGGTGGAGAAACAAGTGGTGATCGCACTTTGGAAGCTTGCCACACCAGATTGCTGCTGATAAGTGGGAAATCATTTTGGAGTTGGAAAATCCACTGTGGGGACCGTTGTCATATAAATGTGCAGGGCTATTAACTGTCTCCTGCTGTGCATAACTGTGACTCTTGGCAATGTGCAGGACATTGTGGATGGATTTGCAGCAGTGGTTGGGCGATAGCACTCATATCACTATTTAGGCACCTGCCCACCTTGCCACAAAGTACATCAATAGAAAGGGCTACTTTTCTCTGGTTATTCAAGCATTGGTGGATCACCGAGACGCTTCACCGACATTATTGTTGTCTGCTCAGGTAAGGTGCATGATGCTCACATCTTTAAGAACACAGGAGTGTTCAGAAGGCTACAAGCAGGGACTTTCTTTCCCAACTGGCAGATTACTATTGGTGATATTGAAATGCCAGTAGTGATCCTGGGGAACCAGCCTACCGCTTCCTCCCCTGGCTTATGAAGACATACATCGGCCACTTGGATAGCAGCAAGGAAATATTCAGCTACTGGCTCAGCAGGTGCAGAATGACAGTTGAATGTGCTCTTGCTAGATTGAAGGGATGCAGGTGGTGTTTTCTCACAAGATTGGGTCTCAGTGAAAAAATCATCCCAATGGTTACAGCAGCCTGCTGTGTCCTGTGTAATATCTGTGAAGCAAAAGGGGAAAAGTTGCCGCTAGAGTGGAGTAGGGGTGGCTGTCTGCTGAGTTTGAACTGCCAGACTAAAAGACTATTAGAAGAGCTCAATGTGGAGCTATTGGGCTCAGGGAGACTTTGAAAGAGCACTTTAACAGTGAGCCAGAGTAGTGCATAGTGGTGTTTTGGGGCCCAATAGAAATTGTGTGGTGCTTGGTATACACCTATGAATATAATGCAGTCAATGCTCCTATTAATTTTGTGATGCATGCTGTACATTTATGATTATTGTGCTGTTTTTTTCACTGATCCTCTGAGTTGTCACGTTGTACAATAACAAGTAAGTAGGTGCTTTCATTACTGCAAGGCATTCTGCAGCATATGTTGTGAACTAATAAAGATGAACTGTTTTCCAAACAATAAAATTTTGAGTAATGAAAACACTGCAAAAAATTCTGTCCAAGTTAAAAGTAAATACATTTAAAACTTAATAAATTTATGGAATAGAGCTTAAGAAAGGGAAAGAACATTTATGGCCATTTTCGCTACATGTATAGCAACTGTGACTCTTTCAGGTCAGTGTATGTGAAGCTGTGGTTGTCCTTAATGTCCTTAGGTGTGGAGTGGTCGGGGTAGGGATGTGACCCCGATGCGACATGGAATGTGGAGGAGGGGTGCAGGGAGGTGCTATAATGGAGTTCTCCATGGACTGAAAAGGGAGGTAAACCTGTGGTTGTTGAACCTGTAGGTCCACAAGAGTGTGCAGAATCTGCGTTTGCTGCTGGAGAATCCCCACTGTGTCCTGGTGCAGCTCCCTCTCCTTTTGCTGGTGTGACTCCTGGGCCTTTCTCTGTCTGCTCTTTTCTTCTTCATACAGTTTGAAACATTCACCTTTCAGGCCCTCCACTCTTGTCTGATGCAGCTCTGGCTTGCAGGATCTCTCTGAACATGTCATCCCAAGTCGTCTTCTCTCTCCTCCTTATAAGGTTCGGGCATTCTGCGAGTGTGGAAGGGGAGCCCCCTCAAGGCCGCAACGGCAGCAGCTGCAGATAAAACTCAGAGGTAACATGGTCAATGTAGTCACAATGGAAAGCGGAAGTTAAGATTCAGAACTCCCTTCCCTTGCTTCCCATTTGTTTTAAACAAGGCTCGCTTATTGACACTTCTGCTTGGGATTGCTTGTGCACCGCACCACTCACCGCTCCTGCCGTGGTGAGTATGGCCCAGCAGGGGCAAGGGAAATGAGGTGGGAATTGCTCAGTTGCATGAAGCCAGTTGCATGAGAACAGGGAAATGGCACTGAGTACTGGCACCATTTTCCACAGACAGTGATGATTTTAGCTGATATCTCACTCCCGTGGGTGACAAAGGCACCGAGAGCACAGCTGCTGCTGGCATCCTGAAGCTGCCTGGGCCCATGTGATGCTAGCCTGTTTACTGCAATGGTACCTGCCGAAGTTATCTCTGAGTGGTATGGGAAAGTGTCCCACCAGGGAGGAAGAAATAAGGCTGCCATCCTTAGAAACCTTTGGCAGTGAATTGCAAAGAACCTCCATGAAAGTTTTATTGAAATCTCTTGGGACATCCCAGTGTTCATAAACAAACTGCTCCACATGCCCCAACCACCTAACTGTACAGGGGAATGAAAAGCATTTGGGACAAATGGGAAATACATTTACACGCTTACTGGAGGTTCCTTCCCCTGCATTGGGCTCACCTATCCTCAACTCCTGGGACTGACCTGACTGCATTAGAGTCTCAAACAGGTCCTGGCTCATGGCATAGCTGGACCCCATCCTTGGTCTCCTGTTCCCCGTCCTCCTCCTTTTTCTGCTCCTCCTCCATGTCCTCGCTGTTCGCGACAGGAGTGTGTGAGTCAGGCTTCTCAGAGGTATCAACAGTGTTGTGTGGGGTGCTGGTGGGGTCTCTGCCAATTATGGCATGCAGCTCTTTGTAAAAGCAGCAGATCTGTGGCTCGTCACCGGATCAACTGTTGGCCTCCGTGGCCTTACCGTATGCCTGCTGCAGTTCCTTCACTTTCAGTCGGCACTGCCGCTGACCCTTGTCATACCCCTTCTCCTGCATCCCCCGTAGCATCAGCTCGTAGATGTCACTGTTTCTACGGCTGGTCTGTGGCTCTCTCTGCACATCCTCTTCTCTCCACAGGTCCAGAAGATTCAATCAATGTCTCTTATCTACTCCAAGCTCGGGGTGTGTCTGGAGCATGTAGCCGACATGTTCAGCTGGGCAATTGCCCACAACAATTGCAAGCTGCTAGGTGTCTCACCAAGCTGGACTATCAGGAAAAGGCATTTCAAACATTGGCAAGATTTTAAGGGGGAGGAGGGCTTCAGGTCTCTGGGACACCTGCACAGTAGAGTTCACAGTTGTGACCAGAGTGGCCAGTGTTGAGCATTGTGGGACAGCTACTTGGAGGACTCTTAGTGTCAACATAAGTAGCACAGTGTGTGCACTCCTGCTGTGTAGACCTCAGTACATCAACCATGGCTCAGCGCTGCCCAGGGAGGTCATGTTACTGCATGACAATAACAAGACACATCAATGGGAGACAAATTTAAGTGTCGACACATGCACAGCTAGGTTGACGCAACGCGGCTTGCATCAACCTAACTTTATAGAGTAGACCAGGCATTAGGCCTGATCTACCCTGTTGGGGGGGGGAAACGATCTAAGATACGCAACTTCAGCTACAAGAATAGCGTAGCTGAAGTCGATGTATCTTAGATCAACTTAGAATCACTTACTTCGCGTCCTCATGGCACGGGATCGACGGCCACCGGTCTCCCGTTGACTTTGCTTCTGCCTCTCGCCGAGCTGGAGTTCGCAGTCGACGGGAGAGCGATCGGGGATCGATTTATCGCGTCTACACTACACACGATAAATTGATCCCCGATAGATGGATTGCTACCCGCCAGTCCGGCGGGTAGTGTAGATGTACCCTATGTAACCTACCTCCACAGCCACATTTTTCAGGCAGAAATGTGTTACATAGCTGCTTTTATTTCTCTGGCACAGTGAAGCTGAATCTTATGTATGAAGTTCAGTACTAAAAATAATATTAATTCCATCTTTCTACATGACAACATTTGATGATTAAGGACAATAACATTTTTTGCTCTTTTCTCATAAAAATAGGTCGCAGTGGACTTGTCTACACACAGAATTTGCATTCATTTAACTAAACGTGGAGCAAAATCAGTTTAGCTAAACTAATGCAATTTTGGCCTGCTCTGCACTTAAAAAATTAGATTGACCTACCTAGATCACTCAGAGATGTGAAAAATTCACACTTGTGAGTAACGGAGTTATGCTGGCCTAACCTGCAGTGTAGAAACGGCTAGCTCAACTGAAGAGTTCTTCCGTTGACCTACCTACAACCGCTTGTAGTGGTGGATTAACCTCAACAACAGAAACCTCCCATCCTTTGCTATAGTAACCATCCAGCACTGAAGCTGAGCTGCTGTAGTGTCTGTAATGTAGACATGACCTTAGTATGTGAACACTCTGCTTGGTTTAACATGGGACAAGCTAAACCAGTGGAAGCCAGGTTTAAACCAATGTGAGAATGTGTCCACACCAGAGTTGCAGAGGTTTAGCTAAGCTGGTTTAACTTTATCTCTTTAGTTCACAAGCACAACTTTGTGTGTAGTGTAGGCCTATAACTGCCCCACCAATGGTGCTGTTAGAAAAGAGCCATTGCTCCTTTGTATCTGACAAGTAACATGAATGGTGGCTCAAGATGCACTTTTTTTTCCAGAATGATTGAATTTAGTACATTATATTCACTTTGATTTTTATTTTGAGAAAGGACAAAGTGTGTGTGTGGTGGTGGTGGTGGTGGGAGTTGTATATTTTAACCAGTTTTTTCTTTAGTAAAGCACCACAGCCCCTAAATTATGTAATATGAATTATCATTGCTTCTGTGTTTTTTATAATTGTTCTTAGTTTAGAAATATTCTGCACAATAATTACTAAACAGTGATTCCAAGCACAGTTATTCCTTGTTAGCCCTAAATATATTAGTGTTAAAGTGTGTTTGGCTGTGTTTTGCGTGAAAACAAATGTTTTTTATGTTATGGTCTGTTAACAGGAAAGGACATGGGAGATGGGTGGGGATCAGAAAGGTGGGAGAGTTTAGGCAGAGAGGTAGAAAGACTTACTGCCCCATCTCCTCCATCCTGCCGCAACACAGCAAGGCTTCTGGCAACTATGACAGGATTACAAAAACACAGGGATTTTAGTAAATTGAACTGGTAGAATGGAAAGTCCCTCAAAGCCTGGGGTGTTCTTGGGTTTCTGGAACATCTGGTCACCTTGCTTGCTGGTGTGGGGGAGAAAAGGGGAGGGCAGAAATATTTGACTGGTCTTATGAATGATGTTGTCTGAAGTGCACCCATTTAGCAGGTATCAGTTTCATCAGGTCATCTGCCTGATAGCTCTTTCAGTTGGTGTCTGCAGGGGTCACAAAACTGGGACAAAGCAGCATTTTTTTAAATTTGATTGATTGTAAAAACTAACAGGGACACCCAGTTGGGCCCTGAAGACAGGAGTGTTTCCAGTTTTCTGGGATACTGTGTAGCATAAAAACAATTGATTGTTCCACTTTCTCAACCCCATGCTCAGCTACTGGGTATTTCTGAAAAGGAAGGGAAATTTAGCCCAGAAGAAAAGAGTAAAGATTGGATTTCATTGGAAAGATAGTAACTGCTTTTTGTCAACTATAGCTAATCCTTGGGTAGACGAAATCTAGGTGTGAACCAGAAAGAAAGCCTTCCTGAAGCAGAATATTAAGTAACAGAGAGCCAGACAGCAGTGTACGACTTGTGAATACCAGAATAATTATATTCCATAAAGCAAGACAACTTTTTATGCTAGTAACAGATATTAATATTTCAGACGTTGCAAGAAAGATGTATGGCTAATAGAGAAGCACAAAAGGAACTAATGGAAGATAATCTTTCACTTTGACAAAACAGTTTTTATTGTGGGGAACCCATGTTTTCTGTAGCAGTGCTGAGGAAGGATTATCCCTTACTACGCTCTCCATGACAGCATTGCAAAGGTACAAAGATACAAGGTGTGATAACTACTCCCAATACATTACATGCAGCAGGGAAGCAAACTGCTGCCCAGGGCTCTCGTAAGAGTTTGTTCCAAGTGAATAAAAAACAGCATTATAAAGCCAGCAGGTAAGATAGGATCCACCACCCTTCTTCCTCAATCTCTGTTCCCAGTGAAAAGATACAGAGCGAGGGGAAACAGGTTAATTTTGATACTTCCAGATGGGAGCAGGAAGCCCTGTTTAATTTGAAGGAAGGAATAAGTGTAGTGTAGGTAAGACATACAAGGGCATGTACTGGGCAGTCTTCTTTTTGTTCCTCTGCACCTGAAGAGCTGTTGGGTATCCACCTCTCTCTGCTGTCCTGTCCTGGTTGTCACTGGAATCATATCAGCCATTACCTGGGCTGGGTCTGATTTCTCTTCTCCCTCACAGCTCAGTTCTGAGCTTCCTGAATAGTTTACTAGTATCTCCTCCCAGTCCTGCCAGCAGTCTGTGGACCCCGCTCATGATGGACTTGCACCGGTTCACTCCCACAGCACCTCTGAGTGACGTTCCTCTTCCCCCATCACATATATGAGCCATGTGGAGCAAACTTCCAGATCATTGATGAAAATGTTGAATAGTATCAATTAGCCAGTTCTTAATCATTTAATGTGTTTTATTGATAGTTTGTAGTACTATTTTTTAATTAATGTTGTTCAGTACTAACTCAGTGCCTTAAATAAGTATATTACATCTACACAGTTACCATTATCAACCAAACTTTGATTACAAGTTTCAATCAAAGAATGAAATCAGATTTGTTTGACAAGACCTATTTCTTCCTCAAGTGGTTGCAGGTATGTATTCCACTTGGGTATGCATGTGCCCAGCGCATCAGTTGGAGAACTTTCCTTAGCAATACCCCTCGGGGTGGTGCTTGCACACTTAGGCTCTGTAGCCCCTCCCATGGCTACCCGCTTAATTCCGTCTCGCTGCCCGCAGGTTGAGTTGGCACATTCAGTGTGGTGTTTCATCTCACTTTCCTCTATCACAATGTTTCTGTGGTTTTCTTATATAAATAGTTAGTTTAGTAGTACCTTAAGATTTTATTTAGTGTAGTAAGTAGAGTTTTTGCCTGATGTGATGCCTTCACCAGGTTTTAAGCATTGTTTGACACGTCGGGTAGCTATCCCTACTGGTGACTCCCACACTCAATGTTTATTGTACCTTATGGAAGGGCACATAAGGAAAGGTGCTCCATTTGCAGGTTGTTCGATAAAAGACCCACAGCACAGCTGCTGATGGCCCAGGTCAGCTGACTCGGGCTCATGGGACTTAGGTTATGGGGCTATAAAATTGCAGTGTAGATGTTCAGGCTTGGGCTGCAGCTCAGGCTCTGAGACTCCACAAAGCAGGAGGGTCTCAAAGCCCTACACTTGAGTTTTATAGCCATTCAGCCCAACTCCAATGAGCCCAAGTCAGCTGACCTGAGGTCTGAGGCTCAGTGCTATGAATTTTTTTATCACAGTTTAGACATACCGAAGAGAACTCAGGTGGCTGTAGACTTGTGCTTGAAGAAGCACCTTATGGAGCAGGCCATGAGGTCCACTTAGGCTCTCCGGGGACTGCCACAGATCATCAGGCCCCCAGAGACCGCCTGAGCTGCTACAGGCTGGGGCTTCACAACCAGATTTGGATTCCTCACCCAGGAAGAAGGAAGACCGTTCTGCTGCCTCTGTTCCTCTAAGGAAAAAGAACCCACAGAATGGACTGAGGCTGTTCCAGAGCTCAGCGAGATTCCTCCTCCCTGTCTCGGAGGAGTGCGGACCAGCAATGTGAGTCTTCAGTACTCAGGATAGAGCTGGACAACCCAATTGCTCTCCGATACTGAGGCAAGATCAGATAGATGCTATACCATCAACCCCAGTACTGTCCAGAGGACGTTCATTGAATCTGGTACCTATGACAGTGGTGATGGCACCGATGATTTCTGCACTGGCAGCATCTCAGGCATCAATAGACTTGCTGTGCTTTTCTGTTCCTGATTCGCCACTTACCCAGGAACATTTGACTGGTGGTGGCTTCTTTGGTGTCCTCAGCGCTGCATGGACTGGATCTAGACTTGTTGGTACTGTCGTCCATACAGCCTCATATCTAAGGGGCAGGGTTGCAGTCAGCTTCCTGCTTGGTACCAAGAGCACTGCCAGCATAGTGATTGCAGTAGTCTACATCTGCGGGTCTGGTATTAATTTCATCCTCTGTACAGGTACCAGCTTCAGTAACAAAAGTGAGTGCAGTGCCTTTGTCACTACTCAGTGACAACTATTGTACCATCGTTGGTGCCAATGAGACCTGCATATAGGGCTGTGGATGACATGCGGTGTTTACTGGCTCCACCTGGAGCAGCTCCTCCATTACCATCAGACTACTTGGAAGGATCTTCAGGTTTGAGTTTGGAGACTTTTCTTTCGCCATACCATTCTTGAAGGTTGTTGAGACTTCCTGGGAATCACCCTGGGTACTGCTCCCGCAGGGATAAAGGTTCCTGGCTTAGCTCCTACTGGCCACCAGTGCCGTATCCCTATCGACAGTGGCCTCCTTGGAAATCCCTGGGAGGTTCCTTATTCAGTGAGATCCCAGTCTTCCACTTGTTCCAGGCTGAGGTCACACCTTCCTCTGGTAGTGTCCCCTCCTGATCCACCTGTGCTGCAGCCACAGACTGAGGTGACTCCCTATGAGTTGGTGCAGATTGCCATGCATTGCCACAGAAGATTCCATTGATGTCGCTTCCCTCTTCTTCCTCATCACCAAGTGAGGCTACAGTGCCAGATTCTTCTTCTCTGGTGCCAATGGATTTTAAAATCACATCAAGGTCTCCTGAGACAAATAGTGGCCACCTTGGGTATTCAAGTTGAGTTGTTCAGGAGAACACCCATACATTAGTGAATATTCTTCAGTCCTCCGTTCCTGCCAGAGTCACTTTCCCTATAAATGAAGTGATGTTAGAGTCTGGCAAATCTCTGTGAAATATCCTAGTGTCTTTAAAAGCAAAGCATAGTGATAAGAGGTATTATGTCCACAGGCAGGGTTTTGAGCATTTTTTCTTACATTCAGCTCCTAATTCTCTTGTTGTGTTGGCGGCAACAAGAGATTATGACACAGGAGATATAAATCCGCACCTAAAGAGACAGAGTCTAAGAGGTTAGTCTTGATGGGGGGGAGAAGTTTATTCAACCTCTTAATTACAAGTGTGCATTGAGAAACACCAGGTATTATCATTTAAGAATGATTTTATGAATTGGGATGCTATGCCCAAGTTTATGGATAAGTTGTGAGAATCCTCCAAGGAAGAGTTTAAGGCAGGGGTCTCAAAGTCCTGGCCCATGGGCCATCTGCTGCCCAAGAACCTCCCCACTGCAGCCCGCAGAGGAGAGACGCATGCAGATACGCTGCAGACAATGTCTGCTGAAGGCGGCGTCCCGTCCCCCCCCGCCCCCTCCCGCAGCATTATTAGTTGCCAGACAGAGTCAGCCATGGAGGCAGCATCCCTTTTTTCCACAATGAATATAAACAAGTCAAGATACTGAACACAACTATCAGATGCACACTTTGCTGCAATCCTGAAGGTTTCAACTGCTCAGTCACTGAGGCCAAAGATCAACAAATTGACAGAACTGAAGCGTTGCCAGGTGTCTGGCAAACACTAAAAACTCTCTGGCAGAGGAAGAATTGTATAAAGTTGTATGACAATTTTATTATTTCTAAGAAATTCAAAATAAAAAATACAATATAAGCGTTTTCTTTTCTGAACACCATCATCAGTGACATTGTTGGCCCACTGGGAGGATTTGAGGACTGGCACTGACCCTAAGGTAAATTGAGTTTGAAACCCCTGGTTTAAGGCATTCATTGCAGAAGGCCATTTGGTGGCCAAAGTGTTGTTGCAATCAGCACTGGACAGCAGATCCTTCATCCAGTTTTATGGCCGCCTCTGTAATAAAGAGAAGGACCCAGTGATTACAGAACTCCGGCATAGCTCCTGAGGTCCAATAGAGCATGGAGGACTTACCTTTCAATGATTGGTTTTTGTTTTCTGAGAAAACTGACAAGACATTGCATCCTTTTAAGGACTCTTGTGTTATTTTGCAGTCACTGTGGGTTTATACCAGGCCACAAAGAGACATCGTTATGAGAGTCAACAACAACACTAGCAATATCATCCACCGCCATACTTGTGACAGTCGTATTAGTCTGCTAGGCAGCAAGACTCCCCTAGAAAGGAGCATAAATCACCAGAAGAGAAGACCGTCTGGGTCCAGATATGATCAACCAGCCCTGCCCCCACCACCTTCGGGCAAGCAGCCTATTAGACTTTTGTATCGAGAGCAGCATACCAATGGTGAATTTATTGATCACATCTCCACAGTTCAAGGACAGGCTTCTAAAGTGGTTGGGAAACAATAACTATTGTGATAGACCCAGGCCAGTTGGCTACAGCAGAATAGCAGAAGGCAGATATACTGACCACTGGATTAACAGTTTTCTGTTCCCTGACTGACCAGAGCAGGGGCTGCTCCAGGCTAATGAGAACACCTGACTCTAATTAACCTGCAAAGAGTCAGGTGAGGTCATTAATCTAATGTGACCACCTGACTCTAATTAAGGCCCCACTGATACTATAAAAAGGGCTCACTCCAGTCAGGCAGAGGAGAGCCAGGAAGCCAGAAGAGAGGAAGTGCGGCTGAAGGGCTGGTTAATGAAGACACCCTCAAACCATCGGTAAGGGAGCCCTAAGGTAAGGGTGAAGAAGGGAGAAGCAGGAGAGCTGTGGGGAAGTGGCCCAGGGAAATGTAGCAACTCTGGCAGTGAAAGGTTGGCTGCCAACAGCTGCTACCATTAGGGCAGGCCCGGGTTCCCCCCAACCCACCACTACAGGAACATCTCCTGGGAGGGGAAATCAGGCCCCTATCAGGACAGGAGGCTAAACTGTTCTGAAATAAGCTCCCAGGAACAACAGAGACTGTGGGAGTTCTCTCACCAACCTCCTTGCTGGCCTATGATGAAAAGGGCTCAGTAGACTGTAACCCTGGCCCTAGAGAGAGAAGGGTTACGTGGAGGGTCACAGTGAGCCACTGAGGTTAGCATAAACTGCCTAGAAGCGCAGGACCCATGGGGGCAAGGTCAGAGCTCTGCCACACTATGTACAAGGTGATCCTAAGCACTGTGGGATCAGGTTATACCATCCTATTTCTGTCCATTCTCTCCTCCTACCTCCTTCAGCAGGTCCAAATTCTGTGTGTTCTGGGGGCTTTTAGAGAGGGAGTTCATCATCAAGGAAAGGAATTCTGCTTCCGTTACTTCCTGAACCCCAAGTCCAAAGGAGGGGTGAGAGCTATCCTTGATCTCCATGGTCTCAACAAATACATCAGATATGGAGATTCTGCATCTTTCCTTATCTGGATGATTGGTTACTGAGGGGCAAGTCCAAATACCAGGTTCTCTACCACATCCAGTTCACACTTTTCTCTTTTTGATCAGCTGGGTCTAATTTAGAACAAAGAGAAGTCACACCTAATACCAACTCAGAAAATAGAGTTCATTGGGGCCCTACTAGACAATACAAGTTTGAGGGCTTTCCTGCTGATCGAGAGATTTCAGCCAATTCACTGACTATGTCTATCCCTCCAGTCTCATGATCACCCATCAGCTACAATCTGTGTGTGCCTGAGGTTACTAAGGCATGTAGCAGCATGCACTTAGGTAGTCCAACACGCAAAATTGCATTTGTGTTCTCATCAAAGCTGGATGGAACTAGTCTACCTCCCAAATTGTCAGTTGAAGGACAGCTTAGTATGAGTACCACCAAACATCCTGGACTCCCTACAGTGGAGGACAGATCAGTTCAGTGTTTGTAAGGTGTTCCCTTTGTCTGCCCTTCTCCAGCCAGGACTATAGTTACCAATATATCCACAATGGGCTGGGGAACACATCTAGGGTCATTGCAAGTTCTGGTTCTGTGGGCAAAACTGGAAGTTTCCCTTTGTATCAGTTTTCTGGAGCTTTGCGCTATTTACAGTGCATGCCTGGCCTTTCATTCTCACATCAGTGGTATAGTGGTTCATATCCTTAATGATGATATCATTGAAATATATTATGTGAATCATAGAATCACAGAATATCAGGGTTGGAAGGGACCTCATCTAGTCCAACCCCCAGACATATTTTTTGCACCAAATCCCTAAATGGCCCCCTCAAGGATTGAACTCAGAACTCTGGGTTTAGCAGGCCAATGCTCAAACCACTGAGCTATCCCTCCCTCCCTGACCAAGCAGGGAGAGGCTAGTTCTAACCCACCTTGCCAGGAAGTGATAAAATTTTGGTATCTATGCATCAAGGAGGAGATTACCCCCACAGCGGCGCACTTATCCAGTGTTCAGAATCAGTTAGCCGACCACCTCAACAGAGTTTTTTTCCTAGAATCATGAGTGGTCCTTGAAGAACAACGTATTGAGATCCATCTTCAGAGACTGGAGTATTGCAGTGATTCTTTTGTTTGCAACAAAAGACAACAGGAAATGCAGTCAGTTGTGATCTCGAGTGGGGCCCAGTCTAGGCTCTTTAATCAGTGCCTTCCATTTGAATTGGGGATCAGAGCTGATATATGCTTTAATTCTTCAGGTTATCCTGAAACTGAAGTTGGATTATACCAAACTGATACTCATATCACCAGCTTGGCCGAGACAAGGTTGGTTCTCTGATCTTCTTGACCTTCCTAAGACATCCCAAATATTTTCCCCTCCTCCCTTCTGACACACTGAGCAGTCTGCATCTCTTGACGTGAATGCTACATGCTTAGATGTGGGGGAAGGACATTGCTTGGAAGTGGTGCACTGAGTCTTGCTTGACAGCAGAAAGCTTTCTACTAGAACTACATATTTCATGAGGTGGAAGCATTTTTCTGTTTGGTTGCTAGCTCTGGGAATCCAGCCAAAGCAAGCATGCATTCAAGATGTTTTGGATTATCTGTTGCTTCTTAAGTCATCAGCTCTGTCTCTCAGCTCCTTGAGGGTCCGCTTAATGAGAATATCGACATTCCACTGTTTTAAGGGAAGATAATTTTTTCTAACTCCCTGATATGTAGATTTTTTTAAAGGGATTGTCTGCCTCCAAGTCATCAGTTGTCTCGACTTTGTCTCTTATTTCAGAGTAGCAGCCATGTTAGTCTGTATCCGCAAAAAGAACAGGAGTACTTGTGGCACCTTAGAGACTAACAAATTGTACTCCTGTTCCTTTTGTCTCTTACATGGATCATGTGAAGGGTCAGATGGTTTCCAAGCAGACAGTTCCCAGATGGATTACTTCCTGCATTATGGCAGCATATGGAGTGGCTCAGTCAACACCTCCTCAAAGACCAGTGGCTCATTCAACAAGGGCCCAAACAGCTTCGGTCACATTCCTCAGTGATGTTCTGTATTAGACATTTGCAGAACAGCTTCCTGGTCTTCAGTACATATTTTTACCAAGCATTATGCTAGGATGACTGCATCAAGGTCAGATGCAAACTTTGGGAAGGCACTTTTGCAATTGTTCTTTAGCCCCACCTCTTTCAGTTACTGCTTGTGAGTGGCCTTAGTTGAATACATGTCTGCAACTACTCAAAGAAAGGAAAAAAAACGCTAGCTTACCTGAACTGTAACTGTTTTCCTTTGAGATGTGGGTGCAGATATAGATTCTACAACCCACCCTACATCCCCTCCTCATCAGAATTGTTAGCTTTGGATCCTGGTGCAAAGGAACTGAAGGGAGTCAGGGCAGCATTGCCCTTGTAGCAGGGGAGGGGCCAAGGACTGAAAGGCATGAGTGCTGCCCTGACAAGTACTGCTAAGCAAAGTTCTCAGATTGTGATGCACTGGGCACACGCACACTTTGAGTGGAATACTGCACATCTGCACCCACATCTCAAACAAGTTAGAGTACAGGTAATTAATTTTTTTCCATGAAACTATGTTGACCGGCATTAATCATATTCCTATCCTTTAATTCTTTAGCAGGTGAGTCCAATATCAGCTCTTCCATTATTTTGCTCGGGCTAGCCAACCTATATTAACCCTTTTTGAACATTGTCACAACATTAACACTCTTTCAGTCTTCTGGCATTTCCCCAGTATCCCAAGATGTGTTAAAAATTAACATGAGAAGGGCCAGAGATCTCCTCAGCCAACTCTTTTAGGACTCTTGAATGCCAAGTATCTGGGCATGCTGATTTAAAAATATTTACTCCCAGTAGATGTTGTTTTACATCTTCCTTAGTTATTAATGGGCTGGAAGGTACTTCATCCTCAGTGATAAGAGTACATAATCCTGCTTCTTTCCAAATACAGAACAGAAATATTTATTAAACACTTCTGTCTTTTCTGCATCATTATTAACAATTCTAGTAATGGGTCTATACCCTTGTTGGGATTTCTTTTATTATTAATACACTTTAGAAACTTATTGTCTTTAGTCCTGCCAACTATGGATTTTTCCTGACGTATTTAGTTTCCCTTATTGATTTTCTATACTTCATAACTTTGAATTTATATCAATCACTTTTTAAATTTTTTGTTTGGGTTGTTTTTTTTGGGGGGGAGGGTGCTGTTTTTCTATTTGCTGCCTTCACTTTACCACTGAACCAGGAATGTGCTTTTAGCTAAAGTTGTCCTCTTTCTTGATTATGGAATCATGGCTTTTTTGGCCATCTAATAAACTCTTCTTAAAGAACTCACAATTTTCCTCCCAAACAAGTTAATTCATATTTTTCCTCAGCTTTGGAAAATTAGACTTTTTGAAGCACCAAGTGTATACATTACTGGTTGGGGTTTTCCTTTGTTTGCCTATACTGAATGTAATCAGGCTCATGGTTGTATTTCTTCCCCCCTCCCTCCTCAACCGCCCCCCCCCCCCCGGTTCATTCAATGAAAAGATAAGACACCATTTATATCAGTGATCTCTTGGAGAAAAACTAAAGTTTTCTGGTCCCTAAGCAACCAACAGCTTCCAGCTCTGTTATTGATTAATCATTATCTGTCATAATGAGGTCCAAGATAATTGCCTTGTGTTGAATGCAATACCTTTAGTGTTAGAAAATTATGTATAATTTTTAGAAACTCTAATGATGTTTTACTTCTGGCTACATGAGACCTCCAGCATGTCTCCAAAATTAAAGTCTCCCATAACATCATAAGTTTTCTTTCCACACATTACAGATAACAGGTGTTTAAGGAGTAACTCATCCTATTCTCTGGTTTGATTTGGTGGTCTGAAATTGACACAAGCCAGTAACCCCTCCTGGGCTTTATCAGTTAGCTCATTAGTCAATATGCATTCAAGACTCTGTAATTCTGAGTTAGCAGTAAGTATAAAACAAGTAAGTTCTCTGCCATTATTCTTGTTTTAGCAAATTTACTCCATTATCTTTAATACTAAAATAGAGAATCTATTTTGGGGGACACTTTTGCCCCTTTTTATTGTTTATCGGTGTTTTTAAATTTATCTGTATAAAAATGTGTCTTGAAAACTTACCCAGCTTTATTTTTACATAATAAAAACTACTTGACTCTGAGTTGAATTGGCCATGATTTCCTGTGTTCATAAATTACTGTAGTTCAATCGTCTGTAAGAAGACTATAGCTTTTCTCCAGGAAGTCATTTTTATATAAATGGTGTCTTATCTTTTCACTGAATTAATTCAGGGGGTCGGGGAAGGGAATACACACAGGGAGCCAAATTCTATGTCAATGTAGAAGTGAGACTATAGTAGGAAACGCAGGTATAAGGGATATGCTTTATCTTACACCCTTCTGTTGCTTTGGGTGCAATCACCTTGTAACTTATACTGGTTTCACATACCTGTTGAATGCAGAGTGGGTACAAGTTAAGCTACAGTTCTGCCCATTTTCAGACCAACTTACAAAACCATTTTTTCCACCACAGAATTTGACCCTCTTTGACCGTTGCATCTAATTAATACCAGATCTAGATATTGCTATGCTACACAATTCTTTTTTGGTTTGATATGTGTATGATTTATACAAATCTCAAGGCTCTGGGTGCTTTTACCATGTTAAAACCTACAATCACACTGATAATACAAAAATTCCTAACTCTTCAAAACCAGGGAGCGGGAAGGTGGATGTGCTCCAGCCACAGGTCCCAGCCCTTCAGGCACACATTCCAGCTTTCCGCTCACCTTCCTCAAAAGCCTGGAGAAGGAGAGGTTTTGCAGCATGCCCTGAAGATCAATAGACTTTTGGGCTATTTTGGACCAAGGTTCCAAAGTTCAGGGCCCCTCACAGAGAATACCCTGTCAGCAGCTACTTCTCTTTCAAACTAAGGGAACTCCAGCCCTGGCACCTCTGCCAGCTGCAGCAATGCAGCATGGGATGAGGCAGTTTCTCAAACAGGTAAGTTCTAAGTCATTTGGTGCTTTGTATAAAAAATCCAGTATCGTGAACTCCACTCAAAGTCAGGAGGTAGCCATTGCACATCTCAGAGCACTGGCAACTTATGCTCCAGGCAAAAAAACTCCACTTAACAGACATATTATGTTAGCATATTTCAGTTTCTGTCTTGATTCAGTAGGAGATGCATGGTTAACAATATAAAATTTTTGAGAATCAGCGCAATTGTAAACATTCTCTGCTCTCTGAAAATGTTTGCAGTGATAATGTCCTTAGTTAATTAAACTTGATTGGTGCTTCAAAAGAAACATTTAATAAAACTGTGATGGGGAAACTTTGTGCTGTACCCATCCAGTTAATGCATTTTCTTTTTATCTATAGTATGTACACAGTTTAAAGGTCTATAAGACAATGATTAGACTAAACAACTTCTTATACTCTGACTCATCAGAAGTATCTGTGTCCGGGATGGCCTGGTGATCTAGGTTATCCTGGGGGTTAAAATTAGAGGCTAGCTCAGTCTTTAGCACCCATTAGTGAATAACTAATGTGATGCTGATTTTTTTTTAAAAAGTCTCCAAAGGCACTCCTGGCAATTAGAGGCCGGTAAGCCTAACTTCAGTATCCACAGCAAAGAACAGAATTATCAGACATATAGATGAACACAGCATCTTGTGGAAGAGTCAACATGGGTTTCTAGAGGGAAATCATGCCTCACCAATCTATTAGAAGTCGTTGAGGGGGTCAAAAAGTATATGGACATGGGTGATCCAGTGGATATAGTGTACTTTGATTTTCAGAAAAGCCTTTGACAAGGTCCCCACACCCCTGGCTCTTAAGCAAAGTAAGCAGTCATGGTATAGGAGGGAAGGTCCTCTGATGTTTAAAAGGTAGAAAACAAGGGGTAGGAATAGACTGTCAGTTTTCACAGTGGAGAGAGGTAAATAGCAGGGTCCCCCAAGGCTCTGCAGTGGGACCAGTGCTGATGAACGTATTCATAAATGATCCAGAAAAAGGAGCAAACAGTGAAGTGGCAAAGTTTGCAGATGATACAAAATTATTCAAGATAGTTAAGTCCAAAACTGACTGCAAAGAGTTAACAAAAGGAGTTCACAAAACTGGGTGACTGGGCAAGAAAATGGCAGATGAAATTCAGTGTTAATAAATGTAAATTAATGCACATTGGAAAATATAATCCCAACTATACATACAAAATGATGGGGTCTAAATTAGCTGTTGACTCCAAGATCTTTTTCTTGAGTGGTATCAGGTTAGTTCTCGGAAACATCAGCTCAATGTGCAGCAGCAATCAAAAAAGCTAACAAAACATTAGTAACTATTAGGGAAGGGATAAATGATAAGACAGAAAATACCATAATGGCACTATATAAATCCATGCTATGACTACGCCTTGAATACTGCGTGCAGTTCTGGTTGCCACATCTCAGAAAAGATGCATTAGAATTGGAGACGGTACAGAGAAGGGCAGTAAAAAAGATTAGGGTATGGAACAGCTTCCATGTGAGCAGAGCTTTAAAAGCTGGGGCCTGTCATCTTGGGAAAAAGACAACTGAGGGGAATATGACACAGATGTGAATGGTGTAGAGAAAGTGAATAAGGAAATGTTATTTACCCCTTCACATAACACACAAACCAAGAGTTATCCAATGAAATTAATAGGCAGCTGGTTTAAAACAAACATAAGGAAGTATTTCTTCACACAATACACAGTTAACCTGTGAAAATTGTTGCCAGCGGATGTTGTGAAGGCCAAAAGTATCACAGGGTTCAAAAAAGAATTAGATAAGGTCATGTAGGACATGTCCATCAATAGCTACTAGCCAAAGATGGTCAGATACACAACCCCATACTCTGGCTGTCCCTACACCTCTGACTGCCGGAAGCTGGGAGTGGATGACAGGGTATGGATCACTCAATAAATTGCCCTGTTCTCTTCTGGAGCCTGCCACTGGTGAAAGAGAGGGTACTGGGCTAAGTGGACCATTGGTCTGACCCTGTACGGCTTTTCTTATGTTCTTAGCCAAGCAAGCAGAAGCTGAGAAAGCAGCAGAGGTGACACTTGTACTTACTGGTGAAGATTTGGTCTGCTACACAAATATCCCCTTCTATTCATATTTAGGAACAGCTCTTGAATTTCAAAGACAATCTGTCTGTTTCCTCAGTGTGGAATAATGCCCCGAGAGCATCACCAGAGAATTTGCGTGCCATCTGGATATGTATTTGCTGAAAAAGTAGTTGATCACATCCTGTCTGACAAGAGCAATGCCTCAAAGAGGGTGGGGGAAGGAGTGGAATAATGGAGATGTTTTCATTATGGCCTTTTAACAAGACCTGGGCTTAAAGCTCTGTGCCTCTTTATCATGAATGTTATCTATCTGGATTGGTTTTCCTGGGAGGGCCTGAGCTGGAGGCAGAAAACTGGCAGGCAATATGAGGGTGGATGTTGGATGGACAAAGAAGTGTGCGTCTTCACTACATGTCTGCTTATTTGCATGTCAGCCAGTAAAGATAAAGCATTTTAGGATTAAAATAAATTTCTTTATCAAACTAAAATAAATCCAATCTTGCTCACCTCTTGCTACTGAATTGAGAATGTTACATTTGTTAATGCCATAAATATACTATTAAAAAGTCAAATTATACAGAGCTCATTATTGCTGAACTTATTCTAGAAAGGAAAAATTAAGCTAATTGTTTATTTATTACTTCTTAAAATTGTATTAAAATATATTTTAGGGTCTGCTAAACTCATTAGGGTTTGTAGTATATTTAAAGGGAGACTGTTAAAGTTGCCAGGTTCAAAATGTGACTTCTTTCCCTCTAATCCCCAAAATGCATATAACCTTTTGGGAGCCTTCTAAGCAAGAGAATGTTTTATGGATATTTATTAATTAATGTTAATACTGCCAATAGCAAAGCGCACAATCATAATGAACATTGTATAGGGAAAAAAAAGTGTGCGCCTATTATTGGAGGAATAAAATCTTTATATAAAAAGACTAATTTTAAATTTCAAGATTCCAAAGAGGAATTATAAATAGTGGGGAAAATGGATCGTAAAAAGGAAAAATACATACCTTGACCCATATAATTGGTTCTCAAAACTTCCATGCTTTGAAAAATGGCCGTTTATGTAAATACCTGATTGAATGAAATATTACATGTTTGCAAAGTATCTCATTTTCAGTCTGGTCCCAGGATATTATGTGACTTAATTCAGAAGCTCTTATATAACTGTGTCTAATTCATAATAAAATGTAGAAGTAAGTCAAACTGTAAATCCTGTGGTACAGAAAATACAACTTGAAGACTCTTTCTTTGGTTTTGCAGTGTTCCTGTTCCTGTAGTCAGTCTAGAGAAAATTCCTAACCTAGTGAAGGCAGATGGTGCCAATGTTAAAATGAATTCTACAACCACTACCACCATCACCTCCTCAGCCTCTTCATCCACCATACCTGCTCCAACTTTGGTTAAATCTGCTTTGACATCTAAGTCAGTGCCACCATCACCAGAAAAGATTCTGAACGGCAAAGGAATTCTAGCTCCTTCAATAGACAAGAAACACCAAAACGGCACTAAAAGCAGTAACAAGCCTTACAAAAGACTTTCAGGTGAGTGATGATGTAGTGCGCCTTTTGAGATAGTCCATCATTCTTCATTAATAATTTTTGTAGCTGAGGAGTAATATATTGTAATATGCTGTAGCTATGTTTGACTGTAAGATGCTGCTTTTCATATGAATAGTTAGCCTGTAAGCCCTTGCCATATGGATAAAATATTTCCTTTACAAAATACTAGTTCATTTTGGCTTAGAATTAATCTGGGTTGTTAACTATTTGTCCTCAATTGGCCAGCAGATAAAGTGTAGACTATCTAGTGAATAAATGCAGTACAATAAAAGGGCAACAGGCTCTTCCTTTTTAATTTATTTGTAGCCACATTGAACAAATTTGTTGCAGACCAGTATAGTAATGATCAACTTACCAAGATTTAGTATTGTTCTCAAGTCACTCCAATTTAATGCCTCAAATCTCAAGTATTCATGTATATCTTGTAGCTGAAGGCCCATGCTGCCAGATGGCTATAATTCATAAAGTTGTGTGTAAAAAAGCCAAAAAAGTCTGAGAACTTAAATATTGGACAGTAACAGACTGTGAATCACAGTGATGATTGAACCTGGTGATATTCTAATCAGAAAAAGCTCTCTACCTTGCTTGTAGCTGTTCCCATCACTTCACACTGACTCAACAGACATTGTAGGCCTTCAAAGTGGGGTTACTGTGTGTGCTGGTTTTGTCATTGTGTGGGTGATTGTGTTAATTTATGTGTGTTGTGTTTGTGCTGGGAGAGGTGCGTGGATTTGAGTGGGTGGAAAATGAGTGTATGCTCTGGCAAGAGGCTGCCTGTGTGAGTTTGAAATAGTTGTGTGTGCTGGTTGTGTTGTGTGAATGGTGTTGATTTGTGCAAGTGGCAGTTGGGCACATGGTGTGACAGTTGGGCCACATAACTATGCAATCTCCCTCATTCAGCCAATGAAAATGTGCATGCAAATTAGCTATAGAGTAAGGGTGGTGATTGGTGGAGTTATTTCTGGTATCACAATGGTCTGGGACTCTTGAAATAGCATAGATACATGCCTTCTCTAGTACGCTGCATGGGTATAATTTGTAAAGTCAGAATGGCTGAGAACTTAAAAACTGGACAGTAACAGACTGCAAAACCCAGTGATGATTCACCCTGCTGATAATCTGAACAAAAGGAGCTCTCAGCCATGTTTCTAGCTGCTTCCATCGCTTTGCACTGACTCAACAGACGTTTTAGGCTTCAGAATGCCTCACGGTGACATTCCTGGACTCTTATTATATACATGTGGTTAGTTCAACTGAGAAACGTAACTTCTGCCACTTGCAAGATGTCCATTGGATGTGCCATCAGTAAGTGTCTTTCATGTTAAACATCATGCCTGTACTAATGAATGGGCTTTTCAGGGGTATTGTTATATGGAACCAGTGTGTTAGTTGTGTAGCTGTGCAATGCAGTGGCCAATCTTACTCTCTGGAAATGGTTACAATTTTGCATTGTTATACCTTTAAAAGGGACAAAAACATAGAGTATGTGCTGTGTACAACATTCTGTTTTTAATTTTGGTAAGAAGGCAGTATGATACAAACATCACCCTAATCTGATGGGACTTCACCCTATCACATTGTAAAATAATTTTTAAGCTTTTATTTTTTCTTAAATATCAGGAAATACTACACAGATTTAGGGGAGAGACACTGATGCTAGGTAAATCTTGTCTCTCATTTCCTCTTCCACCACAAGTGAAGAGGGCTGCACATATGCACATACACACACACAGAGCAAAACGGGGGTCTGGTTTCTCTTAATGGGGAGGAGGAGGTAGCATTTGAGGAAGCTGCACAAACTGTGGTCATGACCTGCACAGCCTTGGATCTGTGGTTATGAAGGCAGAATATGGGCCTGTTGATCTGTCACTTTGCAGATCCACCAACGGAGCAAGAGGATAAGCATCATAGAAGAAACTAGCTCAAGGATGCAGTAGCAATTACAAAGTGCCCACTGCTTTACAGCTGGGGGTGCGGGGAAGGATTTTTCCCCAGAGCTGAGACAAGCCAGTTGCAGGACTCTGGGCAGAGAATTTGCTGCCAAAAGCAGAAAATACATTTTTGTTCTGAATGAAGAAAAACAAAATGTCTGAGTTAGATTTTCCAGCAAAAGTAACTGAATCAAGTTTACTGCATCAGAAGCTGCACAGGGCCTATTCATCCATTGGCAGCATGCTGAGATTTGGGCAGGAAATTTGTTGTGTGTATTGAAAGTCTAATTTTGCTATTGGCAGTGCTATCCAGATTAGGCTGTGCGCTTGATAGAAAGTTAATTGATTCTGTTTCCCAAATGTGTGTTGTGACACCACTGATTAGTTATACAATAATTTATAAACATGAATGCTATTATTTGTAATTGAGTTTAAAGTATAACCCAGGTTTTTGTAGACTGAATATCGGTTGTTGTTTGGTTTTTTTTCTCACATTTGGCAGTTAGTATTATGGCCTTGTTAGAATGGCTTGAGTCCAAAACAATGCAAGGTGTGTTTTCTAAGACTGTGGGGGGTATGGAACAGTGCCATTGCGCTGAAGCATTTAGTGTGGTGTCTTCTTTCTTAACTAGTTAAAGGTGGCACATAGGAAAACTTTTGTCCCAAGATTTTGCAGTTGACCATATCAAAATTCAACAAAGCTGAAAGTATTTAGCATAAATGACTCTTTTATCTTTTTTAACCTAAGGTTTCATTTAATAGGATCTAATTTATAATTCTGACAAACAAATACAGGGCACTGTGTTCTACCAGAAAACAGTTTAAGATACTAATGGAAAGAATGGTTTAAGAAAACATGAAAATTTTGAGCAGCTTAAGTTCAAAATTCAGCTTAGATCTCTCTTCCCTGGACAATGGGAGCTTGTCTTCACTGCATTGTTAGTTCCAGCTGTAACTCAGGTTTTGCCCCTAAGTAGACAACAGGACAAACACACGTATCTCTAGCTCAAGTTAAGTGGTGCTTTAAGCTTGAGCTACTGGCCTGTAAGGGGGCTGGATTGAAGCTCCGGTGCTGCTGATGCTCAAACAAGTAATGCAGTGGGGATGCAGCAGCTCACAACTCATCTGCTAATCTGATCACTCTGTGTTGCTTGAGTGTTGTTTTGCAGTGTGGTTGCTCTCCACTCTCACTTGACCTAGGCTAGCTCCAGAGGAGTAACTCAAGTGCGCTAATTCAAGCTAACTCTTGCAGTGAAGACAAGCACTAGCTGATGGGCTCAGTCTTCGAGCTACCAGCCTTGCTCCACAGACTACTGTAGGTGTTGTATACACTGATGTTGTATTTATAAATATTTTCTGTATATGCAACAGTCATTAGAGTGAATAATTATTCTGAAGAGGTCATCACAGTATGGGGCCTTCTTTCATATTGCTTAATTAGGGCTATAGTCAGGGGCGGCTCTAGAAAGTAGGGGCCCCCCAAGCAGCCGCGCCGCGCCGCCTTTCCCCCCCCCCGGCGGCGGGTCCCCTTTCCGCTCGCTCGGCTGAGCCGCGCCATGCCTGCGGCAGGTCCCCCACCGCGAGCCGACCCAGCGACGTGCCGTCAGCGCGGCGGGAGCTCAGCGAAACCGAGGGAAGGGAGGACGGAGCGCCGCCGCCCCCCCGGCGCAGGTCCGCTCGTTCGGGCCCGTGACCTGCCCGCGAGCATGGCAGCCGGAGCAGCCGCCCCGAATCCGCGCCCGAAACGGCTGCCCGCCCTGCCCCCCCGGCGCTGGGGTTCGTGGCTATAGTAGTGCTAAGGCAGGTCCACACTGGCACTGACTCAGCAAATGTTGCCAGTTCACCATATCTGCCAATATATGAAAATTTGCTTGGGGGAAGTCTCCAAATAGGCTAGGACTCTGTCGTAGTACCATGTGGTCATTCTGGTGGATGTTAAGCTATTTTTTCACATGAATATCTTGATTGCCAGGACCACAAAACTGATCGTTTTCAGGTTGTTCTTTAAAGATCTGTTCTGTTACCAGACCTAGAATCCACTAAATCCTGCCTTCTCTGCCCCACTTATTGATGCAGCACCATGATACAGTTTGTGATTGTTCATCACAATGATGCCAGTAAAGTAAGTTGTGAGAACATGTAAATGTTTTATACAGGTTGTCCATCAACACGGTTGGTTTCTGACCATTATTATACACAATTTGGCACAGGCTGAGCTCAAGATCTGAGGGTTAGTAAATGATACTTTGGACTATACCTAGGACTTAATATACTTGTTTTACACACTAAGTGGGCAGGGGAAAATTTAGGTTCATCTCAGTCTCTTGCTGCAGAAGTGGAGCCAACTGCTTGTGGTTTTCAGTCCTGGCAATGGGCTTAAACTGCTTTACCTCAGTTTTACTTCCTTCTCAGAGCCCTGCCCTCTCTCTTTACCCTACATCCTTGAGTGAGGCTGAAGCTCTTTCTGTGGTTGAAGGCTGGTTCTTGTTGGGAGTGGTCAGGGATGCTGCCCTCCACCCTGTGGCAAAGTTTGAGCAGGGAGAGAGGTAGCCAGCCTGGAGAGCTGCGAGAGGCTGTCTCGGGGATCAATGTCCCCTAGTGGCAAACTGGAAGAACTGAATCTGGAAAAATAGCCTTTTTCAGTTCCAAATCTCATTTATGGACAAAGCTAAAGAACTGGAAGCCCCATCTAAATAGGACTGTCTGCTAATTTGCAAGCTGTGGCTATGGGTTGTAGAGTTTACTTCCTCCTCTTCATTCTGCCGAGACTATAATGTTGCTCTAAGCCACCCACTGCAGCTGCTCCAGATAAATGCTTGCACTCTCCCATTTTGGAGGATCAGTGTGTCAACCCTGCAGCATGCCCAGTCTGTGCCAGTGCAGATCTGTGACAATCCAAGGTAACATTTACAACTGGCTCTCTGACCTGACATAATGGATACTGTTACTCCCTGGGAATCCAAGAGATCTGTTTTTATCATTGCTTAGCAAGAAGGTGGTGATCTTTCCTCTTCACCGTGGAGCAAGTACATGGCTACTCTTGGAAAGATTGCTCAACTAGAAGAAAATGTGGTTTACCTGCTTACTGAGCAGTGTTCCTTGCACGGAGTATATTATGTCATTGCTCTGTAGGTCATACAGGCTTCCAGTTTTTCTGGCTGCAGATCAGGATGTTGGCTTACATCTCTAAAGCCCTGCATAGTTTTGGACCTGGCTGTCTTAGGAACTGCCTTTTTCCTCATACTCCAGCCTAGTAGTTTTTGACCAGTCAGGATTTTTTGACAGTTCCCCGTTTTGTGTGTTCCTGGGGCTGGAGGGCTAATGTTTTTAGTGGAGCACTCTTGGTTGTTGAATTTGCTTCCATGTTGGTCCTACAGTTTGAACTTATCGGTCTTCAGGTCATATAGCAAGGCTTGTCCATTCACTCCAGCTTTCTCTTGTGGTTCTTTTTAGTTACAGTCTTGTCAGTATAGTTTGTTTTATTTTGGGGGGGGGCAAAGGAGATTATGTAAATGAGCCTAGAACAACACATTATATACATTTAACAGCATAACTTAAATAATTGACTCATATACAATTGGCCTGTGAACATACATTTTGATGTATTAAGTACTTCTTTAGCTTCATCTTATTTACTGTGCAAGCCCTTTAGTGTTGGCTATGCTTCAAGAGCCACAGCAGCGTCTACTATTCAGGACAGATTTCATTGCTATTGTAGTTTTCCAATAGTCATGGTGCTGACCACCATTTCAGGGGTATGCACCTGCTCTGGAATGCCTTGTTATCCCCTCTTTCTACCATGTCTCTTTATCCAGGGGTTAACAACACAAATACTTAACATTTTGTTTACTATTACGTTTTTAAAAATATGTATAACTCAGTACTGAGATCTGTCAGTCACTAGTACATCTAGGAAGCAAGTGTTGTCTACCTATTGCAAGTAGTGGGAGTCAGAAATCAGATTCTACTCCCAGATCTGCCACTGACATGCTGTATGACCTCAAGCAAGTCCCCTAAAGTCATTGTGTGCCTCGGTTTACCCATCTATAAAATGGGGGTAATAATTCATACCCTATTTCAGCAGGGATGTTGAGATTTACTGTGTGTAAAGCATTTTTGGATCTAAATTAAAGGTTCTATATAGACTGGAAGCAGGGGCACTCTAGGCACCAGCAAAACAAGCTGGTGCCTAGGGCGGCAAAATCTAGGGGGTGGCAAAAGGCTGGGGCGCCAGCTCATCCTGCCGCCTGCCGAGAGGAGCCCGCGCGGCCCCCCCCCGGGGGCGGGGGCGGGGGCGCGGCGGCGGCGGGCCCTCAGGCCCGCGGCCTGCGGGAGGTCAACGGAGCCCGAGGGGGCCTGCCCCAGGCATGACCGCGCGGCGGGGCGCGCGGCCCGCGGCTCTGCTGGACCTGGGCATCACTCAGGCAGCACATGCGCAGCCGCCGACCCCACACCCCCCAGCGCGCAGCCGCCGCGCAGCTGGCGCCAGCGCGCCACACGCGGTCAGCAGCTTGCCTGCGCATGCCTCCTCCGCCGCCCGCCCCTCCCCCTCGCCGCGCTGCGCCCCGGCGCTGGGGCGGCCAAAAAGGTAGAGCCGCCCCTGATTGGAAGTATTTACTAGTGGCATTCAGAAAACTGCACAATTGTACAACATAGAGTTGAGGGAATTGTTAAATGACAGAGCTATTTTTTCCATTATTTATGTGACAGTGGAATTGTGATAAATGAAAGGCAGGTAGTAGCTCCCTTTTATGGACCCAGCCAGCCAGTTAGCTATAGAAATACCTCTGAGTAGCTGTTCTCTACTTGCTTTACCTGTAAAGGGTTAAAAAGTCTCCCTGCATAGGTAAAAGGAAGGAAGTGGGCACCTGACCAAAAGAGCCAATGGGAAGGCTAGAACTTTTTAAAGTTGGGAAAAAAACTCCCCCTTTGTCTGTCTGTCTTTGTTGTTCTCTGGAGAGAGGGGGACAGAGCAGCAATGCTGTAAAAAGCTTTGGGCCAGGTATGAAAAAAATGAGTAGAAACTTCTCATTTGAAACCACAGATATGTAAGTAGGTCAGGAAATGTCTAGGAAGACACGATTAGGTTTATCTCTTTTATTTCTTTGAGTTTTGGAATCCTCTGTGCTAGTCCCAGGTGCTTTTGTTTTGCTTGTAACCTTTAAGCTGGACCTCAAGAAGCTATCTTGATGCTTAATCCTTGTAATTTTTTTCTAGAAACCTAGCAAAAAGCCTAAGTTCAGATGTATTTTCTTTCTTTTAGTTTTTAATAAAATTTACCTTTTTTAAGGACAGGATTGGATTTTTGTGTCCCTAAGAGGTTTGTGCATGTTGTTTAATTAGCTGGTGGCAACAGCTGATTTCCTTTGTTTTCTTTCTCAGCTCTTCCCCGGAAACGGGGGTGAAAGGGCTTGAGGGTACTCCACAGGAAGGAATTCCCAAGTGCACCTTCCTGGGTTCTCAAAGGGGCTTTTGCACTTGGGTGGTGGAAGCATCTACCTATCCAAGGTTAGAAAAAAGCTATAACCTTGGGAGTTTAATACAAGCTTGGAGTGGCCAGTATTAATTTTTAGAATCCTTGCAGGCCCCCACCTTCTGCACTCGAAGTGCCAGAGTGAGGAATCAGCCTTGACAGGAATACAAATAGCTATGCTTATATCTATCAAAACAGTGGGGAGGGAGGTATAAACTAAGTATGTGTTCAGGTTTCTGCTACAATGCTGTAGCATAAAAGTAAAACCTATGTTATACATAAATTGTGGGTGAGACATACAAAATAAAAAATGGTAGTTAAATATGTAAATCAGGTACAGTTAGCATTAAATATACTAAAATGAATCTCTCAATGGATGTTTACTATTGCTAATAATATTTAGAACTCAGGTAAGTTCTTTCTCTTTTCAAAATGCATTACAAACTTTAAGTAAGCTTCTCAGTGCCCCTGTGAAATAGGAAAATAAGAATTATTAAACCCATTTTTACAACTGGTGAAGAGGGGACAGATTTAGGCCAAAACTTTCAAATGTAGCTGGTAATTTTGACTGATTCAAATTTTTAGTGTAAAGCTTGAGATATCTATGGCCTGATTCTTCAGAGGTTCCGCTCACCTGCTACTCCCAGTTGAAGTAACTGGGAGCTGCGGCGAACAATCAGTAGGTTTCTTAAGCTGAGCACCCAAAGACTTGAGACACCCAAATCAATGGCTATATATGGAAAATTTTGGCCTTACTGGCCGCAGTGGTAGTTATACAGTAGAACCCAAGAGTTACGAACTGACCAGTCAACCACACACATCATTTGGAACTGGAAATACACAATCAGGCAGCAGCAGAGATGGAAAAAAAAAAGGCATACATAGTACAATACTGCGTTAAATGTAAAATACTACAAAAATAAAGGGAAAGCAGCATTTTTCTTCTGCATAGTAAAGTTTCAGAGCTGTATTAAGTGAATGTTCAGTTGTAAACTATGAAAGAATAACCATAACATTTTGTTCAGCATTACAAACATTTCAGAGTTATGAACATCTATTCCCGAGGTGTTCATAACTCTGAGGTTCTACTGTAGTTGAAATTTAACTCAAATACTTGGCTTAGTCTGGTGCTTGGACCCTTCTATCAAGCCCCATTCTTTAGCCTATATCTCTGAATGCAATAATGACACAGGCCTGATCTATACTGGGTGGGAGAGGGGATCGACCTAAGATACGCAACTTCAGCTATGAGAATATTGTAGCTGAAGTTGATGTATCTTAGGTCGACTTACCTCACGTCCTCACGGCACGGGTCGACTACTACCGCTCCCCTGTCGACTCTGCTTCCCCCTCTCGCCGTGGTGGAGTACAGGAGTCAACGGGAGAGCGATCGGGGATCGATTTATCACATCTAGTGTAGACACGATAACTTGATCCCCGATAGATACCACAACCTCCTTAACTACTACTCCCAAAAGACCTTTTGTCAAGTGAAGCGTTCCCTAGTGTAATAGCAAGTTCTCTGAATTCTGTAAGTGATATCCTGCTTTTACTGATGGATGCCATGTGCAGGGAAAGGAGAGAACAGAATTGTCTCAGCCATGCATGTGGTACGAGAGATGCTTTGCTGGTATAGGTCAGGATGGTTCAAATTGGGCTTGGGTGAATAACCAGGGACAGCTTCCTGCAGCCCCTTAAAAAATATGTATTTTCTAGGAAGTAGTCTTAATTGACACATCCATTTAAAAACATGTATTTTTGAGACAATCTTTTCTTTTCTTTTTTTTCCCAAACAGAAAGAGAATTTGACCCAAATAAACACTGTGGAGTACTGGATCCTGAAACAAAGAAACCTTGCACAAGATCACTCACCTGCAAGGTACTTTTCTCAGAAGATAAAATATCAGATGCTTTGTTGTAGTTTAAAATCCCACCACGGTAATTTGAGAGGTCATACCTGCTCCTGTCTTACAGACAATGGGTATGGTATTCAGACACTATCCACAGGTAATTCTTGCTAAAGTAATTCTATTCTGTTTCTTTGATGAATCAGAGCATCTACATCATTCCACTGATATTTTTGACAAAGAAGGTTTTCCTTATCATTTGTGATGCAAAGGGCATTACAATTTATTTACATGCACTCAATAGCATTGCTTTAAACACTGATTTTTGGTTAATATATGCAACCGCACTGTTACACAGTCTCCTTGTAGTAAAGATGAAATTCATTTTCTTATAAATAATTTGAGATCTTCTTATATGGCTGAAAGACTCACATTACTGAAACAACAGTGTGAGACACACATATATCTATGCTGTTGGTCTGTAGAGGGGAACAGGGCAATGTGCTTGAATATCTACCCGTATTTATATTTATACATTTGTCAGTCCAACCAGATCTAATTATTTATTGTAGATTAAGGCCTGCAATTACAATGCTCTAGATAGATTATTAGTAATACTGTTGGGATACTATTTGTCTTGGAAATGGTAAATGGATAGTTTCCATTATGAAAATTGTCCCTAAAGATAATTTTAAGATAAATGGACACTTCCTGAGAATAATTTTTTGAATTTATCCAGGGCAATGTGGAATAGCAACTTTTTATTGCCATGACTATATCTAAAGTTGTTTGAAGTGGAGTTTTTTTCTTAGAATTGTGTTTCAGAAATTTAGAGCATTCACAAACATTTTATACACACATTCTTTTTAACCATCCTATTTTTAGACTCATTCACTTAACCATCGACGAGCAGTTCCAGGTCGCAAAAAACAGTTTGACATCCTTCTAGCTGAACACAAAGCTCGATCCAGGGAAAAAGAAGTTGCAAAAGACAAGGAGCATCCACAGTCTATAAGGGAAACCCATCAGAGCCATCCCACACCAGCACAGGATTCTTTGCCAGGATCTTCACTGAACTCTGGGCAAGAACCTAAAGTAACATTTCCTGCAAAATCTAGACCACCCAATTCTGTACTTCCTAGGTGAGCAGCCTTCTCAAATGTATGAATGCGATATTCTGAAACTTCAAATGTCCCTCTATGTCTTGTGTACAGATAATGCTATATTTGTGTCATATTTATATGGGTTATTCCATAATAAACTATTAATATAGGGTTCTTCTCAGGAGCTGGAAATAGAGAACACTAATAGCAGTACTTAAATCACTGTATAATAGTCAGGGCTCTGATTGGGGTGGGGGAGAATGGTTATTCCATAAGCTCTGCTGTCAGTCGCAGAGTAGCTGAATGTTTCAGCTAAAATGGTCAGTAGAAGTTAGCAAAGTTAATATTCAAAATATCGTGAATAGGTTTTAGAGTCATTTCATTGAAATGAATCAGGGCAATTCATGCCTCTCGATTAAGTTTGTGAAGGAAGGTGCCACTTAGTAATTCCTGTTCACTTTAATGGGACTACTTGTACAGGAAGGTGCACTTCAGTGTGAACAAAGTGATCAGCAGCTGGCCCTTAGCACTGTTCTTTCAGGCTGTCTGTCTGTAGCTCATCATTTCTTATTCAGGTTTTCTTTGCAACCACCAGGGCTAACAACCCTTCTTAGAACGGAAGCCTAACTTCTAAAGAAACTGATGAACCCCCTCCACAGAAGTTCTGACATAGTATACTGGGTCAGCTGAAGCCCAGTAATGCTCTGGTAAACACCCCATGTGGTCTAGTTTCTATCATATAGCTCAGCAGGCCAAGTGACAGTCACTTGTATATCTTTTGAACTGGAGAACCAATTTTGTATAGGGTTGATGGGGTCAGTCAAGTCAGATTGATCCATGCTTCTTTTATTATTTCATATTTCACTTCTTCTGAGAGGTCCCAGTTGGGATTGGGCCCCTAGTGTACTTGGTATTGTACAAATCCATACAAAGATACTGTCCGTGCCTCAAAGAGCATATCATCTAAAATAACCAAGTGACATACAAAGGGTGCAGGAAGAGAGGCACAAACAAGGATATGCCGTTTTTATATGCATATCTGCACTTGCCACTTTAGAAATTATTCTGAATAAAGTAATTGCCAGGTGCTCCTGTCAGCTCCTCAAGCCATCGATAATTGGCTAATTCAGTTCAGGGCAAGGAGCATGGAAGAATATGTGTAGATGTTTGGGTGAGACTGACAAACTGGCAGATGAGGCTGGCATCGCTGGTGGAGAGGGGAGACTATACAAAGAGATTGGCAGAGAGGCAGGGAATGGCAAAGTTGTGAAGAGACTTAAAGGCTTGCACTTACTGTGGTGAAAGCCCGTGGAGGGTTTCAGAGAGAAGGGTGAAGCGATCAGAACAACAGGCAAGGAAGATGAGCTTGCCAGTTACGCTTTGTAGTTCTACCCATTAAGTACTTATTTCTGCTGCAGTGCCTGCGTTTACCATCATAGTGACTATTAGCCTCCCTAGGTCTCGTTACAGTAACGTGTGTAACTGGTTTGAGATTTTTTTCAGAGTAGCAGCCGTGTTAGTCTGTATCCGCAAAAAGAACAGGAGTACTTGTGGCACCTTAGAGACTAACAAATTTATTTCAGCATGAGCTTTTGTGGGCTACAGCCCACTTCATTGGATGTGTAGAATGGAACATATAGTGAGGAGATATATATACACATACAGAGAGCATGAAAAGGTGGGAGTTGTCTTACCAACTCTGAGAGGCCAATTAAGTAAGAGAAGAAACTTTTGAAGTGATAATCAAGATAGCCCAGTGCAGACAGTTTGATAAGAAGTGTGAGAATACTTACAAGGGGAGATAGATTCAATATTTGTAATGGCTCAGCCATTCCCAGTCTCTGTTCAAGCCTAAACTGATTGTATCTAATTTGCATATCAATTCAAGTTCAGCAGTTTCTCTTTGGAGACTGTTTTTGAAGCTTTTCTGTGGCAAAATTGCCACCCTCAGGTCTATTATTGAGTGACCAGACAGGTTAAAGTGTTCTCCTACTGGTTTTTGAATGTTATGATTCCTGATGTCAGATTTGTGTCGGTTTATTCTTTTGTGTAGAGACTGTCCAGTTTGGCCAATGTACATGGCAGAGGGGCATTGCTGGCACATGATGGCATATATCATATTGGTAGATGTGCAGGTGAATGAGCCCCTGATGGCATGGCTGATGTGATTAGGTCCTATGATGATGTCACTTGAATAGATATCTGGACAGAGCTGGCATCAGGCTTTGTTGCAAGGATAGGTTCCTGGGTTAGTGTTTTTGTTCAGTGGTGTGTGGTTGCTGGTGAGTATTTGCTTCAGGTTGTGGGGTTGTCTGTAAGTGAGGACAGGTCTGTCTCCCAATATCTGTGAGAGTGAGGGATCATCTTTCAGGATAGGTTGTAGATCTTTGATGATGCGCTGGAGAGGTTTTAGTTGAGGGCTGAAGGTGACAGCTAGTGGTGGTCTGTTATTTTCTTTGTTGGGCCTGTCTTGTAGGAGGTGACTTCTGAGTATTCGTCTGGCTCTGTCAATCTGTTTTTTCACTTCAGCGGGTGAGTATTGTAGTTTTAAGAATGCTTGATAGCGATCTTGCAGGTGCTTGTCTCTGTCTGAGGGATTGGAGCAAATGCGGTTGTATCTTAGCACTTGGCTGTAGACAATGGATCGTGTGGTGTGTCCTGGATGGAAGCTGGAGGCATGTAGGTAAGTATAGTGGTCAGTAGGTTTCTAGTATAGGGTGGTATTTATGTGACCATCGCTTATTAGCACAGTAGTGTCCAGGAAATGGACCACTTGTGTGGATTGATCTAGGCTGAGGTTGATGGTGGGATGGAAATTATTGAAATCATGGTGGAATTCCTCAAGGGCTTCTTTTCCATGGGTCCAGATGATGAAGATGAGATTGTAAACCTTAGTGCAGTTAGAGGTATAAACAACTCTGCAATTTCCACGAAACTGAGGCAGATTGGCTACAACTAGTGACATTTTAGGGGGGCTGCTTCTTATTATGTTAAGATTCTCATCAACTCCAATGTAATTTTAGAGAAAAATCTGTTAGGCACTGAAAACTTGCCTATATTAGCAGCAGCATGTTTTTATTGTAAGCACTCAACAAATGTGCTAGAATGGTTGTTTCTCTAAATCTGCATTTGGACTCTGGATTGTTGCACGTGTGACTTCTCAGAATCAGAGAGTACAAAACTGAGGGAGAAACAATTTAGCAGTAAATTCACTTGACTAGAGAAGTGACAAAATCAGGCTACCAGTTACAGACCATTTGTTTCCCTCTACCTTCAGACTAACACACTTGGCCACATAGGGTGCAAGTCTTCACTGACTATAACTGAATTCCCCCAATAATTGTTTGTAGGCTGCTTTTGAAGCATATACATTTGTTGCTAAAGAAGGCACTATCATGCACTGGAGGCGGGGATTGTTTTGGGGGGTGGGCGGGGAGTGGCTAGCACAAAGCCTGCACTATTCTGGATGGTCCCGCCTTGATTTTTTTTTATAGGGTTTTAGAGAAAGGCCAGATAAAGTTGTCTACTGGGAAAATCCTACAATATAGAGCTAGCTGGGTTTACTTAGCTAGCTGGAAATAAACTAAGCCAGGCATTTTATTACGTTTACTAAACTAGTTGACCTTCTTCTGGTAGGAATTTCATAGCAAATAAAATTGCAGAACTGGATACCTAGTTTTTTGGCAAATAACAAAGTAATGGTTTCATGTGTCAGCCTTTCAGTTTCTTTCCCATTTAATTTTTGTTTTTATTCAAATATACTTTCTTTGCCTTTCATACCACTTAAACTGACCCTCCTTGTGAGCCCCAAATGTAACTTCATCCAACATAAATTTAATTGTGAAAGGCTGAACTGTGAAAGTGATGTAATTTAAAAAAAATCTTCTTAAATACCCCACATCATTTTTATGCTGCTTACACTGTCATTTCTTGTGCCATTTACTTTGGAGCTTGAACAGATGTTGTGCCGTACAACGCGGTTTTAGCAAGCTGGTTATGGAGCTTCTTCAAACACTGAGACTGTAAATCTTTTTTCTCTTCTTAGACCATCATCTGCAAATAGTGTAAACAGCAACAGTTCTTCAAACCACAGTGGCTATGTACCAGAACTGCCACTACCTTCCATGGGAGGAGATTTAGCTAGTAGACTGTCCAGTGATGAAGGAGAAGTGGATGGAGCTGAAGAATCCGAGAAATTAGACTGTCATTTTTCTGGACACCACCCGAGGCCTCTTGGGGTATGTCTGTCTTTTTACAGCATTGCTGCTGCTGTTGTTTATACTGTGCCATTGGTGTGTATGGCATTCTACAGACATGTAAGAAATAAGGACCCTGCATTCTAAAGCTTTCAATCTAAATAAGACAGATACATCTGATTCTGATAGAAGACAATGATGGGTAGGGGAAGAGGGGAGAAACAGGTTAGTGCACATAACATATTAATAGTACAAGGTTATGGGCACAATAAAAGATCAGCGGTAGAAAAAAAAAGTTTTAGGGCTAGATTTCCCTCTCACTGACATCAGTATAAACCAAAAGTAATTCTGATGTAATGAATAGTTACACTTGTGTAAAACTGGCACGAGAGACAATTAGCCTTTATATCTTGGGAAGAGCTAATGTCTTAGGTTAAATGACAACATCTAAATGTCCTTGAAAATCTTATAGCAACAAAAAATCTATCAAGTGATTAAACTGCTTTATATTCTTGAATATGTGTAGTCCACCTTGGAGCAATAACACTTCAGGAGTGTTTTTTTCATATGAATGCACTTGTGCATTGATCTCATTGCCTTGTTCATCTAAAAATTGAGTGTCCTCTCCTGAGTGAGGCTTAATCCATCTGCTCTAGAAACACTCTGCCTCAAGTGTGTGCCAGTCTGGCTGCTCATGTTGTCTTTCTCCTCTGCTGGTTTTCAGTTTTATTGTTATTCATAAGTGCAGCCATATGGCACCAGAACTGAAGAGTGTATTTATTTATCTAGTACAATGAAAGCAGTAATCAGGTAATTCTTGAACTCCTGAGCAGACAGCTCTCATAACAATCAAGCTATCACGCTAAGAAAATTAATGACAACTAGGAGTTTTCATCAATTTATTTTCTATACAATTTGCGCAATTAAGAGAATGTGCTTATATATCACACCACAGTAATACACTGAAACAGCATGACGACTGCAACATAGTCTAATCCTTAGATTTAAATGTGCATAATTCCCATTGAAGAAATGGGGAATTTTACCTGTGTTGTTTCTCCTGGACTAGGCACATAGATGCCCCAAAAATTAACATATGTTTACACCGATTTTCAAATTAAATTTAAATATCGCACCATCTTCTTTTCCCGTGTTTTAAAGGATAGCCAGCATTAGAATTTATCCTACTGTAATTATCATGTCCAGAAACTTCAACAGTTTGTTTTGGTGCATCCTACTATGTGTCTGTCAATTATCCAAAGTTGCAGGTGGCACTTTCTGAAATCACTTCTATGCGATCTGAGAGTCACTGAACAGTAAAGAAAAGATAATATTCTTTTAAATTAAAAAAAACAACCTACAGAATTAGTTGTCCTATAAACAAGCTATGTAATGTAGCATAAACTCTCCAAAATGTGTATTAATTTTGGATGGTCTTCTAACCGAGAGGCAGAGTGAAGTGGAGCTACTCATAAGTGAAGATGGTATCCCTAACTTGTAAAATAAGTTCTCCTATCTCCATCCAGCATATGCCTCCCTTCCTCACAATCATTGTATTTGAACTTATGCTAAGGAATTCATAATGTTAAACTATACCCATTGTCTGGGTACTGGCACTTGAATACTGCAGTTGATGGGTGTTTATATAGGAGCCCAGATGGGATAGATAGCATGTCTCATTTCATTAAGTACTATCCTTTTCATGTTGCACGAAGCAACACATAAGACAACTATAGGAAAGCTCTTGTCACCAGTAAAATTGTACAATAAAGAAATCTCCATAAAACATTGGGTATCTGTCTAGTTTTCTCTGCAGTGTCACCAGCAGACCCACGTTGGATTGTTTTCTCAGCCTTTTTGTAGAGGATTGGTGTGGGCTTGGATGCAGTGAAAGAAGTATGAAAGAACCACTGGATATAGAATGCATTGTTACCAAATAGCCGCCTCACTGAGTGTTATCATGAGTGTGAAGAGACAGTGACTCTGTAATAATGAATGTTGGCCTGGTTAATTGGATGCATAGTATATGGATATATTGGTTTAGCTCCACCTAGGAATAAATCTGTTGGGTTTGACTGACTAGGAAAACAGGCAGAAAGAAAAGACTAGCTCAATATAAGCCACTGCTCAGGAAATACTTGTTGTTAAGAGATAGTGGCAGAACCATCAGCTCTGAAAACTCCAGCTCAATCTCCTGCAGAGCCTACAGGACTAGTTTTGATCAGAAGGCTCAAGGACCACAATGTGTGATGGGTTTCCCCTCCCCCCCCCCCCCCCGGGAGCCACCTGGAAGTGGGATACCACTGAGCCCTCTGACTTACCAGCCTGGGTTCCCTCTCACATGTGCTGCTGTGACAAGCTGCAGACCTGCTCCCGGTCTTACACTTCCACCAGCATTCACACAGGTAGAGACACACCCAGCTGCAGTTACATGCAGGTTCTCCGACCAGCCACTGCATAAACCAACAATAGAGAGCCTACAGCGAAAATAACCACTGGCTTCCCAGCCTAGGACACCCCTAGTGGAGTATAAACACACACACACACACACACACACACACACACACACACACACACACACACACACACACACACACACACACACACACACACACACACACACAATATGCAACAGCCTTGAGCTACGATTTCCCATACACTTCACTCCAACATACTGGTTTAGATAAAGCAAAAACAGGTTTATTAACTACAAAAGATAGATTTTAAGTGATTATAAGTGAGAGCAAACAGATCAAAGCAGATCACCTAGTAAACAAAAACGCAAATTAAGTCTAAGATATTAGAAAGATAGGATATGAATTAGCAAATTCTCACCCAGGCTGATGACGCAGGCAGGCTGCAGATTCTCAAGGCCCAAGCTGCACTTGCTTTACAGCTTGGAATCCCCAGGCTTTCATACACAGGCTAGAAATTCCTTTAGCCTGAGTCCAGCATTTCCCCCAGTTCAGTCATTGTTCCTCCGGTGTTTCCAAGAGTCTTCTTGTGTGGGGAGTAAAGAAAACCTGATGATGTCACTCCCTGCCCTATATAACTTTAGCATGTGGTGGGGACCCTTTGTCCCAAACCTCCGTTTGTGGAAAAACACCGGTATACAAGATGGAGTCCAGAGACAAGGCCCTTACAAGTCATAGAAGCCATTACTTACATGTTTCTGGAGTGTTCTCAGGAAGGCTCACCGGGGGAGATAAGTTTCTCCTAAAGCCTATTGTTTTCCCTAATGACTCATTACCCTGAATAGACCCTTCCCAGCTGGATATCTAGACTGAAAGAATCTTGCCTAGTGGGCGTCACCCAGGTGCAATTACATTTGAAATACAGATACATAATCAATATTCATAACTTCAGATACAAAAATGATACAAATAGGATAATCATATTCAGCAAAGCAAAGCATAACTTTCCAGTGACACCTCACATGACCTATCTTGTACAATATGCATCATAATTATGCCATAATTATATCATAATAATATCACTGTGAAGAATATGGGGTGCAGTGTCACGCACACATTCGGAATAACAAAAGAACTGTAACAGGATTTAAAAGGAACTCTCTCTTAAGAGAGAGGTAGTGGGCATTTGGGGGAACCAGTATGAGACATAGGGATCTCCTGGAGTGTCAGAAGAAGATAGACCTGCCTAACTCTAAACATCCTAGGGGATGGTGAGACTTTTGGTAAGATAGACATGTGTAGATTGTTGATTTAAAATCTTTTTTTTAATCTAAAAGCTTTGTTCCTTCTGCTAAAATAAACAGAACTTTGATTTTATCTTGTATACCACTGGCCACAGACTCCCAAAGGAAAGAACCACAGGTGCCTGAACTCAGTAAGACCTGCTGAGTTGATACACTGGTTACTATAGCATGGGCCTGGTCTAGGAGTGGGCAAATTGCGAAATTCCACCCCAGGGTAGGTAAAAGCACAAGGCGTAGCACCTTGAGTGGATACTCTGAGAGAGATCACAAAAGGAAGAGAGGTGCAGCTAGTGTCGTAATTATGTCAGTGTATTTCAATACAGCCATCTTCATCCAGAATAACAGTAGCTGCAGTATGCAATCTTGAGGGTAAGGTTAAGTATATCTGGAGAAGTGAGGGAATGTTCAGGGTTCATCAGGGATGCACAGTAACCTCCCTCCTCTCTTCCATTCCACATATGTTTAATAAATATAATGTGTTATTTCATGTGAAATAAACTTTGTTTGCTCACACGGTGACCTGGTCATTGATTCTGGGGTTTGATGCAGTCACCTCAGTCCATGTAATCATAATAACAGCTATGCTCTGAGAGGCGGTGTAATCTGGTTTTACTCCACCACTCTTGTGTTCTTTTTACCCTCTCTTAAGCAACCAGTACAAAATATTACTTTTTGTTAGGGTGGGCAGCTGCTGGTCAGCTGCAGTCTGAGAGTGGTGTGTCTTCCATCTTCTTCCAGATGTGTAATTGTTATGGTGCATGGGGGCTGCGCTGGCAGAGAGTGAGAGTTACAAGACTGTCCTGAACATATATATCACTGGGGCCACAGCATGCTACTGGACCAGTTTGGAGTGTGCTGAAACAGAAAGACAGAAAAAAGAAGATAATTGTATGTAGTAATAGTGTTCCTAGGATATTGGCTGTTAGAATTAGGAGCAGGAATGAGGGCTAAGTTAAATAAAGATGACTACACAGATAAGTGTATCACGAGGCTAGAAAAGTGGTTCCATTATTTTCTGATGTTGACTTCTAAGAGGAATCTACTCCACAGAGATCTGTCGCTCCAACCCCTTGCCACATTAAGGATCTGTAATGGTGACCAAAAAGAAAGCAGACAACCCAAAAGCATGGAAAGCTTTCAGTGATGCCCTTTCAGTGGTTTTTAAATGTATCCCCAAAAGTCTCTAGAGGTTGTGGTGCAAATACACCCTTTCAGAGTCTTCTGTAGAATTCCCACAGGGAGATAGTACCCACTAGTCAATGCATGTGCAGCCAGGAGAATGGGGTGTTGTGCACTCTTCTGTACAGGATGTACTGGCGGCAATGCTTTTTCTTCTCTTCCTGAAGTGTCATCTATTCAGTCCTTTGTGAAGTAGTTTATTAAGGACAGTGGTACAGTGCTTTTCATTTCTTTTCTTTAGAAAGATTTTTATTCTTGCTTAATGAACTGTGCTATTTTTAACATACATTGAATGGTATAGCTGATTGAGGCAATTACGGTATTAGCAGGAATTACTTTGCTAACATTTCAGGTCAGGACTTACATGAGGTGTGAAAGAGAAAGTATGACTCTGAGATTAGAATCAAGCCCTTAACACACATAAGTGAGTTTTTAGCGGATGTATAAAATACCCCTGACAACAAGCTGAAATATTAAATATATTTCATATATCATGCAGGAAAGTAACTGGTGACATTTTCTTCTGTCTATAGCTGACTTTTTTAAGAATATACATTTCTGTGGTGCAAGTACGTGTGTGTGTGTGTGTGTGTGTATATATATATATACACATTTATTTTCTCTATACATTTTGTACTAATTTATTAGTCTATTAGCATCATTGAAATGTCTTTTCTTTCAGTTTTGTTCATTTGGCAGTCACTTAATGGGAAGAGGATACTATGTATTTGACAGAAGATGGGACCGTTTTCGATTCGCACTAAACTCCATGGTAGAAAAACACTTGAATTCACAGATGTGGAAGTAAGTGAGAATTTTGCACCATGTGGTTGTTTTATTCTTTTATAATAGTTAATGCTTACAGTCTTCTAAATTAACCACTTCCATGAAACTTTTTTTTAAAGTTACCTAGCACATTAGGTAGTGTCAGTTACATGAATACAATTTTATTCTTTGTACTCAAGAAATACAGCTAGCCTTTAGGAGCTTGCAGCACAACAGAATAATTTTTTAGTCACAGTTCCAAAGCAGATTTCTACTTGGTGGCTGCTGATGATCTAAACAGATGTGTACAACATCTAGGTTACTTGTCCCTCTGTACCTCTAGGGTAGGGTAGTTTATTAGCCTTCTAACTGCTTATGTGTCATTTTGTTATAGAACCCATTTTTCCAAAATTTGTGCTTCATGCAATTGTATAGATTTATTATCTACAGACATGGCTTTCTTTACCTATTATTTTGCCCTGGCTTCACTGAGAGGCCTATATACAAAAGATCTTTTTCTTTGGCTATCATTGAAGAGGTGGTGGTGGTGGTGGTGGTTTAGAGATACATTAAAGCAATGTATTGATGGATTGAATGCTCATTGCTTGAAACCCCATGAAAACCCACAGTAGTTTTCTCCATACTGACTGAAATACCCCTGACAACAAGCTGAAAAGGTCAACATATTTCATATATCATGCAGGAAAGGAACTGGTGATATTTTTCTCTATCTAGAGCTGACTTTTAAATATATATATATATTTGTGTTGTGCAAGTGTGTGTGTGTGTATACGCGCGCGCGCACACACACACACACATATAATGTGAGAAAAAGTCAAATGAGAAAAGTCCCATTCAATTGCATCATGTAATGGCAGACGGCTAAAAATTGACAAGTTGTTAAAGTATACCAATGCTAGAAGTCTACATAATAGCTTGTATACCAGTGCTAGAAGTCTACATAATAAGACTGGTGAACTAGAGTGCCTCATATTAAGTGAGGATCTTGATATAATAGACATCACAGAAACTTGGTGGAATAAGGATAATCAATAGGACACAGTAATACAGGGTACAAAATATATCGGAAAAACAGAACAGGTCTTGCTGGTGGTGGAGTGGCACTATATGTGAAAGAAAGCATAGAATCAAATAAAGTAAAAATCTTAAATGAACCAAACTGTTCTATAAAATCTCTATGGATAGTAATTCCATGCTCTGATAATAAGAACATAGCGGTAGGGATATATTACCAACCACCTGACCAGGATGGTGATAGTGACTGTGAAATGCTCAGGGAGATTAGAGAGGCTATTAAAATAAAAAGTTCAATAATAATGGAGAATTTCAACTATCCCCATATTGACTGGGTACATGTCACCTTAGGCTGGGATGCAGAGAGGAAGTTTCTTGACACCTTAAATGACTGCTTCTTGGAGCAGCTAGTCCTGGAACCCACAAGAAGAGAGGCAATTCTTGATTTAGTCCTAAGTGGAGCACAGGATCTGGTCCAAGAGGTGAATATAGTTGGACCGCTTGGTAATAGTGACCATAATATAATTAAATTTAACTTCCCTGTGGCAGGAAACTTTTTAATGACACCATATTAGAGGCTTAACTTAAATGTATATCCCAAATTAAAAAACATAGTAAGAGAACCAAAAAAGTACTACCTGGCTACACAACAAAGTAAAAGAAGCAGTGAGAGGCAAAAAGGCATCCTTTAAAAAGTGGAAGTTAAATCCTAGTGAGGAAAATAGAAAGGAGCATAAACTCTGGCAAATGAAGTGTAAAAATATAATTAGAAAAGCCAAAAAAGAATTTGAAGAACAGCTAGTCATAGACTCAAAAAGTAATAGCAAAAAAAAATTTAAGTACATCAGAACCAGGAAGCCTGCTAAACAACCGGTGGGGTCACTAGACGATCGAGATGCCAAAGGAGCACTCAAGGACGATAAGGTCAGTGCAGAGAAACTAAATGAATTATTTGCATCGGTCTTCATGGCTGAGGATGTGAGCGAGATTCCCAAACCTGAGCCATTCTTCTTTAGGTGACAAATCTGAGGAACTGTCCAAATTGAGGTGTCATTAGAGGAGGTTTTTGGAACAAAGTGATAAACTAAACAGTAATAAGTCACCAGGACCAAATGGTCTTCACCCAAGAGTTCTGAAGGAACTCAGATGTGAAATTGAAGAACTACCAACTCTGTAACCTATCATTTAAATCAGCTTTTGTACCAAATGATTGGAGGAAAGCTAATGTGACGCCAATTTTTAAAAAGGGCTCCAGAGGTGATCCAGTAATTACAGGATGGTAAGCCTTACTTCAGTACCGGGCAAACTGGTTGAAACTATAGTCAAGAACAAAATTGTCAGACACATGGAAGAACATAATTTGTTGGGGAAGAGTCAGCATGATTTTTGTAAAGGGATATCATGCCTTGCCAATCTACTAGAATTCTTTGAGGGGGTCAACAAGCATGTGGACAAGGGGGATCCAGTGGATATAGTGTACGTAGATTTTCAGAAAGCCTTTGACAAGGTCCCTCACCAAAGACTCTTAAGCAAAGTAAGCTGTTATCGGATAAAAGAGATGGTCCTCTCATGGATTGGTAACTGGTTAAAAGGTCGGAAACGAAGGGTAGGAATAAATGGTCAGTTTTCAGAATGGATAGAGGTAAATAGTGATGTCCCCAAGGGGTCTGTACTGGGACCAGTCCTATTCAACATATTCATAAATAATCCAGAACAAGGGGTAAACAGTGAGGTGCCAAAATTTGCAGATGATACAAAAGTACTCAAGATAGTTAAGTCCAAAGCAGACTGCAAAGAGCTACAAAAGGATCTCTCAAAACTGGGTGACTGGGCAACAAAATGGCAGATGAAATTCAATGTTGATAAATGAAAAGTAATGTACATTGGAAAATGTAATCCCAGCTATACATATAAAATGATGGGGTCTAAATTAGCTGTTACCACTCAAGAGATCTTGGAGTCATTGTGGATAGTTCTCTGAAAACATCCACTCCATGTACAGTGGCAGTAAAAAGAGCTAACAGAATGTTGGGAATCATTAAGAAAGGGATAGATAATAAGCCAGAAAATATATTGCCTCTATATAAATCCATGGTACACCCACATCTTGAATACTGCGTGCAGATATGGTCGCCCCAACTCAAAAAAGATTCAGAAAAGGGCAACAAAAATTATTAGGGGTATGGAACGGCTTCCGTATGAGGAAAGATTAATAAGACTGGGACTTATCAGCTTGGAAAAGAGACAACTAAGGGGGGATATGGTTGAGATCTAAAAAATCATGACTGGTATGGAGAAAGTAAATAAGGCAGTGTTATTTACTCCTCATAACACAGGAACTAGGGGTCACCAAATGAAATTAATAGGCAGCAAGTTTAAAACAAACAAAAGGAAGTATTTCTTCACACAGTGTATAGCCAACCTGTGGAACTCTTTGCCAGAGGAAGTTGTGAAAGCCAAGACTATAACAGGATTCAAAAAAGAATTAGATAAATTCATGGAGGATAGGTCCATCAATGGCTGTTAGCCAGAATGGGCAGAGATGGTGTCAGAATCTCAGAAGATTAGGGTTGGAAGAGACCTCAGGAGGTTATCTAGTCCAACCCCCTGCTCAAAGCAGGACCAACCCCAACTAAATCATCCCAGCCAGGGCTTTGTCAAGCCAGGCCTTAAAAACCTCTAAGGATAGAGATTCCACCACCTCCCTAGGTAACCCATTCCAGTGCTTCACCACCCTCCTAGTGAAATCGTTTTTCCTAATATCCAACGTAGACCTCCCCCACTGCAAATTGAGATGATTGCTCCTTGTTCTATCATCTGCCACCACTGAGAACAGCCTAGCTCCATCCTCTTTGGAACCCCCCTTCAGGTAGTTGAAGGCTGCTATCAAATCCCCTCTTACTCTTCTATTCTGCAGACTAAATAACCCCAATTTCCTCAGTCTCTTCTCATAAGCCCCAACCCTTGCCCTCCACTGGACTCTCTCCAATTTGTCCACATCCTTTCTGTAGTGGGGGGCCCAAAACTGGATGCACTACTCCAGATGTGGCCTCCCCAGTGCTGAATAGAGGGGAATAATCACTTCCCTCGATCTGCTGGCAGTGCTCCTACTAATGCAGCCCAATATGTCATTAACCTTCTTGGCAACAAGGGCACACTTTGACTCTCATCCAGTTTCTCATCCACTGTAATCCTCAGATCCTTTTCTGCAGACTGCCGCTTAGCCAGTCGGTCCCCAGCCTGTAGCAGTGCATGGGATTCTTCCGTCCTAAGTGCAGGACTCTCCACTTCCTTGTTGTTTGCCAGAAACTGGGAATGGGCAACGGGATGGATCACTTGATGATCACTTGTTCTGTTCATTCCCTCTGGGGCACCTGGCATTGGCCACTGTCGGAAGACAGAATACTGGGCAAGATGGACCTTTGGTCTGACCCAGTATGGCCATTCTTTTAATGAACAAAAATATGGATAACAGCCCAGTCCTTCTCACCGATGCTGCTTGGCTAGCAGCACATCTTTGTTGACCAATCTGCAGAGCATCATTGGTGTCAACTTTGCATGATGTTCATTCTTTCCCCTCAAAACTGGAAGGAAAACTATATATCTGTGACAACCCTGGAGGAGACTGAAGGTGTTTGGAATAAAGGGGAATGGTGTCAGTACCATACATTGAGCACTTGATACGGTGTGTCAAGATTTCAGAACATGAGGTATTCCTGGCAGCACACAGGTTTTATGAGGCTCATTGGCATTGAGGTCTTAACATGTCCATTTGCAATGCAATATTAAACATATTTCACCATTATATTTTGCAACAGTGTCCTAAGCACTGCATATGGGCATGAGTTGCATAGATGCATTAAAAATAGCCGGCATTACTAAAATTTAAGAATTTAGAAAACAATGTAAAAACAGCACCTGGGACTTGAAGATATGACTGTGGGATTGTACTGCACAATGTGCATACTCCATCCAATATAACTACATTACTCTGTAATGTTTCATGTCACTCCATATATCAGAGCTGTTATAGGCCTTATATAGCAGTTATTAGATAAACCAGTTTTAATTTTATTTAAATATATTGCTATTGAAATACTAAAGCTCGGCTTGTCTGACTAACCTTGTAGCCTATAAAAAATAAAGCTGTTGTGTTGGGAGACAACATTTGGAAACAGTGGGTTTGTTGCCCCAGGGGTTAGTTTCTTGCATAGCTGAGAGATAGCAGGTGTTTGCTGCACAAGTATTTCTCATCTTCCAGTAGTAGCTGTAGCAGTTCATTAGACCAGCCTCCTGCTCAGAGCTATAGTTCCATTACTTTTGCCACCCAAAGGTAAAGCTGTGGATCCCCAGAATAGAAGCTCAAAAGATTTGTGAGCTACTAATTTTGTTCATCCGGAGATTCAGCACTCAGGTGGCTGAGTGTGTGTGTCACTGGCATCACGACTACCATGAAAAGTATAAAAAAAATCAATACCCCTGTCAGTACTGTGAAACATGTTAAAAGGCACTATCCTGCTCCCATTGAAGTCAGTGAGAGTTTTGCCTTGGATTTCAATGAGAGCAGGATCTAACCTTAAATGTTTTACCCAACTACTAGCTCAGCCTCTTTATGAAATCTCTACGTATGTTGACTATTTCTTTTTTCAGTTAATTCTGTCAGCACGTTATTTACCATATAACATTGAAAGTTCATGATACTGGTCCCTAATTGTATCCCTTTCTTATCCTCTCCTTCTTCCAGACTGAGCTTTTCTCATCTTCCCCAACTGACTGCATGACAGTCTCTCTAAGCAGGGGCTTTTATAAAGCACTACTCTAGAACTGATGCTATTGCAGTCCCATAGCTATGGATCATGCAGCAGAGATGAGGGGTGAGGTGAAGCAGTGTGCTGAGAATATGTTCCCCAGAATAATAATACTCATGTAGTACTTTTCATCTTACTCACAAAGGTGGGTAAGAATTAGCACCCCCACTTTGCAGATGAAGAAAGCGAGGCACACAGAAGCTAAGCAACTTGTCCACAGTCACACAGCATGTCATTAGCAGAGTTGAGACTAGAGGTACGTCTATACTACCTGCCGGATCTGCGAGTAGTGTTCGATGTATCAGGGATCGATTTATCACCTCTCATCTGGATGTGATAAATCGATCCGCTAATCGACGCCCATACTCCACCTCGGCAGGAGGAGTAAGCGCAGTCGACGGGGGAGCCGCGACAGTCGACTCGCCGCCGTGAGGACGGCCAGGTAAGTTGAACTAAGATACTTTGACTTCAGCTACGCAAATAGCATAGCTGAAGTTGCGTATCTTAGTTCAAAACACACACACACACACGCCCCAGTGTAGACCAGCCCTAGCTCTCATTAATTGGTAGTTCCCAGGCCTCTGCATAATTCCATCCCCCTCTCTAACATAAGCATTGTGTTCAGTGCTAGGCCCTTCAATTCCAGATAGATACTGCAAATAGGATGTAGTTCAGAGACGATCAATGAGAGTAGTTAGGAAATCGGAACTACTTTATACGGAAATACTCCGTTGAGGGTTTGTATGTATACTTGTCTGAGTGACCGTTCTGGGGCCATGGAGATCTGAGTCTGTTAATCCCTGAAGGGTGTAAACATGGCTCAAAAAAGTTGTATTTGAGAGGCTGATACAAAGGAGTGTAACTAGGAGAAATTGAATGAGATTAAGAAAGCTAAACTTCAGGCTGAATGGCAGGAAAAGGACACGTAATAGTTTCCCAGAAGAAATGACAGAAGCCCAATTTCTTGGGACACTTAAGGTAAGACTAGATAAAGCAATAAAATATATGCTAGAGTTGGCTGAATAGAAAACAAAATTCAATATAGATAACTAATTTCACTGGTAATTATTGAATAATATATTCTCCAAGTAGTATTCAGCCACCTATAGAGCTGATTAAATATCACAACAAATTGACAAGTTATTCAACAAAAATCAGTGAAATTCATCACATAGGGATTTGACTAATCCTATCTGGCCAGCCCTAAAATGAGCTATAGGGAACAATCCTGCACTGACAGAGTGATGGACTACGCGCTGATCCTGTGATTCATAACTCAGAAACCGGCCAACTGCAAGAGCTCCCTACCCTCATTGATCTGACCTGTAAATTCAGGTTAATGTTGAATTGTCCCACTAATCCATCCTTTGAATACTTTCAAGAAAAACAAATGTAATATTTTTAAACATTATGGTTAGAGGTTGAGAGCCATGTGATTGAGCTTTTTTGTATCTCTGGGTTATTTTGTAAGGTGGGGCAGGAAACAGGAAATTAAATTTGGAATAACATTATTTAATTGAAACATTGAACTCAGAATTTTCACTTAGCACTTTTTGCTGAAGTGAAGCCTGGATCTAGATTAGCAGGTGTGTTGCAGGCAGGATTAAGAGGCATTGGCAGTGTTGTTTGGGGAAGTTTACACAGCATAATTCTCTGCTCGGGTCTGTGTATTACTCCCCCACTTTCTTCAGCATCAGATCAATATTCCTGATTTGAAACTACACTTTGGGAAAATATAATTTAAGATCCATGTTTAGGAAATTATTATAGTAATAAAATGTGTGTGCATATTTATTTTAGATTGAATCACAAAGCACCTAACATTAGAACTATGAGTTTAAAAAAGATAGACATTTTAAACTGACACAAAATGTGCAATATAGTCTGTGGTATTGGAGTTAAAATTTACATGGTCACTAGGGATAGTATTCAGAATTAGAATGTCTGGTTTGCTTTTTTTTCATAATTTGGTCTGTCCAGAAAAACTGTTCCTATCTGCAATGAAATTGAACCTATCAGATTGAATGAAAAATAAAAAATCTGAACCTCAATGTTTTTCTTTTTTATATTTAGGAAAATCCCTCCTGCAGTAGATAGCCCCATGCCTTCTCCAGCAGCACATATCACCACCCCTTTTCCGGCATCGGTTTTACAGCCTTTCAGCAACCCCAATGCAGTGTATATTCCTTCAACACCCATCAGCTCAAGAATCACTTCTTCTTACATAATGACATCAGCCATGTTATCGAACACAGCCTTTGTGACAGCGTCGGATACGAATTCCATTGTGTCACACACCACAACTTTTCCTCATGTGGCCGCAAGTTTAAATATCATGGACTCACCTTTTAAGGCACCATCAGCTGTGTCACCAGTGCCAGCAGTCATCCCTTCCCCATCCCACAAGCCATCCAAAACAAAAACCAGCAAATCCTCAAAAGTCAAAGACCTATCGTCTCGGAGCGATGAATCTTCAAGTAACAAAAAGAAAAAGTCACAGTCTTCTTCCTCTTCATTATCTTTGCAAACATCCTCCTCGTCTTCATTTTCAGGGTCCCACAAAAAGAACTGTGTCCTGAACTCAAGTTCAACTTTGAACTCCTATCAGGCTACATCTTCCTATAACAGTATGTCTGTACACAATACAAACAATGGAACAAGCCCACTCAGTGCCAAATCGGAGCCCTCAGGACGGACTTCATTAGCAAGTAGCTCAACTGACTCAGTAAAACACATGAGCATGGTAGTAAGCAGTATTGACTCCTCTAATTTGTCTGTATCCTCCTTTGTGCACCATTCAGGGGACCATTCCCTGACAGCACATAATGCGGTGTCTTCTCTACCCCTTTCTTTTGACAAATCAGAAGGAAAAAAACGTAAAAACTCTAGTACTAGTAGCAAAGCCTGTAAAATCACTAAAATGCCTGGTATGAATAGTGTTCACAAAAAGAACACTGCCAACCTTATTTCTACGGTGCCAGATCCTCCAACCAGCTCGCTCTCTCGGCAGGTAAGGGATTCTTCCAGTTACTTCTCTGCAGGTCTTGTTTGCCTTATTTGAAATGTACTGAATTGTGGGGGAACTGGTTTTACAATTGTCTCAGACTCTGTTTTTCATCTTTTAACTTACTGTTTAGGCTGATGCAAAAATGTTTTTGCATTTGTTTTGAACCTGGTGTGGAAGGGAGGTTCAAGTGTGCAAAACACCTTTGTGATACTTAATTCAAATATTTTTGTTTTACAAGTTATAACAGTCTTAATGCAACTATACAACTAGCCAGTTATGTTTTAGAAACCAAATTGAGGGGGAAGGATGGGGAAGAACTTTCAGAAGTTAATTCCTGCTCTTCGTTCATGGCTTGGTACAGTGTGTGCAAATTCAATATGTAATCTATCTCAGTATCGCTCATCACTGCACAGCTCATCTGATTTGGTTTCTTTATATACAGATGTTTCGCTTTTGGAGTGCTATTTTTTTTTTCATAAACACATGCAAAATAAAGGCCTGCTCCTGAAAGGTGGAGAGTACCAGTCACTCCCATGGATTCAGTAACTGTTTTGTGCTCTCAGCATCTTTCTGATTCCAGACCTAAACCAAACTCGTTTTCCCCTTTGAGCAGTACTACTCGTTCACTCTCTTTTTAGGGGGTTGGCTCCTAAATGAATTGTTCAAAGACTGGTGATGACCTCAGTTCTGCGAATTAGGATCCCCTTTATTAGACAACAGTCCTTATTCTGGAGTACAGTAACTTTTGGATTGGTGAACTCAATAAAGCTAAAAAAAATAGACTTATTTCATAGTTGGAACCAGGAGAATGGAAGTTCGCTTCACATGTGGATTTGTTTTAAATACACTTGTATTTGTTTTTATTAACATTCAAATAATTTGTAAATAGTATGTGTTACACACGAAGGATAGTGACTGCTTTAAACATCATGACTGGATAATTCAGATCAGTACGTTGAAAAGAGAAGAAACAGTAGTTTTCATGGAATACTGTGGCTATTGGAACAATCCACAGTGCACTTATTACAGAAAACAAAGTAGTAAAAGGGCTTAAAAGAAACGTATTTGAGCCCTGTGTGGTATGGACTAGTTCTCACCGTAGGGGGTCACAAACAAGGCTGTGGGAGAGAGGGAGGAGTTATGGCCATCCTCTCTTTCTTTATGGATAGATGGCAGTGTGGGAACCCAAGGCTATTCCTGTTGTAGCATGGGGTCATGGTATTAAAAAGTGGTGATGCACTAGTTAATTGCGATAGCTAGTTTAATACATTCAGCTGGTATTTGTGAAATTAGCACTTATTTCCACAATAATCTGTATCTTCATTTGATTTTAATTGCTTTTATAAATAGCAGTTTTCAGGAGTTTTCCCTTTCCACTTCAGTTGGGTGACAAATTCTGGACAGTTTGTCTGTTAGAGCAGATAGCGATTGTCAGTCCCTCTAAGTTCTGTTGCTGGGCTCTGTTTTCTGCCAGATCTGTCACTGATTTGCTTTGTGACCTTAGGCAAATCATCAAACTTCTGTGCCTGATCTGTGAGCTGCCAGTGTCGTCTTCACCTGTCAGATGGTAGTATTTACATTTTTCAATGGGGAGTGGGGGTGTGGTCAGAAGCTTTTCTCTTTTTTGCTTATATTGAAACAATGGTACAGCCATCTCCGGATCCCTGAAGCTGTTCCCCAATCAGAAGTAGGAAAACTTAAGCCAAAGTAAAATAAATTCATCTTAACCACAGTTCTGTGCACCATTCATGGCTGTTTAACAGCACAGTTTCCCCCTTGGACTTGCTTCGTTGGCACCGACTATGTAGTACAGATTCCACCAGAGGGCTCCAAAGCAGCAGAGCTTCCAAGGAGGGTATTTCATTGAACATTTTGGTAGCCAAAGCCGAGGCGTATGAGACAATTTCCAAAGCACCTTTATTGAGCAGTTGATTATCGTTTTAATGTGCATGTGCTCAGAGCTTTGTATTCAGTGTAGTTTTTAAATATCTAAATAAATAGAATCAAATAAAGGTGGTTAGGATGCCCCACTTAAATAATCTAGGATGGAGAATTGCCACTGATTATAGAGCTTTGAAATCCTGGGAGAAAATGGCACCATATGTAGGCAAAAGTGTAAGGTGTGAGAATAAATACATTGTGGCCACATGCATACCGATAAAACCTTTATTATGATTTATTATTGATATGCAATGCACACAAACAAAGCTAGTCCCTGCCCTGAGGGGTTTTAGTCTAGAACAGTGGTTTTCAATCTGTGGTCTGTGGATCGCTGTGTCTAAGATTTCCAAAGGGTCCGCTCCTCCATTTGAAATCGTTTAGGAGTCTGCAAGTGAAAAAAGATGGAAAACCGCTGGTCTAGAAAGGAGAAAAAGCTGTAGAAGACAGGACACACTGCAAAACCCAGAGGTGGGGATAGCTTTGTGTGTGGCTTTTTGTTTTGTTTTAAACGAAAACTCTCCCTCCATATGGACATTGCAGAAGTGAGTTTTTAAAGGGAACGTGAACAAAGAGAGGATGGCTTGGGAAGGGCATTCCATACATAGGAGCAGCACAGAAATGAGAAAAGAGGACGAACAGGGCTCTCAGACCGGTGTAGTGGACAGAGTAAAGAGCCCAAGGGAGGGCACCATTATGTATTTTCTCTCTCCTGCTACCAGTAGAGAAAAAAAAATTACATAACATACAGAGAGATGATTTTGGCTTTTGAAAATGGATAATTTTGTTTCTTTGCAGGGAATAATGGCATTGTTTTTCAGTTGCGGTTGATCACATGGCTTAGTCCTTTAGCTCTGTCCAGGTGACCTGGATTTAACCTCATCCCCAGACAGTCATTGGAGCACCCTATATATCAGCCTTACCATCCCATCTCCATGCCAGTGGTTTGAAATATGTGCCCCAAAAAATACTAGGATGCCTTAGATACAAGACATTTTCAATATCTCAAAAGGGAGGAAACTCAGACTATAGATGATATTACCAGGGTGGATTTGATTTAAATCAAATTGATTGACCCTGGTAATGGAGAAGGGGTAAGCGGGGTGCAGGAGCAGGGAGGAGGGGGACACCCTGACATTAGCGCCCCCCCTTCTTCCTCCTGCACAGCAAGCAGGAGTCTCTGGGAGCAGCTCCAAGGCAGAGGGCAGGAGCAGCACATGGCAGTGGCGGGAGGGACAGCTGAACTGCCTGCAATTGATAGCCGCACAGGGAACTTAGGGGAGCTGGGAGCTGATGGGGGGGCTGCTGGTCCACCCTGGTTCCAAGCCCCCACCAGCTAGCTGCAATGGGCTGCTCTTCCTGCAAACAGTGGACAAAGCAGGCGGCTGCCAAACAATGTTAGCAGGGAGCATTGTGCAACTTTAAACAAGCATGTTCCCTAGTTGATCAGCAACGTAACAACAAAACAACGTTAACTGGGATGACTTTAAGTGAGGAGTTACTGTATAGCAACTGAATAACTTTATTAGCCTTACGTGTGAGTACTGAAAAAGCTGGGGGGTGAAGTCTTTTGTCTGAAATGTTCAAAGCCAGTTTAAAGCTGAGTTGAATGTTGACGGGCTGTGTTCTTACAGTATTTGTGTTTCTAGAATTCTACAACAGATCAGTGTTACTGGGAATCTTGCTGCTGTTCCCTGATGTAGAGTTGGCATTTTGTAGGTCTCCCCTTATAATAAGCGAGCAAGGGGCAGGGCACTGAAGGGCTCGGGTGACTGGTGATAGGGTGTGGAGCTTTTCACCTCTACCTAAAATCCAGCCCAGGGAGGCAGTATCTGGAAGCTTTACCTTTTGATGGCTGTGAAATAGACCAGTTTATAAATGGAATAAATTGATAGCTGGCCTCACTCTAATTCCTGTGTAAAGTTGTCCCCATCACCAAGAAAGCACCACCACGACTGGAACCTTTTTATTACCCATCTCAATAGAGTGCCAAGGACCAGATGGGCTGTGACTCTGAATTACCCTCCCACTCTTGGAAGTAATCCCTCCAGGTCAAGGTTAAGCGCTACCAGCAGAGCTTTGTGAGGAAGCTGATGCTGCTGCAACCCATATGGTTAATCTGTTCTGTTTATACACCGAGGGATTCCGTCTCCTGTGTTATCACATTCTCAGCATTAAATGAATGAGAGCCAAGAGGCCTGGGTTCTACTCCCAGATGTGCCACTGACTCCCCCTAGGACCTTGGGCAAGTCACCACACCTCTCAGTGCCTGTTTCCTCATCTGTAAAATGGGGGCAGAATGATCACCCACCCACCAGCTTTGAGACTTACCAGAGAAAAGGGCTATCTAAGTTCAAAGCATTGTAACTGGGGGAGGAGTTAAACAGACCCTAGTTTAACTGGCTATAGCGAATTTTTCATATCATTCTCCTGATAGTATCCTACAACTCCCTGCTGTGGACTTGACATGATGATGCCTTCAGTGGCTAGGAAAAGTGTTTACATAGTTGCAGTACTCTGTAAACAACCCATATGGCACATTGCTCCGGGACCCAGGGCAAAGACAGCCCCAGTATACAAACAGAAGGCTAAAGAAGGAATAGTGGTGCATGAAGCTTAGTTTATTCCATCAGTGAGTGTAGTTGTCAGGCACTGGTTGTCTGCATGCACGACTGGGAAGGTCTGTTACCATACATCAGCCTTGTCTCTGATACGAGTAAAAGAGAATTTGTTTTGGATAACATGTGCATAGAGGCACCACGATTGAGTCAAAACTGCCCTGAGGAGAAAGGTCAATGTCATGAACAGGTGGGACTGAGACAAAGGCCAAGCCCTGATAAGTGTGTGGAGTGGACAAACAATAAACGATAGGACATGGGGGGAAAGGAAAAAGGCCACAAAGCTGGTAAAAACCCAACCCAACTCTGACCAACCGCATACCCTCTCATTGCCCTTCTGCCACAAGCAGCAAGGAAGCAGTCACTGGTCTTCAGTGTGCGTCTCCAGGGCCGCCCAGAGGATTCAGGGGGCCTGGGGCAAAGCAATTTCGGGGGGGCCCTTCCATAAAAAAAAGTTGCAATATTATAGAATACTATATTCTCATGGGGGCCCCTGTGGGGCCTGGGGCAAATTGCCCCACTTGCCCCCTTTCCTCCTCCCCCGGGTGGCCCTATGTGTCTCACTCCACTCAGGAGAGAGACCTTGGCTTCTTCCCCAATGAATGTTATAAAATTGAGACTGGTTGACAATGAAATTGATCTGGTAAATTACCTGTTCCAAATATGTTTGTCAGCCACCGGTACCAATCCAGGATAAGCATATGTGATCCTTGCATCCTCAGAGAAAATGCTCCTGAGGCTTAAGAAGACAATGTTCCCCAGTTCTGAGTGGTTATAAATGCCTGTACACTGCACTGCTGGGCCCCTACAGAAAAACCTAACAGATAGAGAAAGTGCTGGCATCCAGGCAAACCCTGGGATGTGCAATGGACAATTTTATAACAATATTTTGACTAAATTTTATCTAAATATGTGTCTGCACATTATGTTGCACTGGCTCTCAAAAAAAACTCTGTGGTCCAGTAAATTGATCTCACTGCAAATTTACACCCCTGGCATCAGATCCTCAGTACTGGGTTCTGGAGGCTTTGTGCTGCCCTAATCAAGCAGCTGGTGATACTCTTTGTATAGGAAAGACTTCAAATGGTGTAATTCCTTGTAGCCAGCTCTATCCCACCAGTTCTCAGCCTCCCGAGCCCAGCATAAGGGTGTGGCAGGGCAGGGCGGGGTGGGGTGGACTGAGCAGGGTGTGCTCTAGCAATGCCCAAACACCTGCGCTGCTATGCCAGTGTCCAAACCAGGACCCAGCCAGCCGCAGGATATGAGGGAACAGAAAGGTGGCTTGAGGCTACCGTTCTGCCCTACCCTATCCTCCCCCTGCACCAAACACAGCTCAACTGGACACAAGGATCAGGTTTGTAGTTTGTCATCTCCTAGCTGTGTCTACCTCATACTCTCATACACATACAACTTCCCTACATTTGAAACCATTTTCAAACCATTTGAAAATCACTAGCGGGGTCAGAATTAAACAGAAAGCACACTAGGGCTAGAATAGTGAAGCCGTGTCCATAGCTCAGCCCTCTGAATCCAGGTATTGTAAGCATGGAATAATACAGATCTGAATCCCCAGTTATGGGGCACATGGAGAAGAGATTTAATACCTCTTCTGTCACGCTTTTTATAATCAATCATTCTAACATATTCTGTGCAAAAACCTGCCCTGCCGTTAAACAACCCTGCCCCTCTAGATGGAGGCAGAAGGAAGCATTGGGTAGGTTGGCAGGCTAATACAGCTAATATATTCCACACGTAGAAGAAAGCATGTAAGTGTCCCTCTCCTCAAATGCAATGTAAACTCTCTGTCCACTGGGCTAATAAATTGATCTGGCTTCTTGTGCATTATAGAAGGACCATGTCAGTCTGATTGAAAAATGCTCTCTTCCCTTTTTCCTCTGACCAACTAGCAGAGGGAAGGATTTGCTCTGAATCAACGTGTGTGCTATGGCTTTGATCCTCAGTACAGGGAAATAAACATGTAGAAGGAAACAACAAACATGATAGAGAAGTCTCTGTGCAGTTGAGACAACCTATATATCTATGAGAAATAGCTAGAAAAGAAGCAATTGCAAGGGTCCATAAAGTGTTTAAAATGCTGAAAGGTACAATATAAAGGGAAGGATGCAACAAACCTATTTATGAAAGTAAGAGACTCAGGATGCAAACTGAAGCTAAAAACAAGGACAGGAACTTAAGGGGCATTGGGAAACCTGGCTTTACACAGAGGGTGATTAATATGTAGAATAAACTATACAAAAGACAGCAGTAAAAGCTGCAACCTTGCCTATAAAAGGAGTTTGTTAGACAACGCCTAACAAAAGGGTGTTTAAGAGTATAAACATTAAACTAGGGGAATGCAACGTAGGTTCCTCCATTCAAAATAGTCATAAGTGTCGTCCTGCACAACAGTTAGAGGTAACTGAGTATAATGCAGCACTTCCCATTTGCAGCTGTTAGGGCTGCAGATTCACGGGGACAGGTACTGGAAGTTGACCATGACACACAGCAAAATGTAATAAAGTTTGAGGTCAGAAATCCAAAGGACTTCTCAAGACTCAGCAGCTTGAGGCCTTTGCAATGTGTCCACTAGCTTGAGGTGCTGCAATAGATTAGCTGCAGCCCAGTGCATCAGACTGAAATCAGTCTGTAGGCCACAAGTCAAAGTCGGGTCACTACAGAGCTAGACAGAGGGTCCATCTGATTTGTTGTTTTTCCATCCCATACTGTTCCAGTTAGTGTTTCCTATGTGCTTTGTGAAATGTAACTACGTTTGCCTGCCTTTAACAGGTTCCGTGAGATCACTAGGATTATAGCTAAAGAAACTTGGTTTTCAATAGACAGTAGCAGTTACCTCTGTTTTCTAAATAAATGTAAAACATGCTTTCAACATGAAAGAAAACAAGGCCAATACAGGCTTCCCATGCATCTGACAACAATGTGCTTTTCAATACTATTCAATTAATGTCTTTCAGATTGGAAAAAATAACAGTGTAGCTTTGTCACAATCCAGTCCTTCGAGTACATCAAACCCAGTACACAACAGACAAGTAAGTTTTGGGGTTGTTGTTTTTAAGCAAAAGTTCACTTCAGTAGTCCAACAGCAGATACTCTGTCAAGTAAAGTTTGAATCATTTTATGTATTAAATTATATTTTTAAGCTTTGTCCTCTGTAGATTTAATCCTCCTTTTATAAATGATTAGATTCCCCCCGCCCCTCATTAAGATTCTTTTTGCAGCTGTTTATTGCTCCCAAAGAGTGTATGGATGGTGAGTTTCCTGCATATTGTTGGCCACCCACACCACTGCCCAGTCAGTTTGTCGTTTGCCTGGCCAGCTGTCTCTGATGTGGTGGAACACCAGCCAGCAGCAGCTGAAACAGAGCTTTACACATAAAACTCACTGCAAAAGGAAACTGACTAGGCTGATGCAGCAGTAATCAGAAGAGAGAAGTAGGGCAGAGAAATATTTTGTTTACCTGGAGCATTCACAGGCATGAAGCCCCTCAGCTCCCAGCATTGGCTTAGGGCCTCCATGCCTGCAGACACTCCAGGTAAACAAAATGACAATGTATTAGATATTCAATTCAGTGATTCCATAGAGTTTAAAATCATCAAATTTTGGTGTAGACCGGTTTATAAGCCGACCCCCGCTCTTTGATGCATCACTTTTTTACCAAAAATATTCGGCTTATGAACGAGTCTATACGGTACTCTGAATCTGACTCCTTCCCACACCATCAGACATCGCTCAGGGCATGAACAATGCTCTGCCATCCCTGTCTATCCCACTGTTTGCTGGAATGACTACCTTGTTGTGTTTCTGTAACGCAGCTTGTTTGAGAGGGCAGGTTGTTGGCCTGTTGCTCAACCTGGCGGACTTGTGGACTGCTTTTCATTTGGTCTCTACCCTTTGACATGTCCAGCTTGGACGGCCCTACCAGGAGTTAAACTCCCACCAGGCTAGCTCTCAGGGTCATTGGAACACACAAGCCTTCCCGTTGTATCAAGTCCCCAGGGAACGATAAGATATTCCCCCATAACTATTCCCCATATGGACAGTCTACTTCAAAATAGAAGTGACTTTCTTCAGGAATAAGTACGCCACTCACAAAGCAGTCAATGCTGGTCAATTTTCCCCATGTAGACAAGGGAGGAGAGAAACAAACAGCAGGAATAGTGATAGTCCTAATGCTGATAGCTTGCATCATTTTCCCTCATTGACAATAATCTGAATCACCATCATTTAGAGATGAACGACCAAAATATGACCTAAAATAAAATAATTTATTCCCCCTTGCTTGCTGATTTAAAGGAGGAAGTACATGGAGGAAGAACTACTATTAATAAACAAATGCATTGGAAAATCTCTCCTTGCACACTGGCTTTTTGTTTTGAGAGAATGACATCCAAATACAGTCAGGGGTGAAAGCTGTTACAAGGCGTAATACAGATGTTTGGTTGATTTAAGGGGCAATTCCTGTTTTGTTCTTTCAGCTGCATCATCTATACACAACCCCAGGAATAAGGTTTGTTAGTTAACTGCTGTACTGGATCCACCAGTGAGAACCCAAGAGTACAAAACATTGATTTTGTGGCAGTCGTACATAAACAGAAGCTATTACACTGTTGCCAGCTCTTGCAGTTTTATCAAGCATTGCAATATTTGAAGCTTGAAAACATGAACCCTAAACGCAAATAAACCAAAATATATTGTTGTTTTTAAATATCATGATTTAATGGGGCCTGACTCAGGGTTTTTGAATGATTGGGGTTAATACTGATCATATGAATTGGCAACAGAGTGCTCTGGAAGTCAAAAATTAGGCTTATGCTACATGGCCATGTCTCTTTTTGTAAGATTTTTGTCAATTACATAAACTGATCTGGTATCTGAAAGTTGCAGCAATCAGGATATTGTCACAGTAGCCTGCACTGTGTGGTTTTTAATAAACCACAATGGAGCTGGTAAAATGACTTTACATGAAAATGTCTTCTACCTGTTGATGTCAGCTGCGAACTAAAAGCAGACTTCCCCAGAATTACTGGCCATAACATCCATCCCTGCATTAGATTTATAATTAATCATTTTTTTGTCTTTGTAATATTTTTAGGTACCTGACTGTTTTAATATTTCAAGCCCTTGTATTATGGTTTTTAAATATGTATAACCAGATCATTGTAGTAAGAGGTGACAATGCATTGTATGTCATTTGGGATTACAATAGTTTTTCTGCCTAAGGCTAGTGGAGATGTGATGTATAAGGAAAAGATTCTTTAGAACTGCCTCCTGTTTGTTATTTCACATTTGCCCTGATTCTTGTGTTCATTAAATCAGTGTATCACTGAATCTCTTTTTTTTTTAAACCCTACACACAGTCTCAACAAGAAACAAACAGCATATTTGATACAGCTTCTTTTCATTGGAGTCTAATGTAATGAGTTTATTTATTTCTTAGAAAAAGAGAATGTATTTCTCAAAAGGAATTAAACTTTGTTTTTCTTAAATCTCATAACAAATAAATTCCTTTTCTAGCCTTTGCAGGTGCATTATTAAAGTTGTTACAGTATTGAATGAACAAGTGCATGTACTGGGAAATGTTTCATGGTTTTGAAATTGGCTCTGGTTTCTCTTTTAGAAAACATCAAATCGGACTGGTAGGATAAGGACTCTTCCATAGCAAGGAAAAGGAACCAGCCTATAATCTCTAGCTCTCAGCAACCCTACACCACAAAGTTTTTATTTTCTGTGTCCTGCAGGTGGATTTAACCTTTTAGCAGTTTGTGGTTCTAAACAAAATTTACAGAAAACTGCTATAACAGTGGATTGTTTAGTTTCTCGCTTGTATTTGCCACTGATCTGTGCATTCTGCTTTTGTTCTGTTTCATGCCTTCTCAAGCTGTTAATGTTGCTTTGCTCCCTTTGTTTCTTACAACAGTAACAGTGGACATTCCAAAATAATCTAATTCATGGCTTGGATTTTAAATTGTCCCCCAAAATTGTTATCATTAATTACAAACAACAGTAATCTCTGGATTTATGCTTGTCTTATGGATAAAAAATATTACCTAGTGCATTTCTCAGCAGTTTGTAACAATTGGGGCATTGCAACTTTAAGAACTAATTTTGATGGGTGTGCTCAGCACCCATAACTCCCATTGACTTCATTGGGAGTTCTGAGTGCTCAGCATCTCTCAGGATCAGGCTCTTAAGGAGTCTGGACTCCAGTCAACGCATGGAGGATATACACATCTAACTCCTGCTAAAGTTAGTAGGAACGCAACAGAAAAATTCCCCATATCGTGGTGGGAGTTGTGACCCCTAAGATCATACTACTGGTTTGCTTCATTAAACAATTTGGGTTTGCAAGGACAGGAGTTGAACAAATTGGTTTGCATCAATAGAATTGCACTGACAGTGTTTCTTATAGGATTACTGTTTTTTTTTATATAAAATGTAGATTTTATAATCAGAAAATTGATACCAGGTACTGGAACATTAGTACAGAGGAGTTAATTTTTATTTCTACAGTGTTAAAAGTGCACTTATATGCTGGTTTATTTACATCTTGGGGGAAGGAGAGACTGCAGATAGTAAGGAGATTACTTTTTTCTTTTTTAAAAAAAGAAGGCTTAAGGCAGATTTTAAGAATTATAAAATGTTTAAGGAATTGTAAACAAGGCTAGACCCTTTGAAAAAAGTTTAGAAGATATTCTTAAAGTACATTTTTATAGTGTTAATTTTGTAATAATTTATGTTTTACTGTATTTCGGAGCTAGCTGACCGGAATAGTTTCAGAAACAGTATGAAATGTAGGAAAGTTTAAGCAATGTTTATATTTTTAAAATGTTCTTTGAATTATGTTTTTATTGAACATTTCTTCAGACTGAAAAATGTGTACATATCTTTGTTATTTTTGCACAATTTTTGTCTTGTTCAGTTTTAGAAGCAGAACTATGTTTGTTTTTTAATTTATTTTGAGTTGTAAAACTGCAGGAATTTAAAAATCTTAGTAACAAAGTTACCCTCTGTAATTGATGAAGTGTCCCTCTGCGTCCAGAGGAAAAACATTGCTTGTGGGATTCAGTGGCTGCTTCTCAGAAATAATGCCTGTCAGTGACTGAAGGAGTAATTCAGTAGTTTTAAGAATGTTTAGCTCTTTACATGCATCTTTTAATTGGAAAGCTGGAACATGGAGACTAACCTTTGAATGCTGCTTAAATTTGTTTTCAACTGGCTTAGGCCTGAAAGCATTTGGTGAAAGCGAAGTATCAAGTGAAAACCCATGGTATTTCTCCCTTCATTAAAGAAGCATTATTTGATTTTATATGTATTAAAAACTTCAGCCTGAAAAGTGAAATGGAAATAAACCTTTTTAAAAATGGATATAAACTGGACCAGCCTATAATGCATTATTAGTGTAGCATTCACTCGCAGTTCTTTTTCTCCCTCATTTGCCTGAAGATCTTGTGATTTGTTTCCAGCAATCTAGGCTCAGAAGCTTTGGTTGTTACACATACGCAATGCATAGGCCCGTCAGCCATAAAAAAAATAAAAAAAGCAACTTGGATAACTTGTATGCCTTCTTTTGTATTGATGTAACAATTGTAAATAGTGCTGATCGACCTTTGTAGAGAATAGTTTATACAGCATATTCTATTATTGCTGATTCTCAGTGATCTATTGTTTTAAAAAAAGAAAAAAAATGAAAATTTTCTATTTACACCTTATATTTTGTTATGCTGTTGACCCATGGCACTTTAACAAAACTCTGTGGGTTTTGCATAGCTGGTCAGTCATGGGGTATATTAAATAACTGTTGTTGCACAGAAATGAATTTGCACCTGCTATATTGTGCTTTCCTACTTCAGATTTTAGAAAATTTTCCAGAAAACTTTTGAAGAAAGCATGTCCAATCATTCTAAAAAAATAATGCCATACTTGTACAGTCAATTTCTTTTCTACAGTCCATATTTTGTAACACTAAGTATTTTCATTCTTTGTCCTGCACCTTTCTGTGTTAGCAGTATCAAATAGAATTCATTCCATGCTTGTGATAATTGTAAGCAGAATAAATGTCTAAAGTAGGTGTAAATAGTAAATTCTATGGCTTACAGTTTTAAAAAAGGAAAAACCGAACAAACATGTATCTGATTGATACTGCCATGGTTCAACACCGGGCCTGGAGATATTCTCTAGTGAGCGATTGTATTTTTTGTTTTTTGCTTTATTATTATTTTTTTTTGTAACATGGCTTTGTAAATAAAATAATTTATATGTTTGTAAGAAAAAATGTGCAGTGTCATTATTTAACTTTAAAAACAAATGTGTATATATTTTGAAATTGTACTTTTCTTCATTTCACAGGGTAAGATTAACTCCAGTGCGGAGAACCAGCCAGTTGGACTAACGGGGTTCTGTGACGCGTTCTCGAGGTGCCCAGAACCGTAAACCCCTGTTACCCCTCTGCCTCAGCAGGTGAGAGCTTTGGCAGAGCTTAAACTGTGACAGCTCCCCGCCACACCAGTCGGTCGGCCACACCAACAAACTCCTCAAGAATTTGCCAGTCTAAACCTTACCTTTCAGGTAAAATGCAGTGAACCCCAGTTTTCAAGTTCCCCAGAGACATCTCACTGCAATGTCCAGTCCCTGTGATTGGACACACTCAGGAATTAGTGGTCCATTGTCTCCAAGGAGACAGAATACACACCAGCCTGCTGGTTCAACTCAGGCTGAATGCCTTATTTTAGTGTAACAGCACTGGGATGAATTTATAATAAAACAAAAATAAGTTTATTAATAAACAACATAGATTTGTGGTACCAAGCAAGAGAAAAAGAGAGACAGGGATGGTTACAAACAAAACAAAAATAATACATTTTCTAGTGACTAAAACATAACGTTAGCAAGCTACAGTCTCTGCCTGCTAATCATAACCCCTCTCCAGCCCTTCTCCTCATGGCAATCAAATCCTCCCTTGCCCTCAGCAAAGCAACCCCTGACAGTCTCACCTAGACACTGGAAATTAGCCAGGGTTTTTACCCAACAGGGAACTGGAAATTACCGGGTTTTTGTCCAACAGGGAACTGGCCAGTTTGAGAGACTGAGTTCTGGGGCAGGAAGTAACACATCCTGTTGCCTATGTTTTCCTCTCACCCCAAAACAGAAAATAAAATATTGGCATAATATCTGATACTTAATAATTAACCAAGTGCTAACACTTTTCACAAAGTGATTGTTCCATATCTGACTTCTGTCCTCATCTTCAAAGGAAACCAGCACAACATCTTCAAAAGATGAGCCTGGGAGCTTAAATTCATAACTTTACTAGACACTAAAAATAATGGATTTAATAAAGGCACTGTAATCTGTAACCCACTAACCCCCTTTTTTGTCTTATGACTGCAGTGTTAACTGGCTACTTTACCTTGAATGGTCTCTTACAATATGTTACTCCTGGGGGAATTATGCACCACTGCGCACATGCAGATATTTTTTCTCTGCAGAATATAGATTCTGCTGAAGAGGCACTGCAATTACACTTTTCACCCACCAGGGGCTGCTGTGGCACCAGAAGAGAGAGCAGCAAGCCAGCAGAGCGGGATGGGGAGAGTCTGCATTCCTCACAGTGGGGCCAGGTGAGGAGGCACAGAATGGACAGAGTGGGGCTATTGGGCGGGTCACAGAGTGGGGTTCAGAAGGACTAGTGTGGTGGGGACAGACTGTGGCATGGGCTCAGAAGCTAGTGGGATGGCAGCGTTGAGCCAGTGGCTGAATGGGAGGGGGGCTGCAGGGCCACATGGGGACAGAGCTGCAGAGACACATGGGGATGGGGGTAGATAGGCTGCAAGGCCACATCGGAATGGGGGAGGGGAGGCTGCAGGGACACAGGTAGGAGGGCGGTGTGGGGACTCGTGGAAGGTGGGAAGTATGCTGCAGGGACACACACGGATAGGGGCAGATGTGCCTGACTGAATGATAGAAGCTAGAGGTCAGCCAGGGTCTGCATGGGGGAGGCTACCCTGTTCCATATTTCTCCCACCCACACCCAACAACCCTCCAGGTTCACTCCCAGGCTCCTTCCCTCTCCCTCAGCTCCTCCGTTACTCCTGACTCCCCCAAGTCTTTGCACCACTTCTGATGGGTGCAAGAAATATGTTTCTGTATTGCAGTTTAAATGAATTACTCAAAACTCTGTATTAATACACCTAGTAAGGAATCTATTTGTCAAAAAAAAAGTTCCTGAATCTTTGTCTTTTGTCTGTATTGTTACAGACTTACTGGCTGATAGGTATTTTGAAATAAATTACCAAGATAATTGAAACAGGAGTGATTATATTGTGTTATTTTGGCAAATAAAATATACAGAATTTTGCAGAGTTTTAAAATGTGCACAGAATTTATTTTTTTTGCGCAGAATTCCCAGAGGAGTTCACATATGTGTTAACTACTTATACTAAACAATCTATTTCACCTTGTATTTAGCTGTGACACTGAATACTTTCCCAGAGCTGAAGAAGGCTGTGTAAACTCAAAAGCGTCTCTCTTTCACCAACAAAAGATATTTCCTCACCCAGCTTCTCTCTCTAAGGGCAGGTCTATGCCTAAAACACTGCATCAGTGCTGCTGTGCCACTGTAGCATTTAATTGAAGACACTCTATGCCAACAGGCGAGATTCTCCTGTCATCATAGTTAATCCAGAGCCGCAAGAGATGGTAGCTATGTCGACAGGAGAAGCACTCCCACTGACATAGCACCATCTACACCAGGAGCTAGGTTGGCATAACTACGTTGCTCTGGGGTGTGAATTTTTCACAGCAATATGTCTGTATTGTAGACCTGGCCTAAGAGCTAGCAAGGCACTCAGCAGAAGCAGAGGCAAAAAGCAGTCGGTATTAAAAGGAGTCCCCTGGTGGGGGCAAGACGGATTTGGAGACGTGCTGCTTTCTCAATACAATTGCTCCTCTCCTCTTCCCCAGGTCCCCTGGGACTAATCTGGCTCCTGCACACTGATTTAGGAAATGCTATTTCATGAACCTACTTCCGAATCAAGCCAGCACCTGCAGTGTGTCCAGCCTCAGCCCTCAAGCCACTATCCTTCTCCGTTACACCTTTTAAGTCCCTGGGCAGTTTGGGCTCATGCATCACTAAGGGTACGTCTTCACTACCCGCCGGATCGGCGGGTAGCAATCGAATTCTCGGAGTTCAATATATCGCGTCTCATCTAGACGCGATATATCGAACTCCGAACGCGCTCCCGTCGACTCCGGAACTCCACCACCGCGAACGGCGGTGGCGGAGTCAACGGGGGAGCCGCAGACGTCGATCCCGCGCCGTGAGGTCGGGTAAGTAACTCGAACTAAGGTAGTTCGACTTCAGCTATGCTATTTGCGTAGCTGAAGTTGCGTACTTTAGTTCGACCCCCCCAGGGTAGACCAGGCCTAAGAGATTAAAAAATGTGAAGTGACAAAGTTCAACTTCATTGATAGATTGTATACTAACTTTCAGCCAAATTCAGTTTCCAACAGCAAGACACTCTAAATACCTGAAAATACACTTTATCCTGGAGCTGCTGACAAACTCTTAGCCACAAGCATCTCCATATTCCACACATTATGCAGCCACGAAACTTGGTTAAATCCTTTTTTCCCAACTCACCCAATGTTTGGCTTCTCTCATAATGGTTTGCTCTACAAGCTTTTCGCAAACCTCCCTCAACGATCCCACTTCCATGGCTCATACACATCAAATCCCATGGTGATGAGTAGGGATAATGAACCCCCTGTATAAGGCATTGCCAACCTAAGCATTCAAAATTATAAACTCTACTGCCCAAAAATCATAATTAAAAATTATGAATTAAAATAATAAATCACCTTGGGGTTTCCTCTGCTTTGTCATTTTGAAGCATTTAGGTTTTCCCCATAAAAGTGCCCCCCCTCAATTTGTGTGTGATAATTTAGATTTAAAATTCTGCCTTAACTGTACTAACAAAGATGAGTGTCCCCTCTGGCTTTCTCCTAACTGCTGGGGTGGGGAAACTTTCTTTTTTTTTTTCTTCTCCCTTCTCCATTTCCGCACCAAACATTGGCCTCCCTTCCTGCTCCTGTCCCTTACATACATGTTCCCTTTTCCCTCTGGCTTCTTGCGCCTCATGGTCTCCCTCTCTGCCCTTCCATATTACCCTCTCTGAAGTTTCCCTCTGCCCCCATATTCTCCAGCCCTCTGTTCATCCTTGTTCTCCTCTTATTACTGTAGTTATGTGCATTTCCCTGCCCCTCAGGACTTGCTTTGTTCCCAAGTTTCCTCCCCTCCTCCCGGAAAACAATGTGCAACTTCTCTGCAAAGCCTGAACTGCTAATTTGACTGGAAGGGGAAGGGAAGTCAAGGATGAAAGTGGTCCTAGTATCCCCTGGTTGCTTCTGGGAGGAAGAGGCGGCTCTCAGAGGGTATGTCTACACTGCACTTAGACACCAGCAGCTGGCTAAGGGGCTGTTTAATTGTGGTGTAGACATTTGGGCTCGGGATGCAGCCTGGGCTCTGGGACACTGCCACCTTGCAGGGACCTAGAGCCTGGGCACCAGCTCCAGCTCCAAACAGCCCATTAGCCCAAGTCCCACAAGCCTGAGTCAGCTGGCACAGGCCAGCCATGGATTTTTAATTGCAGTGTAGACATACCCATATATGCCAGGACACCAGGTGTTAAAAACCTGTAATGACTGCTGGTGGGTATGATGATAGCTAGAGAATTCTGCAGCCTCCTTTTTGACTATATTCCTTTATCAGACTAATTCAGAGATCTTTAGTGCTATAACATGATATACTAGTGTTGGCAAAGGATTAAATACAGAAAGGTCTAGAATAGAGTAATAGGCTTTTATCCCATATGCCCAGTAATCACTATTGTCTGTTTCTGATTTGGTGGCCTGTTGTTGCATCTTTCCGCTCTTGCTTATTCCTTCCAGAGCTACACTCAGTTTCTTTTGTTTTTTAATCTTACTCTTAAGCATCTTTTTCCTATTTCATATTTTGGGGAATAGAAAGACCGTTTCAGTTTTGATCTTCCCTGTCACGCTGTTTACAAAGACATTCATCCCTAGGTTTCCAGTGTGACTGGAACATCCTGTTCCTTATTCCTGGTTGTGATAATTGATTCTGTATGTGGAGAGAGGTTTCCCTGAGTCATCCACATTTCACACATTTGTTTAGGCATAGCAAAGATCAGACTAACTGAAATATGGAGCTGAAGCATCTCTCTAGATTGTGCAGCAGAGGGAGAGCAGCAGTCATCCTTTTAAAAATCTCTCAATGCCAAATTTCACAACCTGTAGCTGACCAAATCACTTCAGTGGGAGTTTTGCATGATTAAAGACCCCAGGATGTAACAGTGAGAAGCTGTCAACATGGCCAGGGCCGGCTTTAGGCCAATTCCACCAATTCCCCCGAATCGGGCCCCACGCCTAAGAGGGCCCCACACCCAGTGAGAATCCCTTCCCTGGCTAGAGGTGCCTTTTAAATTTTTACTCACCCGGCGGCGCTCTGGGTCTTCGGCAGCATTTCGGCGGCGGGTCCTTCAGTGCCACTGAAGACCTGGAGCAAGTGAAGGACCCGCCACCGAAGTGCCACCGAAGACTCAGAGCACCGCCTGGTGAGTACAAGCCCCACGTGTTTTTTTACATTTTTTTTTAATAGTCATCCCTGCCGGGGCCCAGTCGAAACTGTTCAAATTGGGCCCCGCACTTCCTAAAGCCGGCCCTGAACATGGCACTAATAATTTTGAGCCATACATTTAACAATGCTCCACTAGATGGCACGTGAACGTTTTGTTATCCTCTGACAAAGTATTCTGCTGGACACTCAACTGACAGAGAGAGACCAAACAGCTCTTAGTAAGGGGCTAATTAAAACATTTACCTCATTAAGCCAGTCCAGAGGGAAGGAGACTTGAGAGACTATTAAAGGACTACATCACATTGCCACAAAAGGAAATAAATGTGGCTGATGTTCACAGTACTTGAAGAAAATGTTAAGATCAACAGAGTATAATTTGCTTTCCTGGATATTAACTAAATGCAGCTGTGCTACAAAGTGAGCACTTCAGGAAAGCTAAGTTTTTCAGTTACAATGCTAGTGTAGTGGAATCTAGGTGGCTGAACTTTCAGCCTCCCACTTAAAGCACATACAGTACACAATAAAATCTCTCACTGCTAAACCACTTACTATGGGAGTAGCACTTCCCAGTGTTGTAAGCTGACTTAAAGTGTTCACTAATTTGGTATCACTCAGGGTTGATTTCTTGAAGAGGCTATTCTGACAGTCACTGACTGTCTGCTCTCCTCTTCCAGTCCCTATCCTCTCCTGACAGCTAGCTATTTCCCACCTCCTTCCTCACAATCTCCTCTGCCTCCTTTTCCTGTGTACAAACCACCCTTGATCCTTCTGTCTCTGCAGAGCAGCACTCCCCACTCCCTCTTCCCCTGAAGGGACATCTAGAATCAGGGAGCAGGCTTTTTACACCAACTGTATTGACTTATTTCCATCACACTAAGAACTTATGACTATAGTGAGTCAGACCCAAGGCCCATCTAACCCAATATCTTGTCTTCTGCCACAAGCCCGTGGTAGATGCTTCAGAAGGAGCAAACAGAATAGGGCAGTTTATCAAATGATCCATCCCATCATCCAGTCCTAGCTTCTAATAGAGGTTTAGGGTCAGCCAGAGCATAGGGTTGCATCTCTGACCATCTTGGCTAACAGCCACTGACAGACCTATCCTGCATGAACTTATCTAATTATTTTTTTAACCCAGTTATACTTTTGGCCTTCACAACATCCCTTGGCACCAAATTCCACGACTGTGTATTGTATGAAGAATTATTTCCTTGTGTTTGTTTTATACCTGATGCATATTAATTTCATTAGGTGACCCCTGGTTCTTGTGTTACATGACAGGGGTAAATAACACTTCTTTATTCACTTTCTCCACACCACTCATGCTTTTATAGTCTTCTATCATATCTCTGCTCAGTCAGTGCTTTTCCAAGCTGAACAGTAACAATCTTTTTAATCTCTCAGATGGAAGCTATTCCATACCCCTAATGATTTTTGTTGCCCTTCTCTGTACTTTTTCCTATTATAACTTTTTTGAGATGGGGATGACCAGAACTGCATGTAGTATTCAAGGTGTGGGAAATTCCATGGATTCACATACCAACTAAGCACTAGATCCACTCAGTCTGGCTTCCATCCTTTCCACTCCTCAGAAATAGCTCTCACCAAGATCTGAGATGATCTTTTACTGGTTAAATCTTAAACCCTACACACCAGCCTCAGCCACCTTGGCCATTCTGCTGCCAAACCCTGTACTCTCTTCTCCCCTGCTGGCATATCTTTTCTTGGGTTCTGAGACACTGTCCTCTTTGGGTTCTCCTTACTTGTCCAGCCACTGTGCGTTACCTTTGACATCTCTTCCACCCAACTCTGCTGGAGCCCTTCAGGCTCAAGTTCTTGTTCCCATTTCCTTATCCCTTGCTACTCCTTTTTGAATGGCCTCATTCACTCAAATAGGGTTTAATCACCCTCTTTACCAGAGAGGTGGTAGTGCTGTGGGAAAGGATCTGGGCATTACAATGGATCACAAATTGAATACAAGATGACAAATTAATGCATTTGTGAAAAAGGCCAGTAGTATCTGGGGCTATAATAACAGGAGTGTTGTGTGTAAGAGAGGGGAAGTAACTGTCTGCCTCTACTCAGCCCGGGGCAGGCCTGAGCTGGACTACTTTAGAAAATGTGTGGCTAAACTAGGGTCCAGAAAAGAGCAACAACACAGCAGAGGTTTAGCAAACCTGATGTATGAGGAATGCGCAGCTACAACAATAGGGTGGGTGAAGTCTTTACTCAGGGGAATTCTGCATCGCTGTGCAGAATTCATGCCCCTCCCCGCCCCCCACAGCTTTCTTTGCTTCCCCACAGAAAAATGACTTCTGATGGAGAAGCAAAGGGAAGCTGCAAAAGAGGTCATGCGCCCTTGTTGGCAGTGCAGACAGGTCAGCTTGGGCATCCGGAGCAGCCAGTAGAGAGATAGTATCAGAGGGGTAGCCGTGTTAGTCTGGTTCTGTAGAAGCAGCAAAGAATCCTGTGGCACCTTATAGACTAACAGACGTTTTGCAGCATGAGCTTTCGAAGCATCCGAAGAAGTGGGTATTCACCCACGAAAGCTCATGCTGCAAAACGTCTGTTAGTCTATAAGGTGCCACAGGATTCTTTGCTGCTAGTAGAGAGATAAATCACTGCCGGACAAGAGAGCTGGGCAATCATATGTGTGGGAGAGCGAGACACACTGTCCCTCTCACTTGCTCTTGCAGCATGCTCAGCGTGGAGGGGTAGGTCTGTGGTGTGGTTCTGGGGAGGGAGATGTGGAGCAGGCTCTGCCCCTCAGGCAGAGCAGAATGTAGCAGCCTAGTGAATTGTTAGCAGTGTTAGTGAATTTCCCCAGGAGCATAACACAGTTGTAAAACATTTTCTGGGGCCCCAACTCTGCCACAGCCCTCCCTCCCCCCATGGTTCAAGGCCCCTATGACGTGCCACCCAGCGGGACTGCCCCTTGCACTGTGTGCCACCCTCAGTGTCTTGGCCCAGCCTCTGTCCTTCACCACAGGGCTGGGTCTCTGCCCCTCGTCCCCTCTCAGCTTGGTAACCGCCCCAGGCACTTTGGCACTTTGACCATGCCACCAGAGTGGATGGTGCTGCTGGAACTGCCCCCATGCACGGGCTGTCCCGCTGCAGCGTTCCCCTTACAGGGTGCCCGGCGCTGGCTATGCAAGAGTCTCCCCCAGCACCAGGCTGCTACCCCGATGGCGGTAGCTGCGGGGGGGGGGGTGGCGTTGGTTCCTGCTGACACTGGCTGGCGGGGGGCGGGGTGGCGCGCCTGTGGGGTGTAGTGTGAGAAACTGTTCTCAGTCAATTTCTGCCCCCTCTGCTGGCCGCCCCCTGCTCTGATTGGCCCCTTTTTATCCCCTGTAAAGCACCGGCTGCAGCACTGGATGCCAAGTAAGGGCAGGGTGAAGGTCCGTGACTTCAGCAGCTATTACTGCGCATGCTCAGTGCCCCCTGAGTAGCACGTTCCCACAGCTAAGAGGTGCTCGCACGAGACGGGCACCCTCAGCCCGTCACTGACGGCGCAGCAGCCGGGGGCGGGGCCTGCCCTGCCCGCGCGCAGCCACCTCCCTCCCGGCAGGCCCGGAGCGGCAGCGGCGCCTTCCGCCAGGCGGCGTTTGGTTGGAGCGCAGGGACTGGACGCCCCGACCGCTGCCGCGGGGGCGAGGCCTGCGCGCCCCACCCCGGGCGGGTCACGTGGTGGAGGTGTGGCCGCGTGGTCGGTCTCCTAGCAACGCGGGATGGCGGCGGGCGAGCAGCAGGGCCGCGAGTACCTGGAGCGCTACAAGATCCCGGAGCTGCTGCACAACCTGAGCGCGCTGCTGCTCTACCACCGGCCCGGTACGGCGGCGCCCGCTGGAGGCGCGGCACTGGGGGAGGCTGACGGGGCGCTGAGCCCCTGGCAGGGGACCGGAGGGGTCGGGGCTGGCGGGGCTCCATAATGCCCCGCCCCCGCCGTTCCCGGGACAGGGCTCCCAGCAGGGACCCGGGTCCGCCGGGACCGCGTGACTGAGCTCAGCACCGGGCCGGCTAGACCCAGTCACAGCCGACGGCGGCGCCGTGCGCGGGCTGTGGGGCTTTGCACGCCTACCGCGCGGGGGGCGGGACTGGCTGAAGGGGGGGCAATAGCTTTGGTGCCGCCACCCGCGGTTAGTGCCTTAACGCCAGGCCCGGATTTATGGCCCGTAAGGGCCGCCGAGGCGTGAGCGGCGCAATCTGCCTCTCGTGGCCTCCGGACTCGTCCCCTGCAGCTGGGCAAAGCCAGCGCGGCGAGCGCTCGTGCCCCTCCTGGTGCCTGCAGGACGCTGCCATCGCCGCTCGAGCTGATGCGCCGGCTGCGTGTGTAAAAACCTCACGTGCGCTAATAGTCCTGCATCACGTCTTGCCCCACCCTGGTCAATGCACCTGTTGCAGCTTGTCGTCCACATAGATTGCTAGGCAAATGGCCTTGTATTATTCAGTTGTACAGCACCTAGCACTCGGGCGGGACCTTGGGTGCCCCCCCCCCAGGCAGAACTATAATGAAACTAACGTAAAAATGACTAGCCCGTGTTTGACCAACTACTTGCATGTGGACAATGTGATTTGTTGTACATTATTTGACTGCATCCAGCCTAGTGGATGTTTATCAATTGTTGATGCAGGATTCCACTAGACTGTAATTAACCATAAATTCCATTCTTCAGCCTAAAGGCTGAATAATGTTTATACAATTGCTCTAAACCTATCTAATAGCCCAGGTACTAAGCTGACGCCTTTCCCCATTGCCTCCCCTCCGCATGAACCTTTCGCTGCTGCATGTAGCTATACGCTACAGTTTGGATGCAGCTTGCTTTTTCTTGTGGCATGTAGCTCCATATAGTCTACATCGGGGTAGGCAACCTATAGCATGCGTGCCAAAGGTGGCACACAAGAGGATTTTTTCAGTGTCACTAACACTGCCCAGGTCCTGGCCACTGGTCTGGAGAGCTCTGCGTTTTAATTTAATTTTAAATGAAGCTTCTTAAACATTTTAAAAACTTTAGTTACTATACATACAACAATAGTTTAGTTATATATTATAGACGTATAGAAAGAGACCTTCTAAAAACATTAAAATGTGTTACTGGCACACACAACCTTAAATCAGAGTGAATAAATGAAGACTCAGCACACCACTTCTGAAAGGTTGCCGACCCTGGTCTACATGCTGCCACACGTGGTGTGAAGTGCAGCCATACCTTTAGCAGATTTAAGGCTCCACACAACGTCTATTAAACTATTGTAAATGATTTTTTTAATTGCATTACTTCCTCTGACTATAAATTTACAGCTAAGGTACTGGTATCTTAACAATAATCATTAATGGGCAATTTAAGATACCATTTAATTAAGAGAAGAGCTTATTATATGTACATTATAATTTTTCCAAAGACTGTCATGCCTGAGTTATGCAGGAATCTGATATGTTTCAAATTTTATTATAGACAGTAGTGATACATTTTCACATTTCAATTCTTTTTTATAATTACTTCATTAAAACTGAAGGTTAAGTGCTTATAAAGTCATTCACTTTGCTGCAGAATTCAGTATTTTGCTGCTAAATAATTCTGAGGGCTTTGGCATGTAACTTAGGTCTAATGTGCCATGAAGCATACATAAGGCCTTGGTTATAAGCTAGCAGTTTGCCCCACTGCCCCTTTGCAAGGCTCTAGGGCAGGGGTGGGCAAACGTTTTGGCCTGAGGGCCATATCTGGGTGGGGGAATTGCAAGTGGCCATGAATGTAGGGCTTGGGGTTGGAGTGCGGTGTATGGGAGGGGGTACAGTGTGCAGGAAGGGGCTCAAGGCACTGGAGGGGTGCAGGGCGTATGAAGGAGCTCAGGGCAGGGGGTTGGGGGGGCAGCAGGGATTCAGGGTGCAGGCTCTAGCCTGGCGCTGCTTACCTAGAGGGGCTCAGGGGTGACAGCAGCACACAGCAGGGCTAAGACAGGCTCCCTGGCCCCCCACTGTACCACTCCACTCATCCCTGTGGCCCCTGCTAGGGGGAGAGGAGGAGAAGAGGGTTCCGCCTGCTGCCCTTGCCTGCAAGTAACTCCCCCAAAGCTCCCATTGGCCATGGCTCCCCATTCCCAGCCAATGGGAGCTGTGGGGGGGGCGGTGCCTGCAGGTGAGGGTACTACACAGAGGCCCCTGTCACCCCCAGGGGCCACAGAGAAGTAGTGCGAGCCGCTTCCAGGAGCGGCAGGAGGCCCACAGGTGGCAGTGCCACAGGCCGTAGTCTGCTCACCCCTGCTCTAGGGGACAGTCAGTATATGTTTATAAAGTAACAAAGTAAGCTTCAGCATGAAGTGACTGATAGTTAAATATTTCAAAACTTACCGGTAATTTTTTTTCTTAGTTACTAGTGTGTATACAAAATACAAATAGCCATATCTTTCTAGTGCTAAAGCTAATATAGTCTATAGCCAACTGTTTACATACTAAATAGAATTTGATTTTAAGTAATATAACACCTTTTTATACTCAAATGGTGAAAATTTGGCCCCACTGAACATAAATGGGAATTTTTTACCATGGACTTTATTAGGGCCAGGATTTCAATCAAGGTGTCAAAGTATTTTACAATGTAATGCATTAAATTCAGGGCCTTTAATCAAATGTGGCAGATAACACTCACACCCCCAATTGCTCACATGAGCCTTGGATATTAGAATCTGTTTTACTGAGAGGTGGAACAGTGGTTGACAACCAGCAGGTAATTAATCGAGATCATTCAGCAGTATAGTATATGAACACTTGTTTGTCCTCACCCATTTCATTAACTGCTACTGCATCTTAAAAAGTGCAATCTCTCCCGGTTATAATTTAACACAGCAGCCAATGGAAGATAACCTTTAATAGTACAGCAGCCCCTTCCTATTCTGTTGTTAGCATTGTGCACCATCAGGCAAGTTCAAGTCTCATGTCAGATTCACAGTACAATGGTTTTGCCATAACTTGTATTTCCTTGAGATTGTCAAACTTAATATTTCTAGAATATTTTGCATTAATTATAGGGTTGAAGAATTAACTGATAACTAGATCACTGAATATACACAAGTGTAAAAATAAATGTAAAGTTACACTGCTAGTGCAGTAGAGGTAAAAACAGAATTAATCCTACTGTACTGTAGTTCACTGTTTTTGCATTTAATGGTAAGAATTAGTAAACCCAGTTTAAAGAATGTATACTAGCAACAAGATTTGTTAACTTTATTCTTTTACAGAAAGACCAAGAGAGTTTTTGATACATGCACTGGAAAGAGTGAAGTTTGCAAAACTAACTGACGTGGAATATCCTTATCTTGTGGATGAATCAAATTTGAATGCTATGTTTGAAATGCTGGACACTACAAGTCAAGGCTATATAACCTTAGTGCAATACAAAGGAGGTTTGTCTTCCTTGCTTAGCATTTTTTAATTAAGATGGATTTTCTATTTATTTACAGATGAGAATTTTAATACAGCAGAGAACATTTAAGCTATAATATGCAAGTTGCTCAAAAGAATGTGAGATATTAAAGAAATTTCTCAACCCATCAGAATTTAGCATTGATAGAAAAACAATTTACTTGTTGCAAAACTTTTTTTTATTATGCAAAATGAGACACCCCTTCCACCTCTCCCCCCACCCCCAGCCTCTTGTACGCAATATTTGACCAATAAGATCTAAAAATAATCTACAGTAGAGCTGGCAACTTTAAAAAGTTATATTTTGTTTACCAGGTAGATCGGGGTGGGCAAATGTTTTGGCCTGAGGGCCACATCTTGGGGGTTGGGAATTGCATACAGGGCCATGAATGTAGGGCTGGGGCAGAGGGGGCTCGGGGCAGGGGGTTGTCAGGGTGCAGGAGAGGTGCGGCAGGGGTGCGGCGGGGGCTCAGGGCAGGGGTGCAGGCTCCGGCCCAGAGCTGTTCCAGGTGAGCAGTGCTGGGGTGGCAGCAGCGCCGGGCCAGAATTTTTGGATGTAAAACTAGACTTCTGGGGGTTTGCATTACAAGGTTTAAAAGGATTTTCTTTTTTAAAAACGTTTATAGCTCTTAAAAGCTTGGGGTTAAGTACTCAGGATTTGCCTTATGAAGAAGATGCAACTATCACACTGGAAATATTCAAGAAAGAAGTGTAAGTAAAGTGACATTTTTACCCTTTGGCTTTATATGGAAGAGAGATTTGTAGCTAATTGTAATTGCATGAATTTTGTATTATGCGGTTTCTAAAAATATTATGCTTTTGAATATTACTTTTTAAATCAGGTCTTAAATCTACAAAGTACTCAATAGTCACAGCTACTCGACTTCAGTTTGAATATCAGGCACTCATCACCTTATGTTCATACCCTTTATAGTGAAATTTTTATTCTTTAACATAATTAAAGTCAAATTTAAACTAGAAGTGATTGGATTACATTTAGTTTTCCCTGTGAGATGGATCATAATAAACGAGTAGTGATAGACTGGGGAAAAGTTTAAAAATATAATGTTCTAGTTTATGGAGTATCCTGGGGAGCACTAGCAAAAAAGTTCACAGTTAGTTCTGAAAGTGATCATATTTCCACGAGTAGATCAGATATTTTACTATTGGTGCCACTATTCGCTCTAGAGAGTATTTGTACCAACTGCAGAGCAGCAGTGATTTTCTTGTCGTTTCTGAAAGTCTCCTTGAAAGCTGTATGTGGAAATGACACTTGTATTAATTTTTTTTTTTTACCAGCTGACATTTCTATTTGGGAAAATATCCCAAATATCAAATCAATACCACAGGGAATTGATCAGAATAAATATCTGAAGCTTGGATGAATATTCTGGGGATACAGAGTAGTGCTGGTAATCTCCACCTATACACAGGAGCATCTGTGTTTGACTGCAGTGATAACCTTTCAGTTATAATTAACCATAGGGGGTGGTATACTCCATCAATACATGTACATAAAGCCTCAGTATTATCTAGTTAAAACTATTACTGTATTTTATAGGAAGCCTGGTAATTTAATTTTTTTTCTTTTTAAAAAGATTAGGACAACCAATACACCAGCAACTGAGCCAATAAAATGTGTGGTTTGGACCAACATTTTAATCAGGGCTCTGTGTATTCAATGCAGCAAATTCACTGGCTGTGGAGTTGGATGCTGAAATTCTGGAGTTGTGCTCCAGAATCTCAGCATTTAAATTATGAGAACAGAGAGAACCTTGAAAATATGAATTAAGCATAACCAATGCAGTGTCACCTGCCTGCTTAGCATCTGATACAATTAGAGGAATTAATTTCCCCCATTCATTTCAAAACCCTATGGACTCTTGCTATCAAAGCTATGCAAATTGGCATTTTTCCAAAAGAATTCAGCATTTCTGCACCAAATTTGACGTTTTGCTGCATGCACATGACCAGCATTGTTTCCACATCTCTGTCCTGTAGAACCTTCCTGTACTGCCTCTTGCTCTCTACAAAGGTGAGTTATAGTGCAGTCTCTGCCTTGTTCCATAGATGTAAGCAGCAGGAAAGTAGGATGCCAGAGCTGGAGTCCAGTTTACAGCCAGGGATCAGAAGAAGCCATAGGGGTGGACTGGCAAGCAAGGCAGCCTGGACACTTGTACAGGCTCAAAATAGGCATTAGGCTCCTACACAAGTTCCCCCTATCCCAGGCACACATTTGGGAAGGGGAGAGCATACCAAGATACCCCTCAAATGTAATTAATTGTACATAAGTGTCCTCAACTTCAGTTTGGCATGTTTGTGATTGTTTGGGAGGAGGGGTACAGAATTGGAAAAATAGATAGTTACCCAGTTCTCATTTAAAAATAAAGTCCAGCACACAAGTCCATCTTTACTTCCCACATATGATGGAGAATAACTATGGTGGTTTGGGAAGGGATAAGAACACCATGTACTGAAGCAGCAGCAGAATGTCCTGTGGCACCTTATAGACTAAGAGACGTATTTGAGCATGAACTTTCATGGGTGAATACCCACTTTGTCGGACCAACAAAGTGGGTATTCACCCAGGAAAGCTCATGCTCCAATACATCTGTTAGTCTATAAGGTGCCACAGGACACTCTGATGCTTTTACAGATCCAGACTAACACAGCTACCCTTCTGATACACATACTGAAGAAAATTCTATACTGAAATCTCATGTGTAATGAACATCTAACTAGATTTCTTTTTTTCTACAGGAAGAAGTTGTTGCAGGAGAGCTGGGCCATATATCAACCTTAAGCAGCTGTCTGATAAATTCTCTAAAGTCTTCTCTTTGAGTGTGTTTTTATTTTAATTGCCTTTTGGCAAGTGATAGTTTATTTTTGGATAAGTGAAACTGAGTAGTATCAGCATAGTATGTAAAAAAGTTGAATTATATGGTACTAGTTTAAATAATCAGAAATTACTAATTACACCTGAAGAATATCTTTTGAGGACTTCCTTTAGGGAAAAAATTCAAAAACATTAAAAAGATGCTGTGTATCAACATCTTCCCTAGCAAGACTGTTTTAGGGCCATACAGTGATAAAAATGATTTAATCAGAGCAGCTCAAGGCAATACTTTGACACTTTATATTTGAACCAACAAAATGTGGTTCTAGTATGCAACAAATTATGTCAGCCATTACGGCACTGAAAATTTAATTTAAAGTCAGATATTTCTTTAAGACTCTTAGGGGAAGGGGAGTTTTAAACAACCTGGAGAAGATACCCAAATTCCAACAAACCCATTATTTCCAAACATAAGCAATTTGAAATACATAATATTTCAATAACTGAATCAGTTGTGATGGCATTTTTAAACAAATTAACTAGTCAAAGTATGCAAGGCCTGTTCAGAACATTTTAAAGAGGACAAAGGATCTGGACATTCAAGGAAGAGAAGTTTCCATAACAGGACTTAGTTTTAAAAGTTAGCATGATCAGAGAAAATAGAACATGGAAACATGCTTTCACCTCATTCCACACCCCCTGCACACACATTAAAGTATGTAATGCCCATGTGTGGGAATTTAGGTACGTAACTGTCCATATACCAAAACGAAAATGAACCAATTTGAATGGAATGTTTACCACTGAATGCAGTAGCATATCTACCCAGAGTTTACTCCATATTACTCTAAACCATAAACATTTCTTCAGCATAACCATTATCACCTTACAGCCATCATTAACTAAACAGACCACTCACTATTCAACAAGGAACACATTCTCCACTCTAGGTCTGAGCCTGCTGTGCTCTACATGCCTCTAGGTAGGGTGTATTACAAAATAGGCAAAGTTAGATTAACGCGATTAAAACAGATTTGACTAAACTATACCAGCTTAGAAACCAGTTCAGTATCTCAACTGTTTTAAAATGGCTATGTACAACATAGAATCTGAATTATAAAAAGATTAAGGCATAAGGCTAGATCAAGTCAGCATTTTACAAAGATGTACTAGTGGCTTGTTTTGGTTTTTTTTAAGAACTAATATACAATAAAAGTATACTAATGTAATAGCTTGACTTCACTTTATAGAACAGATATTTTACTTCTAACCATTTTCCTTGAAGATCTTTACTTATTTTCCTATATTAGGCCAGTTTGTTCTCAAATTAAGTAAAATCTCAACATCCTGTTGAGCTAATTTGTAAACTCCAAGTTCATGTAACACTGCTGTGGCAGAGGGCTGGTTTGGATCCAAGATGGTTCTGTTTTCTGAGGCTGAATGTAGTGCATCTTTCAAAAGGAGGGCAGAGCCAACATTTAGATTCAAGATAATGCAGGCTTCTTTTATGCTATAAGAGGAAAAAAAACACACACTTTACTGCCTGAAATGAAGAGTGCCCATTTCAACTTCATGCCAGGACACAGTATATTCAGTCTGTGGTTTGTTTTTTTTATCCCATTAATAAAATACTAAGAATAACCTCCCCTTTCTGGATAGCTGAAGAGACAAAGCAGCCACAGCTTTCAAGATATATACTAGACATCCACCTTAATGTCTTTATTGTTTTCAGTGAGACAGATGTGAGTATAACAACCATTTCTGACATATAGTGCTTCCAATTACCCAGGTCCTTGCATTTGTGTTTTTAAACTTTAGTTTCCCCATGGAGTAAAGTAATAAAAGCCAATACTTTCACATTTTAACATTGGTAAAAAGTTAAGCAGGAAAGCAAGATGAACTACCTTCTCATTCAGTGTACTTAAATAAGAATACACTATGATCTATAGGTAACAACACATTCCCTGTCAGAAGTCATCAAAAAGCAATAAGATGCCCTGTAACTGTACTTTTCTGTGCCTACACTTTCGCATTATAAATGGGGATAATACACATGAAGGGAGTGTGAAGCTTAATGTTGGAGAAGTACTTCAAAAGCCTCAACAAATAAAGCATCTTCCATTTAAGTATTATTGTAGTACCAATGTGTCACCTTCATCCTTAAACATTTCTGGACCCACTCCTGCATTCTTTATTCAGGCTGAAATCCTATTTGACTTTGTTGGGCAATTAGCCTTAGTAGGAATCTCAGCACTGCACCCTTAGTCCTTGTTTCTTGGTGGTTTGTCCTGCTATGGCTTCTTGTGCTGTTTGCATGCTTTACCATCCAATTTTCCCTAAATGTGCAAATGCAAGACTATGTAACAAATCTATAAGAACCACAGAGAAAATGGGAGCTTTGTACTAGTACATCAGGTATGATCCTGCAGTTCATACTTAAGCAGATTCCTTCCACTTTCAACACCATAATTTTAACAGATTTCTCACCCAATTAATCCAAGCCACACCCATGAAAGATGCTGATTTATACACAATGTAAGAACTTGGTATGATCAGTTGGATACTCGCTACTGAAATACTAATACTTTAGAAATTGGCTTACTTACTGTTTGAAATAATTTTCTGGCCTTTTGCAATAGTGGGAAAATAAAGGGAAAAGATTCCTAGTCATATCAAACTGAAGTTGTGCTGCTCCTCCTTCATTGAAGTGATTAGCCAGAATTACCTATATACGTATGCAAACAGATACAATAAATTAATTTAGGTAAGTCAATTGCACTTTCATTGTCACAGCACATCTCACAACTGCAGATGCTTACCTCCTGATAGATGAACATATCCACTTTCTCTGCAAGCATTTGCCAGAAGATTTTAAACAGGGAGTAACAGAGCTGCTGTTCTAACTGCAGCAAACGATCTCTTAATGTCAACAACAGTGGGCAGGCTGTACTAGATAAGGACATTACTGCCTGCTCTGCCTGGGATGGCAAAGATAACCACCTGAAGAAACAGATGTACAACATGATGTTACAGTAAAGCAGTAACAATGAAGCTCATCTTTTTCAAAAGTCCACAATCTCATCCATTTTTAATTTTCTTCGGTTTCGGCTACCCCTCCGCTTTCTCAAATATCCAAAAAAGATCAGTCCGCATTATGGATTAATAGTCTACACCAGTGGTTCTCAAAGTTTTGTACTGGTGACCCCTTTCACATAGCAAGCTTCTGAGTGTGACCCCCCCTCCTTGTATATTAAAAACAATTTTTTATATATTTAACACCATTTTAAATGCTGGATGCAAAGCAGGGTTTGGGGTGCAGGCTGACAGCTCGTGACCCCCCACATAATAACCTCGCAACCCCCAGAGGAGTCCCGACCTCCAGTTTGAGAACCCCTGCTCTACACCAAGTATCATTCTAATAATATGAAGCCTATATTTTAGTTAAAGGAATGCAAGATGGGACACCAGAAATCGGGGGGGGGAGGGGGGAGAAAAAACCACTCCAAAAATGCATAGAAACAGATCAGAAAAGAGCATTTATTTTAGAAAGCAGCCTACCAATTTTACCCAGAAGCAAGTATTCATAGTTACATTAGGACTTCTTGAAAATGGAGGTAGCCCTTAAAGCCCTATCACACTTGATTGTTAATATTCCCAAAGAAACAATTATTGTCAGATAACAAGAGTCAGCAAGAATTTCTTCTGGGAGTCCTGCTGCAGTGTGCCTCTGCTATTTGCAGGACTGTGCTTCAGAAAAGCACAATCTAGTTAAAAACATTTTTTTTAAAGGAATTGTGAAGAAATACCACAGACAACACTTCCCAAACAATTTACTACATCTATCTCATTTCATTCATAGAAATGGATTTTTACATAGGTTTTTTGCCAAGTCTTAAAATTGTATAACAAATTATTAGAAGACATTAACACAAAGACTCACCTCTCTTTTTTGTACAGCTTTGCAGCATCTTTGACCTCCCTGAAGACATGGTCTACTTGGCGGGTCAACATATCATGTTTTAGGCGTTCTAGGAGGTTAATCATGTCATCAAAGACAGAGCTTTCCATACAAGCTAGTTGTCCTAGCTGTAGTTTACTGAGAGCATTACTGTCTGCGCAAACCTCCAGCGCAGCCTGCTGAAGCTCCAAGAAGAACTACAGAAACAAACAGATTTGGTTATAAATACTAGAGCAAAAAGGTTTCTACCATGGTAACTTTTTATTTGTACTTTAATATACATAGCTTCAGCTGATCATGTGTTTCTCTAAGGTTTTTATAAACTAACAATTTGTTTTCAAAGAGATTTAAAAAAAAATCTGGTAATTCAATTCTCCCTAAACGAGTATAGAAGTATGGTGTTTTAACCTCAGTGATGGAAATAGAAAGCTGTTGTATCCCATCTGACTTCACAACAGTACTAAAAAATAATTTAAAAAAAAAAAACAAGCTGAAGGGTCAAATTTTCTTCTAGCCTAAGTGACACAGGCTCCTAAATTCCATTCTCAGAAGTTCAATGGAATTTTGGACTTCTAACTACCTGAGTCACTTCTGAAAATGAGACTTAGGTGCTTTGAAAATTTTACCCCAAAATCTCAATTTTCTGATTTCTGCAAAGTCTGACAGACATACTATTTTTAGCCTACTAAGAAAAACTACAAGTTAAGACTTGGATAGCATTTAAATTTTAATAAATGTTTCCTTAACTAAAAAAAATAAGTTTCTGAATTAAATTTTACAAAGAAAGAAAAGTAAATGGAAGCATTCACATTATGGTGATAGCGGCTAGATATATGTTAGATCTAACATATTAAGCACTGAATTTCAACATTTCCAGTTTTTTAATCAATCATTTATTTTAACAGGTATTCATTAAGTATTCAACTTCATTAAATATACAGAAAAGGGCTTGGACTCTGAATTAGGACACACTACCGCAAATCTCTGAGGCTATGGAGAGCCCCACTGAGGTTAACAGGGCTCCGCACAGGTCTCCACTAGCAGACTCCAATATAGAATCAGGGTTTATAGGTAGGTAAAACAAAACACTCTCATGGCTGCTCCAAATCCACACAGACCTGGCTGTCAGATGTGTCTGGCTTCTCAATTTTACATGAAGGATCATTAACTCACTATCAACTGTAAGTGCATAGATGTGTGCTGAAAGTAATATCTTATGGCATTAGGTAAAGATACTTAAGAGCAAGAAAAAAAACCAAGCAAATATGCTTCAGCAGAAAAAAATCCTAAAAATTAGAATCTTCATATATTTAGAAGCAATGGATCATTAACCAGAAAGATAGGTTGACCTGGAAATTTAGCATCTTGACTATAGGTTTTAAGTACATTTTAGTTTGCTGAGTATAGCATAGTCTGGGAGTCTTGCTTCCTGGGCTGACTGAGGCAAGAAAATTAGCGAAGGTTAGTGTGACACAATGGTGCTTTCTTTTTACAGATAATGGAGCATTCTGCAGGTGGTAGGCTACAAGTAGGAGGAGAACTGTTGGCTGTAAGAGTGAAGTATAGCTCTAAACATAATGGGTGAAATAATCCTTCCCCTACTAGATTCACCCTGTTTCCTGGGAAAGTGACCACTCCTACAAATCTTACACGTGAGCAATCTCATTGACTTCTACCAGACTACTCATGTAAGAGTTAACAGAATAGGATCCATAAGTGGTCTCCCATGTAACAAGATGCTGCAGAATGGCCATGGTACAATGCCAGTTTACAGGGAACTAATCTGCTTTAGGTGTTTTGATATAGTGCACAAGAATGGCAGTATTTAAGCACCGTTTAAATTATAAGTAGTAATTTATCCTTAAATTAAACATCTTTCACTGAATTAGAATTTACATCTGGTTCTGTTTTTCAGGAGTCATGATTAATTCTGCATCTTAAGATATTGAGATGAATGAAGTAGTTTTAAGTTGAGCACCACATGACAAAGCTAGTTTATTTCTTTATGTAAAAGAATAATTACTCACAACATTGTCAGCCCAGTCTGCTAATACCGTTGCTATGTAGTTAACAGCATTAAGAATGGCACAATAACGGAAGGCTAAAGAAGCTCTAGTCTCTTCCTTCATAACTTGAGTTAACCGGATTCTGAAGTCATCGACTAAGTCTTTTTGTAACTCCAAGAACTGTAGTTTTCTAGATGCTGTAGGAAGATTCTTATACCTGTCTGGAGAGGGAATTGTAAAAATTTTAATTTTCCAGAGTAAATAAAAACAGGAACTTTTTAAAAAGTTAAGCATTGTGGTTGCCTTGCGATTAAGGCCACACTCCTGCAAAGACTTACATGCATGCCTAATTTTACACCTGGAAAGTAGTCCCATTGAAGTCAATGGGACTACTTACAGTGCATAAAGTTAAGCACACATGTAAATCTCTGCAGGACTGGGGCCTAAATAAATGGTGGTTTTACTGATTTCACTATAGCATTTAATTTTAATATTTTTTTTCCTGAAAGCAAACTTGAAAAACAGTCTGGTAACACCAGGTGGACCTCAGAAATCTTCCGACAAGATGTGACCAGGGGTGAGCTGAAACCGGTTGTTAAATTTTGAAGTGGTTTTAGAACCGCTTGTTAACTGGCTTCCCTGTGAGGGAAGCGTTGATGGGCTCTGGCCGGGAAGCGTGTAATTCCTCCTCCCGGCCGCCGGGGGCGCTGCGCTGAGCTGCGGGAGCCATGTTGGCGCTCTCCTGGCCCTGTTGCAGCTGCTGCTCCTTGGACCTCTGGCCCTGGGGCTCCTGCTGCTGCCTGGTGGGTCCCCGACTGCTCTGCTGGGTCTGGGTTGTTTCCTGCTGCTCCCAGCCGCTCTCCCCGTGTGAGTACCTGCACCCCCTGCCCAGAGCCAGCCCCTGCCCACAGCCCTTACCCACAGCCAGCCCGCCTGCACCCCCTACCCACAGCCAGCCCCTGCCTGCACCCCCTACCCACAGCCAGCCCCTTTGCAGCCAGCCCGTCACACTCCCTGCCTCCAGCTAGCCCTGCCCCACGCCCCTGTCTGCAGCCAGCCCCATGTCCATTGGTGCCCTGCAGTTCTCAGGGCAGTAACCCTGCACATCTGCTTCAATGGGGGAGGGCAGGGAGCAGCTGGGACCCACACATGCGCACACCCTAGGGTGACCAGGACAGCAAGTGTGAAAAAATCGGGACGGGGGTGGGGGGGTAATAGGAGCCTATATAAGAACACCCCAAGGGAGTGGCGCGGACCCACACATGTGAAACGGAGCTCATTTCCAGTTCAGGCCCATCTTTTTTAAAAAGAACTTTAGGTAGGGTTAACATACATCCGTATTTTCCTGGACGTCAGGCTTTTTGGTTCTTAAATTGCTGACCAGGCGGAATTTTTAAAATTTAAAAATTCTTCCCGGGAAAATACGGACGTATGGTAACTCCATTGATATAAAAAAATACATACTGTGGCACATCTCTTAAATCAGAACTTTTTATAGGGAACCGGTTAATATTTTAGCAGCTCATCACTGGATGTGACATGTACACACTTAGTACTCAAATAAAAATCACCTTGATGTTCATCTGCTCTTACTCACCATGTAGAAAGGCTAAAGTTAGTTAGTATCTAAATTTTCAGGAATTCATTGTTGGTCACTCAGCCATTCCCTGGGTGAATTCCTCAAAAGGGATAACAGGACTTTTTTTTATTTAATTTTTACACATAAACAACAAATATGAATTCAATTTATTTTCTTTCAAATTTAAACAAATTTCTAATGGTAATCATCAGGTGCATCACTGTAGAAATAAGTACAAATATAAAAAAGTTTGATCATTTCTCTAGAATTATTCATTAAAGTTCAAAGGAAAAAGGAACAAGTATTCCATTTATTTGTTAAAATGCAAACCAAACAACATTTCTACTTCTTACTCCTTTGATGACTCCACAACCACTGTAAAAGCAGCAAAGAGTCCTGTATTCACCCACGAAAGCTCATGCTCCAAACGTCTGTTAGTCTATAAGGTGCCACAGGACTCTTTGCTGCTTTTACAGATCCAGACAAACACGGCTACCCCTCTGATACTTGATTCCATAACCACTGACTTTAATGTATATGTTCTTATTGAATTATTCAGGAGAATTATCTTAAGAAGTGTCTCAAATTTTATCATTACCTGTGATAACCTGCAACAGGGTTGTAAAAGTTTCAGCACAGTCTGGGACTTTCATTTCATCTACATCAGTGATATCTTTATATTGCGATACCCAAGCAGCTTCAGATGAAAGTATAGAGTCCATCTTTTGAAGAGCAACTGACAGGTACACAAAAATGTTTAATAATTTAAACATTCATATATTTCTTAAACTTGCTTTGAGGTTTACATATTTAAAATTTCTTCTAATAAACTGTTATTTTTAAATTTAAAAAAACCCTTAAAAATCCTAAAATATAAGATTTAATAAAAAGTAACACTGACTAAAATACAGTTCTTAAATTTGCAAATTAAAACATCAATTGCTTCAGTTAAGATGAAGTATGTTAGAGCAATATAAAAATAGCTTATTGAACATCACTAATCATAATTTTTAAAGTACTTATCAACCCTATACAAGTGTATTTTTCCTTTACCCAAAAAAGAGAGTCAGAAAATTCATGGCCTATTTCAGCTGTTCTTATTTTTTTACAATATAACACTAAGGCCTGGTCTACACTAAGAAGGGGGGTCGAACTAGGGTACGCAAATTCAGCTATGTGAATAGTGTAGCTGAATTCGAAGTACCCTAGTTCGACCTACTCACCCGTCCAGACGCGGCGGGGTCGAACTCCACAGCTCCCCCGTCGACTCCGCCACCGCCGTTTGCAGCGGTGGAGTACCGGAGTCGACCGCAGCGCTTCCGGAGTTCGAACTATCGCGTCTAAATCAGACGCGATAGTTCGAACTCCGAGAAGTCTAACTCACCGCGTCGACCCGGAAGGTAAGTGTAAACCTACCCTTAGACACTATCATCACCATCACTGCTTGAAAATTTACTAACATCTACTATCCTGAGGATTAAATCTACAAAACAAGCTGAAAAGCATTGTGCGGTCATGTACTCCAAAGCCAAACCTATGCAATTTAATGGAAAAAACCTTTAGGTACTGCATTTAACATTTTCACTCAGACTATCTTTTTAAATGTAGCCTACTACACAAATATATCTGCCAATGAATTTCACCTGTCTGTCAAATAACATAATAGCCCTTTATACAGCTAAAGTTGTACAAATATTTGACTAATACTCTTGAAGTCAAATAATACATTCACTGAACACTATTCAATCAGCTTTATTTACTACAGCCTGAACGCACAAAAAGGAGTTAGGTGCCTAAGTCCCAGATTTGGGAACAATGGGATCCACAAAACTCCCATTGAAACTCTGTAGGCACTGTGACAAAGTTCCTCCTCTACCTTCGTGGGTCCTGCGCTTATTGGCGGATTTGCTCGCCTTATAGATTCACCCTGTGGGTCGGGAAACAGCCCAGAGACCTTCCCCTCTGGTAGAAGCCACAGTCCAGGTCAATTCCTCCTGTGTTTAATCAGGAGTTGGGAGGTTTGGGGGGAACCTGGGCCCACCCTCTACTCTGGGTTCCAGCCCAGGGCCCTGTGGACTGCAGCTGTCTAGAGTGCCTCCTGGAACAGTTGCGCAACAGCTACAACTCCCTGGGCTACTTCCCCATGGCCTCCTCCCAACACCTTCTTTGTCCTCACCACCAGACCTTGCTCCTGATGTCTGATAACACTTGTACTTAGTCCTCCAGCAGTACGCCTACTCTCTCTCAGCTTCTTGTGTGCCTCTTGCTCCTAGTTCCTCACACACACTTCCTCTCCTCTGGCTCCCTCTGGCCTGACTGGAGTGAGCCCTTTTATAGCAACAAAAGGGCCTTAGAGAGTCACGTACTTAACGGTCTCACCTAACTCTTTGCAGGTTAATTGGAGTCAGGTGTTCTCATTAGCCTGGAGCAGCCCCTGCTCTGGTCACTCAGGGAACAGAAAACTGCTTATCCAGTGGCCAGTATATCTCCCGTCTGCTACTCTGCTGTTCCCAACTGGCCTGGGTCTATCACAGCACCTAAAGTCACTGGGCGCCTATGTTTTTCAAGTAAAAGTTCTGCTTCTGTGCATGTGTGCTGCTGCTTATCTCCCACATTAGCCCTAGAGCGATTCATAAACCAGGGGAAAAGAGGTGTTCTCCTGTCTAACTTGCCTGAGTGGCCCAATATGGTAGGCAACTTCTGAGCATACTTATTGGATTGGGACCTCAAAAGTTTACACAAGAGAATGGGGGTAGAGGGAGGCGACACAAGCCTCCAAAATAACTTTTGGCCCACTGGTTAGGGCACATCTGGGAGACCCCCAGTTCAATTCCCCCCTCCACCTGCAGGGAAGAACAGATCTGAACTGGGATCTGCCAATTCTCAGGTGAGGACTCTAACCATTGGGTTATAAGATATTCTGACTTGGGTAATTCGTCAATCTCTCCTATTGAAGCTGTTGCACTGTGGAATATTTAAAGAGTCATTGGAGCAGGGGGAGAGTGTGTATGCGTGCACATCTGTGTAGGCATGAGTGACTCTATAGCCTTGTGATTAGCACATCCACTCAGGATGTGGGAGAAAGTATCTACTCCTCCTTGCCATGACTCTCTAAATATTTAGCCACAGTGCAATAGCTTCATCAGAAAATTGAGAGATTCCCAACATTAGAATATCCCATCGCCCATAAGGAGGACTTGAACCAGGAGTCTACCACATCCCAGGTGAGTACCCTTGTCACTGGGCTAAAAGTTATAAGGGAGGCGGTCCTCCTTTCCCAGTTTCTTGCTAAAACAGCCTAAGATACCAAACTCCAAAGAGATTTCTGTTTCTGCTTGTGATTCGCAGCCAGGAAGACTCCCTGTAGCTCAGACTTAGGCTCCTATCTCTGCAAAAGGGGCAGGTCTGAACACAAACCACCTCTGGTCAGTATCTCCCTTTCTAGTTTAGATGATCCCTGCCTACCATACAGACTACAGTATCTATTTTTCCCTATTCACTATATATGTGCCAACTCAGGCTGTGTGTATTGCAGTTATTTTCCCAGGGACCCAAGTCCTTTTCTGCATTCAAGCCTGCATCTCTCTTGCAGCTTCTTTCACTCACTCCACTTTCTCTTCCCCTATAGTAGACCTTTGTGTCTCTCTTTCTCCCTATAGTGTCCTTTACTTGCTCCCCTGTACTTCTGTCTCTATTTTCCCTGTTACTCTTCTCCGTAAAAATCAGTAACCTCTTTTTCTTTCTGCTATATTTTTCTTTCCTAACTTATCCCAGCAATTTAAAAACCCACTTTCACCCAGGCACATACACAGAGAATATGGACATTTTATCTGAGGAATAAATCCCCACAATCCAGCAAGCAGCAAGCATACCAATTATGGTAGCATTAGAAAGTGTTGTTTTAAAACTAAACAGGACAGTCTTGTATAAAAATTAGGGGCCTGATCTAATATTCCTTATTCATGTGACATCCTAACTTAATGGAACTATTTGTAGAGTAAGTATTACATGATTAGGCCTTCAAAAAAAATTTAAACAAAACCAATCATATTAAATCTTACATTTTCTTTCCACAGTTAGCCACCTTTGAAAACAGGTTTCTTCTGACAGAATATGCATGCAACTGGGAAAGCTGCTGAGATATCCATGAGTAGCATATAGCTCTCTTTCAAATAGAAGCACCTCATCCACGAGATGACAAAAGAGATTATCGTCATACAATAGGCAAGGGATATCAGCAGCCAACTTCTCCAAAATCAGCATTACCAGAGCACGGGAAAATTCAAGCTTCAAGAAAAAAACAAGAGTCACCAAAGTAGATAGAAACTGCAAGTTAAAATTGTTAATATTTATGCATTTTTAAAACTCTTTCTGAACTAACTTCAGCCCTATCACAAATTCAGTAAGGTTAATGAAGTTGTGCTTACTTACACCACAACTAGAATTTGGCTGTATATATCATTGCACATACAGCAACTCCTTACTTAATGATGTAGTTATGTTCCTAAAAAATGCTACTTTAAAGCAAAACAATGTTAAGTGATTCCAATTTCCCCATAAGAGTTAATGTAAATAAGGGGGGGGTTAGGTTTCAGGGAAATGTTTTTCACCAGACAAAAGACATATTTCTCTCTGACACACACACTATAAGTTTTAAACAAACAATTTAATCCTGTACATAGCAATGATGATTGTGATGCTTGGTTGAGGTGGTGGAATCAGAGGATGAAAGAGGGTGGGATATTTCCCAGGGATTGCCTTGCTGCTAAATGATAGCACTCAGCTGAATCCTCAAGGGTTAAAACGTTGTAGAGTGTGAGGCTACATTAACAAGGCAGCATGAATGGAGGGAGGAGACACATGGCAGTGGCTGCAAACATTCCCTGCGGAAACCCACGCTATCCCACTGGAGCGCTACCACTCCCTCCACTTTCCAAAGTGCCGGGGGTGCGTGCATGCATCTCACACACACACACACTCTGCCCCTTTACGTATGCTGACCGCACTCTAAGTACACTGCCTTTTTAAGTAGATCAGCAAGTTGAGACAGCAACTCCTGCCAGCAAGCTCCCTCATCCTGAGTCCTGTTATGTCCCTCCTGCTTTGTGGAGATGAGGTACAGAAGCTGCACAGCAAGCAGGAGGCTCCTGGGAGCAGCTACAAGGCAGAGGGAAGGAGCAGCACACAGCATTGGGGGGAGAGACACCTGAACTGTCCAGCAATTGCCGCACAGGGAACTTAGGGGAACTGATAGGGGAGCTGCCGGCCCTCCCTGGTTCCAAGCTCCCACCAGCTAGCTTCAACAGCTGCTCCTCCTGCATGCAGTGGACAAAGCAGGCGGCTGCCAAACAACATTATAAGGGACTATTGCGCAATTTTAAACAAATATGTTCTCTAATAGATCAGCAATATAACAAAACAACGTCAACTCAGTTAATGTTGTTTAAGTGAGGAGTTATTGTACATATTTGCTTACCCTTGCATTGACTGAAGAGCCTGTCTTGTCCAATATTGGCTGGATTTTATCATCAAGGAATTTTGCGTGATTTCCAATCCACATGAGTACCTGGGTTAGGTACCACTCAGGCTTGTACAAAATAAAGAAAAAAGCAAAACACCCAGAACATTAAAGTTAACGCCACCCAAAAAACAACTGATATATGAACAGGAGTATAGATTTCACCTACAATACCCACTACAAACAAATATGTAACATAAAAGGACATAACTACTGACAAGTCAGAAAGATTATCACACTTTATTGTTAAAATGTACCCTTAATATAAAGAGTTAAGTTACTAGATCAGTGGTCTCCAAAATGGGGTGCGCAAGATGATCCATTGGGGGGGGGCGCAGCGGGAGGAAAACCACCGGAGAAAAAGGGCAGCGTGGCAGGAGGAGCACTGCCAGAGAGGAAGAGGGAAAAAAAAAAAAAAAAAAAAAAAAGGGCAGCCAGAGGATGCAGAGAAGGAGGGAGCAAGCGGGGAAGCTGCCCCTCCCAGTGAGGCAGGGCCACCCGGAACGCTGGGGCTTTAGGGGCTGCAGGGTCCTGGGCTAAGGGGGCCCCGGGACCCTGGCCTGCAGCTCTAAAGCCCCTTTCGGAATGCGGCTCTGAGTCCTCCGGCCCATGGAGGAGCAGGGGCAGCCCCGCAGCCAGTGGCCAGAAAGAAGCGGCGCTTTCCCCTCCAAAGCCAGCTGGAAAGAAGTGGCGCTTTAAAGAGGAAAGTGTTGCTTCTCTCTAGCCACTGGCTGCACACCTATCCCTGCTACTCCTGAGCCATCCAGCCTGTGCTTGCAGGGCCGCATTCTGAAAAGGGCTTTAGAGCTGCAGACCGGAGCCCCGGGGCCCCCTTAGCACAGGGCCCTGCAGCCCCTAAAGCACCTGAGTTCCGGGTGGCCCTGCCTGTCCCGGGGGGGTGGGGGGGGCAGCTCCCAGAATTGTAGCCATGAGGCGGTGCTGCACTGCGCAGAGCCACCTGCACACCCCTGCAGCAAACAGGAGCTGCCCCAGGTAAGTGCTCTGCACCTCCTGCCTGCCCCAGCCCTGAGCCTCCTCCCGCACCCTCACCCTAAGCGCCCTCCTGCCCCCTAACTCCCTGCCAGACCCTGCACCCCCACCCTCAGCGCCCTCCCGCACCCTAATCCTAATCCAGACCTTCTAATAAGTGTTAAACCAAGATGTTCAGAAAGAAGCATATTCAATCACATTGCTCACTAAAAATATTAATTTTTTTTGAGAGCAGAAAGGTTTTTTGTACTGTTAATAAATTTTTTTTAAAATACTGTTTATTTCATCTCTCATCCTTTTTTAATTTATATTTTTGTGTATGTTTTATAATGTACATAATATATTAGTACATGTACATTATTTATATATAAATAAATACTGATATATTGGGGGTGCGTGCTCAAAAAAATTTTATTGATAGGGGTGCATGATCAAAAAAGTTTGGAGACCACTGTACTAGATGTCTCAATAAATGGTTCATCAACTGTTATAACCATCCATAACACATTCTACTCATGTCTGTAACATGCTTCTAACATCTATTCAACACTGTTAACTCTTTATAAACTATTTATAAGTGTAGCAAGATTACAAAGCATGACCAGAAAAAGCATTTGGGGGTGGGGGAGGGGAGAGTTAATGAATGCCAACTTTAAATTGGATTTTGCAATTTAGAGCAGTTTATTTTACAACAGCAGCAACATTTAAAACCAGGGTAGAGGTTTTGGCTTTGGGTGGGAAGGGAGGAAAAATGGAGGACATGTGTGTGCTTTAAATTGAAAGCATTGTCTTTTCTGTACCAGTAGGTCAAAAGCCCTCAGGAAAAAAAAATTTTTTTTTTTTTAAAATCATGGACCTTCTCTGTATTTATGATCATATAACATCCCTATGGCAACTAAGCAATTTACATGGCAAATTAACATCAGAGAACCATTTGTGTACTTGTACTATCTCTAATGCATTAAAAGATCTGTCTTTTCTGAAAAAAGGAAAGAAGCTGCCTACTTTTGTTCTTCATTTATTTCCCCTTCCATTTGCTCTATTACTCTCTTTCCGACAAATATTGCTCTGTCACCACACCCACTGTCTTCTCTCCCTCTCCACTGCATATGCCTCTTCTGGCTGATTGGAGCTGACTGAGAAGCTAGTTGCCCTCATCATCCTTTTATGTAGCATCCTCCCCTACTGGAAACAGCTAGGCTGGTGGCTCCTCCTACTTTCCAGCAGAAGTAATGAAAAAATGCAAGAAGTAGAAATAATTAAAAAATGCAACTAGCCCTTCACAGACCACCAGTGAAATAGTCTGGGAACTAATGCCAAGGTGAAATTTATTTACAGTTTACCCAAAAATGTTACATGCGACCACACAGATTAACCTTAAAACATTGTTACTACAAGCAGTTTATATACATGCTAAATATCAACTTTTCAAGTCTCTGGCGCAGTTGTATTGGAACAAAAAGAAAAAAGGAAAGTTTTATAAAAATGCACCTGTATTTTAACCCCCGATGAAAGCCACCAAACTTTGAGGGCATTTAATGCACACGCACACACATTTCCAAATTAGGGGGAAAGGGGAGGATTTACACATCTGCAATTTAATGCAAGTTTTTTGTTTTAATTTAAAATTAATTAAAACAGAAAACTAATTATAGTCCCAAGCCACTGTCAGTTAGATTTTAAACCAAGTGCCTATTTTAATGCAGAGTCTAACACCTGTAACACCCAAACTTAAGTAGCCAGGACTGGTAAAAAGGGGTTTTCCATGGGGCGAAGAGAAGTTAACCCATCCTTCTCAGGCTGTGGAGTCTACCCAAGGCTGCAATAGGACCGGCTTCAGTGACACCCCAACAAAGTGATTTGGCAGGTGCAACAGAGGAATATCCCACTGCCAGGGAAACACTGCAGTGCAGCACTTTGCCAAGCAGGGGGTAGGACTTGTGAAGGGTCTTCAAGTGTTTTTTCACCTCCATACACATACAAGCCCAAGGTCCTCCATGTAAAGAGCAATATTTGGGCCACAACTTTACTACAGCAATGTATGTTTTATACTAAAAGGGTTGGGTTTTTTTTGTTAAGTACTGCAATTAAAAGTAAATCAAGAAATGCTTTCCCCATACCTTGCTTAAAACATTAGTTTGTCTATTCCCAGTGAAATGATACTTGAATCTTTTCTGAAGAGGGTTCAGCATGATTTGCATTGGAAGGATAATAGGTGGTGATGGAGGTAGAGAATACTTCTCTGGCAGTTGTTTTGGTTTAGTTAGTAATTCATCTCTAAGGTTTAAGAGTCAAAGGTCAAATATTTTATAGGCAGATCATTGTTATAGAAGTACTGAATTCTCTCAACATCATAATTTGAGACATCTAAGAAATGTTACATTCCATTTCTATAGTCCCTTTCTTTACTGCAGTCACTACACATACTATAAAATTATCAAAAACCTGCAATGAAAACTGTTTCTATATTTAGAATAGTTCAACATTAAACCTGTGTTTAATGTAACAGGCTGATTACAACTGATTTGTGAAAGCAGCAGGCAGTCAATTTGGTTTACAAAAAAATCACCTTTATTCAGGATTGCCAAGACAGATGTGGGTTGTCCTATCCTCCCACAGACATACACAGACTTTTCATTATGATACTGAAACAGAGAAGCAGAAACTCAGATGATTAGTAATACAAAACAAGAGTTTCTTAGTCTCTGATTTGTATGTGACCCAAACTGGCAAAGATCAAAAGCTGTTTTTACCATCTGAGGGCTGCTCAATGGCTTATGTGAAAAATATTAGTGGTCTCAGTCCAGTTCCAGGGAACAGGCAAATGTATCACCACAATTTTCACCTTTGTCGGTAATCTTGCCAGAGGGTCCAAGGACTGAATAGCATGAAGGTTAAACTATCTTCCTCACTTCCCCAGACGCGAGTCCACTAGAATCGTGGTTGGCACAGCATTGCTGCTGCCAAAGCTACACTTTTTCTATTGCCAAAGAACTTCAATTTCTAGTATTGTTAATTGGGCACTTTCTATGTTATTTTTTTTTCTTTTACTAAAACGAGAAATACTAACCTCGCAAACCTACTTCAAGAGAAATGTCTAGTTTAACATAATGATTTAAAATAATCAGTACACTGGATGACTATCACACCTTTCTTCTTTGGAGTGTGATCTCTTAAGTTTGTTCGTTATTCTTACTGAAATTCCCTGTGAATATAAGACATTAATTAAAAAAGGATACGATGTTTGCAATTTCAGAAGCTGAGAAAACAGAGTCTCCAAATTATTGTATATTTCTGGAACATTAGCTGGTGCAGCAAGGCCAAAAACCTGAGACTGTGGTGGCCCAACAAATGGCCAATGAAGGTGAGTTAATATTTCCTCAAAATCACTGTAATACAAAATATACACATCAACATGAATCAACAATACAATGCAAAGATGAAAGAACTATGATGCATTTCCTACCTTGACAGTTTGTCCTTAAGAATTTTATGCCAGAATTTAACAGTAGACCTCACAAAAGTAAGAAGATGAGAACAAGACGACTCCTGAAGCTTAATATCCAATTCTGCCATGGATGCCAGAGTAGTAGCTGCCTCTGGCACATTGTTGGTCATGAGATACTGCTGAATATTATCACTATAAAATATATAAAGCAAAATCATGACTAGAATGCACTGAGGCAGTTTTGATAGTTCATTGTTGTTTACCTGTCTTACTGTATAATGAAAGTGAAAAATGCAATTTGGGATTTTTTTTTTTGGTTGTTTTTCTTTGTTTTAACATGTAAAATATTTTCCAGGTCGGCAGCTAGGTGACCTTGCAGTTAGTGCTGTGCATTGCTACCTGAGACACCTAGATTTCTGGTCCATGCCTCTTGCTACCCATGTTGAGGGTGCACCACTGAAGAACAAGAGGATAGCTTTTGATGAGAAACTAAGTGTTTTCAAATCTGCAGTGCAACTCATTTAAATAACTTTTTAGATAAATGTTTTATTCTCACTAAAATGATAAAAATAAAGAGATGTCAATCTACATAATGCAAATGCATCTTTTTCTGCTCAAACACCTTCTTTCAGTATTCTTAGACTCTATACAGTTATGTGTTAAAAAATAGATAGCAAAGATACAGGATTTATATTTAACACCGACAAATACTTCATTAGAGGTGCATCTTTCAGATTAGATGGTAAGATACGATTCCTTTTATCCCCATATCCAAAATATTGTAATCACCAAATTTAGTTGCAAATGAAAGCAATGGCAGATCAAAATTAGGTATGAATTTTTAGTCAGTAGGTGAATTAACAAGGGTTATAACTGTTTGCATTTAAAAAAATATAGATTTACAGCTCCAAAAAATGTCTCAAATTTATTTATTACCACTTAAGCCCTAAACAAGACTTCAGGAAAAAGATACTTAGAAGTCCAGGTGGGCCTATTTTACCTTAACTCTTCTATTTGTGAAATCCATTTTAGATAAGCAAGGTGTCGTTCAACCTCTTCTATTTGACTAATCAGTACACCAAGATCCTCCATCCATGGCTGGGCCGTCAATAGGTGGCTATTAATTGAATCAAATAAAACAGTTTCTTCCTCCAGGAGCTGATTAAGAGACTTCTTAGAATCCTCTGCATTCTTTAAGGCATTCTGAATTCTTTTGGGGACTTCTGATGAAACTGTAAGTACCTGTATTTAGGGAGGAGTAATACATCTGACATAAAAGTACTAAGACCCCTCTTTCAATGATTAAACAAATGTGATCTTTTACAGATTTCCATGCATAGTAAAGCATAACAGAAAATCAGAAAAGGACAACTTAGCTGACATTGTGTAGGATGTTACCAAAATGTGCTGATGTAATTAGATGCATGCAATTGGTGGTACATTTTTAATGTTTCAAGGAGTTGAGAAATAATTAACAGAATGCTTACCTGTTCCTCTAAATGCTTTTTATTTTCTGATAGCTCCTCTATAAGTTTGCCAAGTTTCCTTAGACAATTAAGGTCAGTTCCAACTTCTCTTTCAACAAATTCAGCTACATAGTAAGGGATGTCACAGCGATCTGGGTCTCTAGTGACTTGTACCCTTCCAACATTAATGGCTGCCATGTTTTCATCACCTGCAGGACTGAGTTAATGAGTCTGTAGTTAGCCACCACCCACACAGAACTATCAACTACCATGGACCTTCATATGGAATGGGGCAGAAGAAATTTCAGTTCAATGCAACTGAAAATACTGTCTTCCATTCAACTACTCACATGCATAAAGATAGCCACATGCATAAACCTTTGGAGAACCAGGGCCTACGTATGTAAAGTATGACACGCTATTATACACTCTTCTGGGGACATCGTGCCCATCACTCAACAGAACTGAAACATGTCTGCTATCCAAATAAGCCAGTCAGCTTTCATTCCCACTACCATATGTTTTTCTAAAACTAATTCAATGTTTTTATGTCTATGCTAGATGGTATGTATAAAAATACTTGAAAATGTACAGAGGACCTGCCTCAGCCCTACAGGTAGTAATAAGGCTCCAGCACTTTTAAATGGCAAGTATGCCATCACTAGCAAAGTATGCAGTGGGGTGCTGCACACAAAGCAGCACATGATGTGTTGACGGACAGCATTTCAGAGACATACAAAAGAAGAAAATTCCCATAAATTATCAAATGTGCTGAAATGAGGTGATCATCTTAAATCTTTGCTTTGGAAGCAGCACCTCCTGGCCAACAGCTTTGTCAGTGGCCAGGGAAGTCTGGAACTGGGAGGATATAGATATGTAAAATCAAATTAGTAAAGTGTTTGATCAGATTAAGATCCAACTCCCCGCACCATCTTCAAAAATTAAAATAAGTTTTAAATGCATTAATATGCTCTTAAAACTTTATTTGAACTCTGAAGCAAGTTATCATTCCAACATCAAAAAGCAGATTTAAAACTATATGAACAAGCAGTTAAAGGAACACTACCAATTTAAGAAATTACTTCAGCTTGAAGATTTTTACTTTTTATAACAAATACATGAGAGATTAAAAAATATCTCGTTCCAGTTTACCTTGTATAGTTGACAGTGTTTCGTGTATTCAGTTATTTCTTGTTTCCTTTTATGTGTGGGTCCCACACACAGCAACAGGCGAGAGAGAAAAACCTTTTAAAAGAAGAAAAATGTACTTGTAACACCATAAAAATTAGCAGGTAAATCAAGGGAAGATGTAGGAACTGACATTCCTTACATTTTTTTCCCCAATGAACTACATTTCAAGGTAGTATCCCTTTTTATGATTCTATTAGTCATTTATTAAGAGACTTGCACCTTCATTGCTTGTTGCCCACATTGAAAATGAAGGAGATTCTATGCTACACATAAAGACTCTCCAAGAGACAGGATTTTTTTCCTTAGGGAAGGATTATTAATAAGATACTGGCTTAAGAAACTGAGTTACAGTAAATATTCTATTCATGCTCTCATATGGCCTTTATCACCAAACTATCTGAGCATCTTTCAGAAGTGCACTGAGCACCATAACTAACGTCTGTCGCGACTAACATCTGTCATATGTGGTGGGCCTCCAAGGAGAAATTGTGGTTTTTTAAAATATTGTATTGTAGGCAGCTAAAGTCCAGCATTGCAGCAGGGCTAAAGCAGGCTCCCTACCTGCCCTGGCTCCAAGCCACTCCCAGAAGCGACAAATGTCCGGCAGCGGCTCCTAGGAGGTGGTGCGGTCAGGGGGGGGGGGGTCTCTGCACACTACCCTCCCCCCCCAAAGCACTGAGTCCACAGCTCCCATTGCCAAGAATGGGTGACTGTGACCAATGGGAACTGCGGGGGTGGTGCTTGCAGGTAGGGGCAGCCCACAGGGCCACCTGGCCACCCATGAGCCTAGGAGACATGCCGCTGCTTCCAGGAGGTAAGCGCCGCCCGGCCACAGCCTGCACCCAGTCCCGCACCCCAACCCCCTGCCCCAACCCACTCCTGCACCCAAACTCCCTCCCACAGCCCACACCCCCAGCCCTGAGTCCCCTCCTGACCCAAACTCCTTCCCACAGTCTGCACTCCGATCCCCGCCTCAACCCTCTGCCCCAGCCCCCTTCCACACCCCAACCCCAGCCCAGTGAAGGTGAGGGAGCAACAGAGGGGGGTAGGGGGGCTGGCATGAGTGGAGGCAGAGCATCGGAGAAGGGGCAGGGCAGGGGCGTGGCCTTGGGGACGGGCAGGATGTTTGGGTTTGTGCAGTCAGACAGTTGGCAGCCCCAGCTACCCAAGACAGCCCACGGCATCCCTCGGGACCACTAGCTCCCCACCTACTGCTCCCGGGGGGGGGAGGGGGGACCTGCTCCTCCCCCTGCAGCAGGCGAGGCGGTTGCTCACCCCTCAGCCCCCACCACAGAGCCAGGGCAGATGGGGAGACAAGATCTCCTCGGCCAGCAGCAGGCTGGACCCCTGCGCCCGAGGGAGTCCCGGGGGCTCCTCAGCCCGCCCGCCGTTAGCGTTGCCATGGCACCTGGCAGCCGGCCCCTCTCCTTGCTAGGTCCCCCGCAGCCCACTCAGCCTGCCGCGAGCTGGCGCCCCTCACACGCCGGCGTCGGGAGCGGGCAACAGAGGCCAGCCCGGCTGTCCCGGCCCGCCTAGGCCGAACCAGGCCGCTTACCGCCACGGCAGGGACGGACCCGAATTATTCACCCACCGCCGAGCGCCTTAGGGCTCTGCCCCCTCAGCCAGCCCAGCGCAGCGGAAAATCCCGAAGCTGCTCCGAGTCCCGCGAGAAGTGGGAGGAAAGAGGGAGACTGTAACGGACCCACGGCTCTGCCCCACCCATCAGGATCACGTGATGCCGTCCCTGCCGCAGAAGAAAGCGCATGCGCGCGCCGTGTTGTCGCCTATAGGGCGTGGCTTTGGGGCGCGAGCCTACGAGGCGGTTGGTGCTTCGGTTTGGGGGCGACTTGCCTCCGCCCTGAGAGAGCCTCAAGGCCGCCCAGAGGATTCCGGGGGCCCGGGGTTTTCGGCAGCGGGGGGCCCTTCCGTTCCGGGACCTGCCGACGAAGTGCCCCGAAGACCCGCGGCGGGGGCTCCCCCTCCGCCGAAGCGGGACCCGCCGCCGAAGCGCAGCCCGGTCTTCGGCGGTAATTCTGCGGCGGGGGGCCCCCGCCGCGGGTCTTCGGGGCACTTCGGCGGCGGGTCCCGGAACGGAAGGGCCCCCCGCCGCCGAATTACCGCCGAAGACCGGGCTGCGCTTCGGCGGCGGGTCCGTCTTCGGCGGTAATTCGCCAGCGGGGGGTCCTTCCGCCCCGGAGCGGAAGGACCCCCCGCCGGCGAAGACCGGGAGCGAAGAAGCTCCTGCGCCCGGCCCCGCAAGAGTTTTCCGGGGCCCCCCGGAGCGAGTGAGGGACCCAGCTCCAGGGGCCCTGAAAAACTCTCTTGGGGGCCCCTGTGGGGCCTGGGGCAAATTGCCCCTCTTGCCCCCCCTCTGGGCGGACCTGGAGAGCCTGGGCCTATGTGTCCGAGTCCGGGCCACGGGGAGGAAGCAGCCCATGCCCTGCCTCATGCTGCTGCACGCTCACCCAGGCCTGGCCACCTCATTAAGCATTGCGGGTTGGGTCGGTTGCCAACTTTCTATTTGCAGAAAATTGAACACCCTTGTCCTGCCCCTTTTCCAAGGCCATGACCCTCGGTCACTCCATCCCGTTCCCTCTGTTGCTCCCTCGCTCACTTCATCAGACTGGGGCGCGGGGGGGGGGGGGGGGTTTACGGGGTTTGTGTGTTGTGTGGACGCTGGCTGTGGCTTTGGCCTCTGGGGTGGGGCTAGGACAGGGGTAGGCAACCTATGGCACGGGCGCCGAAGGCGGCACCCAAGCTGATTTTCAGTGGCACTCATATTGTCCGGGTCCTGGCCCCGGGTCCGGGGGGGCTCTGCATTTTAATTTAATTTTAAATGAAGCTTCTTAAACATTTTAAAAACCCTATTTACTTTACATACAATAGTTTAGTTATATATTATAGACTTATAGAAAGAGACCTTCTAAAAACATTAAAATGTATTACTGGCACACGACACCTTAAATCAGAGTGAATAAATGAAGACTCGGCACAGCACTTCTGAAAGGTTGCTGACCCCTGGGCTAGGTGTAGGAGGGGGCTCTGGGCTGAGGCAGGAGGTTGGAGTGTGGGAGGGGGTATGGGCTTTGGGCTGGTGGATGAGGGCTCCAGGTTGGGGCAGAAATGAGGGGTTCAGGGTGTGGGAGGGGGCTCTAGGCTGGGGCAGGAGGCTGGGAGTGTGGGCTCTGGAATGGGGCCAGGGATGAGGTGCTGGTTGGGGCAGGAGATTGGGGGTCAGGAAGGGGTGCAGGCACCGGCTGGTGCTTACCTCAGGAAGCTGCTGATATCTCCCTCTGCCTCCTAAGTGGAGGTGTGACCACATGGCTCTGTTTACTGCCAGTGCCTGCAGTCACTACCCGCTCAGCTCCCATTGACTAATGT